>NC_087135.1:8125000-8750000 GCF_030705265.1 Helicoverpa armigera | reverse complement strand
AGGCATATACATAATATGGAAAAACTTTAAAAGTAGGTAGTCTTTGTGTGCTTGCATGTTTCCCGGAGTAGAATATCTTGAAAGAATTTGAATGTACAATAAAACCTGAGAAATGATGTAAGACCGATAGAATGCTTATTTAAATCCATTATTCCTTTACACATATTTTTCAATCCTTTTTATTAACATACTACTCATTTTCAAGTGTAATAAATATTGAGTCTTTGCGACTACCAGTTAAAACAACAACCCTTCAATTTCAATCAAATAATACCCAAAGCAACCCTTACAAAACGCCCCATTATCATACAATACAAACATTTATTGGTCAGACTATAGAAACTATTGAATTCAGAGAAAACTTTTCAATGGAAATTCAGGTGGGACGGTCAAAAGGATAATATATTTCACGAGAGTTGAATCGGAGACCGGCCAGTGGCCGTGATAACGGAACATATTTTGTTAAGGAACTGAAAATGTAAGAAAGTGCTTGCTGTTATGTATGTGTAGATAGATAAATGACAATTAGATTTTTGAGTATTCAGTGACCATCATTAAGACCTCTTGTCTACCAGAAGTGGTTGACTGTCGTATCAATAAAATAATCATTTTTACATGCCCTTATTCTTCGACTAAGGTAACAAAAAATCTAATAGAATAGATTTGCATAAGTCGAAATGCTTTGACATTCAACCCACAAAGAATTATCAAAACCATTATTGGAAATTCTAATACATTTTCTTCGAACGCAGACTGTAATCTCCGGTCCATCTGGATGAGACATGTTTCATAACCAACATAGAAATAATAACCTTGGATACGAACTAGCATTCACCTGTGGTTTCAGCCGTGTTCCGAGAGAACTTCTTCCCACACATGGATAAAAAGTATTCTATCTGTTATTCATCCTCCGAGCCTTTTTCCCAACTATGTTGGGGTCGGCTTCCAGTCGATCAGCCAGGTCGGTATCCTATCTATTATTCTGAAATATACATTTTTTTTTCATCAAAATCCACTCGATAGTTTTAGCGTGAAAGAGTTACAATCAAAAACATCCATAAATATAAACTTTTGCAATTATTATATTAGTAGGGTATCCTACTATAATTAACTACTACGTGTTCCCGTAGTTTCAGTATAGATTACAATAAAATAAATACACGGAATGCATTCTACCGCCGATGCACTTGCACAATGGATGCAACGATAAAGGTGTGCACCCAAATTGCAGTTTTATCGCGCGTCGCGATCTATGCGGGGCAGTGATCTATTGTGGTAACGTACTTCACGAGGATAGAATGTATAGAAATAAGTACATAGATTGGACAATACAAAGAGTTGTGTTAATGCTGATATTAAATGTTTGGTTTCGTTACACGGTTTATAAGTAAAATTGTATTACCTACAGTTTTGCTTGATGCGACGAACATCAATGTGTGTTAATAAATATCAAAGCAATTTTTTAGCTAGTTACAGAGTAAAACTGAAATACTATAGCGGCAATAAACCTTTGAAGATCCTGACTTCTAAGAAAATACTTAAATAATATTCCTTAACCTAATTACTGAGTAGGTACCTAATCCTTCCAAGAAACTACTCGACAGCTAAATAGGATCATTGTTTGGTAAATTAAATGTAATAGGCAACATCTATTACCTTAGCTATCCTACATCGCAAAGAACTAGAAAGGTAGCAAAAACAACAGTACTATACAATATCCTCGCTATTCATACCAAGGAAATACCACAAACTATACCCAACTTGGAAATAAAACCAAAATTATTCAAGCACAAAGAAAGCTTGATCACTACAGATAAGGTTCGTTACAAAGTCCTTGACATTTGCTAGTTGTATTAACGTTCATAAACAACCTCAAACCGCGGCTTAGCCTAAATTATTTCCTACCCACAAACACTGGAATAATATTCAAATGGACGGTAAGAGAATCCACACACTGCAAACGAAACAATCGGCCGACAATTGGCAACAAATTTTCAGCCAAAAATATTGGTTCCAATCAAAATTTTAGTCCGTCTTATACCGGCTAAATACATGATCTTAGTAACGTGCGTGCTACCATTCATCTTCATACTGATTTGTAAGCCCAAATGAACTACCCAGCGGGACCCAGCAGGACCAAGGTCTGCCGGGACTGCGGAATTGTTCGGGAGAGTTACCGCGGCTCTGGTACATAAAGAGCCTACGACAGAACACGGTTTTTTGTCAGTAAGTCTGACACTCCCTCACCGCTGCTAACCCACAGCGGGATGGGTCATTTGATGATTTTTTGCGTCGTTAAAAAAAACCCAAAACTATCGGCCGACTAAAAGTTTGCAGTGTACGGACACTCTAAACTGGTTATGTACTACGTTTCGAGTTTAGCTTAAAATATGCTGAGCTAAATTGTTCCGATGCAAAATTGAATAAAATTGTTTAGTGGGATTTTGGGTGGTATAAATTTAACTTAACTATTGATTAGATCCCGTAGCTTTAGCGAATAGCTATTTTAGAATATGTTTTCCAAATAAAAACTACAGCCATTAACGAGGTCAATGACCGCAAGTGTCGCAGAATACAAAGACAATATTTAAGTTCACTGAGAATATTCTTAACGCAGAATTTGCAGGCAATTTTCTTTCATACGGTACTAATAAATAATACTTTTATTCACAAACATAAGACACATTTTAAGAAAGAGTAAACATATTATTTAACAGCCCACTGTATTTATCTTTTTTTGTAATATGGACTAATTTGGACATTTATTCAGACATATAGAAAAGCCTGAATACAAACGGGGCTTTGGCTGTAATTGGAACTGTTCAAGCTATTAGCAAACAAGCATGATTGCATGTATGCAGGATTGCGACTAAGGTATGAAAATGCCACAGAGTATATAAATTGTAGAGCGGACACTTTTCTTTAGCCATGGTCGTTTCCGAGTTTTAGTTGCAAGTTTTTCAAATGCCGCAACTCTACTCTGGAAACCGTTTTATTTGAGAATCAATAAAAAATACCTATGTCATTTTATCACCATGTACCTACAAATATTCAGTCTCCTGTATATTGAATTGAAAGATTTAACTAGATACATAATATCATCTTATAAACCTTGTTAACAGGACTAAAGCATGCATTGATTTAGTGTAAAGAAAAGATTTTTTACCTCTAAGATCCCCCTCTAAACCTCCTTAGATCTGTAGCACCACAATCGCTAACCAGTCTAGAGCAAACAGCACCCTAGTATCCGCGAGACACTAAGCACAATATTTGCATACAATCCCATTATCTCGTCCACACATTGGTCCATGGCAGTCCACGGTTGTACTGCAAACACCATTGATGGATTAGGTACCAATCACTTATAAGAAATTAGCAGTTACTTCGTGTATTTTTTATTATCTTGAGGAAAATATTATAAGACGCAAAATGTATGTGGACGAGTCCGGACCAAATATAAAACTATATCTGCGCCATTTACAAATGCATATTTTGTACACCATATTCTTTACCTTTGATTGTGAGATTGCTGTGCGCCATTAGAAAGTGCAACCGGCCATAGTGACCCTATCACCACAAAGGACTGATGATTTAATGCATAACTGAAAAGTGGCCGTAGCACTAAGTAATTTCAAATCTTTGTAATACCAGCTCTCTTAAAAGCGAAGAATGTTTTTATTGATTTATTTGATTTCCCAAAAAAGGAGGAGATTATCAATTTTGAAGTTTGTATATTAGTAGAAAAGTAATGAGGTTTCAAATCTTCTTTAATCTTAAAGTTTCCTCCAAAACACAACACGAACACAAGCATATTGCACAGAAACGCATAAACAGCGCTATACGGATAGCTAATGCGGTGCATTATTACTGCAGTATGCACCCACACTTATGATAATATCTTAGTGCAGTTTATTGAAGCACCAAATCATGGCTGTTAGCGAAGTTTATTGTATGGGGTTATGGTAACTGTTTTATTGGAATTCTAGTTTACCTTTGGTATATAAGTAGTTAGTTATAATATTAAATCCAAAATAAGGGGTTAGGTACAACCATAAGGTAAGGCATGTTTGCCGATGCCCGCACAGACAACTTTGACGCAATATGGCGAAAGAGAGAGAAGAAATCGGCCTCAATGGTGCGGAGGTTGCGTGGCAGTCGAAACAGTATTCTGCACTCAATTGCGGCCCGCGTAGATAGCTCGATCATACGTGCGCTGGTCGACCGAACCAGGTCGTTATTAGTTATTAAGTATCAATTTTAATTTTTCAATGGTACTAACATAGGTTTTTAAGTCTATTTGTTTTATTACTAACACAGTGGATCTTTGATGTCTTGCTAAATAAATGAATTTGAATTTGAATTGAATTTGAATAAGGTGCAATGGATGATTGACAGTTGTACCGCGTCTTGAAATTTTAGTTATGATAATAGTTTTCATGTACATTATATACACCAGCTGTACATAACCTAATATAACCACACAATCCAGGTGTGCCCTGAATGGGAAGGGCACCGCCGTGTCCTCGTCAAGCCAATTGGCGGCGGCGACCTGTCGCGTCCGGCCCTGGTTCAAGCCATGGTCCGGGGCGACTGGGAATGGGATGCCGTCGCCTCCTTCTGCACGGCAGTCTTGCTCGAGAAGGAGATGGCGGAACGACAGAGACGATACGATATAACTCCACCTTCTTTCCAAAAACCCTGACAACCTCTTTTGTTTGCAATTAGCCTACGCCCAACCGAATCAATGTTCCTATGCACTCAACTAAAAATAATCTCCATTCAACAATGTGCAAACACCCAATCATTATCCGATTTACAGCTTCAGTACAAACAAGATATTAACAGAGGTACTTCCATTCACTACAATTAATATCAAAAACAATGCCTTAACGAACCAAACAATATTGAACGTTGCAACATACCAAACAGTAGGTACCACAACGATTTAAGTCCACAACACCTTCAATTAAATATAAACTTTATTGGGTTGTGATAAAGTTGAATTTTGAATGGGGTTAAGCAAGTGATTATGGTTTTTGCTTTGATGCAAAATGAAGGGTATGGAGGAGAAATCACGGGCGGATAGGTTTCAATTGTTAGTATAGTTTGTGGATGATGTGTACCGGGTTCGATGCTCGCGCGGAGGAAGTTTAAGTCTAGTAGATTGTATAGCGTTTCCATTGGCTTTTTGTTGAGTTGTGAAACGTTTTGCTTTGAAGGATGTTGTTGGAGATGGAGTTTGCAATTTGAATAGAACCGTACATGTTAACAGTTAAATATTGCTTTAATCTGAGTATGAAGTTACTTGTTTCTTTGCTTTAATATAATTACTGTTTACTACTATTTTATAAACTTACATATAGTGAAGTGATAGATAAAAATTGGAACGCTATTCTACCCTAATCGATGTACCTCAATACGTGAAGCTATATTAAACGCAGGTGAAACCGCGGAATACAGTTAACAGGGAGCCCAGAAGCACGTGTAGGTAGGTATGTGAAATTCATATGCTTTACAGCCTACGTTTAGCTTTTACATAAATACGTAATTCCTTAAGAACACTATCATTACAGAATCTTAGCAGTACCTCAGGGCACTTCTTAGCAAAGCAGTGAGTGAGTTAAGTAAGCACACATCATTACCCAGCAACGGGGTGGCTCCGCGCACCTGCTGCGAAAATATTGGCGTCATTCTGGATGTGTATGTCGCTTGTCATGCCGCATGCCGTAGAGTAGTGTATGGGTTAGAGATGGCAAGTGAAGTGTGTGTGAAAATGTTCTAGTATTGGCCATAAAATCTTCAAGTGTTTAGTGTAATTACGATGTTTGCAGAATTTTTAAATTTGTATTAAGTAACACGTAGAGATGGATATTACTAAAGCTCGTAAGGTTACACGTAGGGGTAGATATAATTAACGCGTTGAAAGCCTAGAACATGCTCGTAAGACAAACCTATACGTTCCACCATGGATTTGTATAATCTCATCACGAAGTATCACATCATCTATAAAATCATATGTTTATGCATTTAACCCCCTACGAAGCGAAACATACTTTTTCAACAAAACTTCCTCAAAACCGTTCAAACGGCAACCATATCAATAAGTAATCAACGGAACCCCACAATTCACATTCGGCACGTCGCCCCTCAATCAATCATGCGCAAATCTCCCGACACTACGCCTAAATAAAGTATTAAAAAGACATTAGGAACAAAAAGTTTTCCTAAACTCTGTTACACCACTGACTACGCTGTGCCACGCGGCTCCAGATAAGCTGTGCGTTGCCTAAAACCTTTGAATAGAACTAACGATCCGTGAACCAGAGTATTGAAAATTTATTCTAAGTACGCGAGGGCGTTTGATGGTTAGTTATGGTACTGCTTTTGAGGAAACACCACCAGTTTAGCGAGACCCCCTTCATAACTTGACGAGACCCCTTGCGCAACCAACGATAGGGACATAAAGAAAAGTGAGGGAGATCCATAAATATTGGTCGCATCTAAAGATGGTTCTCCAAATAAATGTTGTACAAGATATGTGTTGTGTAGAATGCTATTTTTTGGACTGTAAACGAGAGTTTATTTTATGATGGTGTTAACATAAGATGTTGGTGGAATTTTTGAATGCTCCTGAATTGTGAGGAGATTGTGCGCGCAATTCATTTTGAATGGTTCGGAAAAACTATGGGGTTGTAGAGCGCTTGCATTTTCACGATGAGAAAAAATAAATGGAGATATTTAAACCTTCTAAATATACTTTAACATCTACCACAAAAAAATGGAGGATATTATTGGGTTTCTTTAATAATCCAGTCAAAACTCATCAGGGCACGAAATTTCGTATAAAATATTGGCAGAGTAATAAGGTGACGCCATTAGGCTTAAGATTACGGAAAGCCAACCTTTTATCCAGGGGATCGCATTTGTTAAATGTAAGAGGGTGAGAATATCCAATAATCTAAAATCTTTGCGAATGCTTGCCAGTTTTCTATATTTGGCAACGAGTGTATTTTTTTAAGAATACAATTTTCGGCTGCGTTTCGGGGACATACGATCCTAACTAACACCTTGAATCCAAACTAATATTATAAATCCAAACTAATATTATAAATGCGAAAGTAACTCTGTCTGTCTGTCTGTCTGTCTGTCTGTCTGTCTTTCTGTCTTTCTGTCTGTCTGTCTGTCTTTTCTTCACGCCTAAACTACTGAACCGATTTGTGTGAAATTTGGTACAGACATAGTTTGAAACTTGAGAAAGGACATAGGATAGTTTTTATTACAAAAAAAAATAAAAATAAAATTATTCCGGACATATAGCGCCATCTATTGGTCAAATCAAAAATCTGCTGGTAGTCACTATTCCACGCGAACGAAGTTGCGGGCAAAAGCTAGTAACATATAAAAAAAAAACATATATCACATAAGTAAATTAAAATGGCTCAGAGGTTGATGTTAAACAAATGGTCTTAATAATTAGGTACAATCGGAAAAACTAAGTTAATCTAGGCTAATACATACAGTCAATAATAATATGAAAACTGTTCTAGTTACAAACATAGGGACCACCTGAACGTTTAGGTACGTTAGGTTAGGAACGTTGAAGGTTTATTCGAACCTGTGTTTCAGGCTAATATAATTGAACAAAACAATTTGTCTGCAGATTTTCGACTTCAAAGAATATCCAACGTAATTATTGTAAACATATACAAGTAATTGTAAAAGTGTACGTTCTTATATAAAACAGTGAAAAGTGCTAGTCATAATAAAATAATAACAAACCAACTAACAGAGCAGGATTAAGTGTTGGGCACCGCGCGCATTGTCCATTGTGCTAATGATTTATGAATGTGTGAGCCCTCGTGTTTCGACATATTTTGCACATTAGTATCATTAGGCGAAAGGATTTTGAAAATGCAACCTACATTGTTTAATATTAGGCCTTGAAGGATAGTCTTATTACTGTCTTGTATTTGGATAATTATGCATTGTAAAGTTGATCTTTCGTGTCTATGTCTAACTGAATAAGGGAAAAAATCGTTAGTACACCTAACTGTGTTATGAAACCTTATAATCGACCTCAACAGAAACTAGTGTTGGATATCGCGATCTCTCCTTATTTCAAAGAATTTGGGCAGCTTCGGAACTTCAACGAAGTCTTCAAAAATTTACCAAAAATCTCAACCACACTCAAAATACGACTTCTAAAACCGACAAATCCTGAGCACTCACCTAAACTCCAATCCGCAGTACAGTCACTCGCTACAAAGCACAATGACTGGAGGCTCACAGGGCAGGATTGAGGCTTACAGGGCCGGATTAAGGCGGCCAGGGCCCACTGCAGGCCCCTTGATTTATGATGGATGCCACCCGGCTTGGACTTCGACATATTTTTCGCATTACGCGGCGAAAAAGTGATGGCAATGCAGCGATGCGTGGTGCTTTCAGATTTCGAGTTTTTAAGTATTGAGTAGTAGAGTAAGAATTTGTAAGAGGATAGAAGTGGTATGGTTTGGGTGTGTTTTGTGTTTGGTTGTTGCAGATCTTTATTTAGCCTAGATAAGTATAGGTTATTTCAAAGTAGGTCCCTTCTAGTTTAATTTAGTCGAGTTGGTTATAGTTATGTTTGATTTGACAATTCTCTATTATTCTTATGATCATCAAGTGTGTCTGAACTACAGCATGTAAATCAGTAGTAGCAGTAGTTTCACAATAAAACTACAGAACTTAAAGACATGGCACTAAGGCTACTACGAAACAATTTGGATGCGTGAATGCAGATCAAAAAGGGCAAAAAAGCACGTCATTACCACCTGTTTTTTTGGAAAGCTTCTCAATTTCCCATTGTTTGCCAACAAATTAATTAAATTGAGGTCTTCTTATTTTTTACGCTAAGGGCCGGTCACCCCGACCTGCCTGTCTTTGTCAATGAACGAAATTTTGTTTCAACCCCTGATAATTAAATTTGAGACATTTTACCGACTTTCAAGCGAAATTAGAAAACTTAAATTTCTGTCATTTCTTAAAATTCTTTACGTCCAGAACATCTGACGAATTTTCGTTATTATATTTTTGGCTAAGAGGAACATTTTGAGTGTTTTTGACTCTTGAATTCTTCTCTGATTACGGTTCTTGATCAAACTCGAAATGCCGACGTCTTTTCAAGAACAGACAGTTATTATTTCCAATGGAAGTGGTTTTTCAACCCAGACTAGCGAGCGAGCATTTTCAAATATGTAGTATAAAATCTTTAACTATGTGACAGTCTAATATGTATGTCACATCAAAATTAACTTTTCATAAACATAAAAAACTGCTTCCTATCATACAAATTTTAAAAATTATCCATTATTCATTTAACTTCGCTTAACTTACGTATAATATTTCATAAAACCCCCCGCTTTAGTTTTCAACACTTCCACAGGTTACAGCGCAAAGCTTCTTGCAAACTACAGGGTGTGTAAATTTCGGAGAGCGGACCGGGATTGCATGAAATAATCCCGGCGCCCCTTTCAACGTGGACCGGGTCCACTCACTGGTACGTTTTAGATATTCCGCTAGTGGAGTAAAGCAGCTTAGTTTGTTAAATATAGCTGGAGGAAACTGTTTATGGAAAATTTTGTTAGGAAAATATACCTACGAGATAAAATATTATAAGAATGATATACGAAAAATATTGTAGACTTAAAAATATATCTAAAAGTGTATATTTATGTTGGGTCATCCTGTAGGCTGTATATGACTGAAACCCAATAGAAAATCAATCATCAATATTTTTGCCAGGCTGTCACTCGAATACTTTTTAATCATTGCTAAATGGCACAAACATTTAAATAAATTGAATGTGAAGTTGAAACTATTTCTAAATTGGGGAGTAGGCTTTTAGATATTAAATGCATGATATAAAAACCTTTGATTTTTCTAGTGCACTTTTCACATCCTATTAATTATTCAAAGCAAAAGCATGTCCCGATTCAGCGTACAAAAACAGCTCAACACTTAAAAACCATTTTGAAACTACAGCACAAACTTTCAACTGTTTAAACCACCGTTTAGCGCACAAAAAAATAATTATTCACAAAATTTAAACTTGAAAAGTGGTTAATCTCTCAAAGATTAACATGAAACTTACACAAAACGTGAAACAAGAAAACCGTTGCATAGTTGACGACGTTATTATAACTGTTACTGTAACGTTTTTATGCTAAATAACTTGCAAGTTAAGACAAAGAAAAGCGTTATAAAGTTTGTGAAGTGAAGCTGGTGGGGCATTCTGTTTAAGTCAGCTGTCACTTCACAAATAAGATAGAAAAATAACCGTTTTTATTCTTGAAATTACTTGCACCCCGTACCTTATGAAAAGGTCTAACTTGGGATTATATATCTACAAAATACAAACCCTGAAAATATTTCTGTTCCACGCTACTTAATTATTGTCTCATGAAAGTAACTTCCATTTTATAATTCAATAAAAGTCGATGTAATCAAAATAACTATTATTTCTTTCCTTTGACAATCATTCTTAATATCTCAATACTCTGAAAATTTCAATAACCGATACCAATCCGCAATACATTTTATTCGGAACCAAAAATATAGTAGGTTCTTTTTACAGAAAATACTCGTTCATGCATATTTACAAAATGATTCGCATAAACCAGCGACGTAACAGGAGTCTACCTCAATACAGCACCATTTAATTTCCGTAACCATAACAACATCTCCATTACAATTCGAGCCGTATTAATTTCATTTCCCCAATCGACAATACAAAAACGGACATACCTACCAATATTCAGTTACACAATAAAGGAAAATCATAGGAAAACTGCAGAGCACGCGAAAATATAAATGCTTGTACAATGTACGTACGCAACAAAAGTTTCATATACGGAAGAACTCATATCTAACAATGCATTACTGAAACTCGTTTCAGGCTTCGCTAACATAAGAACCTATATCACCTACACTCAATTTCCCACTTCATTTCTTACTTCATAAGGTTCAAATTCGTCTGGCAATGATGTGGTTTATAAGCCCTTTGGTTGTGAGCTAGTTAGTTGCCCATGGTCAGTTTTGAATGGCTCGCGTGTTTTTCCGGAGCCTAATGAAAACGGTGGAGTTTCCATAGGCTTGAGCTTGTATGGTTTATACCTGTTGCCTTTCGTTAACTGTTCCAATCAATAGTTATTGTTTGGCAAATATTTGTGCTGGGTTCAGTTTGTAAATTGTGAAGTCTTAGGTTTTGGTGTTTATTTTTTTGTGTTTGGCATGTTCAGATTATTTTAAGATGTAGGTATACCTATATCTGAGTTACTGTATATTACAAGAAATGTAAAAAAACGATTTAAGTGACAATGTTTATTTGTCTACGATGCATTTTAGGGAATAGGAAGAAAAAGAACTGCACTAACTTAATAAAGTAAGTAAATCAATATTGTCACTCATAACCAAAAATGTCCTATCAGTTACCAAGTGCCAAACTACAGAAAAGAAAAATAAACCATACAAAAAATCACCAACCCATTGAAACAACCCTACACAAAGTAACAAAAATTAACCAAAAACCAAAGAACTCCAATCACCAACCAGCCAAACAAACAAACACAAAAATATGTAGCCATACAAGTAACAAGGAGTAAAGTAAATAGGTAAACTTATAACAAGCGGCTAAGAGAAACTCCTTAGTAAAACTTGGTAATGAGATATACCCCGAAGCTGGGGATTTACTGCCCTCGGCCTACTGTTTGCAAATAAACTGATGTATAGTTCACGAGGTGTGATTTGGGGGAAATATAGTGTGTAGATGTAGGTAGGTAATGACTTATTTGGAGGTGTATTTTTGCGAATAGATCGCCATGTATCGATAAATGTAAAGTTGATATTTCTGTATTTGCTATGAAAATGTATACATCACAGTTAAGTAGATCTAGAAATGTATGAAAAAAAATTAATAAGAGTTACATACACTTTTTTTGCTATGAATGAAAAGTAACCTTAAGCTATAAATACCGCAATAGGTTGCAAGAAAATATGACTAAAATAAAGAGTTAGAATTTATGTAGCATATGTTTATTAAATACATGGAAGATTTACAGTGAAATAGATCAGCGTCTACTTAAACAAAAGCACCATAAAACAAATCAACTACAACGACCAATCACCATTATACGCTAACAAATGCCCACAAAACTAACATCAATTAAAAATCTAATTAGTGTAACAAACAGTTCCACAAACACTCCTGCAATTAACATCAAATCCTATTTAGTACAAAATTGCAGTGAATTATGCATTTATTGAATTTTCAATGAGGTTTGCATTGCGAGGTACGCTCATTATAACTGGAGGGCTTGTGGTACATAATAATATATCACATGGTATTGCACGTACACATTGGAACATAGGTACCTAGTTTATAAGCCTCTAGACTAGTTACGTGGAAAAATAAATTAAGCATTGAAAATGTATGAGCCAAAATTGAGGGCTGATTAATTATGATACTGGGAAGATAAACATAATTAATTATGCTTGATCTACTTCTAAAATTAAGCAAAGTAGGTATACTTTTTTCTGTTACGTCAAATATAATATCGGTTTAAAGAAATTTATTTCTCATAAGAACATATAGTCCACTATAATGAGATACAAAGTAGTTAGATAATACAAAACAAGTTATTAATTACCTCCATAGCACTAGAAGTCACAGGTAAGTTATTGATTATAGTAAGCAAACATGTATAAGCAAATATGTATTCTTAATTACTAAGCAAGCATATAGGGACTTTAGTCAACTGTTGAAATCTGCAAAAATAACTTTACCCAAAAACTATTGAACCACTTTAAGAAAGGCACTTAGAAGTACCAAAGATATGGGTCAAACTACGGGAAACAGCACAGATAGACTAAATTACAACGCTATCTATCTAACGACTAAACACATCAACCTAATTCCACTTATCTATGGGCACAATCTTCGCCTAGTTAAAGTTGGCAGTCGTAAATCATTCAAAGTTTCATCTGGGAAAGTGGCGAAACAAAACTTCATATCCATATTGCCAAGATATCGGTTTAGCTGTGACAATGATTATGTTAGTGTAGATGGTGCATTTGTTTTCGTCTTAAAACTGCTGTTTGTAACTAATCTCTTATAGAAATATTTGTACCATATCTTATCTTAAATCATATCAACAGACTAGCTTCTGCCAGCGGTTTCACCCGCATCCCGTGGGAACTACTTCCCGTACCGGGATAAAAAAATAGCCTATAGCCTTCCTCGATAAATGGGCTATCTAACACTGAAATAAATTTTCAAATCGGACCAGTAGTTCCTGAGATGAGAGCGTTCAAACAAACATACAAACAAACTCTTCAGCTTTATAATATTAGTATAGATAAAATAGTTACATGTACATCTATGCTAATAGGTATAAAGCTGAAGGGTTTGTTTGTTTGAACGAACAAATCTCAAAAACTACTGGACCGATTCGAAAAATTATTTCAGTGTTAGACATCCCATTTATCTAGGGAGGCTCTAAGCTATATAGGCACGGGGAGTACTCACGGCATGCGGGTGAAACCGCTGGCCGAAGCTACTACCCTAAGAATACTTTCCATCGCTCTTAGACTACTAAAAAGACTAAGTTTCGTAAAGGATTTTGAAGAAAAAGGCCGCGAGTATTCTGCCTAACGCCGCGCCTACTTCGCACGTTACGGACAGCGCCATTAGTTAGTGTCGACCTCGTCCCAAGTTATTGATATTTGTGCGATGATAAATGATCACAAACACGTGTTTGTGCGGACATTGCTGAAATATCGACGATCTTGTAAACGGCTTTGACGTTGCGATACTTCCTTGATATTTTATTTATTTGGCACGTGTGTGTGACCTATTTTTTTTGTATAGGTATGTAAGGAACGCTTATAGAGATGGTTGAAACTAATTAATTGCAGTACATGGTGAAGTAAAGGGTTAGCTTGCCGTGATCGAATCATGACGGGTGACCAGTCGTTTTATACCGAGAAGTTAGCAAAATTTGTTTGGTCTTTGCTCGCATTTGTAAATACAATAAAATGATGGTGTTGTCTTGTGTTGTTGTAGTAATACTATGAATGTTATAACTTGGCAATTGGTATATTTGAAAAAAAAAACATCAAGTTAATTAGGTGCCAGAAACAGTGGTTTAAACAAAGACATACAATATGAAACTATACTAATTACAATATAATTACACTTACAATATACTAATTATAATAGTACGGTATGTAACATTAATTAGTTATTATTTTCAGAAAATTATTCATTACAATTGCTACAATACATTCAACTAATTAATATTTGTTGGTATGCAAACAATGAGCAACATTTTACTTGTGTTTGTTAGTAAATACTTCATACAATAATGAACTAAAAAGCTACCTTCGGCAGAATAACTTACTCCGAAACAACTACACTTAACGAGCATTTTAATGCAATATGAAGCTTTAATTTATAACATGAACTTTAGTAAAAAACACTGTTTATTCAGAACATTAAAAAATCCACTTATATATATGTATTATTGCTCATTATTTGGTCTTTAAAGAACCTTTCATAAAATGATAACAGAATAATCAACATTTTAATGCCCGTTTCCCACAAGACAGTTACATTCACATAACAAGTCTAATATAATAATTCCTCTCACATATTCCCCAACTATTCACATATGAAATAATCTGTAGACTCGACACCTTAGAGCACTTTACATTTGCCACTTTGTAATTGGATATCCTCTTTACCCTTTGACAGGTTAAGATGTTCATTATGCGCCATTTTGTATAATGGCTGCAGTCTGCCTCTGAGAGGCTCGCGTAGCGGAGGCATTAAATGGTAGTTATACGCGGCTTTATTTTGTTATTATATTCTATGGTGTATTATTTAATTTTCACTGCTTTCCCACGAATATATAACGATCAAAAATATTGTTTGTTGTCTTTTTGAGTATTTATCATTATATCAATGTAGTCGATTTTTTACTGACTAAAAACCGTCGTGTTCCGTCGTAGGCCTTTTATGTACCAGGGCCGCGGTAACTCTTTCGAACGTTCCCGCAGCCCCGGCAGGCCTTAGCCCTGCTGGGCCCCGCTGAACGTGGTCAATCGCCATTTATGGAAAGTTTTACATAAAAATATTCGGTGTTTCCCATTTAATACTTGGCTACACCAATGTATCAGTATATAGTCAGTTATCCAATTTTAACTTCGAAACCCAATAAAAGTTATTAAAAACTGCAAAAATCAGTCCCGAAATTACTTTAATCAACACACCATGCACTTTTTGCACCGAAAATCCGATACTTTCCAATCCTTTTCTCGCAATCCTTCTTTAATTCCCAATTGGCAAAACAAATGGAATTATTCCATCAAAATTGCATTGCGTTGGGCCAATTCTGATGAACTTGGGCTGGTTATAACGTCGGCTGGTCATAACATGTTTACTCTGCGCTTGCATTAAAGTTGGTCTTGCATTGTGAATGGTTATTCGCTGGACAGTTATGTGTAGTAGTGTGTTATTGAGTTTGGGATTGTCTTTTGTTTTTAATTGGTTTTATGATGCGGAAAAAATGTGGGTGAATTTTCAACAGTATTGAGGAATTGTAATGGGAGCAAACTTACCGAGAAACATGAATTTAAAGAATTGTTCACTATATGTATAAAATTTGAATGTGCTCCCAACCCTTTTGAAATAAAAAGCTGTTAATCTGTAAAAATGTAAAAATTACCACAGGTGTTGAAACTTAATCTTAAACGTAAACTTCTCTTATAAATTATAGAGACTCGTACACTTATTTATACACAATTGAGACTTAAGTAAGTTAAGAATATTATTGTCAATCCTTATATTAATACCCAATTATGTATAAACATACTTACATATATACAGTTTCTATAACAACTCCCACTCATACAAGTAGGTACTAGAAGTGACTGTACTCTTACACTCAGTACAGTTGAGTCCTCAACGACTTGCAAACGATTCTCAGTACATTATATCTAATGTTATATTGTAAACGTGTTTGTGGCTCTCGAATGTTGTTGTAGCTTATTAATAAAGTGTTTTACAGCTTTTACGAGGTATTGAGATGATAATGGAGTGAATGGGAAAATGTTTTGGAAGTAATAGTTAAGTATAGGTTTGAGTTTTTTTGGAAAAGGGCCTTTGGATGTGGTTAGACTGGGAAAGTCTATAGTAGAGTGAGATTTTGGAAATAATATGTGTTTAAAATACAAAGGTATATGTAGAATTGTAGACATATTATAATGTGAATAATACGTAACAATTAGGCAGTAGTAGTTATCTCTTGGATTATTTAACTTGTTTTAACTGCACTATATCTGCACAAGTAAAACACAAACTGCAAAAATACCTTTAGGTGCATTGTAAACTTTTCAAATAAAATGGTGCCATCAAAATAATACTGTCATAACCATAAACAACAAATAAAAAAAAACAAAGCGTTCCATTTTGTAATACTTTGAAAACGACATTTTGCCAGACGTCTAAATAAATCGTCTGTTGTTTTGTTTCAGACATTTTCCAACATTCCCGAGCACAAGGTTTGCATGCAACACGCCATATCTGCTGGCTAATTTAATGGTCAACTGTGTTTACATAATTATTTGTAATTTCTTAATTTTATGGGACACCGTGTTACTTTGAACGTTTTTAACTAGGGTAAAAGTTTTTTTGAAGCTAACTGGCCAGTGATAGATGACCTGAAAATTACAGTTTAAATAGAGAATGTTAAATTTAAAATTGCATGAAATAGAAGTAGCGTATATTTTTTTCAATAGAACTCTTTTTAATAGAACCCTGGTTGCCTTAAAAGCTATAATTATAATTATTGTTAATTTGTGGGCAATGGTATAGGTTGCATAATTAACTTAAACAGGTCTTTGGTGATTGGGATTAAGTCTTATTACGTAAATGTTAGTTGTCCTTGCCCAATAAAAAAAAATATATTCCTGTAACTAAGCTCATGTATCTACTGGTAGTTCATCTAAGGCTAAACACATTTGTAACTTGTTAACGTATATAAAGACAGTTGATAGAGGAACAAAGAAAAGTAAATAGATATTTCTAAGAATTATATTTTTATATTCATGTCTTATGATAGTATTTTTCTGTTGTACTTAGTTATGAAGCAAATAATATATTGCTTCTGAGAGCTGCCAAATTGTTGTCCATAGAATCAGAATAGCTCGTAAACAAGTTTATCTCACAAATTATCAGATACTTTATGAACATCACAAAGTAAAATAAAATATGATAGACACTTGTATTGAGTAAAATATCGCTGTTTCTAGGATTTGTTTTTGTGCCAAAATCAGATTGGGTATAAATACTGAGTGAATACAGTTGTTGTAGTTTTACTCAACGGTTGGATTTTACTTAAGGAAAATCTAATTAAATACAAGTGCTGTAATTTTCTTAAATTTTAAGATTTTACTGAAAGGAAAGATACAATAATCCAGAAAATATGTCTCTGCCAAAAAGTCATTTTAGACTCAGCGTAAGCTTTACCTACTTATCAGCGACAAGTAAAAAGGATAAATTAAATACAAGTGCATTAAATAAAATTGACTAAACTATGATTTAGTCAATTTTATTTAATGCACTTATATTAAATTATATATAAGAAAAGAAAAGTTGATCTGCCATTTACTTACTGCGACAAAATCGCGGAAAAAAGACAAAAATCACAGAAAACCCAACTAGACAGACGACAATAATTGGAGCATGATGTATAATAACAAGCACGGCGGGCCTTTGTTGAACGAAATTAAAGGCAAGACTGCGTTGCTATGGTAACGGCAGAGGGGAGTCCCTTCAAACGGAGACGTTTTTGAAGCGTCTGGAGTATGGTGAAGGAATGTCGCCTTTTTAGAAGTATATGTAACTTTATATGTATGTAACGATAGGAAAATTTTCGTATTAATGTTAGGTTTAATATGTATGGAACCTCTTTGGGTGAAGTATTTAGCGATAAGACCGCCAATTGTACTGTTCTTTGTGTTGTGATGTCCTGTGTTGTTAATTTTCTTGTCGTAGAATAAAGAATAATCTATCTTTCTATATAAAACGTAATGCACATCTGTTCATGTTAGTGTACACTCATTTGCAATAGTGTTCCATACTCACAGATTGTGTAGTCTTTTTTATTCAACTGGTATAAAACGTAAGTAAATTGGAGAATAAAAAGCTTTCTATTTTAAACGCTAGGTACTTTTTGAATAGTAGAATATAGAATAAAAACTTTTTATTCTTGGTGCTATTAATCAGAACTCACCATTATTTCGCAGATGCTTATAAATAGTATATTTGAAGTTCTTTTAAAAATAAATATTGTACCTAAGTTTTCTTGAGGATAGAAGTACAAAGAGTTTTACAAAACAATTTGCAAGAAGGACTGACTTACCTTTTTAGTTAAAGAAAACTGAATACCGTACTTACTATTTATATTATCTCGTAGAAAATTGTTTTACCTGAAACAAATAAATGTTGTTGAAAGAT
Organism: Helicoverpa armigera; assembly: GCF_030705265.1. Lineage (NCBI taxonomy): Eukaryota > Metazoa > Arthropoda > Insecta > Lepidoptera > Noctuidae > Helicoverpa > Helicoverpa armigera. Next base: position 8,731,447 of record NC_087135.1, on the reverse strand, counting down.
ATTTTCGTTAAAATGAACATAGTTCTTATCTAGAGTAAAAAATACAGTTGGAAACAATTCTTATTCGGTACACATTTTTGCTAAAGAATAAGCTTTTTTCTATTGTATTTTCTTGCCACTTAGTGTAGAGACTTCTTTGTGAAAACCAAAAAACGTGTCCTTGCATGAATTTGAAACTTCACAAGTCCATCGGTTCTCTAGTCAAAATCTACGTGCTTTTGTTTGACACAAGAAAACTTAGATCACCACAAAAGCATTAACAAATAAACAAAAAATTATTATCCCCTAAATAAATTTTCTGCACACAAAAATTATGGTAAGAAAACACGAACATTCGATAGGAAAGTTCTCTCCCCCAATGATTCTTAATTAAACCTACTATTGTTGCACCTTGCAGGCAATTCATAACAAATGTCAAGCGTTAATAGCACAACTTGTGAAAGAACTGTGGTCCAACTGAGCTCCCCGGATAATTGGTTTTCTCTTAGAATATGATATCACTGGATAAGCCAGAACTTATGTTTAATGTCGCATTTTTTTTACAGATTACATAGACTTTAACCGTCTTACTACAAAAACTTTTAAACGTCAGTTTATGCCTTGTCTAAAAAATTTCAAATTATGACGTTGACATATGGTTCATTTTGCAGCCAAAATTTTATTAGACAAGTGTAAAACAGGGTTTAAAGTTTTTGTCTTACTACAAAAACTTTAAACCCTAATTATCTTGGTTAACTTTTTTGTAAGTCATCATCATCATCTGCCTAGCCTTTTTCCAACTATATTGGGTTAGCTTCCAGTCTAACAGGACACAGCTGAGTACCAGTGTTTTAGTAGGTATCTTTCTCAAATATTGACACTGTCGCGTAAGATACATACAAAATTAGCCAAGTAAATAAAAGTTTTATATGATAAAAACAAGTGTGATGTCTAGTCAAACAACACTAAGATAAATGCTTATGCAAATAATTAACTTAACCAGCAAATTATAACAGCAAAATTAACCAGCTACTCACTTCAGTCTGCATTTACCTACCCGTAAACTTCGTTTAATAAACTGCCGCCGGGTTCAAACAAAATATATGGTTAAACATAATTAAATATAATCAAACAGTTTAATGAAACGCTAGTTTAAGCGGGACTTTATTAAATTATTCTCTACATGCGGTACTTTATTACAACGTGCAAGTTAATATGAAAATAAATACGCTTAAAATTATTCATTATAATGTGGAGTACCTTGTAATTGTGGCTGTTAATAATAATAATATGAAGGTCATTAACTCTGTTTATTTAGTCGATAACAATATAACTTGTTTACAACCATAAAACTTATATATTACGTTAATCAATGAAAAACAGCCACAGCGCCCAAGTGTATTTATATCCAGCAGTGTTCATTCTAAAAAACATATACATGTTGATTTTTTAGTCATTAAGACCTAAGCTGTTCGTCATCATTTCTTTATTACCCGACAATGCATGAACAGCCATCCATACGTCATCATCTTCCGAGCCTTTTCCCAACTATGATAAGGTCGGCTTCCAGTCTAAGCGGATGCAGCTGAGTACCAGTGTTTAACAAGAAGCGACTGCCTGACCTCCTCAAGCCAGTTACCCGAGCAACATTGGCAACAGACAAAGGCATATTTATTCCTTAAAAATAATACGAATAACTCACAGATTAGTCTCCACACTCTTACAGTCTCCTATAAATATTTTGGTTTTTTCGTATCCACCGTTGTTGAATCCATGACATATTCCGTCTTTGAGCTACAGACGTTGTCGTTAATTGAATGCATCGATGGTGTTCTTTCATTTCGCGGTTGTTATTACATGGTGCTCATGAAAGGAAATTAATTCATTTCATATTAATTACGAAATAATTATCTAAGAACTAAAGGCATTTCAATTGGAGTTCTAATAGTTACAGTAAGTTAATTTGTAGCTTTTGAATTGAATATTGAAATGAATTCTTTGGCGGTTGTTACGGGTGGAAAGAAGCCAAAAAGTCTGATAACCAGTCCTACTAGGGGGTATTGGTATGTCCAGGTAACTGAGGAGATCAGATAGGCAGTCCTTCCATATAAAATATAGGTACTTAGCTGCATTAGGTTACACTGGACGCTAAACCCAACATAATTGGGAGAAGACCAGACAAATGAGCATATATATGTAGAATAATGTAGATAGATAAAGAAAACAGCACTTTTTCTTTTCAAATACCAATTGGTTTCATCGAAACATTACACACGCATAGTTGGGCAGGTAAACAATTTCATATAGGTACTCGTAGGTCTAGAGCAAGATACTCATATGAAACGTGTCGAATTGATATCTTTCAGCAAACCTACTTATATTTATTGAAGCATATATCATACCTATTGATATTTGAAGAAATAAACTGCCGACGAAGTTCGAAGTAAGTTGGCTCGTTAAATAACGTTCGCGTGTTCAACATATCGCGAGCTGTTAACGTGTTGACTATGTCTGTGTATAAAATATTTATTATGTGTATGTACAACAAACAAAAAAGTTGAAGTATTTCAGATATATGAATCACTGAGTTTTAAGAGCAGGTTCTTGAATCTAAGTTATTAATTATTTTCTGTATTTAAAAAAATAGATAATTTATTTGAAATAGGTATGGATCATCCCTTGGTGTAGTACATTTTATTGTTTGTTGGATTTTATTATTTCATCTAACTAACATGCTAACTGCTCGGGGTTGCAACCACAACCCGAGAAAACTACTACTGTTAATATATGTTATGTTATGCGATAGTTACTCTAAACTATCGCATTTATGATATGAGCAAGAATAGCTACTATGGCTTTGAGTATCGCAGCTAACAATAATAAGTAAACTACAAAACGGCTTAAGTACAAAGTTATGGTTGAGACTTAATACGGAAATCACTTGAAGACTGATTAAAGTTACCTACAAACTTACATTTACTTTAAACCCCTTCAAATTACTAAAATATTAATTAGCAAGATCCAATTTCCGTTACATCGTATAAACTTTAATCCTCATTTAACTATTCGATATGAAGTGGCGCCCTCTATAAACAAACATCGGAACTGCTTCATATACTTATAATTAAAATATTAACGTCAAGTTTTGAGGAAATTGGTGCAGGAGAAGTTCGACGATACTAAAACGGTGGTCATATTGCTTAGGCGACGTTTAGTAGGTTCTTAGATAAATATAAGAGTAGGTAAGTTTGTGCTGGAGGAAACTAGTTAGCGGCAATAATTATTGTCACAAAGTTTTCTTTGGTGACAACACTCAATAAAAAACTTCAGAAATGCAAAGTTAATTATTAACTTTTGAGCCCATTCGAGGGTTCAGTACTAACTCACCTTTGGATATGCAAAGCTAATCTACAAGATCTGTACGTAGAACTGAGTTAAATGGGAAACATCAAAAATCTAAAATTAACTGATGGACCACTAAAATAACTATTTGATGATGGTGATGTTTGAATTAAAAAAAGATTGCTCAATACTGATAGTGCCAAAATTCCTTACTTCTAATAAAAGAAAATCGTGTTCCTAACTTTTGGTCATCATTGTGTCATTCGTGCAAACCTTCCTAGAATAATTCTTGCCCTCAGATTTTTCATTACTCTGGTATACTGGTCTTGTGAATATGCATAGGCGTTTGTGTACCGAGGAAAAGTAAAAGGGATGAGGTTTCCTTATGATTCATGAATGAATATGTATGTATGTGACTTATACACAGCTTCTTATTATTCACTGGGTTCTAAATAACCTGCTAGTAACATGCTTTTAGAGGATAAGTTAAATAGATGATGAAAATGATGTCACAAGTTATCGCATCGGTACATGCGATAACTTGTGACATCATTTTCCTAAACTAATAAAGATGAAGAGTGATTGTTTATTTGCTTGAACTCACAAAATCCTGAGCTAAATAAGAGAATTATTTCAGCCCATATAGCCCATGTAGCGAGGGAGGCTACTTTTAATACGAGAAGGACAAAGGATGTGGGTGAAAGTGCTGGCAGAAAAAAATACAGCCAATAATTTTCTTGGGTTTTCATCTTTTATCCCTACTTAGCATCATGGAAGTTGAATGACACGCCTGCTTTAAGATGAAGCCCAAGGCGTCATTATCTTAAAACCTCGGCAAAAAGGCCTGACCCAAATGCAAGAAAAGGCAGAAACAATCATCTGAAGTAGCATTCAGCCAGGCTGGCCTAGTTTGAACGTTCTCAATATCGCGTATTCCAGTTTCGAGAAAAGTCTAAAACATCGGCTATGGCGAAGTAAGAAGTGATACGACCGAAATGACGACTTTGAGAACCCTACTATGATATTTTTGAGATATATTTGACCCAAGGTAGGTACTGCAGTCATCTCTAAGTGTAAAATAATATGGGAATGAATGCTAGAATCAAGCAAGACCAAGAAAATACTGCGAGACTAGAACTACAAAAGGAAAATGTTACCTAAAAATACATCCTTTTCTCAGTCCGGTAAAAATGTGAATTTAATTAACATGAGTATTAAAGTACCTAATGTATGTAAATTTTTGCCAACAAACAGGCTATTTAATATTACTTTTCGACAACACTTATTAAATATTATAGACAATACATATTTTCTTTGATTTTTAAATATCTAGCACATTCACAAACTAAATCAAGGAATCAAGCACGTACATATGGAAACACACTAAACCAAGTCCCCGATAAAACCTACCTAGTATCATTGTAAAATACATAAAGCACCATACAAAAATACAATTCCCTAACTATACTCACTGCACATAAACTTTGTGACTTGTTAAAGGACAGTGAACGAAAAGTATAAGACTTTTCAACAAAGAAGTCTCGAAATCTGGACACAGGATTCTTACCGGCAACGTTCCTTTCTACGCAAAGACATTGTCATGCCCGTTACTGGACAAAGAGTTGCCGTAGTAGAAATGTAACTGAATTGCTTGAAGTGTAGGTATTTTAGATGTTGTTTTGTTTAATGGCTACAGAGAAGGGACAATGTAATGTTTGTTGCGTAGTATATTTGATGAAAATCAGAGTATTATAAACATGCTTTTTTTACATGTTTCTTAAGCTCTATAGTTTTAAAAATACGTATTCATGTTTTTAAAAGAGTTAAATGTACAAAAATGAAATAAATAACTCACCGGCTTACCTAAGTATAAAATACGTACTTGAAAAAAGGTTGCTTTGCTTTTTCGTAAAATAATGTAATTTTTGTGTTATAAGTTGTGGGTGGCCACTACATGGTCATTGAATTAATAATTTACAAAGTTAAATAAAATAATTATCTTCTTTAACATCGAGTGAATATTTTATGAGAACGGACAGTAAACCCCGGCTTAGTCTCAGAAGTAGCTGAGAATTTTATCTAGGTTACGTTCGCGTACTTTAAGTAATATGAGAAGTTTGAGAAGAAACTAATACCGCGTCGGATCCGTGTGATATATCTTACATTTGTATTCATTTCCAATATTAAGGTATATAAGTGCATTTTCATAGGAATGTTTGGTCTTACGTTGTGCCGAAATTCCATAAAAAAATGCGCGTCAATGCGAGTCCACTACTAGCATGTGTTCGCGCACAAAGGTTGTGATATGATGATAAATGTTCGCAAACAATGAGTTACTGTTTTCTAGAGCGGTTAGATAGACCAAAAACAAAATTCTTGCCTATATGTTAAGCTAAAATCTTTATTTATTTTTATCATCACAAAATTTCGATTTTACCGCCAACACAACATTTCAAATTAATAGATACAACATGACACTTTACTTTCACGCTTTCAACGTCAAAGGCAGACAATAATAAAATAAAGGTCACAATTCATTTAAGAACATTTATCTAGACGAATGTCACATAAAAGAAAGCTTTAAGCAATTCGCTATCTTTGTTCAGAAAGTGTGTAAAATGCTCACAAGTTGTTATAGTGAAACTTTTGAGCCACAACTGTGAATATTAATGGCCCTTTCGGCATCACTCGGAGACTCTGCCCTTCATACGTCCTGAAGAGATTACGTATCTAGCCTAGGCCACTTATTTCAATATTTACCTCATTTTTCTATATAAGCGCTACCATTTGTTCTTACTTTTGAAGTAGTTTAGAAGTCTCTCGCTTAGCTTTAGTTTTTTTTTAGTTTGTAAGACGAACAATAGATTTATTCTTTGTACTTGCCTAAGCCTCTTTTTTTTACTTTTGTAGCGAAATTATTTTTATTGGAGGCCATAGCAAAGATCCGTCGAATATGTAGATCTACAGTTCTCCAGTTGATTATTAAGTAACTATGTATAACATAATTTTGGGAATGAAACCCATACAAATATTAGATTCCATTTTATGTCTATTTTTCTCTTCATAGAGTAGGAAACAGAAATCTACTGGTATACGGGAATCTCCAAAAATAATACACAGTCAACATTTTCAAACGAGATCTTCCTACCAAACCTGATAATCCAATAATATGATGAGCAGCAGCATCCATCGGGAACAACAAATTGTGTTACCAGATCGAATATGCCAACTATTTGTACTGCTAACTGTGTTGCCAGTGTTAACTCGTTTAATTTTCAGTTCGCCGTATTTTCGATATCAATTTGATTGGGTTGGGACTGTTTTAACTTATTTTTTATCCAATGTTAAACTTCAAAAAAAAAAATGATTGTAGAAATGTCAATACATTTCTAATACTATTATTTCTAATACATTTCTACATAGCTTGTCTAAGCTGCTATGGCGCGACTCACTACCGTAACTATGGTGTCTGGAACACCGCCACCATGAATTGCTTGGAAAATCCGCCAGTATGAAAAGGTTGTGAATAATCAGTCTTGTCAAGAGGTTAAGTTTAATGTGATCAGATAGGCAGTTATTCCCTATAAAGCTGTGGTAGTCAGACAAATCAGGTTAGTTTGGAAGCCGGCCCCAACAAATGTAGTTGGGAAGGTCACGCAAATGATATGTAGACTATACGAAGGTTTTCAAAGTAATTACAGGATCCAATATAGATCAAATCTTTGAACTGCTAAATCCAGAGGACTTCCTACAAACATAAACGAAATTACATAAGTACAGTCCTAAACTAAAGTATACATATACAAGTACGAAAAATGTAGAATGAGACGTTGACATACCATTCAGAGGATTTTCTCACAAAAAAAACATATATTTACTTCAGGGAGCCCTCTCGACATCTCGACAGCGGACGTTTTTCGTCTAGACAAGACAAAAAGAAAAACCTAGTTGTCTGCCAAAATTGTACGACTCTTAGCTTTAATTGGACTATAATGCTAGCAATTTGAACAAGACTGCCTAAGACTTTTGTTATTACTGTTCCTTCTTAGAGTATAAATAAGACGAGCTATAAAAGTGGTCTAAGTTTATGACCCTGAGAATAAGAGTGTAGAAAGATAAAATAGATACCTACTTAATATACCAAATCCATTTTTTTTATTTAAAGATAAAATAGCTGCCTACTTAATATCCCAAATCTATGTATTTATTGCTTTATTCAAAAACTATTGAGTATAGATACTCGCGCTAGATTTATTTACATATTTTGTTTACTACATCTCTCTTACTTGTCGGTCAGTGGTTGTTCTCACTGTCACCCATTTCATTTCTGTACCTATGTAATGTGAAACACTCTATACGTTGTTCAATTCATACTCTGAAGTTTACACCAAATAACTGGCATTGTTAGAAAGGTAAACGTCTTATATCGTTGGTATAACTATGTAAGAGAAATAAATGATGTTTGGTTATATTTATTTGTTGGATAGGCTTGTAAGAGCTCGTAGTTAGGTTGTTGAATTGTTTTGGATTACTAGATTAGGTTACTTTTTTTGGTTATTATTTTATGTTAACACCTTGTGTTGTACACAAGTTTTATTGAAGATTTTACTTTTCCACATTACAGGCAGTAGTATCGAAAACAGAGGATACTTTTTTAAAGAAGGAGCTTATTTAGATGTTTATTTTTACAATGAAACAAGCTTCAGCCAGCGGTTTCACCCGCATCCCGTGGGAACATCTGTGCAACAACTTGGATAAAAAGTAGCCTATGCGGCCTAGCAATGAAAGGTTTTTCCCCCTTTGTTTGTCATAATAAGCTAATAACCATAATAGTCAACCAGCCCATAACATACTTAAAGAAGGATTATACCCTAAAGCCAGCAACGTATAACCAACTACACAAACAAAAGAAGTAACAAAACACACACACACACACACACAATCCAGTAACATATCAACAAGTAGGTAACATTTTGACGGATTTTCCTTAGAGACAGGCCAAAGGGACAATATTAACACTACGGCTAAGATAGAGTTAATACGTTTAGGGGACCAATCACTAGGAACGAGGGTCCTGGCTAACCCTGCAGTGTTACCTCATGAAAATGTATCACAAAAATCAAGTAAAGGCTACTAAGACTTGTTGTAACGTGTGGTGTAATGTAGAAGAGAATCGCTCGCTGTATTTCGATAGTTGGTGGGTCGGATGTTGATAGGTTGTTGTGTTGAAAATAATCGTCATTCTAGTCAAAGTTTATAGTTGGCCTGCTAGCGGCGGAAACCTTTTTGTTGGCCTGCTACAGTTCGTTGTAATGTCACATATGCACTACTATTCATCTCTGATACTGATCTCCTCTCATTCTGATTTATGAGAGGATCGATCTATCGGCCGAATAAAAGTTTGCTTGGCGGTGCGGAGGCTTTGCCTTATTGATATCAGCATATGCATAGTATTCATATATGCAAGCATCTTCTATCAAAACCAGTCATACTAAAAAACTTAAAAATCATCGATCCTTCAACCATGTTATGTCTTTAAAAGGTTCAGCACAAAGATTTATCATCAGCACATATCTACACATTTCTCTAACCATAACCTACACACAAAAACAGTCAAATAACTTCAAAAATCCTAAACAAAAGCTCTCAGTATTTATTCAAACGCCCACACGTTTGCACCACACGTTTCACATAAATATTCAGTGTGAGCGAAAATTTCTTATTAATGAGAAGGGTCGCGAGGTATTTTAATTTAACTACGTGCTAAGGATTTCGGAGGGGCACTTACGATAGGGGTAGTATTGGATGTGCTAGTTTCTAGAAGATTTTCAGTGTGTTGGTAAGTTTTTTCAGTATTTCGGGCTGGTTTGGTTTAGAAGGCAGGTAAGTGGTGATAGATTAAATAAAGTTAAGTAAGGAAGATATAAGCTAGATTAGTTTCAAAATATTTGGTCATGGGTATTACTGATGCGGTAGTAGCTTTTTCAAATAGCAAGATTTAAAAAAAAAACGTTTTAGATATAGTCATAGTAAAACATTATTATTTAAATAATATTTACCACTACTGGCATTATTATGTAGGTACAACTCTCAAAATATATAAAAAAGCATGATCCAACCAAACTGAAACTAATAAAGCAGGTGACACACTAAGTCGCATTTAACACCACATTTTCACCTGACACATAAACGGAAAGTTGCGTCGTAAAAAAACACAAAAACAAAACACTGTCATCCGAAACATTTTACAAACTGTTATTATCAACAAACACCATTGAAAAAACAACTTACACACCATATAAGAAAAAAATACACCTTAAAACAAAAAAGAGGCGGTTTCTCGTATAAAATTCGAATAACTTTTGTGGTACCACGGAGTATGAAAAGATGACCGGAGATGCCATTATGCAGGTAGGTCAGGCGCCTTCTTCTAGGTCAATTACAGACGGTGGACATGACTAAAACAATCATGAGTTACGAGTGAACTACCAAGGCCTTCGGGTTTTCTGAGACATCTGTCAACGATTTTCGGCTTTTCGAAAATGGGAGGGTTACAAAGCAGACGTTTAAAGACATTGACAGTGACATTCCTCGCCCCCCGAATACCCGCATATAGGCGCGCTACATTCTTCGGAGATTTTCCATTATGGCAGCTCTGCTAGTCATTTGATACTCCATGGGTCGAACCTTCTCTTGCAAATGATTAACTGAGAGGGTAGATGTAACGTACTTTTGGTAGACATTTGCTTTATCTTGAACATTATAATATTTGCATAGAACAATACTTAACGGTTTGATGATGATAATCAGATGGGCTGGACCGAGATAGATGTTTCGCTATTGTTTATAGCTTGCTGCTTTCTGTGGTTAAGTGCCTCTTAAATGACTTACTTAACAATGTGGGCTCTCTATTCAAAAGTCGGCTCTCAATTAAAGTTTAATAAATATTATTTTAAAGAAAAAAAAACACCATCTACCTAGCTTTTATGTTGGGGTCGGCTTCCAGTCTAAATGCAACTGCAACTGCCTATCTGACCTCTTTCAGGTAAGACTGGTTGTCAGACTAGGCCACCACGAATTTAAAGTAAATAAAAATATTGGCAGATTTCTTGAGACTCCAAAAAGTTTTTTAATATAAAAAAAATATATGTTTTTTCGAATGCTTTTTTTCTATCCTAACCATTTTTTTTGTTCGTTAAAAGTAACGCAACTCAAAAACAAAGCCTCAAACTCAACCCCAAATAAACAATTTCTCCACTCGAATTCTTCCACAGAAGACACTCAAAGCCGGGTATTAAGTAAAATAGAATTTCTCAGTAATCTGTCGGCGATTGTCGTGAAAACAATAAACATGCTTAAGCTTGCAATCCGCTTAGTGCAGTATCGGGCACATTGAGCATTACATGATAGAATTAAAAGGAAAAACGAGAAGTAGGTTTTAATTTTCTGTTTATTTTAACAGGAGATGGAATTAATGTTGAAAAAAATAGAGCAATTTTTAAGGATTACAAAAAAAAACAAATGAAAGTAACATTATAAGGAACTAAATTGAAATGACAATCATTTATGAAAAACAAAATGCTCTGAAATATCTGTTACTATAAAAAGTATATGTATTTATTGTTTGCGTAGGTAGTAGGTATCTAATCCCTTAGTAAGCCTCGGTCTTTTAACAATACTTCGATATAAACAAGAGAAAAACGCTATTGTTTTCAGGCAACGAAAAGCTCGATTGCTTGAATTAACTCATTTTCATTAAGGTTTCTCTGAAATACTTGTTTTGATACTTTGCAGCTTATGAAGACATTTTAATCCTAATCTTTGTTTTTCATTGAAATAACTCGTAGTTTTTAGTCCTTACTTATATCTCCGTTTACGTAGAAGAATTCGCAACTAAACGAGGTAAACTATTTTTGTTTCCAGAAAATTCTAACAACTATTTCAGGAAGAAAGCCTGTGTACTAACACTTGAGGATCACCATCTAAATAATTCAACCCGTCCTAAGCCAACATATTCCTGTACATCAAAGTACGCATCAACACGCTGCCCCGACAATTACTAGGGTTAAGTGTTAAAGCCCAAATACCGTGTTAAATGTCCTACAGGGATTCACTACCGATGTACTTTATCACCCATCATAGTTGACCCCTGAATCAGTTCCCTACATTAACGACCAGGGCTCAACGTAAAATGGTCATCTTGACTGTCTTAGAAAATCTTACTGAGCTTACTATTATGGAACACTTAGTTTAAATGTTTGTCATACATTCTAAATATGTGTTTTATTGCTAAGGATATAAGATTGCATTTTGATTGAAGGTTATTTTCGTAGGTTAGTAAGTAACGGACCAACTAAATAAGAGCTTATAAGCAGTATTAAGGTAAGCTACTTATTTATTGCTGGGATTAGGTAATAGAAATTTATTGCTTGTAGCTGCTATTCGTCTAAGATTTCATAAGTGATTCTGACTTCATTGGTCAATTGAAACAGAATAGGTAGATTAGTGGGCTACTTAAAAATGAATGCACTAAAGTGTGTAGTAATTTTATTAAAACGAAATTATTTCAAGAGCCACATGAAATTGAAGAAAATAAGTAGGTACTTGGTATGTAAAAGCTACGCTACTGTATCTTGGTATTAGATAAGTGTATAAACAAAAATAGGTATACTTGTGTCAAAATCAGCTACTGACTTCTAAGATAATGTCGAGAAAAATATAAATCTTCAATCCCTAACACCACTTTTAGATGGCAAACAAAGTAAGGGTTTTGTTAGTCCTGTGTAACCCAGTAACACAAACACAAAAATCCTTTGACGAAAAATTCCAAACCACAAAGCAACAAATAGGTCAATCATATAAGTACCTATGTACGTAGATGAAACGCCAATTATTCCGTATCATTACCAAAATACCGCTTATACCTAAATTAACCTCCTGAGCCAACCATCTTCAGATTTCCCTCCGGTAAATTTCGTCCAGGACAATAATCTACCAAATGCATCGTCAGCTGTATGAACAATGTCCATCAACCAATTAATCTGACCCCTAAGGTACTACATATATAAAGGTAACATAGATCAAGTTATACTGGACATTCTGGGAATCGGAATCCGCTATTAATATAGATTTTCGATTGGTCTGTCAATATGTAACGGCGTTTTGAGAATTCCTGCCTCATGGTACAGTGATTTCTTAGAGGTTTATGGTATTGGGGATGATTGAAGTAAATATCTTCGTAATAAAAAGGTACGTAATCGGATTGGGCGTAATAAGAAACAAAAGAATATTGAAGAGCTTTTATGCCACTAGAATTGTATAAATGAATTCAGTAATGGGAGTCTAAATGAAATTATCTACCTTTTAGTAATTTAACGAGACAGAATCAGGTGTAGGTAAGTAGCACATTGCTTCAGTAAGCGTATCTAAAATCATGCTTAAAGCTTCTATAAGACAAATCTAAACCGAGTTTTCTCTGTAGTATGTGAAGTATGTGATCTATGAAACTACAACAAAATTAAACAAACTTCATTTTTGCAAGAAACGAATACAAATTAAACATCCAAATGATAAAATAACCTAAGTTACAAGATCATTGAACAAGACAATTTAATTAAAGTGAATATCTTTGCGAGAGATTCGCCGGCATCACGTGAGCAGAAGAAATCTACCTCTGACCATATATTTAAGCTTTCACTGAGCGGCAATAACAGTAAAGCGTCTTGAGGGAACTGGGGACAGGGATGGACTTGGATGAATAGGATTTGGGACAAATCGTTTATTTTAATAGGTGAACACAGTGTTTAAAACTATGTTATTTCGGAATTATGTTGCACAAACCAAACATAGATCGATGTCTTATGAAGCTTACTTACAGATAAGATCCAGATGAAAAACTTAAAGCTGATTTAAAACTATAGGTAGAAGGGATAAATTGATGCCCTAAATGGTTGAAATGTTAAATACATAGCTCATTCTTTTTTGGGACCTTTGAAACAATAGTTACATCACTCTTTTGGGACATATTTTCCAAATCTTGTATCAATTGAGGTAAAAACAGAGTTTATAGTTAAGTTTTCGAGAGTTTTCAAAATAGCAAAAGCAGGATTTCTTTAGGACGACGTAAAAACAACATGAAAAATTTAGGCTACCCAAAAAATCCTCCCCAAATCCGCTCCTGTCCTCACTTCGGTCGAGATTTAAGAAGATAGGTATTACCTTCTCCAGTACTCACAGTAGAGTGTCTCTCTTTATGGACACCTTAATGGTGTGATGGGTAGATGCGAAATGTTAATGAAAACTTCTAGCGAGTGGCGAGCGATGACGCGGAAAATTGGGAGCGACTGAGTACAGGACATGTGTGGGAAATTTATCTGGGTTGGGGAATTGGTGTGATGTGATGAAGGAGTCTGAATATGTGGCTTGGATGTTGGTCAGATTAGTTGTCTTTGCGTAGTGAATGGAGGATTGTATGAGTGTCAAATTTGCAGTATTGGCATATCTATGGGAATTACTGAAAGAAAGGAAAATGGGTCTCTCTTTATGGACACCTTAATGGTGTGATGGGTAGATGCGAAATGTTAATGAAAACTTCTAGCGAGTGGCGAGCGATGACGCGGAAAATTGGGAGCGACTGAATGCAGGACATGTGTGGGAATTTATCTGGATCGGGAGATTGGTTTGAAGTGATGAACGTGGAGTTCAGTGAGTCTTGGATGTTGGAAGACAGATCCTTTATTAGTTTAGGTATAAACAGAGTTGATGGTTAAGTTTTTTAAGACTTATGGAAATTGCAACGGCAGAAATTGATTTGATAGCGATAGCGAGTGGCGAGCGATGAGTCGGAAAATTTGGAGCAACTGAGTGCAAGGCGACATGTGTGGGAATTTATCTAGGTCGGGGGATTGGTGAAGTGATGAAGATGTAGTCTGGGTTTTCGATGTAGCTAGTATTGGGATTCTATCTACCGTGTATGGTGTTGGACTGTCTCCGCTTGCAGTGTGCAATATTGAATGGATGGACATTCTATAGACGTTGCTACACTTATAACCTGTAAGGTGGTAGGTGGTTCAAACTAAGTCAGTATATAGCGCAAGTTGTGTTTGTTAAGCATTGCAGAGCGATAGGTACCGATAGGCGTTCAATTTGATCGTCAAGTTACAAGTACTACAGAATAGGTTAGACCACAAGGTAATGTAGACACTGTTTATGAGTAAACCCATGGTAAACTAGATCACGAAATTCTACCATCCTAACATCACATACACAAAATCTGCAAGCATTTATCAGCTTCCACCTAACCTTCCTCCTCACACACAGCCAAACAAACACATAGACTCACACACATACACAACACGGAGGCCATGTCTATCCCCCTCATGCCATAAAGTAAATAACATAACACTGTCACAATCAGATAAGTGGGCCCGGCTTACGGCTCGGACACACGAACGGACATACGTATCGGCGTTTTGTAACGGCAATTGTATCGCCAATGATGTGCAACATGCTTTATGTGCCGACGAATTGGAACTGAGTCGTAATTGACATCGGGATAAAGTGATGGTCGATATTGTTTTGTTTACGGTACATTTCAAGTTATTTTATATACATTTGTCAGTTTTGGAATGAAGATGTGTAATGATGAACAGAATCTATGAGTTGTTCCAGAGGATGGAAAGCTTTTGTCGCTTTTCAGTTCAGGATACGATAGAAAAAAACAGTATTTACATACCTGCACTCGATACCCATATCTGTCCCTCCTATGGTCCCTCCTATTCAGCAAGCATTTTAACACCCACAACCTATCTAGATTTCTTACAAGCATAGGTAACAATAATGTATGATCGCTAAATACCTACTATACATAATATACCCTAAATAAATACACACAACCATACAAAATATCTCAAACACATTTTCATTAACTTCTTCAAACCAAAAAAACCCGCACCTTCACTAAGAATCCAACCTACCAAAGAAAGCATCTAAAGCCAGCCATACACAACCCAATATTTATGCCGCGCCGAAAGCAGACGCAAGCTCAGAGCATTACAGCGGGTTGGCTAAGAAAATCCTTATTAATAGACCAGGACGCGACCACGCCAAGTAGAAGGATTTCTGACTGGATTGAGTGACGGAGATGAAAGGTATTTTAATCCTGTTTGATGGAAAAAAGCTGTAGGGAAGGAAGTAATGTTTTTGGGGAAACTTGGTCATATCTTGTCATTGTGATGTGTACGTGTAAGGCTGTTTCTGAAGATATCATCATCGTTAGACAAATAGTTAATTTAACAAAAAATAAAAATCGGAACTTATAAGAAAGCTTATAAAAAAAACTGCAGAAGTATTGGTCGTACAACACACGTTATCAATTTTAGCAATTTTGAAGGTTATATATTTTTCCTTGAATGCAAGCAAATGATATGTAAAATTACATAGACAATACATTGCAGCTTAATAAGGGAGTCAATTACTTTCTCAGAATTTTAATTCTACGTAATCCTTAATGGTTAAAAAGCGAGATGTTACGCATAATATCAGAATAATGTACGAAAACTCGCCTTGTAATGTGTAACATACCAATGTTTTCACAACAACAGCACCAGCGATTAAATTAACCGATGTTGACAAAGAGCTATGTCATGTATTTTATTTAGACTCTTTTACTACAACGTTATACATACATGTCACTTGTGAAACTTGCTAATGGATTCTTGGCCCAAAAAAATAATAAAAGCGAAGCAATATATCATCATCTGCCTAGCCTGTTGAGTCATCTTCCAGTCTAACCGAATGCAGCTGAGAAACAGTGTTTTACAAGGAGCGACTGCCTCCCTATGTTACCTCCTCAACCCATTTAGCCGGGCAAACCCTAGGTAAGACTGGTTGTCAGACTTACTGGCTCTAAAAGCGAAGCAAAATATGTAGTAGTAATAGTAGTGAAAAAAAAAACAAATACCTAAAAATGTTTTGTAAATTATGTTCCAAGAATCAAAAATAAGCTGTACCTACGCACTGGAGCTAAAATTCCAGACGAAAAACCGGGGCAAAATTCTTGGTAGCCACTAAGAAGCTTAAAGGATCGTTGAAAATCACGCGAAACCATCAGACCGAAGCACAGCCGCCCCTTCATAAATTCCAGCGAATTTTCCTAAGGAGGAATCTCTAGAAATATTATTTCAATTAGTACAATTTGTAGGAGGAATTTGATTTAGAAATTTTATACTATAATAATATAAAACTTTAGAGAATCGAATTTTCACAGGAAAACTTTCAAGATAACAATGTTAATAGTTTTTTTTTTTTATCAAAAATGAAAAAAATCATCTAACCTGACTTTATCTATCTCTGTTGCTTGTCTGAATAGAAGCTTAGTATTACTATTTTTTTACGAAAATACGTAATACGTGAAACCTGAATACATATATAAAAATAGGTCCATGTAAAAATGCTACGCGCCGTGCCCAAAAAATAAATAACAAAACCATGTAAGTTACAATCGTACTAAATTCAACACCCAAATTAGACATTATTGAACAACTTGTAAGCGCCGCGGTTCAGCCCAAAAATGACAAACTCACGGAAAACACACCAATGCGTGTGAAAACACTATAAATTCTACTACAAAAAAAATCGGAGGGTAGTTAAGTAATAACCGAAAAAAACTAGGCTTGGAAAACTTTTTCTCATTACCAAGTTCTAGAAAAAAAGTAATTGTGTCAGAAAATGTCGCAGTCAAACATAAAATATTGGCCATTTATTTATTTGACAACAAAGCTATAGCAATAGTTTATGTGTCTGGATGTTTGGAAAATGTTCTGAAGTTCTGTTTATGACAGTTCGTTATTTAGTTGATATCGTTTCTATTGTTGATGTTTAATTTATTAGAAACACAAAAATATATTTTGTGGAGTGGTTATGACAATTGATCGTTTATAAAAATAATATGTGTAGTTCTATTATTTTTTTGAAGTTTACTGAAACTTAAAAGAAGACCATATCGAACGATACATGTATATAACGTGTATACATGTATATATATTATTTGCGGCTTATATATTAGAGATAATCCTAGAGATAACCATTTTTATTTAAAAGTCAATAACATACTTGAACTTGCATGGCATTTCGTCTAGACACCATACAATCAACTCATATTTGTTCAGAATAACTTTCAGAAACCATAATACAAACCATTAGAATGCATACTAAAATCGAAATATTCTTCAAACAACATTTTCCGAAAATATTTGTCCTTTCCATTGAAGATTTAATTTTAAATAATAATACTGTCTACTGGACAAGTCAGCGTCTGTATTTAAAACAAAGAGATGATATAAAAAACTAAAAAAAAATTGAGACTAGGATTATTTTGATTGGTTCTTTTAATTTGTACATAATTTCGTATTCATCTACTCTAATATTTTACAATTTTTTATTTGTTTGTTTGTTAGTACCCTAAAGACTCCGAAACTTCTGAACTCGTCAGAAATTATTATTTCACTGTTGGAAAGCTACGCTCTTCCTTAGTCACACAGGCTTATTTTATCCCGGTACGGGCAGTAGCTCCCACGGGACGCGAGTGAAACCGCGCGAAAAAGACTAGACTATTATAAACAAAAACGCAAACCTGTCACATCTCCACGACAATTATTTCTAAGAATAGCCAGTGCACCCAAAGTCACATTTCTGTGCAGACTCAAAAATCTGTAGTGATCAGTAACAGGCGAGGGGAGGATGAAATCGAACCCCTATTAGCATAATGAAGTCCGATGCTATAAAACAGGATCGCGCTACAAGGAATTAAAATAACTGAATAACTTAGAAAGATTAACCTTGAAAAATACAGGCCATTTTGTGAAATTGGTTCAACAATTTTATTTAAGGTAACCAAAGAAGGGCCCTGAAAGTTATCTATCGAGATATTAAAATTTTCTGAAATAACATTTATAAAAATTTGTCTAGGACAATTTCTATACTATCATTTTGATCCCTGACATTTAAAATGAGACTTTTCTACGAATAAAAAAATGGGACCAAAAATATGCTAAGCGGACTTACGCCCATACGTCAAAGTCCCTTCTAGCAGGAGTCACATAATCCCATGTACAATGTAGAGCATTTTGATTGCTAGTGATGTACACGGCCCACTTCGATGCCAACCTAATGGGATATTTTAATGGCATCCCTACGTAAGTAGGCCGGGATTGTTCGGAAATATCTTAAAATAAAGGAGAAGAAAAACATTTCAGGACTTTTTTCCCAAGAGAGGTCAAGAGTTAGATGGCAAGTTTACAATGACGAATGGAATTACTCTTTATTTACAGGAAGGTAAAATATGAAACAGGAAAAAGTTTTTACGTGGATGACTTAATATCTGCTCTGTACTTAAGAGGTTCTTGATCGAATAGTTTCGATAAATACAAATAGGAAATCCTTGATTGATTTCCCGAGCACACACTTAGGAATACCATAGAAACCCCTCGGAAAATGGGTCAAAATTGTTCAGATATCTTAGGGAAAAATGTTGACAATACTGTAGGAATTTATTTGATCAATAGTTGAAGGTTGTGACTTGTGACATTTGGAGAGATTCCTTTGACGTCATGGCATTAAAAGATAAATTCCTTTTGTTGTCGGTCTATGTAGGCTTGTCAATGTGACTTGTTATAATGGGGTCGATGTTGTTGTTCGCAAAAAACTTGGTCCTTTTATTCGAGCAAATGGCAGTTGCTTTTTTGGTATTAAATCAATTCCTTGTTATGATTTGTATGCGGAAGGAAAAATATTAAAGGCCTTTTATAATTTCCTAGCTACAATAGCTTCACACATATATGACACTTAAAATTATACTTTATCCACGTGTGACTTTCCCCCATAAGGCGGGAATTATACCTCAGGCACTCGGAGAAAATTTAAGGACGCAGAGGAGAATACAAACAGGAGAAATCGACCCACCACGTTGGAACAACAGCCTTGAAAGACAAAAATAAACAAACATTTTCTCACACTAGGTAATCAAGCTAAGATAACGTTTAAGTTCACGACTCAGCATCCCACAGTAAAATATAGGCCATAAAACCCAGTGCAGAGCTCGTAACTTGCAGATAACCTATTCACTGGTCCTTAAGTGCTGAAATGTTTTGTGAGCTGTCGCCTTAATGCTAGTTCTCGCCATTCGACTGGAATTCATTTGTGTTAGAACTGTCAGATATTTTTTTAGTTTATTGCTGAATTTTTGTGTCTATGTTGGTAATGTGGCGATAGCAGTTTTGGCTTACCTTGTAGATAATTCAGGATGTATACTTTAAATCAAAAGTAACTTTGTATATAATCTAACAATGGCTAGTTATGAAGGAAAACTAGCATAACATAACACCTTCGTGTTACTTATGTTACAGGCTTATTTTTTCAGCGAGTAAATACTAGCTAGAGTAGTCCCTGGTACTTAAATAAACTAAAACTATAAAGTAACCTTTGCCTCGGCTTTTAAAGCTTCCACAAAAACGAGACTATCAAACTTATTTTGACTTCTATACTTTACCATAAACAAGAACATCAAAGAACCTTAACTATTATTCTTATTTCCAAAGAAATAAATAACACGAATTTGTTATTACAATATCTCTTTCGTGATTTAGTAGTTACGTCAACAAACTGACTTGTGGTGAGACCACTAAGGAAGGAAAGACAGCGGAGATGCCATAAGTTAGGTAGGTCAAACGCCGTCCTGTAGGTCATAGTGACGTAAGGTAGGTGTGATCAGTTACTACAACAGTCCGTTCGGGTTCCAATCTGCCAAATCTGTTAAAGATAGGTCTTGATTGATTGGTGATTTTATTTTGAAAATATAGAGCGGATTCCATATAAGGCGTGTAAAGGCGGAGCTAGTAACGTCCCCCGAACACCGACATTTTGCCATGCTACTTTCTTAAGAGATTTTGTAGTATGACATCTCCGCTAGTCATTTGGTTCTCCATGGGCGAGACAAACTGACTGTGTGGTGAGTCAAACTCCACGGTGGCGCCACATTTGTCAAAGACAGACTTAGAGCAAAAGCTAGACATAGTCTAGAACAGACAAACAATATCGAGAGTGGACGTGATCTAAGTGGTAAGTTATAAAAATATGGGGCATAATATATCTACCATATATCAATAGGAGTGTTATTGATAGGATGTTTTTGGGATAAAGCTTGTATGCTATCAATTTATGTAATTTAGTCATGAAAGTGAGTTATACGTTATACGCCTATTTTTGGCAGGAAATATCAATGTTTCTTTTTCAGTGTCTTGTCAAAAAAGACCTAAATCTTTCAGATTACTATAAGAAAAAGGAAAGATGTTCCGATGTGTCGTAATTTGTTAAAATAATCTGTCGGCTTTTCAGAGATTTAAATACTTACATCAATGTAGAAAGCTCGTCAAATTAAATTAATTTACCTGAAACAAATAAATACTTCCTGTTATTAACTTGAAACACAATATAATAATAAACAATCTTGATAATTTCATCCCTTAGAATTGAACTCTCAATCTACATTGTTAAGTCTTATAGAATTATCTACTTCAAACTTCTCAACGAGTTATAAAGTCGTACAAAACAAATAAAATTTATAATAAGGTAATATTGGTTTCAACTTCTGTTGGAATCTATGATTATTTTATTTTTATTGAACAATATCTTATTAAGACATCGTTTCTGAATTTCAAATCAAGTTCTTGTATAAAAAAGAATCTAATATATCAAATGTCACATAAAACTAGCTGGGGAGTTTGTTCCACCACTTCTTCTCCGAAACAAAAACACATAGGAAGTGATAAAGCTTTCACCAGCATCCCGTGGAAACTTACGATAAATAGACTGAATTATTTTTTCAAATCGAACCAATCTTCCGCACTAACACAACATCAATATTAAGGCTAAGTACACACAGACATAAACGCTCCACTCCGTCACACCTCTCACATACACATAATCAAAATAAAAGTACACATAATATAATGGTATAACTGTGTAATAGTGCATGTAAGGCGTAACTCCGGCTCCATAAAGTAGATTAAATTTAAATTGTCAATTCGGTTTTACGAGCGACACCGGGCGACTGGTTCGATATAGGGATGTTATTCCGCACGTGGTGTGAGGAATTCTGGGCATTTGTGAAGCTTGTGTACCTGGCTTTATGAAATTAGTGGTGAGTTAGGTATTTTGTAGGTGGGATATTAATTGACTGGTCACGCTGTAGTTTATGATGTTTTATGAACTTTGAAGTTGTCGGCTTTTTGGATTAGGCTCTCCTTTCATATTAACCCTATGAAAAGTTTTACAATATAAAGTAAATCTATTTATTTTCAAGAAGATACATTTTAAACAAAACTGAAAAAGAATTAAAAAATAAGAAAGTAAAAGATGTTCTGAAAGATAAATGTTAATTTTGTTGTAATTTATTTTTATTTTATTGTTTTCTGCATTTGACACAATAATTGAATGAGTAGGTAAAGGATTCAAATATTTTTACAAAAAATATATAATCCATGCACTCCCAAATAAGTCTAGCATACATTTTAGCAAATTGCATAAGTAAGTTAACTAGCGACGTGTTAAAACCGAAATAGAATTCCCGTCCCTGGAGTTACGTAATATGTTAAACGAGACAGCTCGCATTATCCTGAATTGTGCAGCAATGCATAACTTTGTCCCAATAGATGAATATAAAAATAGTTCCTAAATTAAAAAAGTTTTCCGTCACATTAGAACACTCATGTACCTATATTTGAGGTACATCCTGAAAGTTATTTTGACAATGGCATAAGAAAATAATAAAGCCTAGATGTAGTAAGGATTGTGACTTATGTGCCTTTTCAGTTTGCAGATGTCAGATGCACTTAAAAATTTTAAAATAAAATTTTCGTTAAGTAATCGTTTTTATCTCTGAGTATGTGGTATATGGATTTTGATTCAGAAATATGCTTTTCGCTTTAAAATTATTTAACCAACATTTCCAACGTTCACGTCAACGAAAATCACTTCACAATTTAGCCACAATACTGCTAAAATTATTAGTGTAATTCGCAGCAATTATACAAATTCGCCTGCGAAAACGACAGAATGGCCGCGTCGTGACGTATGTTGAACGCGACAGCTCATTATTCACAATTGTGGCGCGTTGCATAACGCCGTCCATACGACGTAGGGGCGAAAATTGTAGATTTCATAGAGAACAAATAGACTAGTGGACGTGTCATAAGTAAAAATTTCCTAAGACAGTAGCGCGCGGACGAGGAACGTTACTGTTTCCGCCCTTCTACGCATTATTTATTTATTAAACAGTTTATGTCTGTGTCCATAAACTGTTTAATTGTACAAATAACACAAACAAGAAGCAAAATAGAAAAAAAATGTACAAAGGCACAGCCTATTTCATAAGAAATCTCTTCCAGTAGGCACGTTATGGGAAAGTTGGAATAAGAAAGACTGCCTTCTTTGAACCCGACCATTTTTTGTAATTGCAAAAATTCGCTGTCAGAAGTTTCAAGGAATCCGAACGCCACGTTCTGATCGTTTTGGTCATGCCCTCTATTCGAATTTGACCTAGAAGAAGGCGCCCGACTTGCATTACTTATGGCATCTCCGCTCATCTTTCCTTATTCCGTAGTAGATTTCCACATCACCCCCGTTTATGTTCGAATTATTAAGGGCTATAACTCTGAGGTGCTAAGTGAAATAAAGTGTGTGTTTAAATATTCGGCTGTGCGACATTTTAAGAAAATATTGGCAGTTACCCACAATAACTGGATAGTGTTGGACATTTTTTTTATTTCGATACATTATTCATATTTTGTAAATGGAATAAAGCTATGAATAAATTGAACGAAACTTTTTCTAATCATCACTCCTCAAGAGTCTTGCTAGACTATTGTATAGCTGGTAGTCAATAAATAAAGTAATCATAATTTTTCGTAATTTTTAGGGTTCCGTACCAAGGGTAAAGCGGGACCCGTCCGTCCGTCCGTCCGTCTGTCACCAGGCTGTATCTCATGAACCGTGATAGTTAGAGAGCTGAAATTTTTACAGAGGATGTATTTTTGTTGCCGCTAGAATAACAAATACTGAAAACTAGAATCAAATACATATTTTGGTGGGCCCCCATACAATAAACGTGATTTTTGTCCGTTTGAAAAAATACTTTGAAAACTGTAATAAAATCTTAACATAACTTTCATTTCAATGTCTTAATTATAACATTCCGTACATTAACCGTGTCATGTCGAAATGTACAACTATAATATTAACATAAAACAAACATGGTGAGTTATAGGCCCCATGGGTCATGTTAGCAACAAAGACTAGTTGATGGCCACCATGCAATTCAGTACTACTAATTTTTACCAGACTGCAAACATTTGTTTTGTTATTTTTAAACTTCTGTACGAGTTTCGCCTCGAAGGACCACTGTAGGTGTAATAGCAATAAACTGTCTTGAATTTTTGAAATATAAAAATGTGTATTATGAAATTTTCCTAAAAAGGCGTAGAATCATCCTCCGAGCCTTTTTCCAATCATGTTGGGGTCGGCTTCCAGTCTAACCGGATTCAGCTGAGTACCAGTGCTTTACAAGAAGCGACTGCCTATCTGACCTCCTCAACCCAGTTATCCGGGCAACCCGATACCCCTTGGTTAGACTGGTGTCAGACTTACTGGCTTCTGACTACCCGTAACGACTGCCAAGGATGTTCAATGACAGCCGGGACCTACAGTTTAACGTGCCATCCGAAACACAGTCAATGGTGTCTAAGATATACTTAGAAAGTACATACAAACTTAGAAAAGTTGCATTGGTACTTGCCTGACCTGGGATCGAACCCGCGCCCTCATACTTGAGAGGTTGGTCCTTTACCCACTAGGCCACCACGACTTTTTTTTTAAAAAGGCGTAGAATATATATGGTTAATTGGCTATAAATATGTATATTATTTTTCATGATAAAGTTAGGCATGATTATCCGTTAATTTATAAGTTGTAAATTATTTGTGTGATACTTAACTTAAAATAATGTTGTATCCACACAACAAAACATAGTCGTATACACATTTCTTTCAATGTGCCACATGTTGACTACATTTTAGGGTAATGCATAATAAATTAATCCATCCCCCTCTTAGCGTAGTCATAAAGCCCGTAAACTAGTTTGTGACGTCATAATCCGTGATATTAATAAGAACATAACAGATGAAAACGTAGTAGCTGGATGCCAGTGACGTTATGAATTTCCATTACACACATTTATACGTCAGTACATAAAACAATTATTATACATTTTTTCTTTTCAAATATAATAACACAGTGCATTAAAATTACGAAATAATCATATATTATTAAATTAAAACATGAACTCTGCTTGATGAAACTCGCTTGTCAAGAATTTCTGTTTTTAGGGTTCCGGACCTCGAAAGGAAAAAACGGAACCCTTATAGGATCACTTTGTTGTCCGTCTGTCTGTCTGTCTGTCTGTCTGTCAAGACCCTTTATCTCAAGAACGCGTGGACGTGTCAAGCTGAAATTCACATGAAATACTCAGGTCTATTGCCCCTTTAAGCTGTGAAAATATCAAACTTCTAAGCCAAGCCAATCAAAAGATACAGCCGATTATGTCGATATTTTCAACAAATTTTCGACACTCACAAAGGAATCAAAACCTACAGGATACTTCCCGTAAACTCAGAATCTTGAAATTTGGCACGAAGCATTGTCATATAATGCAAATATAGGAAAAATTGGGAAAATCACATTTTTTTAGTCATCATCCTCCGAGCCTTGTTCCCAAACTACGTTGGGGTCGGCTTCCAGTCTAACCGGATGTAGCTGAGTACCAGTGCTTTACAAGGAGCGACTGCCCTATCTGACCCCCTCAACCCAGTTACCCGGGCAACCCAATACCCCTTGGTTAGACTGGTGTCAGACTTACTGGCTTCTGACTACCAGTAACGACTGCCAAGGATGTTCAATGACAGCCGGGACCTACAGTTTAACGTGCCATCCGAAACACAGTCATTGGCGTCTAAGATATACTTAGAAAGTACATACAAACTTAGAAAAGTTGCATTGGTACTTGCCTGACCTGGAATCGAACCCGCGCCCTCATACTCGAGAGGTTGGTTCTTTGCCCACTAGGCCACCACGACGTTTTTAGGGTTCCGTACCTCGAAAGGAAAAAACGGAACCCTTATAGGATCACTTTGTTGTCCGTCTGTCTGTCTGTCTGTCTGTCTGTCTGTCTGTCTGTCAAGACCCTTTATCTCAAGAACGCGTGGACGTATCAAGCTGAAATTCACATGAAGTACTCAGGTTTATTGTCCCTTTAAGCTGTAAAAATATAAAACTTCTAAGCCAAGCCAATCAAAAGATACAGCCGATTATGTCGATATTTTCAACAAATTTTCGACTCTCGCAAAGGAATCAAAACCTACAGGATACTTCCCGTAAACTCAGAGTCTTGAAATTTGGCATGAAGCATTTTCATATAATGCAAATATAGGAAAAATTACTAAAACCTCATTTTTTTAGTTATATAATGTAAAAAAATATATTTCAATAAAATGAAACTTACTACCTTATTTCTCACGAACGAATAAAGGTATCAAATTGAAATTTATACCAAATACCTAGGTCTATTGTCCCTTTAGGCAGTGAAAAAATCAAACTTCTAAGTTAACGCGATCAAAAGATACAACAGTTATACCGACACCTTAGACGAATTTCCGTCACACGCTAGGGAATCAAAACCTACAAGGTACTTCCCGTGAACTCAGAATCTTAAAATTCGGCAAGAAGCAACGTTATATAGTACAGATAAAGGAAAAATTGCGAAAATGATAAAGGAGATTGGGCAGGAATGTATGAAGTTTGGTCCAAATGTCCACCACGAATGAGACCTATATAATTAAATAGTCCACTTAATTTAGAGTAACTTTTACTAAGAAAGTAAAAAAAAAAACAATGCCAAAAAAAAGTTGTAGCCAAAAATGTATTCTTAATTTTCGGTAGTTTTTGTATGTTATCATTTTTTTTTTTTTTTATTTCACTTCCATTTCCGCACTTTATCTAAAACTAAGATGAGTAAGACACATTTGCATATAAACAGCCCATATTTTTTAGCCCGATGGATGTACGAATCACTAACCTATTGAGACGCCAGAAGTGCTTGAATATACTCAGCGGTGCCTGGATCTAAGAAAGTTCGATGTAACTGGTGGTGTCTTCTCTCTAATAATGAACAATTCTATTTCGTCAGAAGTTACAGAAAGTACGAAAATCGAAAGTAATTGAAAAAATGATATTGAAAAAATCTATAAAATGTTTTATTTGATTTTGCTATAACTTTTTTCTGCCATTATATTTTTTTTTACTTTCATAACAAAAAATGTTCTATATTTAACGGGCTATCCAGCCATATAGGTCTCGTTCGTGGTGGACATTTGGACCGGAATCGCCCATTGTCCTTTGAAGTTACATAAAATATTAAAATATTATCAAATCAAATATTTTCCTCATTTCAATGGGCAATTTAAACGACCAAGTTTGACGGATTTGAAAAATCATTTCTTTGTAGTAAAAGAGTATACTCGCCGTTTATTTCCATTGTCATCAGGTCAGGATCTAATGATGGAAATCCTGAGAAATCGAGGGCAACTATCAGAAATTGTAGGCATGCATAGGATAAAACTTGATTCTCAGATGTATGTCTGGTGATACTATCAAACAGTCAAGGTTTAGAGCTTACCTGATGATGGAGACGTGAGAAAGTCGAGAGAACTCCTCAACGGTATGATTTAGTAACGTCGTGTTTGGGCTTATATTATTCGTATTGACGAGAACTTTTCACAAAAGTTAAAAATAAAAACTTTTTAGAAAAAAAAAACAACTTCTAAAAACAACAAGATCGGTCTAGATCTCGGTGGTTAAATAAATATAGATGCATCCTCTAGACACCGACTTCTAGACCGATGCACCTATCATCTTTTTAATTTCTTTCTTGCTTTTGTTTTCTTGTTGCTTTTTATATGTTTGAAGTTGGATTTGTTTGTAAAATGCTACAAAATAAAATAAAGCCGACTTTATAAAACAAAGAAAGGGACAGAATTGTTGTCAAGGCTCTAGAAACGTAAAGCCAGCAGCCCCGAATCCTACTCTCTAGCAGTCGTTGTTACAATTCGACAGTTACAAGTCGTCAAGCAGTTTCGAAAAAAACCTGAAACTGGGGCTCGTTAGGTGATTAATCCCTCAAAATTAAAAGATCCCATTAGTACTGAATTCTCATCACCTAAAATAAAGTAAGCCAACACAAGGTTACGTTATAAATTGTAAAGGAGTTCCCATAACTATATCTGATCTTTGCTATCGATCCCACAATGGCAGTCTCACTTTTTATCTATACAGGATTTGTACGGAACCCTCGGTGCGCGAGTCCGACTCGCACTTGGCCGGTTTTATTTCATACTAGCAGAATTTCGTCAGTTTATCAGCAGAAATCGTACAATCGCTGCCACTCGGAATAGGTCGTGCGTAGAAAATCTGCTAGTTTACACGCGCTCTATATGTAAGCATTGGCGATAACATTAATAATACCTGAAAATAAGTGCTTGACACACCTCTAACGACGTTGACTTCTGCTGACCCCCTAACCAGACTAAGCATAAAGTTATAAATAAAAGAAACGTGAGTGACATCACTACAGGACAATTAATGTCGCCCCCGACGCTCATTAGTAGGGCAGCTACATATTTGATAATGCGCGCGTTTTTTCTACGGCCCTACTGGGACGAGCACAACCCAGAAGCATTCGGGGTTCTATATAAGATGTCTAGTCGTTCACATGTACTCTACAAGCTGTGTATGTCAGCTGTATATGAGCTGTATAGCTTGCTATAATGCTTTTATTGAACCAGTTTGGGCACAAATTAGACAGCCTTAAGTTCACTATGGCTGTACATTAGAAGTATAATAGCATTATAATAGCAGTTTAAGTAGTAACGTCGGACTTAAGGCTGACTTACGGCACTATATGGAACGCAGTGTGAGTGACAACGTACATGAGTGTAATAAAGAGTAATAAGTGGCTAAATACACAGCCTTCACAGTTAAAATCGGACAAAAGTACTCCAGTAAGCTACCTTAAATTCACTTGTGTCCTAAATTATGTCCACATTTTAATATATTAGTTTGACAATTGTACGGAGTGTATGGATTCGGGACAAACTAACTCCGGCGGATTATTATTATAATATAACACGCTGTTTTTTATACTATATCATGGTAATGCCATGGGAATGCAACTTTATCGTGAAATGTATACATATTGACAACTAAAATTTTCACGCGCCTCTCTAAAAACGCTTTATTCATTTTGAAATATTTAAAACTGGCTGAGAGGAAAATTTACATCTTCAGTTTTTGATATTTTATTGGCATTATAATTATACTACGGTAATTAATTTTATCATGAAACCAAAACTCATTCGCTCTATCTGCGTATTTTGTGATAAATCTGCATTAATCTTGTAGATTTATTTGGTAAATATTTTAGGTTACGTAGAACAAAATGGTGGAAATGAAATAAGGCTATGTGAACTGTTATATAGCCCTTCTAACAGCCTACAGTCCACATGTGAATCATTTAAACACTTCTGTACAGATAGTAAAAAAAGGTTATTTTAAGTATCACTAACAAGTCCTAATACATCTACTGGCTGTATAACAGTCTAAGACAAGTAGACATAACAGCCTTTGGTTTTTTAAATGACCAGAAGTGTTCTATTAAAATGCTAGCTCTATAACATCGAACAAGTAGGCCGTTAAACAGCGGTTGCCGTATCTCTACCCTCCTATAATGCTCTTAGTCAGAAAGCTGACTAAAGGATAGTTGTTAGAGTATTATAACACCCATAACCGTATACAAGTATTACTCTACACTCCTATAATTCCCTTAGACAGGTATAGGTGTAATTAATTACAATAATGCAGCTAATACATCACGAGTGAACTGTAGTAATGCTTTAAGTTCACCTGTGAACTAAATGTGTACCTACTCTTAAATGGAGCAAAATGCTACTTGGGAATGGGTGACGCCTGCGCTGTTAATGACGTGATTCTGGTAATATGCGTATACAGGCACTGTTTGGCCTAGTGCTGGGGTACTACCTATGGCCAAAGTAACTATAGATTGATTATGATATCTTACAAGTTCAGTTATTAAGAGAACATGACTGGAGACTAACAACCAACCAACGACCAACGAGCTGACTGACAAAAAAGGCATGATTTTTTTTAAACCTTGTTACGGATGGGTCATTATTATAACCTCATTATTATGCTCTCTTGAAGGTGGATAAATAAGCCTTTGATGATCTTAAACTGAACAATAAACAAACTAATTCATATTTATCAAAACAATTTCTCAAGGGAGCTCTATTTCAACGTAAAGACGTCAAAAGTAATGTACAACAGTATTAATCAAAAGTGAAAACAGAAATATGTAGTTTATTTAAAGACATCATACTATTTCTTCTTCTATATTAAATGGTTTTAATCAAGACAATGGACGCAAGCGATGGAAGGTTAATTTGCATTCAAACATTTATACAGCAAAATTCTCTAATGTTTGGACCTAAATTTTCTTGAGCATTTTAGGCCAAAGATGAACACGAAAGATAGTGAAATTATAAAAAGGCACGTTCATTATTTAATGATACCTATCTCTTTAATATAAGGTCGAAGAAGTTACATTTCAGGACTGAAAATGTTAAATTATTTTGTCTCAAATGGTAAAGATCATTAGGTTACTGTATTGCCAAATTGAAGGCTACAAGGACTTTTAGGGGCTTTTTAGGACTGACAATTAAGAACGCATACTGCAAATTTTTAGTCGGCGGATAGTTGGTTCAGGCTCATAAATCATTATGATGACGATGAATGTTAGTGCGCACATTATACCTAGTCATCAGGTATCCAGCCGGTACCAGACACCTAAAAAATTGGATTCATTATTATTTTCAAAATTATCTATCAACTACAGACTGCAAACAAAAACACATTACCCTTCTAGGCAGTTGGGCAAAACCAGTTTCCTTAAAACATCACGTACACACATCTTGCAAAATCAACATACCTTTTTCTTGTTGGGGCCATGAAAAACGTGTACGACCGTTTACAAAAGCGTTTCTTTGTTTCTTTAAAGTATGCCTATGTTTTTATGAGCTAACTTTTTTGTTGCTTCAACGCAATTTGTAAATCCTGTTGCGAAAATTCAGACTTGTCTTCAGCCGGTTTATTTTTCTTAAGCTTTGAACATTTTTTTCGTAGGTAGGTTAGGTTAGGAATAATTATAAGAAGAAACTGGGAGTTTAAATAACAGGCTTAAGATCGGTTACTTCTTTAGTCTTTTGGCAATTAATCTACCAATATTCCATCGTAGTCTTATCCAAAAACTATTTTATTCTAACAAGCTAGGATACCACTCTCATCCAAGTAGATTTTCAGCTAAAAATATCCTCAGACATAATCAGCACCTATCCAAGATTCTCAAAGCCCGTGTCCCCGCGTCTACAAAAAGGCGCGAAAAGAATAACGCCCGAAGCTCCCGTTTAATGGTGTTTGCTTTCAATAAGGGCGGCCATGTTGGCGGCCCGTGGGAAACTGCAGCGGCGAAAATAGTGATGTTTCTTTGTCATAAGTTGCAAGAGATGGGTAAAAATATCGATGAGTAGGCATAATGATGAAGGGTGGAAACTAAAAGAGGCGAAATTGTTGTCGTTCTTCATGATTTTTTATGTGTTACAAAAGTGGCGTCTAATAACAATCAATTGTTTTCAATTTTTTTGTGATATTAAATGGTAATCATTAAACCGAACATGTAATAATATAATTAACTATGAAGAGCCATAATATCTATTACTATTATCGTATTCAAGTTTCTTGCTAAAACAATAGGTTTAGATTCAAACTAAATATCAATTTCAATCTGTTCGAATATTGTGAATACATTTCACAACACTAGTCTTGTTATTTCAAATCTTCCTTTGTTTTGGGAGCGCATATGCTGCGTATCGAATTATTACAAATGGCGAACGAAAATACAGAACTAAACTGTGTAGTATTTATCAATAATTTTAACATAATAACTGAGTGTTTTGATGGAGTCATTAGGCCTAAATCAACAGTTATGTTTCAATCAGTTTTACCTAATATACCTACGTCAATACAATTTCGAACTCACCAAATATGAATGCTTTGCAAATAATTTTGCCGAACAAAATTGAAGTCCAATTAGAAGAACTGGTCCTTCCATCAAAAAACAAACAAAAAATCAACGCTTAAGTCGAATCGTGCCAAAAACACAATTTAATATTGGAACCTTAACGAGAGCCCAATATCAACAACTTTACTAATATAAGAAGGCCAATTAATCAAGTTTGAAATCACGTCGAAACGTCAGGCAAAACAAACATATTCCAAACTTCAAGAATTATTAGCCTTTGCTGAGTTTAAATCGAAATTGCCGAAGGGCAGAATTATAGGGCCCTGAGGATTTGGAAATTTGCAGCCCTCGCCCTTTGTGGAGCATTTAACTCCCCACCTGATTTAGTTTTCAGTTTAATTGTGACTAATGTTTGTTTGATCGCTTAGTTTCAGTATGATTGTGTTTGTTCGATATGTTGGTATCAGAAAACTGAAACGTAAGTAGGTAACAAGAAGGTAGTTTGATCTGGTTGTAACATTAGACCATAAAATTTTTAGAACCTTTTGTACCGTAAAACATTCGGCAACATACTGAAGAAAGTTAGTAACTACTATAACAAAACAAAACTGTTTCAAATAACTTTCTATGTAATCCTCCTAAACACCGAGTTTCCAAACGCGAAAACATACATCACACATCAAATGACCACTCGTACCCAAAGACCAAACGAACAAGAAAAAAAAACAAAAGCTAAAAAATTCAATTAGACTCCATATACCGTGAGACAGTAATAAATCTACAAAGTCTGTCACCACTCCAAGGCACAAAGGATGTGCTGAATCAAAATTTTACATCCAATCTACTATGCACCGTTGCAGCATGCATCTTCGCGGAATTTCCATAGCAAAAGGCTCAGCTCGCTTTTAAATCTAGAACCAAGGAGTAAGGAAAGAAGGGAGATGCTACAATGCAGGTAGGTCATGTTTTTTCTTCTAGGTCAAATATGTACGGAGGGTATGACCAACGCGATCAATTACAAGGTCAACAAAATGGTCGACTCCAAAGAAGTCGAAGACAGTAAAGTTAATCGTCCCCGCACAGCCGCATTTTGGCGCGTTACTTTCTTAGGAGATTTTCCGTTATGCTACCTCTGCTAGTCATTTTGTTCTTTACGTCTAGAACGAACTTTGGATGCGGCAAACTGAGTTAGGTGACCTACTTCTTCATAATTTGTGGTATTATGAAGTTCGCAGTTTGTTTGTTCAGAAAAGTTATTGATAATGTTCTTGAAATCTCTTTAGTTTTACGGAGAAGTTTTGTAAGTCTGGTCGTAACTGGACGAAAATGGTTTGGCTACTAAGGATTGTGAGCTGGAAATAAGATTTAAAGCATGATTAAAAAGAAGTGAGTTATAGCTTAAGTATGTATGTAGAAATAAGAATGAAACTAGGCTTGGAGGAGCAAGATTTTTGACAATTTACAAATTCAGTTTTATATTTCACTTCTCGTCCGTCTATTACGCACATATACGGGTTGAAAAAGTATCTATAACGGAAAAGTCGTTGCACATTTCGAAACCGAATATTAGCCAACAAATTAATACCAGATCCGTTTTTTCTGGTTCGCATGTCATCTGATATAAAAAAACACTTTGGCTGCTTTGAAGCACATGTGATTGCAGCTTTATTGCAATTTCAAAGCATGCTGGTGACGCCCGCACGCCTTCCGGAAGATAAACCCCCTTTGAACCGGCTCTGAATTCAATTCGGTGGCTTTCGGTCTTTTTCTCTCGGTTATTGGTTTTGAAAGCAACTTGATAGAACAAAGTGGCATTATGTGCAGAACATATACAATATTTTTCGGATGTTTTTAGCTTTCTTTGTGTGCAGTTTTGCTTAGAAATGTTAACCTTTTAAGGTCCAATTATATGTTTACCTTCCGCTGTTGGTAAAATATGTATATTTATGGACTTATAATATTGTTTCTCAGTTTGGGAGAGACCTAAGTTTCGCAAAGACGAATGTCAGCTTGATTGATCAAACAATTAGACCAAGGATAATGTTAGATTACAGATGATGTACTGGATAATTATTTGCTTTGACAGTATGTCTATTGTAGTTATATATGTACAAGTATTAAATCTGTCTGAGTAATACAGTGTGTGGTTAGAGACCGAATGGGACCTCAGACAGTAACAAACTGTGGTATGGGACAACTAATGTACTGACTCGATGTTTGTTTGAAATCATCATCATCACCCATTTAAATAAAAACTGATGAACATTATTTGTTTTAAGTCACATGTGGGGCAAACCCAGCTTAGTGGAGGTTTGTCGACGAAAACAATGACTAATGTCAATGTGAAGCTTTATATTATTTTCGTAAAACTGAAAATTCCATACCTGCTTACTACCTAAATCTATCTAATAACAACAGCACAAAATTGCAACCCAAAGCGAATCCTAAGATAATGTTCACGGAGCCAGCAAATCAGTGTTTTCCATTGTAACACAATTCCCGTCCCGTCCTAATGTTGCAGGCATCGCCTTGATACGGACTGACGTAAATGCGATTTGTCGAGACGCGCCGAGCTGAGTAGCAATCTGTGACTTCTCATATTATTGTGTTGGGAAACAGGTTGTATTTGATTTGGGATTAAAGGTTAGGACTTGGATGATTATTGTTATAAAGATTTGATAAATAAACATAATGTATTGAAGTGATTTTGTAAAGGGATTTTTTTTGAATACTATGGTAGTGTAGCTTCCTAACTATGAAATAAGTTTTCAAATTGGTTCAGTAGTTTTGGAGCCTTTAGATTTCTAATAAACATAGAAAATATCGTCTTTATTATAACAGTTTAGACTTCTTGTATCCTCAATTTCAACCGTTTACAAACTCAGAGCCTTCTTTGTTTGAAGTGGGTTAAAAATTTGAATCAAGCGGCATCTAACTAGCTTCTAAACATGCATATTTCAATCCTCAACAGCCTCCTCCCTTCTGAGTCTTCCACTATATCATCAAGCGGAATGATGCCATCATGTACCAGTACACCTGCATCCACTCCGTCGTGTTTTTCTCAACAACGCACATCGTCGCGGTAATCGTTATGACTGACACCTGCTACTTGTGAGGCCTTGTTTGCGAGAAATATTGTGGATTTTGAAGTCACTTTCCTTGAAGTATGTGGGAATAAGTTATTGGGTATCTGTAGAGCGGTTCATAAATGGACTATAAGTGTAGCAGTGAAATTAGTAAGCTCAAAATGAAACTACATACATATGTACTCGTACATACTTAATCTGTTCTTTAAGACGTTGAAAACCGTTAGTCCAAGTTTTAATGTGTAAAATGGTGAGAAACAAGCGTTTCAGCCAGTGGCTTTGTTACAAAAATTAGAGCCAGAAACACCGCATTTTTTATAAAGTAGCCCAGCTCTCATTCTTAAATTTCCACTACTCAAAATACCACCTATGAATGATTTCCGTAGCTATTCTTCTTCTCCGTATAAAACACTGCGCATCATAAGAAACATTACAAACTTGCATCGTTCCACCTTTGTTTTCCTTCTAAATTACTTCCATCTATCTTAAGCCCTCCTGGTTCTGTACCAACATAGCATTTTTCCAACATCAGCCGTCATATATCAAGTAGAACGATTTCAACCATCAAGCGATTTAAAAAGGTACCTGCAACCCCTATATTGGGCTATATTTCATGGTATGTACAAGATGCATAGTTTTTCATGCTCGGGGTTCGGGATTTCTTGGATTTTGTGAACTGTTTTTGTATGTTTTGATTCAGTTTTAGGTCGTGGGAAACTGCATATCTACGCTTTTTAATATATAAACTTTGTACTTGTAGGACAGTTTAGCTTTAGGATAAATGATTTTAAGAACTAAAGGCGCAGTGAATTATTTCCTCCCACGAGAGACTGATAGAAACTATGTAGTAAACTAGTGTATTTGTTAATATAGATACAGTGTTCTTTCTGTGATACTATTTTCCATATATTTTTAATTCAGCTCTGCTAAGGTACATAAAAACGAAAAAAAATCTTGACACCAACTTCAATAAATCTCAATTCAAGGAACTACTTCTATGATTAACCAACCAGAGCATTAAAAATACATTTTTATGACTTACCACAATCAATCCTCATAGCGTACGCAGTCATCCATCACTAGAACCCTAGTTTACGTACAAAGGCTCACGCACTATACATCAACGTTCTTTGCAATTACACCGTCGATACATTTGTAAAGGCACCTGATTCGCAGTGTTGCCAACTGGCCCTGAATTCTCTTCACTGTAAGTTTTTTTAAAGGACTCAATTTAAAGAAGATACGCCATCAAAGAACTAGATATTGAATGTCGTGGATGTATAAAAACTTTTTGATTCTAAAACTGTTTTAATGTTTATTGTCTTGTAAAATATTTTCTGTAATTTTTACTCTGGATTCGGGAAAATTCCCGGAGTTGGCATCACTGCTGATTCGCGCCCCATATTGAGTTGTCTCACGTACGTAGCAGAAATGAGGAAGAGATAAGTGACTGTCGTTTGTCACTTGTTTTTAAAGTTGGTTCTGTTTTTTGTATGGGGGCGTATGAGTATGGTATACATTGATGGTATTAATCGAAATTTTTGATAGATTACTTATGGGTTTAGGTAGATTACTTAGGTTTTTGTTTGGGAAAATGATAATTTGATTATAATGTTATGTGAATTATTTTTTCTGACTAAATACAATCGTTTTTATTTATAAAAAAAAGTCATAAGACGGCTAATTGATTATACAACGTTAATCTGTTTTATAAAACACATACACACTTTGTATATTTATGGCTCTAGGTCTAGCTAAATCGGTTAAACGATGTTGCCAAGTGAAAATTATCAATATGCATAACACAGTAAAAAAATCCCAGCACACTCGCTTCCACATCACATCTGCCATCATATACCTCTCCGGTAAATAAGCAGTCGTATTACTTTAGTTTATTAGGTGCGCAAGCGTCCGTACATCCGTCAAAGTCGCTGCAGTGGGAGGGTTACAACCCATTTTACCGCAATTTGCAGTTGTCCCCTAATAGGGTCGGTGCGAGTCATGAGAGGTAGCGTTCTTGGTGAAACAACTTTAAAATTTCATAATCAAACATAAATTCAAGATATTAAGCTATATATATAGCAAAGAAAATTGTTTGCAGTGCAATTTAAATAGATGTTAAATATTCATGCTGTGTTTCGCCGAGTCGAAAAAACAAGAGAAATCGTTACAGACACTATTTTTATTAGTTTATGCTATCTCATTAATTGGCATTGGTCTCCCCCATATCCTTCTGTGTTGGAAGGGTAGTTAACTTATTAATTAAATTACGCTTTGTAAATACCATTTGTCACTTTTTCAAATTCTTTCATTGAAAAGCCTTGCTTTAGTCGGTGCAACTTCTTCTACTTCTGCCTACCTATACACACAAAATGAAACCCGCTGACTCCTAAACTTTGCGCCACCACAATTGCAGTGTAGGGCCGTATCTCCCCCGGGATTCGAACCGCAACTCCGTGCAGTGTTCCCGGTGATTTGTCTCTACCCTCCCGACGATTAAGAAATTGTCCTGAAGTCTTAAGGTAACGGCAACCGACGGTTAGACGTACATTAGGATATTAGATTGATCGACGTTGAATTATGTGATACCTATGTGGCTAGAGGGATACAGTAAGGGAGTTTTGGTTTGAAAAGAATGACGTGGCGATTTGATGGTAAGTATTATGGTATTAAATTATTTGTTATGTAAAATGTTAAGGTGTATTTAATTTATTCTTTAGTTTTGAGTTAACAGTCTTAAGAATACCTAAGATAGGATGAAAATAGGCTTTGCTTTCCTAACAGTGAGTGATTACAGTCAGGTAGAATGAAGATGTCAAGCGAACATATGTAATATACCTACGCACATTCAAAATGAGCGTGTTTTTTTTTATAAGGCGACAAGATTATTAATTCTTCATAACTTACATTGCTCCATAATATAACTACGTACATAGTCTCCATTGTAGATCACTTTGATATAATAAAACTTCTAAGTATACTGACGTGTATGCTCCACATATACTTCAAAAGCCCTATAACACTAAACAGTGTTTCCCCTTTACACTACGAAATACCTTCACTCCTATAAACTTGAAACACTGTACCCGGTTGATTCGGCACAATGAGTCGGAATCACGCGGGCATTATCAACACAGACCGCTGTGTACTTTTATCAGTATCAATAAATCCAAGTCGGTCGCAAATTGCATCAGCTATCAATCTAAACGGTGTTATGTAGTTACGAACCCCACTGTTGACGGTGGGGGCTAACTGTTAGCGGAAAATAACCGTAGGTATTGTTTTTCTTATTTTATTGTATGTCAGCATAAAGCCAACGGTTTAACACGCATCCCGTGGGAATTACTCCGAGTATCCGGAAAAATGGGCTATCTAACACTGAAACTATATTCAAATCGGACCAGTCCATGGGTCCAGTCCTGCCTTCAAATAACCCAAAAACTTTTCAGCTTAATATAAGTACAGATAGCGCGCGAGTTGAATGCAGTCGGGGTCTGAGGTAAAGAGCGGGAGCATCTCTCCCCGCCATCCGCACGCCCCACCTCACGCGCCTGCAGTGTAGTGCTGTGCCATCCTTGTCAACTATCATACCGCATTCCTAAGCTCTGCATTCAACTCGCGCGCTATCTGTAGGTATAGATTCTTGATATTGGGAATCCCAATCTTGATTAAAATAGAAACCTGCTTTGTTTAATCTTGACTTTAAAGAAGCGGCAACAGATAACTCACACAAGAAACGCTATACATCCAATTTACAACATTCCTTTTACGTCTATTTTAAAATTATGATTCCCCGCTTTCACTAGCACTCCACCCCAGTCTCCCCCATAGTAAAGACACGTAGTATTTACATAGTTATTTCTCTTCGTTAGGCAGCGATTTGTCATGAATACTTTACAGATATTGTTTTTAGATTGAGTGCTATCAGAAGGGACGGAAGACACGGAAGGGACGGAAGGGAGGGTAAGAGGGGAAGATACGCAGTACATTTAGGGTGGATTGATAACCACAATTAATATTGTAGACATTAAAAATGTATTATAAAAAGTACAAATTGTTTTCGTGGTGGAATGTCGTATTAAGTAATTACGATTGGGTGATTTTATCGGTGAATGTTACGTCTCTATTATTAGTTATTGAGCGTGTGCATGAATAGTCAGTTTATGATTGTTATTTATTTTTCATTTGAGGAAAATTAATCAATTAATAAATAGCTGTACCTACCCACGCATCCTGAGGTAACTACGCCTACGAATTCCCAGGTTTTATACTATTCTGTGTACAAAGTTTAGTTGAAATCGGTTCAGTAGGTAGTTTTGACGTGCAAAAAGTCTTATGATTGATTCCATAAGACTTGTCGTGGAATCTTCTAGTATCTTTGCGTGTTTCATAAACCACAAAACAACCACTAACCACAGCCAAACGCGTTATTTATTCAATTAAGGAACCTCCTTATTTGAAGTGGTTAGGGTCCTAGCAATAGGGTGCTAACTAGGGTGCTTATTTCAGCTCCATTTAGGAATCAATTCGTGGTTAGTAAGAGGCTCAGAGAGAAAAAACATTTCGATTTAATGAAGGACGAAGTTTATTTAGCCATGAATAGGTATAGGTACGCTAGGAACGCTTGTTTATTTTTCATGTTTTTAATTGTGATATGTATATAGTACTTTTTGTTCGTTTATTTATTGTTATTTTTGAGACAGCAAAAGTTTCTTTTTTGCGCACATAAAAGCAAACAGAAACAAAACAAACCAAATAAAATTCACATTTCGAACACAAAACAAAAAGCAACATTCTAAATTCAAACTTCACCAGGCCACGCAGAAAAAAAACGTCCCTATTCTGTATCAAAGTTCAGAAATCGAACGCTGCACTTAGATGCATGTTTGTCGATAAATAATTCAAGCCTCGAGATGGATGCTGTTAATAGGGGCCATCGCTCACTGTGTACCGCGTAAATCGTCTGGGACTTTCGATTGCAGCCCCGGAATACGGATGCAGCATTTTATAAAGTGTTACAGGTAAAATGAGTACGGAATCATTGAGATATATTGTTGGGGTGTCGTGAGGGACTTTTAGTACATGTTTGGGAGTTGTCGTTGGGATTGTGTTTTGTTTTATTTATATTTCTATATTCTGTCTGAGCATTTGTCTTCACAGAGTTTTACTTGAAAAAAATATTCAGAAACAAGTCATAGTTGAAGGCATTGGTGACAGAAATGGTTATAGTCTCAATCCATCCAAAAGTTGTCTGCAAAAGTTCGCTTTTCGCGATAAGACCGCCCATTATGTCACCTTAACTTTTAAATATTTATTTTTAGCTTTTTGTCATTTCAGAACTATGGAACTACATCCTTTCTTCAGTTTTCACAACATCCCAAGAAAAACAAAACAGCATTGAGTATATCCGCGTGTGCGTCCCATAATCCTTTCTTTATTGAATTCCCGTCGTCTGGCCGCGGTATGCGCTGCATTCGAACCGGACCTAAGGAGTTCCAACTATTGGAGTATTGCACGCTAATATCACCCCGTTATGTTGGTAAGACTGGATATTGAATGGAAAATAAAAAAAGTCAAGGGTGTTCTAAATTCAAAGGTTTGATTGTCGTTGTAAAAAATAATGACCTCTCTATGACCAACCACGTCTAAAGAGCATCACAATTTTGAAAATAGAAGACATATTTTTTTTTATTTAGGGACGGCTATCCGCACAACTGTACGGGCATTTTTACAAACAAAGAAGGTATGAAGGTTAATCACCCTGCTTGCTTAAGTCAATTGGCGATTTTAGACTTCAAGTCTAGATTTACAACTATAATGTAGGTTAGTTATACTGTTTACCGCAAAACACAAGCTCTTTAGTCAAAACATTTTTAACCATTCTTGTCTTCATCCAAGTCACATCTTTACACAGCTGTACCTACCCAGATAAAAAAAAAACTGACACCTCCAAGTCATCGCCCTACAATTCAAATAATACTTCATAATCCGCCATAAGGGCGCTCACACACGTGCCGCCTCATTATGCGCGGTCACACACAGACGATTAAACGCGGCAATACGCGTGACGGTATGCGCAATTGTGTATTGGTAATGACATTTGAATTCGGCTGTAGCATTTAATAGACTTTAAATAGTGGTCCGTTTGGACTGACGGTGAATTTTAATGTTATGGTAATGGATGGTTTGAGGTAATGCTGATTGTGAGTTTGTGCAAAACTTTCAAATGATTGCCACTAACGCTTATCACCAATCACATAGGTCTGTGCCCATCAGTGGAACGGTTAAAAGGATGATGGTTAGGTATGAAGATAAAATGCTTTAGATGTACCAAAGCCTTAAAGTAGGTACATAAGCGTCACTCAATGAATTCTACTTAAGCTTATTGAATAAGTACAATAGGTTTCCTGTTTGAACTGAATTTGAAGACCAACTTTTTATCGTTCAAACATCAGTAGGTTGAGAAATCGCAACGAATAATATCCCACTTTGCATTATCGATTATATCGTTCAAAAATATACAACAATTTTCAAACTTCATAACTTTTAACAGATTTCGGATCGCGAGGTAAAATGTGAGGAAAAGCTGAAGCTCTGAAACGAGTTTCAAAAACATTTGCGAAGGAGTTTCCTTGTGCAGCGTATACGCAAATTTTATCGAATAATAAGTACCTACCTATCGTCGTATCTGCCGTACACGTGGATCTAGACACACGGCAGTGTGTCCGCCAAGTTCGAGCAAAAAAAGCGACACACCGGCCGTGGGTTATATTACACGAACCATTTCGGGCCAAATTCGACCCCCCTGTAACTCAAAATCTATTTTATTTACGCATATCAAATTTCTAGTATCTGTTGAGACCCCCTCACTTATCTAAAATACAAAATTTCATTAATATACCTATTGTAGGTCTTGAGATATTGACGTCAGAAAATCGCTATTTTTACTATACACTGATTCACTGATTCACTTATTCACTGACTCACTCATCAAAAACCTAGACCACTTCCAATGGTCGTATTGACTTGAAATTTGGCATGGAGGTAGGTCTTTATGTCAAGGTAAAGGGAAAAATCTGAAAATGGCCAAGTGTGAGTCGGTTTCAAAATAATGAAGGTGTAAATTTATACCCGGTGTAAATTTATACCCCTAAGGAACTAAAACGAACTAAATTTATCTATATTTATATAATATATCTTCGAATGGTACAAAGGTTTGTATTTAGTCAAAGTAAAGTAAAAATCTGAAAACGGCCAAGTGTGAATCACTTTCGAAAATAACGAATGTGTAACTTTGGTCCACGAACATAATATATGATAACATGTCATGTCAGTCAGTTGGTAAATCTAGTCCATTTAGTAAATTTCTTTGTAAGAAACATAGTGCATATTAAAAAATCTAAAAAATAGTATAAATGAGACATTTCTTTAACTAACTTCATCATAAGAAAAAAATAAAATAAACAACCTTACAAAAATAAATGAAATCCCACCCAAAACAAAAATGTGAAAGACTGCCAAGTTCGATAATATGGGAATGCTTCGCCTATAAAAGAAGTGAGATCTGAATAAGTACCAAGTTCCATACACATACCTCAGTTA
Source organism: Helicoverpa armigera (assembly GCF_030705265.1). NCBI lineage: Eukaryota > Metazoa > Arthropoda > Insecta > Lepidoptera > Noctuidae > Helicoverpa > Helicoverpa armigera. Next base: position 8,689,183 of record NC_087135.1, on the reverse strand, counting down.
AAAATAGTTACTTTTTAATGATGATTACTTGGCAAGTTTTAATAGAAAATTAAATACTTGATTCATTGCGTTTAGTAGGTTTATAACAAGGTGTATGAAAACTTGCCAAGTAACATCATTAAAAAGTAACTATTTTTAACTGAGGTATGTGTATGGAACTTGGTACTTATTCAGATCTCACTTCTTTTATAGGCGAAGCATTCCCATATTATCGAACTTGGCAGTCTTTCACATTTTTGTTTTGGGTGGGATTCGAATTTAGAAAAAATATTTTTACGTATATTTTTCTGGGAGTTCGAAAAGTATTTACCTATTTCTATATTTACATTGTCGTGTTCACATTTCTTTCGATGTCTTTCCATTTTAAAGTTAATTTTTAACATTTTTACCGACCAACAGAATGTTACCAAACTTATTGCCGTTCCCAATGTTTTGTCTAGATATTTGTTGTTTTGCTCACTTGAGGTAGGAACTTGACATTACCTATAGGGAAAAATGTCAAAGTAGGCAAATTACGGCCGTTAGGAAAATCTCACCAAAAAAAAAACAAAAGAAAACTTGCACAAAACATCTAGCCCTCACCTTAAGCTGAGTTCACACCCTTCACCCTCTCGTTTAGCTTACAAAATTGAATTCCCCGCAACGTTCAGGGCGTAAACTATCCAAGACGAGATGGTTATGCTAAGATCGCGTACGGCCGGCCCGGTAATGACACGCGCGGTTTGAAATGGTAATGAGCGACGCCGCACCGTCTGTCTGTAACGGCCTTTATGTCATTGTAATTGCATTGATTAAATCGGAGATCATTGAGGTGATAATTTTATTCAATGAGCGTTGTTTGTGAAAGCTGCAGCTTTGTATTATTATGTGCTTGACTATGTATTGACCTTGGGACTGGTTGTTTAGTACAGTTAGATTTTTGATCTGAGTCAACAGTTATTATGTGTCTATTGGATATAATAATCTATGCTCTTTCTGCTTCGCTGATGTGTCATACAAGTGAATTTGCTTGCTAAAGCACAATTGGCATTTGTTTGTTTGTGGTAAATTCTATAGAAGTAGAACAAGTTGTTATAAAGATTACTAGAAGATACTGAACTGTTACATACAGTGACAAAAACAGAAACATCCTTCCCTTAATATAAGTTTCCAAACAAAATCCTTATTCCCCCAAAACTTAAACAGTACTAACAAATAATTGTATTCGAAACTACGTATAGTAAGGCTTTACCCAGGTACGGGAAATGAGGTTAAACTGTTATTGCTGAAAGCGGTAATGCGTATTAGCTCTTTGTAATTGGCACAAAGGATGGTTGCGTTTTCATGCGATTCAGAATGGAAATAGAATGGCTTTCCAGCAACATTCGTATTATGAAGTAGATAGATTGATATGTGACAAAATTGAAATTTGTAAGCTTCCGCAGAATCAATGAAATTCATATGCAATATCCAAGCACGTTCCACTAGTATCTAACAGTTATAACCTAATAGGATCACAAATTTTCAATATATAACATTTCAAAGGTAAATCGTCAATTAATCAATGGTCCATGTATTAAACCCAATTTCCAAGAAGCAAGCTCAAAGAAAACCAATGGAAAATCCAGTAATGCCGACAGCAAAATCTACGAAAACGGAACCTTTTCAAAACTATTTGAAAGCATTAGATTCCTATTTCGTTACTGTAAAACTTGAATATTTTCACATTTCCACTGGAAGAAGATTTTGCGAATTGGTAAGCTCTAAGCTCTTAGTAATTTGAAACGTTAAAGATTTTGTATCAGGCAGCTTTGACTAATAAAATCTGAACAGGTGATAAGGGAAAATAAATCTTCGTGAAAGTTGACAGAGTCGATTTTTATGGAGTCATATTTATTTATATCCCTATTTTGAGTTCATTCTATTGATAACCATTTTGGCACGATCGTTTTCTTGCATAGGTAACTATATAGGTAGTTAATTAATTACCTACATCCATTCTTCTAAATAAATTGATGACGGAACTTTATGAATCAGTCAATATTTCAACCACATTTGCAAATAAAATATTATTTTAGGAAACTATCAATTAATTCAAATCTCGCGTCCACAGCTCGACGTTCATATCGTATTCCTGAACATAAGTGCAATACCAATAAAATAAAGCTTAACAATATTCAAATCTTGATAAAATTTTAATAAAACACAGGCTCGCCTGCGGCTAAACACATTGAATTCTATCGAACAATGCAATACCGATTTGTATTCCACTGGGTAGAATGAAAATTCTGCACCATCCAGATCTATATAAAGATATAGTTTTCCATATTGTGTAGGCATGTGACGATTTTCAAATCATCGACGTTTGTGGTTTTTTAAGAGGACGAATTGGAAATTTTGGCGCCAAGGATCTCAATTTTTCTCAGTAAATACAAAACGGATCAAAATACAACTTGGTCACCTGAAAGTTCATGATAAAAACCTTATTTTGTTAGACTTCAAAACATGATTAGGTAACTTTTATAACAGAGAAAAATATATCAAACATACCTCTTTTTAAAAAGAGATTCACATATTATGGGCAAACGGGACCGATTTAAGCCTCTTAACTTTTTTAGTAGTTGAGTATATACATACTCTTTAAAATTGTAGAAGGAATTTTTATAAAATTATCATTTCTAAATAATATAATTACAAAACCATTTTGTCGCTTACCACTTTTAGTTATAAGCTAGCGCGCGTATTGTAATCCTCGCCCCGCTCAGACGCTCCGACCCCTCTTGGCCCCTTAGATGCCCGTGCCGGTTATGGAATTATTGTTCACCTATTCGTCGCCTTAAATCACGCAATACAACAAAATGTAAAAAATGCTCTAAACTGCGTTTAATTGGTATGCCTCAAAGGGCTTGTTTTCTGGATATCTTCATTATTTCCCATGAGTTAAGTACCTACATTATTTTATCTGATATTATTGGCGTGTTTGCAAGTGAATTCAAAACTAGGACATTAAATATGTGTAATTTTCCTGAATAACGACAACAACAACACAACAAGTAACAAGTAATTCCAGGAAGGCCATAGGCCCTATGAAGATCTTAAGAATGTGTTTCTAAATCCCAATAAACCAAACCAAGTTAAACGTAAGGCTGATTATATTAGTGTCTAATATTAAGCAATGCCACATGTCACAAAGACTAGGTAGTTAACCCTTAAAGGCGACACTTTCTCAACAATAACAATGCAATCTAAGCAGACGTCTGTCTAGTTGTCAAACCTTACCGACAAGCCTTGGGGCGATGAGATTACCAAGAACTTTGCCTTCTAGCTTCACACTAGCTGAATGTTGTGTAGAACGTAATAACGTTTAACATTAAATTGATAGACGCTTAGACTTAGATGATGAACACTAAACATCATGTTCATTGGATAGGAAAATAATTAATACGACGTGTAGATTTAATACCTACATCAATTTCTGCAATCAAAATTACCGGTAGTATATAGTACCTAGGTTCCTACTGAGTACCGATATTAAAAACCAAAGCCAAATTGCTTGGAGATGTCAGCATATCCGAAGATAAATCTAATATCGCACATTGCGCTCATCAAACAACAGGCAGAATTAATTTAATTCAAGATTATGACATCATTACAAAGAGTATGTTCACAAGAAAAAGACACTATGCAGATAAAAGTCAACCAAACTATACTAACGTTCATCTTATAGTCAAAACAAAGAGAAACTTTCATCCTAGCACCGTATCGCGACCAAACCCATGCAATAATTACGCAAATACAAAGTTCAAAAGTGAGAAATGTTCAAAGTGCTTGAGAGCTTGTCAAGTTGTCACACAGACGTAGCTTCGGGCACTTACGTACTAACGACTGCAAGCATTGTATGTAGTGACTGGCAAAATGAGGAGTATTTATGTAGGCGTGTAATAAATCGTTCTACAGGTGGGTGAAAGATTTGGATGAATTGTAGGGTTAAGATTTTTTTATATAATTATAATACGTATTATATACTTAGTATATGAAATTATGTAAATTAAAATAAAATGATCTTTAAGTTTTATTTTGAATATGACAATATACTGCAAAAATAAAAAATAAAAATTAGGCTGACATGTTGTAATCAACTTTAGATTACCTACAGTTGGTGCGAAAATCAGATAGATCTACATTCGTCAAAAAAGAACTACAATACGAATAGTAGAACTTGAAAACTTGAATAACAAACAAGGTAATATGATTTAATTGAGAACCTCATCTTTTTTGAAACTCGGCTGAAAAGTAGCGTGGGTTTCAACCAACCGACCGTACCTATTGGTGTACAATAAATGTACCTAGGCCTGGTTATAATTATGTAGGTTGTCCTTGCTTTATTATCAAACTATATAAAGTATATATATTATTATACAAGGTGTATTGCCCTTTACATTTGAGACATTAAGTTTGAAGACAGCACACACAACCAGTGAACTATTCATAGAACAAACAATGATGACTATACACCGTTCAAGTTCATTGAATGGGACTAATCTTGAGCATTCAAAGTCTGTCTGTCAAGTTGACAGACTCACCCGGAGGCTACGAGATAACAGAAACTACCAAATTGTAGTTCAAACTATAACGTGGGGGAGAATAATCAAGATGCGTTTTGTACGCAGGAATTCTGGTATAAGTTTACCGACACGTTTAATGGGAGGTATCTAGGTATCCAACCATGTCTTATGTCCTATATTATCGTAGAAGATTTGGTTAGGTTAGGTTAGGAGTATTGATAAAAGATATTGAAAAGCTAATGCATCAACATTCTTCATTCCTTTTGACCTGAAGAACAATTCACTTTATTGATTATCGAGGAAGGCTGTTGACAAATTTTTATCCGAGTGCACGGAGTTGTTTCCACGGGATGTAGGTGAGATCGTTAATGGAAGCCAGTTCGATTATAGTTGCATATACAGACATAGGTAAGCCACAGGTTTCAAATCAAACTGAAACATAAAACAATACTGTGTGTGTTTAAAATAAAATAAATACTGTCATTGAAAATCCCCAAAAAAGCCTCTCAATACCAAAAATGATATCATGTCAAGTTGAAGCGAACTGGCAACTGCAATAGCATTAAGCAGGACTCCCCTAACACTTAGGGCAGCTCGTGTCGGAATTTTTAATTCAATTATGATAGCGATCATGCTTAATGACCGTCTTCTTATAGGCAAAAACGTTCTCCCCGGCCATTGGGCCGTATATCTACGTTTTTTCTCTCCTCTTCTAAATGAAAAAAATGTGATTCCACGTTTTAATGTCTTGGAAAGATTGATAAATTTTCATAATTGTTTACGTGGAGATATCTGGTGAATTTGGGAGGTTTTCTTTAAGGGGTTCTTGGGGAATACGTAGCATGCCTTTTTGTAAAAGGTAAGATTTTTTAGATTAGATAAATTTCAGTGTGTGTGTTAGTCAGTGGCGTAGCGTGGGGGGGGCAAGGGGGGCACATTCCCCGGGCGGCAGCTTTTAGGGGGCGGCAAAATTTAATCAATTAAAAAAAAAATCGCAACTAGTATCTGCGCCGCTACATAAAACTGTCTAACAATAACAAAACATTAAATAAGAAAGTTGAAACTTTTTAAACTTAAAATTAATTATTGTTAAAATTTGGTACTTAAAACACACGTGACACTACATTTTACGTAATTTTGGTTTTGAGTCTTAAACAAAAAATAATTAAAATTTCGCGTTCAGAAACTGTATGCGCTTAATTAAGCATTTGTCAACAAACAAAAAGTTAAGTACGTTTGGGCTAAATTTTACGTAATATTTGGTTTAAATCCGATAAAAATTTCGCGCTCGCTTCGCTCGCGTATTCAGAAACTATATTATGGCCCTTGTTTTTGCTTTTGTCAACAAACAAAAAGTTAAGTACGTTTGGGCAAAATTTTACGTAATTTTTGTTTTAAGTCCGATAAAAATTTCGCGCTCGCTTCGCTCGCGTATTCAAAAACGATATGCCCTTATTTTTGCATCTACCAACAAACAAAAAGTTATACCACCCCAAAGAGGGGGTGGCAACCACCTCCAGGGGTGACGGAGTTCAAATCATATTCACTTTTAAAGTTAAGGTTAAGATGAACCTAGTTCCAAAATTTCATGCAAATCGGTTCACAGTAAAAATATATAAATATATAAATCTATAAATATTTCCCCTTCCACCCTAAGTTGGTTTGATTCTTATTTGAAAGGCCGTTCACAATGTGTTCGCCTCGATAACTTGACCTCTAGCTGGTGCAATCTCACTGCGGGTGTACCTCAAGGTGGCGTTCTCTCTCCTCTCCTGTTTTCTATTTTCATTGACTCTGTCACAAAGGTCATTTCTTCCCACTTCCATCTCTATGCAGACGACTTGCAGCTCTACAGACATTTTCCTTGTGCAGATGCAGCAGCTGCTGTTACTGCCATGAATCATGACCTGGATGCGATTGGTGATTGGGCGCAGTCCTTTGGGCTGCAAATTAATCCCAGGAAGTCTCAGGCTATGATCATTGGCAGCAGATACATGCGTAGCAGGTTAGATGTTGCATCACTACCACCTCTAAGTTTGAATGGGGTTCAGATTGACTACGCTAATACAGCAAAAAACTTGGGTATTACACTTGATATAAACTTATCGTGGACAGCTCAAGTCAATGAAGTTAGTCGTAAAGTTTACTGCACTTTCCATGCGCTGAAATGCCTTCAATACTTTTTGCCCTTGAAAACCAAAATATCTCTTGCTCAGACTCTCATCCAACCCATCATAGATTACGCCGATGCCTGTTATCTGGATGCCACTGAGGAGCTTTTAAATAAACTTGAGCGCTTGCAAAATCTTTGTATACGTTTTGTTTTCAATCTTAAAAAGTATGATCATGTCTCACACTTTCGCAAGGAACTCAAGTGGCTCCCAATTCGTCTTCGCAGGAACACTCGCATTTTGTGTCTTCTTTTTAATATCCTCTTTAATCCTAAATCTCCTTCGTACCTGCGGGAACGTTTCTCCTTTCTTCGCTCACCTGATGCGTCCTGCAGGACACATCTCAAATCCCTTCTTAAATTCCCTTCCCACTCCACTGACTTCTACTCCTACTCCTTCACCGTGCACGCTGTACGGCTGTGGAATAAGTTGCCGCCTGAGGTGAGGAGCTGCCAGACTGTTGCTGTGTTTAAACGCAAGTTGAAAGAACACTATCTTTCCTCTCTGTCATAGATGTATATAGTATTTATTTTATATTTATATATATATATATATATATGTATTTAAGTAGTTTATGTTAGTGATTATATATTGGTTATATCTTCTTTCTTTTAACACTGTCTATCTGTACCTATCTCTTCTATTTCTAACTCTCCCATAACGGGCCTGCTGGAAGAAATTTCATTAGAGATAAGCTGCGCCCTTGTACAATTTTTTCCTATTATTTATTATTGTTTGTGTTCTATGTGTACAAAAGTGTTAAATAAATAAAATAAATAAAATAAAAAAATCGTAGCAATAATGCTTCAATGACTACACTATTAAGTACGTTTGGGCTAAAGTTTACGTAATATTTGGTTTAAGTCCGATAAAAATTTCGCGCTCGCTTCGCTCGCGCATTTGGAAACTACATAGGCAACTTTTCTTTATTTGTATTTGCTTATCTACACAACTGCCGACATGCGTTTAGCAGAGTGCTAATTTAGGTAAACCGATGAGGTGGACAAGACAAACTTTAGTTAAAGTGGTCCCTCATGACTAAAAGGTTAAGAACCACTGGTTTAGATAAACTTGAATGCTATATATAAGCAATACCTACCTAGATACAAGGCCAAATTTTACGCTTAGGTATAGTTCCATGGAAACTAGTTTAAGTGTTAGTCCCGTAAATTAAATTAATTTGTTAAACAGTTTAAAATAGCCCCGCTTTTATATATACTTATAAGTACCTACATTTCAATTTTATATATACTTATAGGTACCTACTTCGCTAGCCTGCGTACCTCAAAGAATTTTAAAACCTTCAAGAAATCAAGTAACAAAGATATAAAAGAAAAGTCTACTTGAGAACCTCCCCCTTCTGCCGGGGCTGCGGGTTGTTCGAAAGAGTTACCGCGGCTCTGGAACATAAAGCCTTCGACGGAACACGACGGTTTTGGTCAGTAAGAGTCTGACACTCCCTCACCGCTGCTAACCCACAGCGGGAAGGGTCATTTCATGATTTTTAACGTCGATACAAAAAAAAAGTCCCTTTCTTTGAAGTCGGTTAAAAATGACAAACGGCCAGTAACACTTGTTAAAAAAAATACACGGGAAGGGGCGGCAAAATCGACAACTGCCCCGGGCGGCAGATACCCACGCTACGCCACTGGTGTTAGTTTTAGTTCGTTAAATTTCAGTAGAAATGGTTTTGAATTCTAAATTATTTCTATATAATTCATTCATTCATTCATTCTATATAAAAAGTTTGATTAATTATAAAAAATCCCTTTACTGTATACCACAGGTACCTTATTTTACATATTTCAATGGGTAACATTAAGAGCAAATATGACACCCTATGCCGTTAACGTCGTTTTGTAAGGGAATCACGTTTAGGGTGTGAACTATGAATTTAGATTACAATTAATGGCAGATTAATACAGCCTTCTGTTATATGAGGAATGTGAATATTTTCATTATATACTATCATTAATAATTAATAATATAAATAACCGCTATCTATGCATAAAATACATTCAAGAATAGGTACAATGAAAGTTGTAAAGTTTAGCAAGAATCATTATTTCAGCAATCTAAATAAAAAGAAAACAACGAAATCGAAAAACATAAAAGTGACTAGTATCGCTATAAAATGAAAACCTAATTTCAAAGTTTAACTTGGCTTTCTATGGTTCCGTAGGTAAATTCTAAGTGTGGATTTCTAACTAATAGAATATTTGTCAAATGAAAATGTATTTGGAAATAAATATTAGTAGGTACCTATTTAAAAAGTAATATTACAGTAAACTCCTTAAGTATTGTTATTACCAACGAAAAGTGTAAGGGTGACGACATTGTATTATGTAGGTATTATAGGTACTATCAAAACAACACATTATAAAAATTAGGTACCTACGTTTTAACTACAAATTTCAAAAGAAGGTACGGAACTCTAAGCTCACGCACATGGCCGTTTTTTTTACGAGTTTCATGGCCGCAAAAATCCCATAGCGATAAATTTGTCAGAAGGAGACCAAAACTTTCATGATAATTCAATCAAACGCTCTGGCTGGCTCAAATTTGATGAAGGGAAACCTTTTTTACAGTGGTATTTTTTTTAATTTTGAACAAAACGAAAAGGTTTTGCTGTCAATTGATTTTAGGGTGATTTTTTTGTGTAGGTTCAAGATTAAGGAAAGCTAATGATATCAATGTTTAATTAAAGCGCCTTTTTGCATTTGCTTAATATTTTTTTGTTTGTACCTACCGCTTTCAAATTAACAGGAAAAACATACTTTTTCCTAGGTTCTAGTAAGTGCAGTCGAAGGCTCGAAGGCAGAATTAATTTAAAATAAACACAAACCAAAAGGTTAGGAAACAAAAAAAATTACAAAACCTACGTGACTTTTGCAGCTAAAATCTAATTAAACTTTTAATGATTTCGGGACACCATCGCTGAAGCTTTAGCCGACATAATAAAGAGAAATGCTGATTAGCTTCCATTGTGTCCCCGCCCCTCAAAGTAAACACTAAGGAGATATACATTAAAAAACTCCCATAGAAATTCAATGGTTAATTTGCACATGAAAAGTCAACAGACCTTTTTTCTGAAAAATAAATGTTTTTGTCCAAAGATCCCGTTGCAAAGGAGAGGTCAATGATCTTTGTACACAACATCTATTTTGGTATTTGCGAAGAAAATTTACAATTGATAGATAGATATACTTTATTAGGTTTATCAATTTTCACATTTTTATCTTAGAACTAATTAAAGTAGGTGATATAACAGGCGGTCTTATCGCTAAGAGCGATCTCTTCCAGACAACCTGAGGATGGATTGAGTCAAATCAAATCAAATCAAAATCAATTCAAACAAAAAATTCAAACTTCTTCCCCAAAAAGTCCGCAATAAATAAAAACTAAACAACTTCCTATAAATTCCTCCGCAATAAAAATAGTTGGAACAACATAATTTAGTCAGTGCAATAAATTATAACTTGGACCTAACTATAAAGTCCCACGCAACGTATTACTTTAATGATTTACCGACGTAGGCAGAATATAAGTTAAATAATAATTAGTATTCAAGAGCCAACGATGGAATATTTAAGGTACGTCATGTTTGAAATTCGTGCAACCCTGTAATCGTGACATACGGACAAGCAGTACGGGAAACTATTTTAATATCAACCTGGAGTAAGTTGAAGTTGGTTTATATTGTTCCATTTAAAATTATAAGTGGGAAAGTGACTCTGTCTATTTGTCTGTCTTTCTGGCTTTCACACAAAAAATTAACCGATTAAAATAAAAATACGAACTACACAGTCTAAAACCTGAAAAAAGAACAAGGAATGGCTACTTTTTATACGGTTGTGGCCACCGAAGGCGAGTGAAACCACGGGTAACTTCTAGTAGTTCCATATTCAAATAAATGTCAATGATGCGTAGTATCGCTTTTCATGCGTGCAAATTGCCGACGATCTAAGCATATGTAGGCTGCGAAATACGAACTAACATTTTGAAAAAATATTATTATTTTCATATTTATTCCTTCAACTATAGAGTCATCGTATCGCGAACATCACATAGTAATTCCGTAATATTTAGGCAGCAATTACTCACCGTGACGGGAACATGACATAGCGACGTGTATTACATCCAGCGTTTGTATTAATTTATGATAATTTCATATTTGCTGTCCGTAGTAGTGGGGTTTCATGAATACAGGGATATGGGTACCTGGACTATATAATTATGTAGGTACTCTAGAATGATAGTGAAGCGTATGTTTTGTTATGCAAACCTTAAGAGGACGAATTGGAATTTTTGGCGCCAAGGATGTCAATTTTTCTCAGTAAATACAAAACGGATCAAAATACAACTTGGTTACCTGAAAGTTCATGATATAAGCCTTATTTTGTTAGTTGTAGAAACATGATTAGGTAACTTTTATAACAGAGAAAAATATATCAAACATACCTCTTTTTAAAAAGAGATTCACATATTATGGGCAAACGGGACCGATTTAAGCCTCTTAACTTTTTTAGTAGTTGAGTATATACATACTCTTTAAAATGGTAGTAGGAATTTTTATTAAATTATCATTTCTAAATATTAAAATTACAAAACCATTTTGTCGCTTACGACTTTTAGTTATAAGCTAGCGCGCGTATTGTTATCCTCGCCCCGCTCAGACGCTCCGACCCCTTTTGGCGCCTTAGATGCGCGTGCCGGTTATGGAATTATTGTTGACCACTTCCTCGCCTTAAAACTTGCAACTCTTGAAACATTATTTTATTTTCAGCAAAGAGCATTTTCTTTTTGTTATTGATATGCCATACATTACTCAGCATTTCTTTAAAGTTGTGCTTATGTCTTCCAAAGTCATATTATCGATGTACTTAATATAAATCAAGCTTCAATTCAAGCTTTACGATGTTTAAAACAGTAAAATCAGTAAAATACAGTAACATGTAGGGCATTTTACCCTATATATTTGGTGTATGTATTTGTTGTCACCCTATATTTTACCCCAAAGTTACCACGTCAAGACCATCTCAATTCATTAAAAAACACTGGATATAAAAAATAACCATGTTTTACACAATAAAAGTTATTATTATGCGCCAATAGGCCTTCAATTTATTAAACAAACAAAACGGACATTTCCGCACATAAAACACTACACCCGTGTGTCCAAGTCATGATCATTCCCCGATTACATAACACGACACCAACACGACATGCGACAACGCGACACGACTCCCGCACGACACCGTCACGACAAACATTAAAAACTCCATGTTATTTCACTTACAACATGGTTTTGAACAGATGTTCAAGTGAATTTTTTGTAAAGTTTTTATGTGGAGGTTAATGAAATTACTGGACGCTATTTTGGTAGTAAGTGATAAAAAGATGTATTTAAGCTCCGTGTAGGAAGTGTACTTTCTAGTTCTCATTGACATACTGTGTAAGAACTCTAACGGGGGAAGAGAAGAAAATTGGTATACCAAACGTAAATAAATATCATGCCTCGTTCACTATGGAATTAATGTAGAATATCGGATAAAATCTTGAATATTTACTATATTACGGATAAAAAAAAAATAGATTAAGGCTATCTATTTTTTGCAAATGGATTATCGATCACTGCAAAATCTATTTTAATTCAGACGAGACTGGCTATTGAGGTAAGTGCGTCTAAAATAACAAACTCTTCAGCTTCATAGAGGTAATATTAGTGGAGATTTACAAGCAAACTAAATACTATTTAGATGTCTATTTAGCAAATAAGACAAACACATGAATCACACACAGATCTACTAAAACCAAGCTCCGATCACTCCATAATCCGTCGACGCGTAATTGTTCCCGATTGAACGAGTGAATGACTGAATGAGACGCCTCGGTCTGAACCGATGACCTACTAGTTCATTCCTTGTTGCCTTTAATCAGTGTTGTGAGAGCTAGTTCATTTGTGTGAGTGTGTTTTCTTTGAAGAGATCGTAACGAGGTTTTGATTGGTCTCAGAAGGTGATATAGAGAGGTGGAAAACTTGAAAAAGAAACTGAGGTAATTATAGTACCTACGCTAGTAGTTACTTGTAAAAGGTACTCGTTATGATTTTGAGTTTATCAACTTTACTATTGTAGATAAAAATAAAAGAAGAAGAAATAAACACTTTTGAACACATTTTAAGGTAAACTTTTCTGAAATATACGATTTTTTTTTTGTTTCGTCATTCCTTTCACTTGATTTCTTAAAAGGACGATTACCTACCGTCTATATTATTACTGAAAATAATCATACGAACCTACTGAAACTTTCTACCTGTACGTTACACTGAAGGCCAAAATAAACAGCTCAAAAAAAATTAACATAATAAAACAATCTAATCGTGGAATGTATAATAACGCGCACTGTAACGGGCGGATAGTGTAACATTAATTACAAAAATACCACTTACGAGTAAATTAGCTTTATCTTTGACAAGTCCCGGTTATTTATTGTGCTCGACAGTGTACAAACGGATACACGGACAAAATGTGCTTTTGTTCATTTTTTTGTGAAACGTTTACGTGGATTATATTTATAGGTTTATTGTAAAGCTGAAAATGTATAGTAAGATATGGCATTCCTTTTGATTTCAGTCTATCATCTTCTACGCCAATAAAACTATACAGTTTGGAGTTCACATATAAGCATTTGTGCTGCAGTTAAAGCACAACCCGTTTTCATAACAATTAAATGACTTTTCTTCCATACATTTAACTAGTTTTAAAAATACTATTGTTAGAAAGTCTCCTATGTATTTTTGGTCTCTATTCTACAGATTGTAGGCAAATATAAACTTGTCTTACACTCAAAAATCCCCCCACCACATACCTAATACCTCAAGATCATTCTCAACATACTGTCCTCGACCCAGCAACCCAAATTCCTTAATCACGTCGCCGACAGCCTCCTAATAGCCAAAACTCGTGGAAAACAAAATGACTAGCGGAGGTGCCATAATGGAAAATCTTCTAAGAAAGTATCGCGACAAAACCCGGGTGTGCGGAGGATGAGAAACGTTACGTTATACGCCTTCGTTGGACCAGACCATTTTTTGTAATACACAAAACCGTTGACAGATATCCTAAAGAACTCAAACGCCTCGCTAGTGCACTCGCAACTGATCATTTTGGTCATGCCCACCGTACGTATTTGACATAGAAGAAGGCGCCTGACCTACCTGCATTATGATATCTCCGCTCATCTTTCGTTACTCCGTGGCCAAACCCTAAAACACCGCACTATCAATTTGTAGGCCGTAATCGAAAAAGCATTAAGGTGTTAGTAATTAAGAGCATGCGCGGTGAGCGTATAAATTTGCATGGCCGTGTGGTCAGAAATTCTGCACTGTAGTGTAAGGTATGAGCGATAGAGGGTAAGATGGCTGGTGTAAGAAATAGCTAAAAGAAAATTAAGGTTTTCTAGACATGATACGATGGCATCAAAAATTAACATAGTTCCTCTGTATATTCATAGTTGTAAGAAATTGCTATGACGAAATAGTGACCATACTTAATAAATTTTAAACGGGTTTTTATAGACTGACATGGCACTAAAGGTACAATACGAGTCGATCTTAAAAAGTTTGTTGAGAGTGAGTTTTTACCACAAATGACTCAATTTTAGAGTAAGGTTTTACTAAAACTCATTACCCATAAGACTAGGCAGATGATTCATCTTACGAGACGCAATATAAATGCTTGCAGACATACTTGCATGTAAAGGATTGCGCTTAAATAAAATAATAATCCATTGTAATTACCGAAGCATGCTCAGCGTATAAATTTACATGGCCTGCGGTCAGCGGAGCAGTCTGCACTCATAATACCGGTCTAAGGCATGAGCGACAGCGAGTAATGAATATGGCCGTTTCAATTACAGGATCCTATTGATATATTTCGTCTGCACTACTTGTACGTAAAAGGGGGCGTTTTGGGGGTGCTGTCCTTTTGTTTTGACGAAAAAAAGTGCTAAAAACTAGTCTAATTTCAATAAACGTTTTTGACTTTGACATTGTAAGTTACTTATCTACAAGTGTTGTATAGAGCGGCTTGCAGTCAAATGATGGATGTCTTGTGAATCAATCTCAATTTCATTCATTTACTTGCATTTGTCATGCAGGTTTATATGTTTGTATGAAAATGTCAATATTCTGGGTGGTGAATGCAAACTGACACGAAGTTAAAACAAGCTTACCTTACCCAGCCAGTAATAAAAACTGGGCTGACGTATTTCATGGTTGAAATTTTAGAAGACTCGACCTAAAACTATATTGATTTTCACTACTACGAATATTGAAATAATTAATTACGCTTCAACTTATCATTTGGGCCACACACTCACTATTTACTAACTACCATACTTCGAATATTTTACACGTACTAAAAGCACAGGAGAGTGTCAGGATTTAACACTTACATACTTTCAGAGGAGTTATACTGAATACACTACATTTCTGTGGTGGTTTATTACCTTCATTTTAACGTAATGGAATAAATAGCTTTATCAGGTCAAACTGAAAGACATACTTAAAAAAAAACGAATTAAGAACCTCCTCCGTTTTGGGAAGTTGGTTAAAAATAAATGTGACTTAAAGTAGAATATTTTTTTTAATTTAGACAACCCTTAATATAAACAAAAGACTAAATGTAAAATATTAATGTTGACGCCGTACATACAGACAATATGTGACAATTCATCACATACATAGATATTGGCACGGACGTAATACCACAGGTAATACTCCAAACTTGTTATTGTAGACCTCAAAAAAAACTATTGAATCTACCTTTTTTTTCTAATGAAATCTTCAATTTATTTCTTAATGACCTTTCACGTACAAATAAGGTTTTTTTTCTATTTTCAACTTACTTCTGAAATGCATCAGTAGTTCCATTTCAATGCAAGATAGGCGATATAAAAATAAAGCGATGCAGTTACAGCATCAGCTAGCGAGCCAACGATTCCAGTTGGACATACGAAACGATAAAATTAATGTCCTGAAACTATTTTTACTATTACTCTGTGACTATTTTCAGTAGTTATTGCAAATCAATAGTTTTTACAGGCTTTTATGTTTTTCTGATAAGTAAAGATTTTATGTGTAGAACCTTTTTGAACAAGATTTCATCAGAGGCTAATTTCTGTTTTGTGTCTGGTTGATAGCAATAGCCTTACTATATATTTCCTAGTTATGTATGAAGTAATTTATGCATACCTGTATCCCTTGCCCTTGGGGGAAAAGCAGTGTACATATGGAGATGGATCATTGACCATAGGCCTCATGCTCAATCAACCAAAACAACGAAGAAGGCTAAAATTTTTGTTGCAAACCTTGTATGTCGCTAATTATAAAACAATAGAAAATCAATTTTCTCTAGTGTACATCTACGCTTCGACATATAACCGGTTAATTTCCTAAGTAAACAAAATTCGAACAAACATAAACCAAAACCGGCGTCTTCGATACGTATAATGGATTAAGTCCCCCACATTTGAAAGGTGCTAAAACTTTCAAGAGACACGAAATTATCTTTGGTACAGTGTGTAACAATAATATCGGGTCCAGACGCCGTTCGGCGACGTGCCGGCTGCAACACTGTGCGGCACTATTGCTGGGGTCACCATGGTTTTGTGGTTTCTGGGATATTCCTACAGTGTTTGTTGTTGGTATATTTTGAGACTGAAGTCGATGTTCTAGATGACTTCATAAACATAAAGTCTTTGTAAATGCTTGAAAAGGGCAGTAGATTTTCACCTAATATGTCTTCAACTGAAACGTGTCTTAAGGAACACTGTAACATTTGATACATTACGAATGTAAAGTTTTATATCAAACATTTGTCGTAGCCTTCAATTTGATAACTATAACTTTCAAAAACGGTCAAGAATATTGTCATCTAAAGGTTTATCAAACCAAAATACATAATGCACAAATACTACAATTTCCACAGAACCAACAGCACAGAATTAACGAGAATAACTTAACCTCAAGGATAAGGTATATTAAAAGTGGGACAATTATTTGGGGACAACCCCACATACTATCCACATGGTCACCCCAGCTCCGTGAAATTCTATTGGTACGATATCTGTTCCATTTGCAGTATCTTCAGTATATTGGCAGAGATTTGATAGCTGCGAGGTGGGTTTTGAGTGAACACCGTAGTACCGAGCTGGCCGTGCTATGCATGCCTATGGAGATTATACTACTGCATGCATATGCTAGCCTGGTACTTTGGTATTGTGAGATAGGGAAGGCGTCTTTGACGAAGTTATTTTATGAACAAAAAGACATGATTTTATTATGGACAAGATTTATTAAGTAAATTGTGTTATTAATGTAAAAAATGTTGTTACGGTATCTTCAGTATATTGGCAGAGATTTGATAGCTGCGAGGTGGGTTTTGAGTGAACACCGTAGTACCGAGCTGGCCGTGCTATGCACGCCTATGGAGATTATACTACTGCATGCTTATGCTAGCCTGGTACCTTGGTATTGTGAGATAGGGAATGCATCCTTGAAGTTGTTATTGTGCGATAAAGAAAGGCATATAATGGACAAGATTTATGTATTAAAATTCTTAGAGTTAAGTGGGTTAATTTATGAATATCAAAAAAGTAAATTTTTTGTTTCAATATCTTCAGTATATTGGCAGAGATTTGATAGCTGCGAGGTGGGTTTTGAGTGAACACCGTAGTACCGAGCTGGCCGTGCTATGCATGCCTATGGAGATTATACTTCTGCTGGCTTATGCTACCCTGGTACTTTGGAAGTGTGAGATAGGGAATGCGTCTTTGAAATACATAGTTATTTAATGAACTAGAAAAAAATATGATATAGAAATAAAAAAAAAATAAAATTAAATAAATTAAATATTGTAAATGTATAAAAATAGTGATCTGAATTAAAAATACTAGAAAGACGAGTGTTATTTATAAACAGGATCTTTATGATACCTACTTTTAAACGATTATTTTGCCAAGAGTAGGTTAGGATTAGCGATTAGTATTGACAAAAAAAAACTATAAAAGAAACTGGTAAGATATTTATTAATTTCCAAGAAAAAAAAGCAACAAAATATGATGAAAGACTCAAAATATTCCCCAATTTTCTTTTCTACCAAAAAAACCATATTACACATTCCTCATACATTCACCAATATATCAAATAAGACAAGTAATACGTACGGTCATCGTGTTTTACGTAAAATATCTGTTTTAGTCGGCAACAGTTAGCCGATTGATTTATCGCGACCTGAGAGACTCGTGATGAATCACTCTGTAGAGATTTGCACAGAGCAATTTGGTACAGAGGCTGAGGAACTCCGTAAATCATTACGATTTTTGGTGAATGCGTAATATGGTATTAGCTTTTCTGTCTTATGTATTATGTAATATTTTATGGCAATGTTTAAATTAAATCTTTTCTTATAGTCATATGTTAGTAATAAGTTGTCTGTTTCCACCAATAAAAATTTAAAATCATAGTTTTGGTTAAATTTAAATACTCTCACAAAACATGTTCTATCGATGTTCATGAGCACGTGGCTGTTTCGTTATAAATATGTACGTAAATTAAATAAACTTAAATACTAACTAAATGCGGCTTCAACTTTTAATATAAAAATGTTGTTTTAATTTTCCTTTAAATACAAAGTTATTGTTAATAAAAATAGCTGTACCCTCTGTCTCAAAACACTACTCAATGCATTTCGCCACACGTGCATAGGCTTGCATACGATTTGTAAAACTTCGATGCCACTCGCGTAATACTCACGTGAGATCACTATTGTTTACATAAGTTCATCAAATTAAACACGTACACTGATAACATTGAGTATTTAAGTGCAGATACAGATAAAACACATTACATCCATAGTATAGTAAATAAAACATTATTTAAAAACAACTTACTTACTTAAAAAACTTACTTAAAAATAAAAACAACTGCTTAAGACATTTTCTCCTCCTTCTACCATATAAAAAAACTTATAAACAAGTTCATGCAACTTTGAAAAAAATGATGCATGCGAGGGACCTACGTATACAGCACCTACTTCAGAAATGAACTCACCCCCAAAATCCGAAAATCGGAACCCAAAACAAAACCCCATCACCCCGAAAATGTGCAGCGAAACATTGCTTGCACTAAGTGGGCACACTTCGGTACAAACTATGCGACGCCTAGATATACGGCAGTTTCTTGCACCCCCGGGATTTCACAGACAAGTATGCACCGTGTACCCAGCATCCTACACCGATATCAGATTTAAAGTGAAGGATAGGTTTTGCTTGGTGAAAACTTATCTTCGGAGTTTAGAGTGCGCGGTGCAAGTTTCATTCGAAATGCTAAAGTTTTGAAAGGTGTTTTGGGCGATGTTGCTGTACAGGTTTTGGGGTATACTTTAGGGTTTTGATGTTTTATTATTTGTTACTTAGGTATTATGGCAGAAATTTAATGTGTACTTTAGCTACGTAAGTAGGTATGCCAAACACGTATTTTTTTCTGATTATTTCGAATGCTTGACCTTTATACTTTTAACGGAACAAATTACAATTTCTATCGTCTTCCAAACTGAAGTCCTTCAATACTTTACAAATCGAAAATCATTTCCCATTACGTCACAACGTCCAGGCGCCATTTTTTCAATGTTGCTACACTTCTAAATCGATCACCGTCGACTTGAATCGTTCTCGCCGCTCAGTGTTGACAGTCGTTAAAACTTTCACAAATTGGCTGAAACGTCGTTTACTGAAATTCCCTTTGCTTAATTAAAACTTTCAAGTTGAAGTCCATAAGTTTACAAGTCGCACAACAAATTTGAATTGTTTTATTGTCATTTTGTTGCAAATAATTATTGTTTGTTTTGTTCCTAGCTAGGAAGTTGATGCAAATTGGTTCTTTGAGACATCTGTTACGAAAAATCTGGGAGCTCCGTTCGGAATGAGTTTTTGTTATGTAAAGGGATTTTACCTCTGAGAAACTTTGTGTGCAAATGCTGAATCATAGCCAGTTTATCATGTAGTCTGATGATATTACGAAGCTTGCATGATTTTTTATAGAATATTCGTACAAAAATCCAAACTAACCAAAAAAAATTTTCCACTAAATATCCCATATTACCGAGGTGTGAAGTGTAAAACAAAAGCATTACATAACCCGTTCAGCCATACGTTACTACCAACAGTATCCGGGTAAAAAACTAATTTGCCCGGGAGTTATGACAAAAATCCTGGGTATCGGAGCTTTTTATCCGGGCTTAGTGATTTCATAAATGGCGCAGTGTAGCTACCGAATAAGGGTGCGTTCAGATAGATATGATTTTTACTGTGTAAGAGCTAAGAGCCGAAAAGTGAAACAAGAAATACTGCAATGGAATACATTTTTTGTTCAGAGATACCTATAAGCAATTTGATCAATGTATCACGTTTATCTATTTTTACCGACTTCCCGAAAATGTGGAGGTTCTCAATTCAGATATTTGTATTTTTTATGTGTGTGTTTCAAAGGTACTGGGATATTTACTTCTGAAGTTAGTCTTATATTTTTTGAAAGAATGAGAACGAATGCCATGACGATGATTTTTGCAGTCCCGGGATTCATAATTATCAAGAAACCAATCATTTACAAAATATAGGCGTTGGTCAACTACACAGCTATTACTGAACCACGAGCCACAGAACTACGAGTAGTAAAATGACGTTCATCCGATTTGTGGCTGATAGATATCAACTGCATACAACCGCAGTGGCATCAGCCGTCAACACAGCTTTCAGTAGGTTTCTGTTCAGAGTTCATTTTATATGTCATTGGGAAACCACAGGTGAAAACCACTTCAGATGTATGGGAAGTTTTGGTAATGAATATTCACGAATAATATGCATACTATACGAATAATGTTTCTTTTCCTTTCTAAATGTTATAAATGCCAATATCTACTTAACAATTGTAATTGTACCATTGCAGGTTTAATCAGCTAGCAAGCCCTAGTATAAGAGTTTTCTCAAATCAGCCAGACAATGCCAATATCAGTTAAGTATGTGTTTCTTTTTATTTTTCGAAACAACCGAGCCCGTCTATCTGGGAATTAAAATATAGTTTTTTGACCGAAATCTGTATTTTAATGTGTATTGATTCATAACGTAGTTTTTTAAAGAACAAAAAGGCTACCATAGTAGTTACCATAGTAAATAGTCAAAAAAAGTTTTTTTTATTTCACAAAAAACATCTTCCTACCTTCTGAACAAACCCTAAGGGAGTCACACACTGACACACGCCGGTGTAAATCCCCCTTGTTTCACGTTGATATCGGCTCGCATAGGCGACTGATTTTATGGCATTTCATACCATGGCCAGTGACGTATGAAGGACTGTTTACAAGTCAGTGGGCCGTAGAGACTGCCAGTACTAGGGGAGTATAGAGTGAAGGAGGTCTGATATGCAGGTTCAGACATTTTGCCACGTAAATGGAATGCAGATAAGATTAGGCAGATACTGTGTACTTGATATTATCAAAGTTTTTGTGTAGAAGGGAACTTAATAACGTGTAATTTTAGGAATATTATTGAGTCAGAAGCCAGTAAGTCTGGCAACCAGTCTTACCGACTGGAATTGATACCATGGCCAATGACGTATGAAGGACTGTTAAGCCAGTGGGCCGTAGAGACTGCGGTACCAGGGGAGTATAGAGTGAAGGAGGTCTGATATGCAGGTTCAGACATTTTGCCACGTAAATGGAATGCAGATAAGGTTAGGTTGATACCGAGTATTTGATATAGTCTTGGTTTTCGTGTAGAAGGGAACTTAATATCGTGTAATTTTAGGAACATTATTGAGTCAGTAGCCAGTAAGTCTGACAACCAGTCTTACCGAATGGTATTGATACCATGGCCAGTACGTATGAAGGACTGTTTACAAGTCAGTGGGCCGTAGAGACTGCGGTACTAGGGGAGTATGCGAGTGAAGGAGGTTCGATATGCAGGTTCGGACATTTTGCCACGTAAATGGAATGCAGATAAGGTTAGGTTGATTCTGTGTATTTGATATGATAGTTTTTATGTCGAAGGGAACTTAATAACGTGTAATTTCAGGAACATTATTGAGTCAGAAGCCAGTAAGTCTGACAACCAGTCTTAACGAATGGTATTGATACCATGGTCAATGACGTATGAAGGACTGTTAAGTCAGTGGGCTGTAGAGACTGCCAGTACCAGGGGAGTATGGAGTGAAGGAGGTCGGATATGCAGTTTTGGCACGTAAATGGAATGTGATAAAGGGAATGCAGATAAGTTTAGGTAATAACGTATACTTGGTGTCTTTGTTTTTGTGTAAGTAAACTTAGAATACCCTGTTCACAAATGTAAAGCTTCCATGCAAGTTCGGAATAGTATTGCTCAGAAATAAGAACTTTTCCTTCATCAAAATTGCTCTTAATTAAATAAGTAAACAATAAAAAAGATGTATGGATTTTGTATCTACATTCATTACAATATTTTTTTATTTAATTTCAATAACAACAACCAAATTACAAGAAAATAGAAAGCCATTCCATTTACAAACTACACAAACAAAACTTAAAAAAAAAACGCAGTCTCACAAAATCCAGTGGTCCAATGAAAAATGTATCAGCCATCTATCATAAACTCCTTGGTCGGAATAGTCAGCAGAAGAGAAAAACTCACGGGGTCGTGAGTAACGTCGTACCAAATTAAATCTGTAGGCTATAAAGAACAGATGACGGGGTGGCTAACTTCTTTGGGCTACTGAACTTACTTATAGATAGGTAGGTATTGTTAGACTGTGGCAGTTCGTGTTTCGAAATTTGAATTTGAGTTTTAGAAGTCGGTATGCATTTGTTTGTAGACTAATTATGTTTTAAAAGAAGTCTTGACTCATTTTTTTTTGCTAGGATCTTTATGCTTGTAAATCAAATAATGTAGACGGGCAGTTTAAATAATTAATTTGACTTCATTTGCACGTATTTAAAATTATCATTTTGTCATTTCTGTGGTCGGCTTCTATACTTAATCAATTCATGTAACAATCATACGATCCGAAGATTAATCATGTAAATAGATACCTATGTATAGTTTACACGGCGCTGACATTGCCAATACATCTCCAATGTAATCTTTAATTGACAAATGTCGGTCCATAACCTATCTATACATCACTGGAATAGAACATAACATAGCCATGGAGAACAATATGACGAGCGGAGATGCCATAACAGAAAATCTCCTGAAAAGCGTCCCCAAATACGTGTGTTCGGAGGACAAGGAACGTTTTTTTTTAACCATTAATCTTCGACAGATATGTCAAGGAGACCAAACGCCTTAACACGTTACTTGTATCGGAGCATTTTGATCATGCCTTCCATACGTAATTTGACCTAGAAGAATACGCCTGCCTCATGGCATCTCCGCTCATTTTCCTTCCTCTGTGAACATAACCCATAGAGTGACGTATAGATACGTCACTAGAACAACATGGCCGTCCTAATTGTGACGTATGATGACACGAGTCCGCGTCACCGCCGTTACGTCATCGATAGCTCATTGTTAACTCGATATTAATTAGCGAGAGGTAATTAGAATATATTGGGTGTATGGCCAATTTGTAGCGACTAACCAGTCATTTGATATGATACTTGGGTATGGATTTGGTAGTGCGATTATGCAATTTGTGGTAGGTAGTAAACTTGTTGTAAAGTTTTTAAAATGTTTTTTTTTTCTTTTTAGGGTTTTGTCGCAAAGGGGAAAACGGTATCTTATTACTAAGACTGTGCTGCCCGTCGGTCACCAGTCTTATAATAAACGGTAATAGCTGAACAGTAACAAATTGCACAGATTTTTACAAACGATGATGTATCTACCTATTTATGTTTTCATTAATAATAGAAAATAAGTAGTAAAACAGACTATAATTACGGTTCGAAACCTTCGTGCTGGAAACCATCTATCACTAATCAGATTCTTTTTAATTACCTAAATCATAAATTTTGGTCAAAAATTAAGCATTGCATAATGCTGCTAGCCTCTTGGGTACACTCCCGGTGGGCAGCGATGAGGAGTTTTTTTGATGCCATTTTATAATTGTTTTTAGTTACATATATAAATAAGCTTATTTTTAGGTCATGTAAATATATGTACATAATATGAAGTTCAAATACATACACGCAGCTTAAATCTAAACTTACCTTATCTCTCAGCATATCCCGGACCCTGGTCGCCTGATGCCTGCTGCGATGTAGTTCCAGCTGCAGCTCCAAGCACCGCTCCTGCCAGTTGATGGAGCCAACCTCGGCAGCCGCCAGCTCGTACTCCAGAGGATCGAGACGAGAGGAGTGAGCTATGGGCCTGGGGAATGGAGAGGAGATTAGTTTGGGTAAATATTTGGATGGTGAATTACCACCTGGGTTATTGGAGGGTTCTATGTACTTATAGAGATATAGAAATCACATTTGCCTGATTATGTTTGTGTTCGACTTTTAAAAGTGGGCAAGAAGGGAAAAATATTTTTTACTGATTTTGAGAGATTTGTTTGTGAGCTTTATAAAAGTGTAAATAAGACTTTACAGCAATCTTTTAAAAATTTTGGAAATAAATAATAATAATAATAATCTACACAATTAAAGCTTTAGGCAGGATATGATGGCAATAAATAAACTTTCACTGATACTGAGTTTTTATAGTGAAATTCTGTAAAATTTAAGCCATTCGGTGTGTCCATCTTTAGAAGATAATACATAATTGAGGGTAAGTATGTATGTAGATAACAATTACATAAGCACACAGCTAAATTATTTTTTAGGCTGCACCGCACAAAACTATCGACACCTCAGAACTTGACTAAGTCACATCACTAATCTTAACCCAAAACAGACTTGATACACCATACGCATTAAAGCGCTCATTAATTTAAATGCACTACATTGGTACATACCCCTCACTACAACACTGAAACAAGGTTGTAACTCGCTTCATAGCATTAATACGAACAAATGAGCTATTATTAATATTGAATGATTAATTCGCAAGGGTTGAAACGAGCCGGATTATCTGATGAGATCAACTGAATTGATCGAATTCAGTTAATGGAATGTAAACCGACTTCGGATCCTGTTTTGTTTGTTGTTGCTGAATAGGTATTGAGTTGACAGTCTTGTGAATAGCTTTTTGAACATAAACCAATGTAACATGTGAAATATATAGCTGATGGATCCAGTTTTACGGCAGTATAATTAGAATAACTTCGGACTCAAAAACAGCCAATAGAAGAAGAAGATCAATATTTGATCGAACCGGGAATCGAACCCGGGGCTTCATTTTCGGTGGTCCGGCATGGTTACCATTGCACCATGGAGGTCGTCAAAATTCACTGTTGGGAAGCTATATTGTCTCGTTACATAGGCTATATTTAGTCTGCGGAAAATTATTAGTAGGTATATATTTAAAAGCTACATGAACAGACCTACCCAAGCCAACAATTCCGTAATACCGGTATAAATATCAAATTAAAATACCGATACTTATCTCAGAACAAGACAATTTACAAACTGTATGCAATGTTTACAAATTATATATTCCTATTTAATCCACGAACGCCTACAATTATCTTGGGCAGCTTAGATATACATACAACTAGCCGTTGGTTTCACCCGCGTATCATGGAACTACTGCCCGTACAGGGATAAAATATAACCTATGCTACTCAAGAAGACTGGAGCTTTTTTACAGTGAAAGAATTTTTCAAATCGGTTCAGTAGTTTCGGAGCCTTTATTTATTTATTTATTTATTTATTTATTTAAACTTTATGCAACAAAAACATTACATAGGCGGACTTAATGCCATAGGCATTCTTTCCAGTCAACCTTAGGGTGATGCAGAGAAAAACATGGTAGGTGCATTAGAAAATAAACCGAAAACTTAAAGATGAATAAAACACTAAATACTGATTAGATACAACAATATTAATACAAATAACAATAAATACATACATACATATATACATACATATATACATATAATATACCAATAAATTATTATGATGATGATTCTGCCAACGATTTCTTAAGCAAGTACTTCCGCACAGCACTCCTGAAAGATTGCCTGCTGGGTGACTTCCTGGTTTCTGAGGGCAGCGCATTCCACAGAAGAATAGCTTGAATGTGAAAAGAAGAGTGGATAGTGTCAGAAGTATGAGAAGGACAGTGAAGAAGAAGATTGTGAGAAGAGCGAAGATTTTTGGAATGACCGGAGCAACGGTATTGAAAATGAGGAATTAGATACGAGGGGGGAGTAGGAGAGTTAAGTAAAGAGTAAAGGGTCGTCAAGGCACGCATTGATCTTCTCTGACGAATGGACATCCATTTCAATTGCGTCCTATACTCAGAAACATGATCGTACTTCCGCAGGTTGAAGACGAATCTTATGCAGTTGTTGATAAGCCGATCAAGTTTGTTGAGCAAGTCCGCATTGAGGTCGAAGTAACACACGTCACCATAGTCGATAATAGGAAATATTAGGGACTGCACAAGCATTGCTTTGGTTTTCGGCGGCAAAAAGTTTCTTAACCGATTTAGATGACGTAAGGTTCCAATTACACGCTTACTCACACTAGCGACCTGAGCTTGCCAACTAAGCGTACTGTCCATATAAAGACCCAGGTTCTTCACATTGAGGCTAAGCGGAACAACAACATCGTTTAGGATAATCGGACGACAGTTCGTAATATCCACCTTACTTACCATACGAGGACTACCCACGACTATGGCTTGACACTTAGAAGGATTTACTGACACCCCGAATTGATTAGACCATCGATTAATAACCGACAAATCTACATTCAGTTTGTCAATGGCTATATGCAGATCCTCAGGCCGAGCCTGAGTGTAAAGCTGAAGATCGTCGGCATACAAATGATACGCACACTGAAGGTTAGGAGTAATGAAGTTAATAAAGATAGAAAATAATAATGGAGAAAGAATACCGCCTTGTGGGACACCAGCCACTAGATCACGCCAATTAGACAATGTCTCATCAACTCGAACAGCTTGCTGGCGCCCACGAAGATAAGATGAGAACCATTCCAGAGCCTTGGGTGAAATCATAAGATGGGAAAGGATAGATTCTAGGATATCATGACTGACGGCATTAAAGGCATTAGAGAAATCAATAAGGACCAAAGCTGTAACTTTGGTGTCCTGGATCCCTTCCCTAATGTCACCAGTCACTTTGAGAAGTGCCGAAGCAGTGCTGTGACCTGGCCTGAACCCAGATTGCAACGGGCTAATAAGGTTGTGTAAGTGGATGAAGCTCGACAGTTGCTTATGGACGCAGGCCTCCAGCACTTTAGAAAGGAAAGGAAGGATTGAAATTGGTCTAAAATGGGTGGGGAGGGATGGATTTGCAATTTTGGGAAGGGGACGGACGTAAGCATAACGCCACAAGGAAGGGAATTGACCCGAGTATAAGGAGTAGTTAATTATATCAGTGATGGATGGGAGTATATACTCAAGGATCGGGATGACCATACTACGACTGATATCATCATAGCCCACGGCCTTGGACTTTATCGAAAGGATGATCTTTTTGATATCACCCGCAGACACCGGAGAAAAATCAAAGATATCAGTGCAAGGATGTGGAAGGCTGGCAATAAAGTTTACCGTCTGACAAGTGGTTTGACGATCCAAACTAAAAGTGGTAGAGAAATGGCAATTGATCTCATCTAAACCAATCGTATTAGGCAACTCTGACTGCCGTGACTTACCGATACCTAGTGAGCCAAGGAACTTCCAGATATCGGCTGCGGAGCTAGACGTAATATTATCGAGAATGTGGCGGCGTTTAGCATTACGTATCATCTGGTTACAACGATTTCTTGCTGATTTGAACAGAACCCAATTCTCCTCTGACCGATCCCTTTTAAACCTGCGAAAGGCCCGATTTCTCCGTCTCATCGCCATACGTACTCCTCTCGACATCCATGGAGCTGGCGGACGCTTAACTCTCACCGACTTAACTGGTGCATGAATGTCATAGAGATTTTGCAATAACCGGTTCAGCGTCGCTACCTTATCATCGACAGAGGAGGCGTTGGCTACTTCAGCTTCCCACTCAAGTCTCGAAGCGTCCTCGCGTAACCTATCCATGTTCATTTTTGCAAAACAACGCATGTGCAGAACCTTAGGAGTAGGTTTTGGAGGCTTTAGGAGATAGGATAAATGAATCAAGTCATGGTGGGAAAAACAAGGAGCAGGATATTGGGCATGTGAAGAGACAAGGGAAGGGTCAGAGGTAATCATCAAGTCTAGCCAAGTATCATCACCTGCAATATTGCAGTGAGTAGGTTGGAGTGGTAGAACATGAAGACTGGCAGACTCAATGATGTGAAGGAGTTTACGGGAACGATGGGAAGAGGACAAAAGGTTGGTGTTGAAATCACCCATGATGACGTGATGTTCATACTCAGACCCTATGGATTCCAGAGCCGTCTCAAGGTCAGAAAAGTAGTCAGCAGTAGGAGGACAATAGACCACTCCAATAAGGACCTTGACCCCTTTAACACAAACTTCAAGGAAAATGTACTCGGCAGACGAACAGAAATCAGGGGGTGAGGTGGCACGTATTATGAAAGGCAAGTTACTTTTAAGATAAATGGCAACACCACCACCACCCTTTCCGATCCTATCATTTCTGACGAGCACAAAACCAGGAAGCGAGTAGCTGGTGGAAGGGAGATGCGGTTTGAGCCAACTCTCAGAAACCAGGACAACATGAACGTTAGCATCAGAGAATGCTTCGTATAAATCATTATAATGACTAGGCACACTCTGAGCATTTATATGACATATATTGAGCAAATGTCGGTTGTGCTGATTAAAGGTCATTCGCAGGTAGTCACCAAGAGTGTCTGTACAGGAGCAAAAGCTTGAGTTTGATAAGTTAGAAGAACTATTGGCAGAATGAAAAGAATCATCATTGGAAGTCATAAGATAAAAAATAAATAAAAATAGATATATACTAATAGAATATAAACACAAAATAAAATCAAATAAACTAAACTATACAGTAAGGTGACGCAGTACAAAAGTACATCTCTGCACCACCCACCAGCTGTAACAATGCAAGAAAAATCTAATAAAGCTATAATTAACTAATGAAAGTACAAGAAAAGGTATGTCTAAGACATTTGGTGAACATTAACAAAATGAAAAATATGCAGGAACAACTCAACGTGCAACGGAACGTACGAACATAACCGAAACGTCAATGTCAATAATGTCAGTGACAGTGATGTGACAGTCAGTAGTAGTGACATATAATATTCTTATTATTTTAAATTGAAGGTGATACTAAAAACAACAGATAAAGAGGAGAAAAACTAGCAAAAGGCACAACTTTGAAGAGATTGTTGATAGCGAAAAGTATACATATATACATAAAATGCTTAAAATTGCTTATAAATGTTGCGAACCATAAGAAAGCGCTATTGTAAGGTACGTAAACATTGCTTCAAGCACATTAAGATTGTACCTTATCAATCAGCCAATAATAAACTAAACAAATACTAAACACTAAGTACGTTATTCTAGGACTTGCCACGAGCAGCAGATGGCGGTTGCGCAGAACCCTTGGGGTATTTCACCAGCAATGGGTCGAGTTCAGCCTGGGAGGATATTTTGTGACGACTGCCATCAGGAGCTTTGATGTTAATGACTCCTTCTTGGGTCCACGAAAACCGCATACCGAAATGCAGTCGCGCCTTGCTGAAAACAAGCTGCCTGGTCCGAGTCAGGAACTCCTTAATGGCAATTGAAGATCCCTTCAGTGATGTTTTGGCTCTCCATACTGAAGCTTTCTGACTCACATCAGCAAACCTCACCAATATGGGTCGAGGACGATCCTTATTTGATGTTCCGAGCCGATGACAAATGGTGATGTTATCTCCTGAGATATCTTTGAGAGACAATTTATTATGGAGAGTCTCAAGAATATGGGCTTTGCAGTCCTTCGTGTCATCTTCGGGGATCCCAGTAAAAATAAGTGCCTTCCGTCGACTCCGCATCTCCAACCCGTCAACCAACTTGGAGCATTCCTGTATCTGGTTCTTTAAAAGGCCCAACATAGTAAACACCAACTCACGGAAACCACGAAATTCCTCAGCAAGTTTAGCAATGGTGTTGGACTTCGGGAGACTAGCAGTCTGGATTTGAGCTTCCATCTCCGACATCTTACTTAGGATGAGCTCCTCCAAGTTCTTCTGGGTTGCGTGAACATCAGCCAGTTGTATTTGTGACATATTAGTGCTTGTAGGAAGTGTGTCAAAACTTGTGCAAGTGATCAGCTGGTAGGTGGTATAGTGCAAGTGCTAATATTTACATAACACTTCACCCTCTCTATATAAGTTTTAGCAACTAGTATATTCCTCCAAAAGCAAAGAAATAAATTGCCAACTAATTAAATTAATATTTAATTAATATTTAATTAAGAGCACAGTAAAAACACGTCTTTTATTTTTCGCGCCTACCCACGAAAAAAAAAAAGCCTTTCGAGTACAAACAAACAGAAATGTTTCCTCTTTGATAAATTACTATGGATAATTCCTATACATTATCTGATTGCAATATGCTAATCATTTTAAGTCAAACTCAGTACATTGAGACACTAATTAATGTACCAATAATCGATAGGGTTATTTCAATAGAGGTAAACTCTAGTACTAGTGTTGTTATCGGTCAAATCAGGTAGTTTGGCAATTTTATCGATATATCGATAATGGTGACTAAGTACAGTGTGAAGCAAGCCTTAAGTTAAATCAGATTAGTTAGTTACATGATTATTTACTGCCGTTAAATTACAATATAATGTTACTACCGTTTGGTTTAAGATATGATTAGATAAAGCGATTATTTATCTTCCTAACCGCAAAGCACTTAATTAAATTGTAAACCATGAATACATTTAAAACTATGATTTCAATATTAATCTGGTCTACACTAGCGAGCAAACAATCGGGTCAGTTGAAAATATACAAATTTAAAACACATGGTTTTTACTTATTTACTTCGTTTTTACAGAATACTACCATGAATATGATTAATAAAAACCGTTATCACTTAATTTGCATTTATACATGTTTAAATTAAACTTTACGGTAACAGTTTTAACAGTTGTTTACTCCACTAATTTAACATTCATGATTTCTAAGATTATAACGTTTAAGAAGCTGACCCGAATTGATTGCACTCGAGTGTAGTAGGTATAAATAAAAGTTAACAAATTATAATGAGTGCCAGAAATTGATATTAACCGTAACGAAATATAAAAATGATAAATCTCTTTTCACGGATGCTTAGATACAGCACAGATGGACGAAATTAAAAATATTACAAAGTCTATACCAACAATCATTAAATATACCAAACAGCTGAAATACATAAAAAAAGTTCAGACTAAAAACAACCTTAAAGTAATAAATTGAAAGTTCAAAATTGCGTAACACTAGTTGTACTATTATTTGCACAAAGCCTTTGTCAAACTAGAGCGTCAGAAATAGTGTCCAAGTGATATGGTTGATGACTCAAACAAAATGACTCATTGTAGTCTACTGATGTAAGGGTTGCCCCGAATACCACTTACCCTATCAATGGTAGGAGTTAAATCATTATGTGAATTATTAACTTCTTAAATATTCACCCAAATAATGGTATGTATTCAGTATACTTTTCAGTGAATCTAAATTCTTGAAGGTAGTCTCCACCGAGGACTACCCGTTTTGAAAACTACAATTTCCATTATTGTTTGGCTCAGTTGCTTTGTGCTATCAGAACATGACATTTAGGGAATTACCTGTTTTCTAGGCAGGGGTATAAGTCGAAAACTTACCTAGGTGGCGGGGGCGGCGGATCTCGCGACCTCCTCGGCAGCAGTCGGGGACTGTTGGGGGTACTAGCCGAGTGGCCAGCCCCGCTGATGTCCGTGAACCGAGCCAGGGGATCGAAGATCTGCGACAACCGCCGCGACCTCTCCTCCGACATCGTAACACACAAACACAACACAACACTTAAAATTATATAACTATATCACATAACGACCCCGCACTGTCACAGTTAAATCACAAATGACTATTTCGAACGGTCCGAATGATTCAAACTACGGAAGTGGGTACCGCCGGCCGCTGACAGATGGCGCTGTCGGTGACGCAGGATTTGGCGCGCAAACGCCGCCGCCATGATGTCCGTCTGATCTTTTTCACAGTTTAATTTGCCTTTGCGCCGCCGCCGCCGTATTTAGAGCGCTGGAAAATAAATAATAAGTATCAGTTGACGTGTCAACGTTAGATGGTTACGTGGGAATTAGGGAAGCCAATTCAATTAGCGATTGGTTCGGCGCGACATTTTGGACCGGTGTCAAAATATAACGTCGACAGGTCGTCGTTAACTAAACGAGTTGTAGTTTAGTCTTTTCATCACTCAATTTGTTGTGCTTCCAATTACGGGGCTAATTAAAAGTCGTGGTAGCAACAGTTTATTTTTAACTTTGTGTTGCAAGGTAGAAAATAGACATTACAGGCGTGAAGTCCAAAATAAACAATAACAAAGTTTCTATTGTAAAAATGAGTATCAAAGACACTGTTACAAATATACCATTTACACAACCACAAGCACAGACAAAAAAAGAGAGAAAATAAAAACAGTTTCATATCAGTTGACCGGTTTTAACGATTCCTATAAAACTATTTCAGACTCCGTTAAAAGCTTCAATAAAAACGTACAAATGATCGCAACATTTTGTTTATTTTCCCTTTTTATGTAGTCTCGTAAATTATAATATTTAGCTAACGTTACGTAATTAAGAAAACATAAGATTTCTTTGAATAGAACGAGGAAAAGGGAAACCTTTGATATGTTGATTCGGTAAATCGCTTTTATGAGTACAGGGAAGATGGCGACTTAGAAGTTTCATATTAATATTTTGTACTTTCATTTGTTATGCATGAAATTATTTACACTTTGAGGCACAAAAAGTATCTTCCTATTTTAAAAATCCATTAACTTTGTTAACACTGTTATGTGTAATGTCCAACCAACCACAATATACTGCATAAAACCATAGTAAATGAACATAAAACCACAATATTAAGACTTTCAAACATAGAAGTGCATTTCTTTCACATTTACACCAGGTACACAAACAACACCACAAAATTAAACTAAAAAATCAAACCTGCTCACTTTGAATTAAGTTTCGAACAAAACTATGAATACTAAACAAAATTGATTTATTAAAAATTCACCAATCATATTCGCTGAAGCTTGTAAACAAGATGTGAACTGCACTCAAATTATACCTCCGTGGTACCAGACACTATAGCAGACTAACTGCCAATGAATAAAACAGATGACAGACGCGACAACTCTTTGATATTCAAAATTAGTTTGTCTCACCTTTGAGGCGGACAGAGATTCTCAATACGTTGATTAATATTCAGTCGAGCTTAAGTTTGCTCATGCACTAACGTCAACAAGCTAATAATTATTTCATTTACAAACATGTACCTGTATTTTTAAAGAAACTTAAAAAAAACGCAAAATTACTCTAACAAAATAAAACATCTTTGTTCGATCTTAGAATCACCTGCTCAAAAGTTGCTGTTATTACCACTAGACTAATGTGGCAAGCGGGATTTGTGGCAACAATTAATTAACAGCTTGTCTATTAATTCGCCTCAGTTTACTAATTTGTGATTCTCCATACCAATTAATAATTCAATTGGATTACAACAATAACGTAATTAAGTCGTCTCCTTTTTAAGATAATTAAATTAATGTAAAAAAAGCCGACGAACAGTGTGTATCATAAACAGCAGACTTCCATCGTTCTATACTTTAACCAAAACAGGCATACTAAGAGAAATTGCTACTTTATTTAAAAAATCATAGAACCCAGCCATTTCTCTGTAAAACGCAACAGTAACTGCATTTCCTCTTCATAAAACTCACTGATATAAAATGTGTAATGTATGCCACTCAAACACAGCTCAAAATTTGCACTTCATTCATTCACTAAAAATCATATTTTATGATAAAATGTGAACGCTTTGGGAAACTGTGAACTACCAGCCACTGCTACCAACGTTTTTCAATGAAAGAGAACATACAGTGTGTTTAAAAGCAAATATTTATTTAAAATGCGAAGAATCAATACTGCTCATTAAGTATTGTGAATGAGGTAATCTTTTTACTGTTCCTATGTACTCTTCTTTGTTTTATTTATATTCATATTATTTAGTTGCATTCCACAATGTATAAAGAGGTGTTACAGTTTGGCGTAGAGCTAGGTACAATTGTGGACCCTGTAGGGCACAGCAAAATAAAATAAAACTTACAACTAAAATACCAATTATTAAGTCTATAGAAAAAAATATATAAAAATTCAACAATGGACCATATCATTATTAAACATAAGCATTCTTCCAGGCATTTGTTTTTTAGTCCAGGTGATAGCGAAAAAGGTGTGTAGATAGGCGCTGGACGCTTACAAACCTTCCTTTTGGAAATCAATGGAGACCTATGTCATGAAGTGGACAACGTGTTACAAATGATGAATCGAAACAAATTAGAAGAAGTCTATTTAGATTAGAAATTGAATCATTAATTTAATATTACATTAAGAATACAAAGTTAATACACACAAACAGCGTTCTTAATTTGAACATGATAAATCATCGTTAAATCTGGCAACACCATGTAGGTACAAGTAATTAGCATACTAGCACAGATTTGTATAGAATTTGTATAAAAGACTTTTATGTAACGTAACCTACAATGAATTACACTGGGGGTCCTTTTGAAGTTTTTGTACCCTTCTATTATGAATGAGCACTATAGTACTTGGGACTCTTGAATGGAATTTTGGATATTTTAATCTAGATACGGGGATAAAAGGGCTTATTTGTCCTTGGCACATAAAAATGTGTATCAAAATGGCACATAAAAAGGGATCGAAAGTAACTTATTTTTCACGGTTCTGTGCAACAATTTTACTGTAACAGAACCATACAAACGTTTAAAGCTTCATTCAATAACTGCAACACAAGATATATCTAAAGTAAAATCTTAACCCTCAATAGAAACGAAAACTATCTCCAAAAAGGGAACACAACAATTTTCCCGCATTCTCACATCTGCACTAGCCCGCACGATTCTTTCACGGAAAAGATTTATATCCCACCTGGTTTCCCGCAAGAAAACGCGCTAATGTTTATGCCACCAAGTGAACTGAAAAATTGGCAAGGCAACAAAAATTACAAGAGCGTTGACCAGAAAATTGAACCAACCCAAAGAGTCTAGAGTTGTCCTTTGATTAATGTTATCAACTTGGTTATCTAGGGACAGCCCTTAAATTGGGGTCAACCCTTTTTTGGGCCATTCGCGGGAATTTTTATCTATAGAGCTATTTTGGGTTAACGATTGTTTTAATATGAAAATGTTTTGGACTTCTTTTTTGGGTGAGTTTGTTAATTAATAGCTTAAGGACGGGTTTGTGTTTGTTTTGTTTTGGTGCAATTTATATCCATTACTTGCTTAAAATTATCTGGCATTTAGTTTGACTTAGAATACAGTTGCATTGCAATTTTATCACCATACTTTTTGGGTTTTGCTTACCTAAGAGTATTGGTTTGCCCGGGTAACTGGGTTGAGGAGATCAGATAGGCAGTCACTCCTTGTAAAATACTAGTACTCACTCAGCTGCAAGCGCTTAGGCTAGAATCCGATCCCAACATACATAATTGGGAAAAGACTATGCAAATGATGATGATGATGTCACCATGCTTTTTGGCCAAACATTTTTAGCTAGTAAAGAATATGTCATTTACTTATTTTCTCTCAGCATTATATCGGAAACTAATCTAGATTTTCATTCAAAATGTTAGGATGAAACCGCATCGTCCTACTAGAGGCAGGCTAAACTATAAGAGGCAATATCTAAGCTCCGAGCAATGACTGCAAGTGTTTCGACTTGAAGCTAACACCGGTTCACGATGCTCAGATTAATTTATTAGCTTCTAACTAGGGCTGCCTAAAACGTGTGCGTTTAAATTTAATTTATGTGTATTATGTCGAAATTGTACTGTTGTGTTCAGCTGTGCTGATATTAGAAAACCAAGAAAATGTACAAAAAAAAATATAGGTATAGGTATTTAGGTAAGTATCTAAGAAATAGGTGAGATGTAAGCCAATTTTTGTTTTCAGTACCTAATATTTTTAATTTTCACGAGATTATAAACCTAAAGCTTAATGTACACAGATGATAAATGATAATTCTTAGGCTAACCTGTCAAAAACTTAGCTATCTTCTGAAAAGTAATTATTTTAGTAGCTTGAAACGTGTCACTCTATTCCTAGGCTGTCAAAGTTTTCAGACTGAAACTTATTAGACTTATGATGACCTAGATCCTAAGATAACAAATATTGAACTAAAGTTATCTCTTTAGTCATGATATAAATCCGCAGAAACCCGACATTAGAATAATATACCACGATATAATTATATCGTGTGTAGTAATATAACACGATAGAATTAGGGATACGGTCTCGAAAAAATTGTCTTAACAGGGTTAATCGTCGGTTATGTGTCACCTTTAATTAAAGTTTTTTTAAAAAGGGGTATAGCGTGTTGGCTTCAGCCCTAAATTCGCCTAAAAAAACCGTGTACCGCGATCTGGAATCTATTGGTGTTATGAGTGATTTCTCGCATCACATTGTTCGAAGCAAAATATTGAGAACATCGATACAGAATTTAGTGGATCCTATTACCACATTATACTCCCACTCATCACTTATACTGTTCACGATTTTTAAGTAACACAAACCTCCAAGCCTTACCATGTACTTGTCTAAGTACAGTGAAGGCGTTCGATGGCGCACTTTGCCAACAAATGCCAATGCCAACCGGCGCCGTAGCTTACAGCATGGCAGATTACATGGGATTTGTCGTGTACTGCCTGCAACAGATTTGACTTCGAAACGCGGGTACTGCATATTTGTTATAATTAATTTTGAGTCAGAAGTGTACTCGGTGGAGTACAAAGTGGAAGACATTTATATTAGTTGTCATTATTACCCCTTTGTTAATCAGAATGCCTTTATACGCTTTGTCAAGAGAAAGTATTGAATTTTAAAGGAGTCTTATAGTAGGTATTCTTTAATATTTGTTGCCCTTATATGTACATATGTGTACCCATAGTATGCATGTGTTAGTAAACTTGTGTCATAAAAATAATACAGTCATGTCCATCGCTGTTAAAATCTGTACCATCCCATTAGTGGTTTGACTGATGAAGCCATAAGTCTGTACAATTATGAACACAATGCCTTATACTACGTCTTTTCCATCTCGCACTTGACGGTACACTTGCCAACAAAAATGCACAAATTGTCAGATTACATAGACAAGTTGCATGAATCTTGTTGTTACATTAATTATGTGCTACTATGTACATATATTAAATAAATAAATGTATTTTATGTGAGAAATCTGACTAACATTTAATAGCTGGAAGTGTTTTTTTGCTTTAACATGCATTTTTCAGGAGGTATTGAACCGACGTGACATTATTTTTAAAGTAAGAATAGAATTTATTCAGGAAGACAATTGCTACTTATACTGAGAGCAATATCTCTAATAATAACAAAGTGTATAATCCAGAGAATTTCATCACACCTGAAAAAAAAAACAATCCCGAAAACCCTGCTACGTAATAACGTAATGTCTTGCTATCACAAAATCCCAAAACGTTAACATCTCGTCAGTACAGTCGCGTACAGCTACATAAAACAGTACTGTCGCGTCCTACGGTACAGTCGCGTACTACGGTACTAATGACTGATGGGCGACGTCTCATTAGTGACACAGTTTATAGCTCTTTGTTGAGGAAAACCGTGGAGGAATGCTTAGTGAACCTGTAGTAGATGGACGTTTCTTTTGTTGTGAGAAAGAAGGTAAATAGTAGTGTATTTACAAAATTTACTATTGAGTAAACTATGTGGTAACGATTGTATCTGTACTTTTTTAAATTACTTTCTAAATAACTCATACAGGAGTCGCTAAAAGATAAAGCATGACAACTTCCAATCATCGCTATTTTTGACAGACTACCATAGAGTATTTAATAATATAGATACGACACAATATGTCTCGCCAGCTCTCATAAGAGCCATACTCTCATAAGAGCCATGTACCACTAACAATCCGTTTATTCTACTTGAGATGAAACATTAAATGAAATGTCCAATAATGATCTTATTTAAAAAAGTACAAGCAAGAACCTCACAAAACCACCATAATAGCAGCTAATAACCGCCATTTATGACGCGCTACCATAGACTGACGAAAAAACAGAAGTGACACAACACGTCTATGGGTCCATTGTGATGCTGGCAGTTTTTGTGTACGCTAACAACCCTCATTAGTGTCCGTCTGAATGCCCGTGTCATTACTGTCTTTGTGTCCATAATGGTGAACACTGAGGTTTTTATGCACAAAACTGTTACAGATGAATTGTTCAGGTAGCATGGAGAATTTGTTATTTTTTTGCTCGGCAACTCTAGGCTGTTTGGGGAATGTTTTTCTTTTTTCTCTATTTTTGGTGGAAATGATGGGGTGTTTTGGTTCAATTTTCCTTTCGTTAATGCACTTTTTAGAATTTGGTTCTTAATATAAATCTTGTATTAAATAACAACCCTCATTAGTGTCCGTCTGAATGCCCGCGTCATTACTGTCTTTGTGTCCATAATAGTGAACACTGAGGTTTTTATGCACAAAACTGTTACAGATGAATTGTTCAGGTAGCATGGAGAATTTGTTATTTTTTTGCTCGGCAACTCTAGGCTGTTTGGGGAATGTTTTTCTTTTTTCTCTATTTTTGGTGGAAATGATGGGGTGTTTTGGTTCAATTTTCCTTTCGTTAATGCACTTTTTAGAATTTGGTTCTTAATATAAATCTTGTATTAAATAACAACCCTCATTAGTGTCCGTCTGAATGCCCGCGTCATTACTGTCTTTGTGTCCATAATAGTGAACACTGAGGTTTTTATGCACAAAACTGTTACAGATGAATTGTTCAGGTAGCGAGGAGGAATTTGTGTAACTCTTGGCTGTTTGGGAATGTTTTTCTTTTTTTTTGGTGGAAAAGAGGGTGTGTTTTGGTCCGATTTTCCTGTCGTTAGTGCACTTTTTAGGGTGTTTATTAACTTGCATTCTCGTGTTAAATAAAACACATCTTGTCCTATCTTTTTTTGACAATACTTAACATTCACAAAATTGCAAACGTGAATACGACAAACTGTTTCAGACACCGATAACTAAATACATCATTGACCAACCTCTTTAAAAACCAACTAACTTCATCAAGCACCGACAAAAAACACTCAAGTCAATAATAACGTCCAATAACTTCATAAAAAACCACTTATATCTAAGGTCAATACCGTTATCTGAACACGTAAAGGTAAATGGGCCTTAGGGGTGAAGCAGAGATACGCCCAAATAAATAGGCTAGTCGTATCGCAAGATATTTAGGCACCCCTAAAATTAGGGTAATCGATCCTCGGCGAGTAAATGAGGAACAGTATTAAAGGAACGCTGATAGCTTTATCGAGGGCTTTTAAGCCGTTTTTTAAACCGTTACGAAGTTCTTAATGGGGCAACACCTTCGTGGAACAGCTTACGAAAGATTCTTTATGAGTGTAATGATGTTAAATATTGTTGGAGGAAAATAATCTGATGTGATTAAGGTTTTTATCTTGTTGATATTGAGTTACTTAAGGCTGTAAGGGCTGGAGGTGCGTTTAAAGAGCGTCCACAAGGTGTAATTTAATAATTATCACTTCGCTGGACGGCTTCTAGTTATAATTTACTGGCAAGGACTAAAGTGCTGACTGTAGCAAATAGGTACGGATACAAAATCCGAAAAAAAAAGAAAAATAATTTCATTTTTTCAATTGCTTCATTTTGAAAGCTATGACAAAAAAAAACTTAAATGTGTACAACATTATTGAAAACAATTGAATTTGCAATTTCCATTCCACATAAGTTGACGATGTGTGGACCATAAAAACACATCCTTTTAAGAGCAATTTAACACATACAATATACAAACACCACATTCCCCCCCCAAAAAAAAAACAATAAAAACAATCATTTAAAGATAAGAAGAAAAAAAAACAGCAAATCGTTTAGAAA
This sequence comes from Helicoverpa armigera, assembly GCF_030705265.1. NCBI lineage: Eukaryota > Metazoa > Arthropoda > Insecta > Lepidoptera > Noctuidae > Helicoverpa > Helicoverpa armigera. The sequence goes on along the minus strand of NC_087135.1, from coordinate 8,649,173 downwards.
AAAACGCGAGGGAAATGAAAATACCGAAACAAGATTGACGAGCTCCCAATGTCTGTTGCTGACGTAAGCAATTTAAGCGATTCCGTATCGGAAAACGACTATCATTCAAACAATAAACGCGATAAATCCCGCCTTTTTTCCGTGTTTATTAAACTCTGTTGTCTGTGAGAATGTGGAAAAAGAAAATTCTGAATGTAAAATGTTGTGTAGGCAAAGCAAGAAGAAATAGAGAAGATTCTATCATATTTAAGTAACCCTGATCATTTAAATCTATTGCTAGCTAATTATCAAAAATATAACACGTAAAAAACTGGACAAAATATAGCAAAAGAATTAAAAAGAACAATAAGATAATATAAATTGTTTTCGGACAAAGCATCATCAACTTAAAACGCGTCTTACAATGAGATGTCAAAAACTATTTCAGGTGCCTAAAATAACAACAACAGACAAACAGACATCAAATAAAATATCATATAACACTTCATTCAAATTAAATGAGGCAGAAACAATACACAACCAGGGGTCAACAACCTTTTCCCAATTAAAGAAACATCTGAAAACGACATACCTGTAGGAATGTGTAAAATGTAACAAATCTGACGCTAGGCTAAACATATAACAGGGGCAAGCAAGAATCTTTCTATGTTGGACCCTTAATTAAATATTTCGGAGGGTCAGAATGTTATGTGAATTAAACATAAGTGAATGGGGGTTAACCGTGTGTGGGATGTTTGGTATTGCATTTGTAACTGAATATATTTTTCAGTTTGTAACTGTTTCTGCCTGCATTTGTAAATGTTGCTTTGTTACAACAGCATGGAGCTTTTGGTGAAATTTTGGTTCTTACCACGCCAAAATATTGCTACTGTACCACTTAAGTATCCGTTAGAACCATTTTTTAATAACAACTAAACTAAGTCAATAATATTAATATTTTTCTATTTCCAAAAAATCAGAATACCTATTAGCGTCTCCTTCAAATTCAATCCGCCTACTAAATTCTACATGAATCGATTGCAATAGTAGCCAATTAGAAAAAACAAGTTTCCCATGGTAATACTTTACAAAAAAAAACCTGAAAACCGTTTGATCCATACTTTGAAATTCCAGTCAAAATACAAAATGGTATCGATAGAAACGTTTCACCACAAAGCGACAACAGTAACAGGGTATTGGATTTCAAAGAGCGCTGAGCGCTAGGTTGCGACCAATTGTCACCTATTGAATGATAACGATGTCTACCAAACCTGTTATTGTAGGAAAACTAGCTACCTATAGATATTACATATGGAGTATTTATGCTGAAGACATACTAATATTTATAGTATAGAGACTTGTTTTCAGGAAGGTTTAGTTCCACCTTAAGAGCGTGTACGTCAACCGGGCGCCATTTGGCCTAAAATGGTACTTTTCAAACCACTGTTTCTCAGTAACTACTTATCCTATAACTATGTTATTTTTTAATAACGCAAGGTAATTTCACTGTCTATATAGTTAATTGAACATAAATTTCAATTTGTGTAGTTTAAATACTTAAAACCCCTATAACGTAACAGATGTTTTATAAAATTCCCGTTCAGCGTCTATTTCGAACCTTAAATTCATGTGAAAACAGTGGCAAATCTAATCATATTTATTTTTTTACTCATAGACGAAATCCCCATGCCTATAGTTAGTTGAAAACATTTTTTGATTTAGGTCTCTATCTTTCAGAAAAAAATATTTTAACAATGTGAAAAATTGTGAATTTCAAATGCTTTTTTTACCTATCTATCTTACTTAATTTAATATAACAATTATTTACTATAGTAATATAACTCTTTCTTTAAAACATAAACTTTATATTATAATTTAATCTCTCGTTTTTATTTTTCTATAAATTATTTAAAAACTACTATAAAACGCTGCACGCGAGTCAACTCAAACCAGACCGCCGCAAGGCTTCACAGAGAGAGGACGTGTCGCTCCGTCACATCGCGTTGGGTGAATAACCTCTGCCGTGGATACCGAGAATAGAGTACATTTCAAGCGCGACCAACAAATCTTGATACGTTACTATTTTATTTAAAGCTCAATTTTGAAGCATATTTTTTTTATCGATTGAGTTTAAATTTTGTTTGAATGTTCAGTTTTAATGACAATGTATGATTCTATATCCAATATGGCGGTATACCCAAGATGGAGAAAAAAATGTTTTTAATGCATTCCTACGATATGGGTATCAAATGAAAGGGCTTGCTATGAATAACTCGAAAAAAAATGTGTCGCGAGTCTAAATCCAATATGGCGGACTCCTTAGGCTAGAAGTCACTTATTGCAGATGTCTGTTCCCAATCGAGCTATAATTTTTTTTTTTTCATTTTGGATATACACAAATTTTGACTTTTGATCTCGAATAACTTTTGAAGCATATAGGATAGATAACTTAAAACTTTATTTGCAATGGTAAACCCAAGCTCTTCACCAATATTTGGCTTTCCGGCAATTGTTGTTATTTGACCACAATTTTTCGGTCTGGATGGACCATTCATATAAACAATCAATTTTTCAAATCGGTCCAGGCGTCTTTGAGAAATCGAGAACAATCACAAAACAATCTAATTGAAACCTCCTCCTTTCTTTTTTTGAAATCGGTTAAAATACAGAAACTCTTAACATTGTCATTAATCATCAGTCGACTATTTAGTACTGTTGAAAATTGTATGTAATATACAGAAAGTCCTCAAAACCAAGGTTTTCATAGGTGCCCGATTTTTTTGCAAAAGAGTGTAAGTATTAACGACTTATTTTCATGCTTTTATATTTTAGACATCCATAGACTTACACTATTTTCCCGCTATTAACTATTTACTAAATAATATATTTTTTGTTCTACCAATTTCACTCGAAAGGATCAAAATGGTTTCTGTGACTATACGTGAAGTATGATAGGCACGCACACAGCCGCGACGCTAGTCTGCGCGGTTTTTTGCGTTGAATTACCTAAAGTTGACATCGCGCGCCGAGCGTACACGCTCTTAAGGCTAAACACTCAATTAAAGAAATGTTTGAATCTTCTATCATAGAACGCAAGAATTATCTCTTATTCTAACCCCAACGTATGATTGCTTATAATATACAAGATTGCTTTATCTACAAGACGCTCTTAGGCAGCAACGCGTTTACCACTATGTATTCCAAAGATCTCGATATATCTTCACACCAAATTCGATCTAAATCGGTTCAGTTGTTTTGCAGTGACAGGCAACCAAACGCACTCCACTACTTTTATAAGTACTGGAAGAAAGCATTATAAAGCATATTCTATCATCAATCCAGATTTTCAAGACTGTCAACACTCGATCTTAATTTACAGCTTCTCATCAAAATCTTAATCCGAGGATCGATACGTAATTTGGTGCTCAGGCATCGATTTGGCTCAGTGCCCAAGATGTAGCACTTAAACCTCCTTAGCTGTGATCTTATATTCTATGATATTACTGAGTATATTAAGTTTTAAGATGTAGTTTTAGATGCTAATTTGGCTAGATTAAGTTGGTGGTAATTCCTTATGTTCTTCCCTGTAAACTTTCTTATTAAGAGAGTACAAATGCCATATACCATAGGGCGCATTAGTATATAAGGAAAGTTAAAAAAGGAGTACATAATTAAATATAACACAAAATAATCTGCTCTAATGCAAGACAATGTCAGTTCAAACGACAATTTCATCATTCGATTTTTTATTATCCCATTGCTGGGAAGAGGCCTCCTCTCACACTAAGAATTGAGCGTTAATCACGCTTGCTCAGGCATGCTTTTCAGGCTTTTATCAACCAGGTTTCGAAATGTTTTCCATCGCCTTTAATAAGTCTTTAGTGCCTAAAAAAGTACATAGAAACTCAGAAAAATTGCATTGGTACTTGCCTGACTTGGAATCGAACCCGCATTATACACAATACTTGAGAGATTGGCGCTTTACCCACTAGACCACCACGACTTTGAACAACAATTTAATTCCATATAATTAAGATTCTGATCTGCAAATGCATTTTACGCAAACAAGATATTGTTGCACTTTATTACATACTTGTTCTGTATAAACTAGGCCACAATGCATTCCGATGCATTATTACAAACAATTAATATTTCAATGCAACCTTAACCTACTTTCATACAATTTATTGCCTATGGTAATATTGAGAACCAAATGTGCTACTTTGTGATGCATTATTTGTTTTGAAAGACTAAAATAAGCTGTTTAGATTAATTGTTTATTTGGCGCGCTCATCTTAGCAATAACCGGTCCAATTGGAATATCGTTTTCAGTGTTAGATAGCTATTAAGAAAGAAAGGCAATAGTAGATCCCACAGAATACGTATGAAACCAATAGCGAAAGCTAGTATCCTGGTTTCAAAAAAGGAATCATTTTTAAACAACCTTTTCCGATAGGTATAGATGTTACTATATCAGATCGTTCATAGTCAGCCTTCTTTTTGTTACATCTTAATCCAAAACATAAAACCAAGCAATGCTTATTCCAAATTCAAAATTAAAAACAACCATCCCAAAACGACATCTCAACCAAAGCCACCACCCAAAAAAAGAATAACCATCATTCAAAAACTGTTCTCCAAACATCCCATAAACAAAATACTCTATGCTACATCACTACTTCAAAACCCAAAAGGCAGATTTTAATTACGAGAACTGCCTCAGGCCTGACGTTCCATTGTGCCTTTGTACACGACTGTTTGTGACCCTGTACCACGGAGCAGGAAAGATGAGTGGAGATACCATAATGCAGGTAGGTCAGGCCTTCTTCTAGGTCAAATACGTACGGTAGGCATGACCAAAATGATCAGGTGAAGTGAACTATCGAGGTGTACGTTCTTTGAAACATCTCTCAAAGATTTTTAGAATAAAAAAAATAGTCATAAGAGCGAAGACAGTAACGTTCCTCGTACCCTGCACACCTGCATTTTTGCGCGTTACTTTCTTAGGAGATTTTAACTTTTTTTGGAAGGAAATTTATCAAATGGTCCCCGTTGTGGGTAAGCAGCATGAAGGAGTGTCAAGCTGTTACTGACTAAAATCCATCATGATCCTTCTTATGTACCAGGGCCGCGGCAACTCTTTCAAACAATCCCGCAGCTCCGTTATGGCACCTCCGCTAGTTATTTTGTCCTCCTTGCCCTGCACGTTTGTGGGGAAACAAGTGAATTTCGTTTGCGAATACTGAATTTGTATCACTGTGTGTTAGATGCGGCTTATTTGATTATGACAGCCTATTAGGTCTTTTGTAGGGCTCGACTTCAAGTTAGAGATTAAATGTGAATAGGTAAATCTTAGTTGATATAATTGTAACATTAACACCTCAGAAGAGAGTCTCAGAAATCAAACGAAAGTGTACCAAGAACAATCATTAGATTTATTATCACTTCACAATCTCACAACACTAAACATTCACAAAAATAGGTGGATACAATCAGTACATACCTTGTCGCGACGGGAGCTCGTGCAATAATGTGATCGCCGACCGAATTCACTATTCAACGTCAATGTCACAGGTTGTCAAAATGACAGGAGATATCAACAGTTCATTCATGTAATAGTCGAATAGTATCGATATGTTTGTTACAGTCGGCCATCCTTTAAGAACGAGTCCCTTCGTTCATTTTGTTTTTATTACACACATAATGTATTTCCATTTACTCTACTTCTATATACCATATAATAATATACTATCTATTATTTCACTTAACTATAGCTTTGCGACGTGATGCCTACTTCCTTCAACATCATCCGCAATCGCTGCAGCGTTTTGAACCATTCAAGGGCAGCGAGTTCATACGCTATTCATGCCCGGCTCAAAAACACCCTCACTCAATCTCTAATCTATGGTCGTGAGGTGCGAGGTTACTTCCTTCACCGTCACATGCCTCATCGACCTCAATGGCCAAGACATTCCTGGGCGGCGAGTTCGTACGCCATTCATGCCCGCCTTGAACCATCCTCACTCAACTATGCTATAGTCGCGATGAATTAAGGTTACTTCCTTCACCGTTACACATCACGACTGCGGTGCCTCAAGTCACCCATGAGTAGCAAGTTATTACCACCTCATGTTCGAGTTGAGGCACCCCTCACTCTCTCACCGTATTCACTTGTCACAAAGAATCATCATTAACATTTCAAGAACAACAAGAGAAGATCACTCATCATTACAAAATTGCAATCACCTAAAATACTTAAATAATAATTCATTCAACATAAAAAAACATAAAATTCAACACTAACTCATCATTTACAGCAAATAACATAAATCATTCATCACTATCGCTGTCATTATCACTGGAACTACAAGCAGGGGCACTGAAACTTAGCCAAGGGGATATTTTATCTATAGCTACGACTGTTTCATATCTCGGACCTTTTCTGGTTAGTGGGGTATCCTCTACAAGAAACCGATCATTCGGTAACACCTTCTTAATTCGGTACGGGCCCTGACACTTCGCTTCCAGTTTCTTCGATTGATGCGGTCCTGTCACTATCGCTCTCACTATCCTAACAAGATCTCCCTCCTTGTAATCAGTGGCCTTCTTCCTACCTTTATCAAATCGATCCTTATTTATATTCTGGTTTGCCTGAATCCTTTCACTTGCCTCGGACCTAATCTCCTCTAATGTCTTATTATTCTCATTTTCAGTATCGTCAATAATATCATTTAATAAACCCTGGGCTGGATTTGGGACTCTCCTACCAAATAACATCTCGGTTGGTGTTTTTCTAGTTACGCTATGAACCGAAGTGTTAAGCCCTAATTGAATATCAGGAAGGAATTCATCCCATGTTTTACTGTCTTTACCATGAACCATGGACCCAAGTGAGGCCAGAATCGTCCGGTTATACCGTTCGACCTGTCCATTTGCTCTTGGGGTCGCCACGGCGTTAAGGACGTGCTTCACACCAATTGATTTCACATAGGTTTTGAACTGTTTGCTAGTGAAGCTCGTCCCTCTGTCTGTTATGAGTCGAAGAGGAGGTCCGAAGTAACTGAAGAGGGTTTTAAATGCTTTTATCGTTTCTTTCGTTTTTGTGCTTCGAACTGCTGATAAATTAACATATTTTGTAAAGGCGTCAACTATTACAAGAATATACGAACAGCCTCGCTTACTACGGGGAAACGGCCCCAGGTGATCGGCATGGAGGGTATGAAATGGGATGTCAACCTTTGGGATTGGGTGTAGCATCCCCTCCTTAGCACCGGATGGCAACTTATGGTGGGCGCACTCGAGGCATGCTGCCACATACTTTTTTATAAACTTCCTCATTTTTGGGAACCAAAAGTGGGACCTTATCCTATCTAGGGTTTTCTCAAAGCTAAAGTGTCCTACTTCGTCGTGATTTGCCTTTAGCAACTGCCAACGTACACCTTTTGGGACGAGCCACCGGTTGACACCATCACCTAACACTCTAAATACACGACCATTTTTAACTGTATATTCTTTGAAAGTATCCACGATTTTCGGGGTTTCCGGGTCCTCTAAAATACGTTTAATGCGCATAATTTCATCGTCGGAAGACTGCACTGTGACAATCCAATCCTCCGTTCCAACTGACAAGACATCAAGTGTATGGGTTTGTTCTTCAGATGCAGGGGATACAGGTCCTCTGCTAAGTGCATCAACATGGGACATCCTCTCTCCGGGACGGTACTCAATATCACAATTGAATTCCAGGAATTGGATCCACCATCGCGAGATCCTTTGCACGAGGTCTTTCTTTGTAAATGTGGTGCGCAGGGCATTGCAGTCCGTAACTATCGTAAATTTGATTCCGATGAGATAAGTACGAAATTTATTCAATGAACTGATGACTGCAAGTGTCTCTAATTCAAATGAATGCATTTTCATCTCGTCAGTTGACGTCTGGCGGCTGAAGTATGCCACTGGCCTCCAGACCTCGGAACCCTTTCTTTGGAGCAAAATGCCTGCGACTCCCAGTTTGCACGCATCTGTGTGTAACTGTGTCTCGGCGTCATGGTCAAAAAGGGCTAAAACCGGTCTGTCTGTTAGTGACCGTTTAATGTTTTCGAAGGACTCGACCTCAGCCGGTCCCCATCGCCATGGGATATCCCTCTTCAGGAGATTCGTCAATGGTCTCGCTATGACGGCGAATCCCTTGACGAACCTTCGGAAGAAGCTTGCAAGACCGAGAAATCTCCTAACCTCATGTTGGTTTTTAAGTGGCGGAAATTTTGAGACCGCTTCCGTCTTCTGCCTTCCCGGTCTGATACCGTCCTTGTCTATCTCAAACCCAAGGAAGTCAATGTGCTCTTGGAAAAAGTTACATTTTTCCATTTTAAGAGTTAAACCTGCTTCGCGTATCAGGCCCAGAACTTCCTCTAGACGCACTAGTCCTTCCTCAAAGGTTTTGGATGGTATTAATATGTCATCCATATAAATGACAACATAGCTTACTTTAGACCTATTCAGTATTTTGTGTATTGCCCTTTGGAAAACGGCTGGAGCATTCGCCAGTCCGAACGGAACGCGATTGTACTCATATTGACCGTCGGGAGTGACGAATGCCGTCTTTTCTCGGGATTGCTCGGATATAGGGATCTGATGGTACCCAGAAGCCAGATCGAGCGATGTAAACAAACAGTGACCGGACAACTGATCCAAAAGATCCTCGATCCTTGGCAGTGGGTACTGATCCCTTTTAGTGCGACTGTTTAAAGCCCGGTAGTCAACACAAAGTCGCTTTTCTCCAGACTTTTTATTTACCAGAACTATTGGGCTGGCATAGGGTGAGCTAGATTCCCTTACGATACCATGCTTAATCATATCAGCTATCATATCTTGGACTAATTTACGCTCTGAATGGGGAAGACGGTAAGGCCTGTACACAACCGGGGTAGTGTCTTTGAGATGGATTTCCATCTCAGTTACATTTGTATATCCCAAATCATGCATGCCGGTAGAAAAACAACATTTGTATTTCTGCAATAATTCCACACAAGATTGTTTTTGACTCTCCGACAAATGGTCTCCGCACTTAGGTACAGTCAATGTATGATTACCATGAAGTTCATAAGACACGCTCAAGATTTGGGCAAAGTGCTGATTGTCTGCTCCTAAATATTGAGCCCGAGTTAATAATGTGTTCTCCTTGAAGTGAATTGCATTCAAACCAACACTCTGAACAAGTAAGTTGCATTCGAATTCCCGAATATGGTATTCCCCTGGCAGAAGGTAGTATTCCTGGCCAGGTCGACCCCTTACTGAGCCACCGACATAAATCCTGCCGTCCCGTGAACAATCCGACTTGACAGGGACAAGCACCATTTCGCCTACATCTATCGTAATGTCACTAATTGTGGTAAGATACAACTTTGAATTTTGTTCGTTTTCGACAACTCTTTCGAATTTTAAATATGTAGGTGTCTTAATTATTTTTACGGTGGGCCTTTCGGTATAGCTATGTCCTAATAGAATATCAGGATTAATCAAATGGTCGTCTATGATAAAAATCTCTACATCTTGTTCAAAAATCCCTTGAACATCAATATTGACTAATGTACGACCTAACGGCAAGTATGGAACATTCCCTAATCCTCTAAGAAATGGTCCATTGATAGTATTCCAACTCAACCCTAATCTCTTAGCCTCACATTCGCGAACGAGTGTAGCTTCACTACCTAAATCTAGTTGACATATAGCCGGCACCCCATTTATCTTAATTGCAAGTCGGTACTTATCATTATTACTATCAGCTAGGGAGACCTCAAGTACATTCTTATCCTTAGGTGGGTTTTTATGTTCCTTGGACCTTGGGCAATGGGAAGATAAGTGTCCTAGATAATGGCAATCATCACACTTCACTAGAGGTTTGGGACATCTAAAACTAGGGTGTCCGACACCATTACAGTTAAAACATGTGATAGGTCCCTTGGTGTTATTTTTAAGTGAATTTGTGTCAGAATTTCTTGTAGAGTTACTGTTCCCCATAGCATTAACATGTGAACGTTTATCTCGGTTAAAATCTTTATTTGTATCGTTCAGAATTCGATGGTGTTTAATAGTTTTAAAGAACTCTAGCACATCTTCAGGTCTATCAAATTTAGCTGCCTGAGCCCCAACACGGACTCCTCTATCATCTATTCCATGAAGTAGACAGTCCACTGCCTGTTTTCCAAAGATTTTACATCTATTCAATAAGTTTATTTTCGAAAAGTAATATAACTCAAACGACTCACCAGGACGTACACGTCTACCAAGCATTTCTGTCAACAGTTCTGCATAGTTCTCAGTCGCAGGAAATGATTCTCTCAGCATTATTTTCCATTCTGACCAGCTGTGCTTGATAGAAGGTAGGCCCTGGTACCACGTTTTTGCTATTCCTGAAAGTTTAGGCAGGGCATAGTGTACCGTTTGTCTATCCGTCCAATTATAGATTTCTGTACACTCATCTACTTTATCGAGCCAAATATTTATAGTCTGTTCTTTAGACAACGGGTCGAATTCTGGAATTACGTTATTCATGGTTGTAAACGATTCACGATCCCCTGCCTTGGATTTAAGTACACTCAAAAATTGGTCAAAGAAATCAAATGTTGATTTAGGTTCTTTGGGTTTCCTAGAATCATCAGTAACGCTGGGGTTGCGACGTTTAGTCGGTGTTGATAAGAAATGATTATGCTGACTATTATAGCTACGGTGTTCTCTGCGATGGGACGGACCAGCCTCAGGAGTATGGTCGTGTTCGCGGTCAAACACTTTGTCAAGCTTTTCACGTACCTCCCTTTCAAGCGCACGTAACCGCTCTCTCTCTCGTGACAGCATGTCCTCCCGCTCGCGTAGTCTGCGTAGACTGCTGCTGCTCCGACTTCGGCGGCGACTCGGGCGAAGGTTCCGTGGCGCAGTACGACTCCGTGATCTCCGAGGACGTCTTTGGTCGTCCCAACGGCTCCGACTTCGGCTCCGCCTCACACTTTCTCGACGTGGAGCACGGCTACATCTGCCAGATGCCTCGCTGCTGTGGCGCAGCATTCCGTTGCTTTTCGCTCCTGAGTCGCTCATATTCTGGAACTCGAAATCATATGTTTCAGTATCGCGTACGTAAATTGAATACTAAAAGGAACGAAAAGAGCGTATTTATTTCCTATAAATCTATAAGCACTATTCAGTATCATTCAAATTAGTCTGCTTTCTAGTTAAAAAAAAGTAATTAAATTGTTCCGTAATTATTTTCAGAAACGGAAAATAATAAGTATCCATTTGAATCGTGGCGGTAGATGCACAATTTAGTAGTTTGTGGCGCAAATCCTGTAACTCATTCAATGTTTTCCACGAATATAAGTATATTTCTATTGAACACAAAAAAAAACGGTATTAACTAGCAATTCATATAAAGGAAAAAATAAATCTGCTTGCATCACTCATATGGCCACTATTTACCACGACATATCTCAAAATTTAGTTACGTCAAATATTATTCTAGCTATTTTAACATATATTTAAATAAAATTTCAAATCTACCGACCGTCTGCTGCGAAGTGGTTTTCTAATCACGTACAAATATCCACTTGCATCATCGAAATGACCTTACTTTTTAACAATGTTTCTTAGCAATTCAGTCTACTAATTCATATTCTATTAGTTTTGAAGTATATTTAGTAATTATCACTAATTAATGACAGTCGAGCATGTGGGGTGGTATTTCAAAACCGTTTGTTTCGAACGATCCCACTTCTGAGATGTAACATTAACACCTCAGAAGAGAGTCTCAGAAATCAAACGAAAGTGTACCAAGAACAATCATTAGATTTATTATCACTTCACAATCTCACAACACTAAACATTCACAAAAATAGGTGGATACAATCAGTACATACCTTGTCGCGACGGGAGCTCGTGCAATAATGTGATCGCCGACCGAATTCACTATTCAACGTCAATGTCACAGGTTGTCAAAATGACAGGAGATATCAACAGTTCATTCATGTAATAGTCGAATAGTATCGATATGTTTGTTACATAATATATTGATGGAATAGATACCGCACTATTTAATGTATATCGATATTATTCCTTTACCCATGTATGCAGTCTACATAGCAAGCGTTTTTAAAACTGTTCGTTGTAATTGAGTTATTATATTGGTTACCTTCTAGCAAGAATTGAATTTGCGAATTGAACGTCACTATTTAAGGCTACATTAAAGAATACGCAAAAGCTACTATATGAATATATCACAAAACAAACTCAGTTATGCTCATTCAGAAACTATAATTATGACTTAGTTATCATCACAATACAGACACAAATAGGAGATTTCCCCTCAACAAGAACAATACGGACTAAATGGTAAAAAACTTAGATCATTTGACCAACCTGAGACGCCATTGCAATGCCTTCTCCTCTGCGGAAAGGCAAGAAAGCATCTCTCATACTCGTACTTTATGATGTACACATCATAAAGTTAAGATAGCTTATGCTTATGATTGAAAAATAAGTCTTTGGCATAAGTTTTTGCCATATATGTAGGTGTGTTCTCAATCTCATTCGGCTCCAGTTGGTTAAGTGGTCCAAGAGTACCTACACCCAACAATTATGTGCCACAAGCTTTTATTCGAAACAATTTAAAAAATACCGATGATGAATACTCGCAGGAAACCAGATGGTAGTAAATTCGTGCGGTTTCCTTTTTGATTATTCATGTGAGTTTTATTCAGTTAAAAATGGTAAAATGTTTTTGTTATGTAGTCAGTGTAAAAGGGACATTGTGTATTCGATCTTATGGGGATAAATTGATAAAGAAATCATACTATGGTAAAAGTATGACTTAACAGTAGTTGTAAAGTACTATTTGAGGGGCATACTATGTAATATGTATAAAGTTGATTTACCATATACAACACAACTTTTATGTGCCGCAGTGGACTATATGGCTGAAATGATGGTGATGACACAAATTTTCACAAATTAATATTACCAGTTTCCCCGACCCTTTACAAAAACAACAAATCATTAACAACGAGAATCAAAAACGAGACCATAATTCATCCATTTTACAAAAAAACACAAAATAATAAAGGTCCACAAGTGCATTTCAATACTGCATTTGAACAATTATTTCACACAAAGGCAGCTTTGGTAACGACCACAAACTACTGGTATGGTCAGCGAATTTATACGCACGCAAATGTGACCTGACCACGGAGTAAGGAAATATGAGCAGAGATGCCATAATACAAGTAGGTCACGCGCCTTCTTTTAGGTCAAATACGTATGGTGGGCAAGACTAAAATTATCAGTTACGAGTGAATTACCATGGTATACGGGTTCTTTGAAACATCTGTCAACGATTTCTGGTATTGTAAAAAATTTGATGGTTTCCAAAGAACACATATAAGGGCGGACACACGTTCCTCGTCGCATTGTAGCGCGATACTTTCTTAGGAAAAATTCTGTTATGGCACCTCCGCATGTCGTTTTATTCTCCACGGTACTACAGTATACAGAAAACACAAGCCAAAATTGTAATTTACTACACAGGAAATAATGTTAAATTTTATAAAATAATACGTTTATTAACAACGTATTTAAATTGAGTGGGGTATAATTAATATTTCAGGTAATTGATTTGCAAACCTTGCGTGCTCCAAAATGTAGCGCTAATGAAACTCATCATTATGTGTCGAATAGTTTCAATGATATAGTAATTTGTAGCGTATCTATTCGAAATTAGTTTACTAATCGCAGTACGTTGGGAATTAAAAAATAATAGTCTCATATTGCTTGCAATCAGTCAATTAAATAGATCTGTGTCTCGCTTTACTAAGCATATTTCTAGACAGTGGCTTATACTAAGAAATCTCTGAATATTCTATTTGTTTTCTTAGATTCTGCTTTTTTTTATCTTTGCGGTGTTTTCTTTATGTCTATGTATTTCTTAACTGAATAAATACAGAGGTACTGTCTTGGTCTTAATTTTGCGTCAAGACTGTAAGACCTTTTTATTTTTGGAGGAATATCATCAAATGACCCCTCACGCTGCACTCACGCGCTTACTGACTAAAACCCACCATATTTCTATTGAGCCCTTCAGTGGATACCACTGATTGGGCGAAGATGAGATATTCGAATTTCTGTGTGTTCTTTAAAATAATGTCAGCCGCGCTCCGCTCTCTTAAACCTGCCTCTATTCGCCTGGGCCTAAATGCACTACCAGCCGAAACAAATGACAGCTCATCCTACACAGTTCTACAATTCTACATAGCCTGTCGTCACCGCAGCGCCCCCTGGTGTCAGCACATTTAAATTGCGCGTGTATTTAACTTTCATTTGGCGGGAACAACCGACGTTTCTATTTACGCAGCGCCATGCAAAGCGAATGTGTTTGATTTGCACTTATTGGTGGGATTACGTACAAAGGGCACATTTAGTTACATGTAGGCTAGGATAGTGGGGGCTGGGAGTTCAGTACGTCATTGTCGGAATGCGATTACGTGCAAAAAAACTGCATTTGGTGAGAAACAAATTCAATCTCTGCTGAAGCGTGAAGTTAAATTCATTAAGTTCAATTTAATTTACTATCTTTAGACTTCGTGTACCTACTGTATATTTTTGTGACATGTTATACTTAGTTACTTAAGGTAACATATTTTATTAGTGTCCCATAGGATATTACATACTTTACTAAATAAATAAAGTAGAGAAGAGACCCAATATACATACTTAAATATTCATAACATTATCCAAACTAAAAATCGAATTTAGAAACCAATCCAAAAACAATATTTTCTTTTACATAATTTAATATCAAACAATCAAGTTTGCCTTATTTATATTCATAACCAAATTATACTTTTATTGAACGCAATGGAAGCAATAAAGGTGGGTACACACTGGGTTCCTCGAAACCGCTGAGTTAAAGTTAATTTGGAGAGGAGAGGAATTAAGCACCGTTTACAATGTCCGTGGCGCCATGATTTATTACGGTGCGTGACAGTGGGGCCATGAGAGCAGCGAGAGCGGAGAAGAAGTGAGAGCGATTTTTTAATTAAAGAAAATCGGCAATTAGTAGAATATTAAACCATGCAAATACTGTTTACAATAAAACTTAATTAGATAAACATGAATAGGTGACTGAAAAAGTAATCATTTGCTTGACATGCCTAATCACCGCCTTATGAGCCGATAAACTCATCTGTTACAGCCTTTTTATCGCCCCAATGCTGGGCACAGGCCTCCTCTCACACGGAGAAGGATTGAGCATTAATCTCGATATTGAAGAACTCATCAATATAGCAATATTTTCCTAAATCCACCTATCCAAACAGTCAAGTTCATTGACCTCCCGTATCAGCATCACATTATAATCCATAAATATCCCCTGCCACCGCAGATTTCGTGGCCTCCAGCTAAAACGAGCGATAAACAGTCGCGTTAAGTTTACGACGGCAACATTTGACAGCCTGTCTGCCAGACGATACGATGATATAAACAAAATTCGCGTCTGATTGAATACGCCTTGCTGTGTTGCTAGACTTTAGTTGCGTTTGTGGGTAATTGGTAATTTTATGGGGGACTAGCTTTTGCCCGCGACTTGAATAGTGACTTCCGATAACACACAACAGCTCGACATTTACAGTAGTGAATTGATGCCGACTTTTGACCAATAGATGGCTCTGTATGTCCAGTTTTTTTATAAGAGCTATCCTACGTCCTTTTTCAAGTTAGAAACTATGTCTGTACCAAATTTTACATAAATTGGTTCAGTAGTTTAGGCGTGAAGAAAAGACAGACAGAAAGACAAACAGACAGACATGCGATTGAATACTTACGCCTTGCCGGGTATTGCCAGACTTTAGTAGTTTGTGGGTAATTTTATGGGGGAGATGATAAAATTGATGGTGCTGTTCTTAATTTCGGTTGGTGATGTTTGGTTTAGCTGAGTGAAGAATTATAAGTTAGAACTACTTAAGTAGATTGGCTTATATGGCTTCTTAATCAGTATGAAAAATAAGAATAGTCATTTGAAATGTTCTTTTAAAAATAAACATATCGTGAATAAAAATAATAATCTACCGAAGCTGCTAAAGCTGAAGTCATAACATAAATCTCCGATATGAGCTAATCTATCACCCGTCACTAACCAGACAATAATAAACACAGATATTAGAAAACGTTCTAAAATTAACCGCAGTTAATTTAACGCCGGATACAGATTTGGGTTACTTACAGGAAGGGAACCATCTTTTATTATGACAGATATTTTGCAGTTTGAGCAAAATATGAGCCACTTACTATTAGTGATGATAATTGGACGTCGAATTGGCGTTTGAAGTCTATACAGAATACAGACCAAAGTTTAGTTTTAAATATTATAAACTAGCGCCCCGATACGGCTTTGCATGGGATAACAGTATTTCCCCACTATTTAATGTATTTTATTATTTTTGCTTATAAAACTTTCTCTTTAATCACTCCATCTATTTAAAAAAACCGCATGAAAATCGGTTGCGTAGTTTTAAACATTTGAGCGTACAAAGTGATATAGGGACAGAAAAGGGACTTTGTTTTATACTATATTTTAATGTAAATAAAATATCAGGACACCTTTTCACACACGATCGGTTAGCACCGTGGTAACTTATTACCTAACTTGTATAATGGGTGCTACTAGTGTAAACTACATATAGCTACTCGTACATATACATATGATAACACCGAGACCACCAAAGCCTACTCATCACACAAATGTTGACCGAACCGGGAATCGAACCCGGGATCTCACGTTCGGCAGTCCGACATGGTGATCATTGCGCCATCGAGGTCGTCAAATGGTTTTCAATATAAAATTGGATATGCAAATAAAAGGCTTTTAAATGAAACTACGAATAAAAAGTGACGTAAAACATTAATCGTATCAAATAAATTCGATTTAATCAACAACGTAAACTCGTTTATTGAGCAAACAAATGTTGCTGAATAAATAAAAAACAACGCAAATTAAGTGGGGAAATGAAACTGTATATATAATGATATAGTATATTTCTCACACAGTATTGTGTGAGGACTGATATAATAAAGAGGAAACATTTTTTTTTGCTTGTTCCCCTTAAGGCCCCAGAACTACTGAACCGATTTGGAAAATTCTTTCAATATTGATAAGCTACACTCTTCCCGAGTAACAAAGGTTTTATCCCGGTATGGGCAGCAGAACGCGGGTGAAACCGCGGAAAATCGTCAAATACTAAATACTTTGAATATTCTATTGAGAAGTTTTCCTATTTTTACTGGACATTGACACTAAAGAGAGTAACAACAAAGGTTCATAAATAATAACAATAAACTAAGATAGGTGTGTTCTGAATGCAGACACTTCAACGAACATCTCACGGGTGCAATAAACTTGAAGATGCTATAAAGTATAAAGAAAGTCATCTCTTGAGAAATTGTGGGATGTTTTGAACAACGAAATTTATGATTCGGTGAAGACTAATTACGGGAATTCATGAATTAAATCGTAATCGTGTTTTAATGGAGTGACCAACTTTATGGAAGTAGAAAGATTACCTATTCTATTTTATGTTTTCGGATTATCTCGAACCTGTTTTATATGATTTTTTTCCAAAATATATTTGTCGACTTTCCGTGACGATTTTCTTTTAGATGTTAAACGTTAAAAAAATTAGGTGTGTTAAGAAAATTATATCAAAATATTACAAGGATTGCTGCTCTCGCTGTGGGTTGACAAAGTGTCGATTCGTTATATGACATGTCATCGACACGAAAGAAGAAGAATTACAAGGATCAAAAAGCCCATTGCCCCTAAAATGTTAATATTACAGACCAAGTAACAAATTATCAAAAATAAACTACATATAATATAAAATATACCTACTTAAGTTCACTAACATGAAAATAATACGCCACCAAAGGTGTACTGCTGTATAAAATCTGACTTTCCACATATTTCGTGGTTGTGCGAAATATTAAACGATCTTCGAATGGTCCATCGCGCACCATGTTGAAACCCGCGTTTTAAAATCAATATTTTTATTCGCCCTTAAGCCATATCTGTTTATTACATTTTATTTACTGGTAAATTTTCTTTGATACGAAATTTCTTTTGTATGAACAAATATTTTTTCGTTGATTTTCGAAGTTATTTGGCCAATTAAAATGGTGGAATATTGGCCGTTATTTCGTGTATGTTGAAAGAAAATGTGGAAGGTTTTTGGGCCATTGGCATGTAATTTAATCCCAAAAATACATCGCATACACACTATGTTTTGATGCTTTATTTTTTGAGAGAATTATGCCTGTTGAGGAATATATCCCTTTTTACTTTATTAATATGTTTCGGAAAATCTTAATTGCCATTAAGAATTTTTAAATTAGTAGAACCTAATATATCTAAAGCCTAAAATCACATAAAGTAAACTACTTTTTTCAAGTACTAAACACGAATAAAGTAAGAAAAGTTTCATCAAAATGCAGATAGGTGTTTACTCCGTAAAAGCACTAAGTGCTCAAGTTATAAATTATGTATGGCCTAAGTAAAGTATCCATTCGATAGATCGCTCCAATATTTTAAGTTAAACACTTGAAATTCTGTCTGAGCCCGACTTAAAACTTGACTAACTTTGACTTGGATTCAATTAGAAACGATTTTTATTAAATGTTCGCTTTTTGCTGGTTTTTTGACTTCGATTTTTTATTAGTCTTGTGGTTGTCACTTTAAGTAGTCTGGATCTCTTTATTAAATCTTATCTGATCGATCTGAACAACTCACAGAATACTCGTGGCATTGTAAATGTTATCAGCATCAATCAAAATTTTCAAAAGTGCTTAACTACGTAAAGGGTACTTTCTTAACAACACAAACACCAAAATTTACTTATCATTATAAACTTAAAAAAAGAATATGAATAGGCACTCTGGACAGTTATCGACGACATGGTGTTTGAAAATTTAGATTTATTCAGCTATTTTTGAAGCAGACTGTACAACAACAAAACTAATGTATTGTTTAAGACATTTAATTCGTCTACAAAAGCTCCGATCAAGATTGCACAAATTGCATCGATTCATCAATAGGCACTGCCTGCAGGTACAATGGCGAACAAACACGTCTACTAAGTAATTAGAGAGCTGACAGTTAAGCCCCACTCAGACGGGATTAAGCTGCGCCGTTTTAACTGTACACAATGTTTTATTATCTCATTTTTATTGCTATCTACTGGAGGTGATTAGTTTTCACTGTGCTTGTTTTTTTCTGGAAGTTTCATTTTCAGCTTTTACTCTGATATTTTTCCGTTATACCAGGCTTACCGTCCTACAGAGTTCATAGATGAATCTTTTCAAGGAGTTATAAGGTAAGGTAACAGAAATAACAGCAGGTTTCCTAAACATGAGCTCGAATTGTAAGTTCAGAACAAGAGCTTATTGGTATAGCTGTCAAAAGCATACATATACATAGTATGAGTAACATAGGGATATCACGTAATCCAAAGGTAATCTGCATCCTATAGCATAAGATGCGATGCTAAGATGCTGAACTAAGATCCAATGCTATGCACATGATGACATGCCGAAGCGCTGACATACCTTCGCGAGATACGATTGATCTTCTATTGTTTTATAGTTAGCAGCATAGAAGCAGTTAATGGTATCAGATTGCCATTCACATCTCTTGGAGTTTCTAAGCTCAATATTTATACAGATTTTCTGATGCATAGAAGACAAGACAGCCCCTAAAAACTAAACTATATCTACCACAAATCATTCAACTGTTGTCACAAGAAAAAAACTGCTATAACAAACAATAGAAATTAGCATGTCTATTTAGGGGTGTTCCCTTTAATTTATTTAGGTAGGGTGGTATAAACGGGCCTCGTAAAACGGCTTTTAGGAGATATTGCTGAACGTAAGATGGGGTAATGCAAGAACGCACCATCGCTGATTGTACGTGTTCCTCGAATATTTTTATGCGATTTTTCTTTGGAAAATTAGGAACGTGTTTTTTTTTTTTTAATAGGCTTAGGTTCCTTAGGTTAGGTTTAGGTTTTATACTATATAATATAATTATATAATATAATGTCTGGACACATTTTCACACACTTATTAGTACATCACTGAATCTTCATCAAAGAATTGGCATTACAGGGCATAATGAACAGCAGTAATGTAGGTTTTCGAAATAACATGTCTGGACGTGGACAGCGAAAGAAGTTGTAGGTAGGCAGGATTTTCCGAAAGGAAAAACGCCTTTCCTTTCTCGTTTTAAACTCTTCGTTAAATAATGTGACGATTTCATAATGTTTCACTTGCGTGTGACACAAAAAAATAACTCAAAAGTTGAAGTAATTTGACGCTTCAGTGACATAACAATTATGAACTTAGCCCTGAAAATAATGTTAGGTAATTTCACCTTTTTAACTTCATAAAAGTCTAGTATAAACTTAACCTAAATTTTACAAATACCTAAATGTTAAAGTAATCCTAAATAATATAAGGCATTAGTATAAAAAGGTCGCGGCCAATTCATTCATATTCCACAGTCATAATAATAGTCTAGACATACTAAATCTTGCTATATGTGTTACACAGATTTAGTTCAAACACGCAACTTAATAGAAAGGCATCGAATGTTACGTTTATTATATTAATATAGGTGTTTCAAAATTTGTTAATTACTTTTTGTTTGAACTTTAAAACAAATCATGCGTGAATATTTGTTTTAATTAGTTTTGTTCGGTTCATTTCGCTGGTATGGTTATGTAGCATGTATACTTGCACGTATTTTATTTTTATATTTTTTGAAAATGTTCAATTTTATAACACAATAAAATTAGTGTGAAAACCTCTTGCATATCAATTCAGACAAACATCGCTTAGATTGAAAATATGTATTTGTCGGAGGCGCCATCAGGATGGCAGGCACTATCGTCCGACATCAGTTAGGGTAATCAAGCAAAGAGATAAATTTGGATCTACAACGCTAGGCAATAACACTAGGTACGCTAGACGTGACGTAGGGTAGTAATGCCACGAACACTCAATGAAGACTCGAGCAAGACTGAACTAAGACTGAGCTCCGCGGACGCCGCGCTGACCGCCACGACTCCGCCAAGCGCGCCAAATTGTTGTTTCACCGAAAACGCCACCAGAGGGCGCGCTTGCGGCTCGTTCAGTGACCGTACTATTGACTATCTCCGACACGGCCATAACTGACATACACACGTCCTCGTGTGGCTACACATTGTACCTGGTGACAGAAGAAAACAAAACTGAAGTAACTTTTCAGCTCGGCCTACCTGACTACACGAGTAGGAATGACAAAATAATTTTAAACAAAATAGAAACGAAATATTTAGAAAGAATGCCACAATCTTAAAATCAATCGAAATCAGATCACACAATCTCGAATCAATGCACCATGTAAATGATCCAGACAGACCTAAGTCAATCAGGAATCGATAGGCTCCAGTCCTTCTCACTGGGCGTGTCAAAGATGAAAAATGATCAGTCCTTCTCACTGATATGATTTAGAATGATCAGTCCTTCTGACTGATATGATTTAGAATGATCAGTCCTTCTGACTGATATGATTTAGAATGATCAGTCCTTCTGACTGATATGATTTAGAATGATCAGTCCTTCTGACTGATATGATTTAGAATGATCAGTCCTTCTGACTGATATGATTTAGAATGATCAGTCCTTCTGACTGATATGATTTAGAATGATCAGTCCTTCTGACTGATATGATTTAGAATGATCAGTCCTTCTGACTGATATGATTTAGAATGATCAGTCCTTCTGACCGATATGTTGTCACAATGACGATATCTTTGACACAAGCATTCCAGTCCTTCTCACTGGAACACTCCTAGGGTCTACCCAAGGGATATCAGTCCTTCTCACTGATATGGTAAGGTAGGAATTGCATCTGAACAATGAACTTTGCAATGGAATTAGTAGCATTAACTTGAAATAAAATCAGCGAAATTAATTCGAACAAAATCAGTCGCAATCATCAGACAGATACAATTATCATGCGTGCATTAATTAGAGTTCGATGAAGTACCTTCGCATGGGTCATCGACCTCCAAATCAACAGCAACTAAATCTAATTCAGTTGGAATCTCAGCTTGGGGCATCCTTCTAATGCGATCGTGGGCATACTTGTAGGTTCTATTAAGAATTAAAGATTTCAAAACATAGCGATCGTCTTTAAGTAACTCAAGAATTTTAAATGGCCCTTAAAACTTAGGGTCGAGTTTAACTGGATTGCGCTCTTCATTTTTTATTGAAACGAGGTCACCAACTTATCAACGAGACAGACGCCTCTCATGGTTATTAGTGTCATATGACAAATAATCACAAAAATAAACCAAAAATGGATCGGTCTCACCGGGTTTCCACACAACGAGCACGACGATGCGCACATCGCTATAGCGCGCAGTACAGCGACTTTCGCGAACGTGAAGCCACGGAGATGCACGAGCACCAACACTCCGAACTCACGATAACACACGACACGTTGGGCTCCTGGTAGGCAGCTGGGATGCTCCATTCAACGTCGTAATTTCCTCGCCATATTGCTCAATAACCACCGTCATTGTTGAAACATGAAAACAAAGACAAATTCGGTTAATTTTCTAACATACCTTCAATAACTAGCTTGACATTTAACAATGGAAACGATACCATTACCATAACCGTGGTTACCATACTTGTACCTTCGCTGAAATTCTTAATTCAAATTATCGACGTTCCAATTTTTTTTTTTTTTTTTTTGTTAGTGGGTAGAAATTTATCTTCGCATGGCGGATTCGAAACGCGTGTGGGCATTCGGATTGCATCCCACTTCTGATGTCGGAGGCGCCATCAGGATGGCAGGCACTATCGTCCGACATCAGTTAGGGTAATCAAGCAAAGAGATAAATTTGGATCTACAACGCTAGGCAATAACACTAGGTACGCTAGACGTGACGTAGGGTAGTAATGCCACGAACACTCAATGAAGACTCGAGCAAGACTGAACTAAGACTGAGCTCCGCGGACGCCGCGCTGACCGCCACGACTCCGCCAAGCGCGCCAAATTGTTGTTTCACCGAAAACGCCACCAGAGGGCGCGCTTGCGGCTCGTTCAGTGACCGTACTATTGACTATCTCCGACATATTTTTTTACATTAATTCTTCATATCATACATATGGCGCACTCTCATATACCACCATTCCATTAATTAGTGTCATCTCCCTTCTAACAAGGTGAAAGCCTCAGAGCGGATGTTATTGTGACGGTTTTTTTGACATCCTGACCTATATCCGATGTATTCTGATGTTTTATCTCCGGGATTCATGAACATTGTACCAATTAACTATGATATGTATGTACGACACATGCCTTTGGTTGAAGGTAGTAGAATATTTGGACAAAAGTAAATGCTTAATGTTTCTGTTTGTAAGTATGAAAGTAAAGCAAAATCTTTCACTGCAAAAATATGTATTTTTAAGCCCGTGTTCTAAAATTATACTCGATCAAATCAGTGTGAGAATTGCTTTAGGACAATACTTTATGATCACAAAACAACTGCTTAAAAATATGTTCAATGATGCCTTTTTGTAGAAAGACGTTATATTTTTTATTCGAAGTCAATACAACTTTGCACCTTTTAATTAAAAAAATCCTATCTTCGTGAAGGATCAGATCAGGTTCGCTTCAATGAAACAAAGATTGTTCCAAAATAAATTGATTTTAATGTGCTCGCTTCGACAATTCAGCGGTAAGTGTGTCACAGATGTCAAATTGTAAGATAGCGCACAATTTGACATCTGTCAAAACAATCGACAATCGAACGAATGTCTTGAACAAATCGTGACAAACTAAATGCAATAATAATGAACAAAATACAATTCGATTATTTTTAGAAAATGTTGCTACACGACAAACTAATTACAGTATTATTCTACAATCACAATAATATGCACTCCCTACTATACAATTGTAGGTAATGTGTCTTACAGCTCGGCCGTCCTTTAAAGAGTGAGTCCTCTCACTTAATTAAGAACCATCAAATCAACATAATTGTTATTCACTGATCTATTCACTACTTCACAATCACTTGCACGATACTTCTTCTTTGCCGCACTCACCCGCTCACTCAGTCCAGTCTAGTCTGTCTAAAAGGTCTGCACAGTCTGCTATGATCTGCAGTCATCTGTGCGATGCCAATTGCTTGACACCATTCGCTTTCTGCACTGACTGCTCATAGCCCATGCTCTACTTCACCTAGTGCACAGTCTGCTATGATCTGCAGTCATCTGTGCGATGCCAATTGCTTGACACCATTCGCTTCTGCACTGACTGCTCATAGCCCATGCTCTGCTAGTGCACAGTCTGCTATGATCTGCAGTCATCTGTGCGATGCCAATTGCTTGACACCATTCGTTTTCTGCACTGACTGCTCATAGCCCATGCTCTAGTTCATCTAATGCACAGTCTGCTACGATCTGCGGTCATCTGTGCGATGTCAATCGCTCGACACCATTCAACAACCATTCATCTGCACTGACCGCTCGTAGCCCATGCACAGATTTCTAAGTCATACGTCTACTAAACTAATCTCTCTCTAATTGTCAGGTTCGTACTTGTCAGGTTCGTACTTGTCAGGTTCGTACTTGTCAGGTTCGTATTTGTCAGGTTCGTACTTGTCAGGTTCGTACTTGTCAGGTTCGTACTTGTCAGGTTCGTACTTGTCAAGTCCAGTCTAATCTAATTCAAGTCAGTCAATTCTAATGATTTTATCTATTCTACCCTTTTATCTATATATATGTATATGTATGTATATTCGTAACTATTTTAATTATATTCTACATTGATTTAATCTTTGCCTATTTTTTTGTTTTTTTTTTTTTAGTCGTCTGATTCAACACTGCTATTGTCGTTTTCGGTGTCGTCACTGGAAATATTTTTATAATTAAGCCAAGGGTGTATCTTATCCGCCGCTACTACATTTTCATACTTTTTAGTTCCTCTCCTAGTAAGGGGTGTATCTTCAATTAAGTACCTATCGTTCTCTAAAATTTTAATTATTCTGTATGGGCCATGAAACTTTGGTATAAGCTTTTTAGATTTACCTATTTGCTCTTTGTCTACTATAGTTCTTTCAACTCGAATCAGATCACCAGTATTGTAAGTTCGCGCCTGTTTTCTATGTCTATCAAAATCATTCTTTGACTTACGTTGTTGCTCTTCCATTCTAGTTTTAGCCTGAGATCTCATTTGTACCAAATCTTCGTCACTAACTCGATTTATAACTTCATTTAAAACTTCATTAATAATATTTTCCGACGTGTTTAAGACTTTAAATCCAAACAAGAGCTCTGAAGGGCTCTTTCCTGTAGCCTTATTGAGAGTAGTATTCATACCTAACTGGATATCACCAACGTACTCATCCCAGGTATTATCACTCTTCCCATGACTTTTAGTGCTCAAGGCATCTAAAATGGTTCTATTGTATCGCTCAATTTGGCCGTTTGCTCTTGGAGTGGCAACCGCGTTAAGTATATGTTTTATATTGGAACTTTCTATAAAAGATTTAAATTTGGTGCTTGTAAAGCAAGTGCCCCGGTCAGTTATTAGACGTGATGGGGTGCCAAATACAGAAAAATGTTCTTTAAATACTCTAATCGCAGTTGCACTTTTCGTATCTCTTACTGCTTTAATAGTAATGAATTTTGTAAAAGAGTCAATTATTGCCAGTATATAAGTGTTGCCTCTCCTAGAGCGAACAAACGGGCCCAAATGATCAGCGTGAACCGTGTGAAAGGGAGTATCTACTTTGGGTATTGGATGTAGCATACCCTCCTTGCGACCGCCTGGTGCTTTGTGGTGAGCACATTGGAGGCATGCGTACGTGCGGATACGTACTTTTTTGTAAATCGTCGCATTTTGGAGAACCAAAATGTTTCTTGTATCCGACTAAGTGTTTTTTCAAAACCGAAGTGGCCTACATCATCGTGGTTCATCCTAAGAACCTGCCATCGCACAGATCTTGGAACAACCCACTTTATTTTGTCACCTACGATTCTGTATACATGGTTGCCCTTTAGTTGGTAATTTTTGTGTACATCTGCAATGAAATTTGTATTTTTGTCGAGCAATATGTTCCTGATTTTGCCTACTTCTTCGTCGCTACTTTGTACAGTTGAAATCCAGTCGGTAATATTAATATTTAACACATCGAGCGCGTGCGTCTCATCATCATCAAGTGTCGGATCAGTGACAGGAGCACGACTAAGGGCATCTACATGTGCCATTCGAGTTCCAGCACGATATTCAATTTCGCAGTCGTACTCCTGAAACTGCACCCACCAGCGAGAAATCCTCGGTATGAGGTCTCGTTTAGTTAAAGTCGTCCGTAGTGCGTTGCAGTCAGTCACGATTTTAAACTTTAAGCCTAACAAATAAACGCGAAATCGTTTTAAAGATGCTATTACGGCCAAAGTTTCTAATTCGAAGGAATGTAAATTTTGTTCATCCTTGGTTGTCTTCCGACTGTAATAAGCTACGGGTCTAAGAATACCTTGACTATCTCTCTGCATCAAAATATCGGCAACTCCAAGCTTTGAGGCGTCCGTATGCAACTCAGTTTCTAACGTCGCGTCATACAAAGCTAAAATAGGGCGTTCTAGTTTCAAAAGCTCTCAAATGCTCGTCGGTCCATTTCCATGCAAAATTAGATTTAAGAAGATCAGTAAGGGGACGCGCAATCATTGCAAAGTCTTTCACGAACCTTCTGAAAAAACTTGCAAGGCCTATAAAACGTCTTACATCGTGGACATTTTTGGGAAGGGGAAAATCTGATACCGCCAGGGTCTTACGTGACCCTGGCCTTATACCCTGACCACTAACCTGGAATCCTAGGAAATCAATCTCCTTAAAGAAAAAGTTACACTTTTTAAGTTTCAACGTTAAGCCTGCCTCGGATATGAGTTCAAGTACTCTCTCTAATCGGGCGAGGCCCTCTTCAAATGATTTTGCAGGTATGAGGACGTCATCCATAAAAATGATAGCAAAATCTACTTTTGATTTAGATAAAATCTTATTCATTGCCCTCTGAAAAACTGATGGAGCGTTTGCCAAACCAAATGGCATGCGCTTAAATTGGTATTGGCCATCGGGTGTGACAAACGCCGTTTTATCCTGGGAACTATCTGATATAGGCAATTGATAATAGCCAGAAGCGCAGTCGAGAGTGATGAACAACGAATTCCCAGCCAACATGTCGAGCTGGTCGTCAATTAAGGGTAGGGGGTAATGTTCCTTTTTTGTCTTGTTATTGAGGGCTCGATAATCTATGCATAACCTCTTTTCACCAGTCTTTTTCTTGACAAGTAAAATGGGACTAGCGTACTGAGAGTTGGATTCGCATATAATATCGGCATCAATCATCTCTTGTATCATTGAACGCACAAGTTCTCGTTCCGGGTACGAAAGTCGGTATGGTCGATAAACTACTGGTTTATTGTCGGTTAATTCAATCTCCATCTGTATAATATTAGTAAACCCTAAATCTTTTAAATTATTTGAGAAACACTGTTTATATTTAATTAATAAATCTTTTAATTGATCTAATTCATATTCACTTAAGTCAGGGCTATAATTAAGATCAGAACAGAATTCATTTCCTTCAACATTCAAAGCATTTACACAAAAGCAGTTATCAATTTTCAAAGCACGAGTTATTAGAGAATCCTTTTTTAGTTCAATGATGTTTTCAGATACATTCTGGATTAATAGATTACCACGGCCTTTATCGATTTCATATTCACCAGGAAGAAGGTAAAATTCATAACCGGGATACCCACGAAGGGACCCTCGGACGTATATGGTTCCCGAATACTCGATTGGGCAGTTGACTAGAATAGCGCACATCTCCTTTGGGTTAATAGAAGTATTCGAAGTTAAAGTTAGAAATATTTTGTTACCAACATCACGCATAAATTTCAGAGAGTCATAGGTTTTGGTTATAACAATGCCGGGTTTTTCGGTAAAACTATGACCGACCAGTATAGGGTACTTAATGACATCATCAGCCACAACTAATACGTCTACCTCTTCTGTAATACCTTGTATTTGTAAGGTAACCACAGCAATCCCAATCGGTAGCACAATATTATTGCCTATACCCCTCATAGTCGGTAAATTAGATTCGTATGACCATATAATTCCAAGTTTGTTTGCGTCATTGCGACGTATCAGAGTGCATTGACTGCCTAGATCTATGTAACCCGTTATTAATTGTCCATTGACCGTCATCTCCATAATGTATTTATTGTTATTACAAGTAACGAAATTCTCAGTATCCACGCGTAATATTTCCTTCTGATTCGATTTATCGATCTTGCTATTATCATCTACTGAGGGTAGTTTTGTGCAATTAATAGTAGTGTGCCCTAGTCTCTTACAGATGTTACATTTAAGTATTTTCTTGGTACATCGATAACTAAAGTGACCCGGTTCGTTACAGTTATAACAAACAATACCACCAGTACCACCAGTAGCACTAGTAGAATTTTTAGCCTTCATGTCACTATAAGTGGTTTTTGTATTGCTATTACTTGTCGCGACGTTAATCGGTCTCCTGTCGTTAGATCGAAACTTATCTGTATCGCGCGGTTGTTGCTTAATTGACTGAAAGTATTCTAAAACCTGTTCGGGTTCCTGACACTTCAATGCTTTCGCACCTAATCTTAATGATCGGTCGTCAATACCATAGAGTAAACAGTCTACAGCGCGCTTACCCCTTATATCACAACGAGTTAACAAATTATTTTTTTCAAAATAATACATTTCTAATGAGTCATTATATTTCACACGTTTGGACAACATTTCCGTTAGTAATTCAGCATAGTCGTCACTACTAGGGAATGATTCTAACAACTTGCTTTTCCACTCAGACCACGAAAACGACATAGTTGGTAAAGCTTGGTACCATGCTCTTGCAACGCCTGTCAATTTAGGTAAAGCATAGTGAATAATTTGGTCATCACCCCACTTATACAGCCTTGCACATTCCTCAACTTTATTAAGCCACATATGTATCGTCTGTCCCTTAGTCATCGGGTCAAAGTCAGGTATAATATTTCCTAATACAGGGAATTTATTGCCTTCAGGGCGGTTATTTACTAAAGTATCAACTAACTTAGTCAAAAGTAAATGCGTCATATTGTCAGTGTCAACACAGTCACTAGTATTGGAACGTCTCACCGGTGAGCGGGGTGCCTGGCGTGATGACGTAGACCCGCTGCTCATCTGCTCCGCTCTGCTCCTACTCCTCTGCCGGTGCTCGCGCCGACCGCTGCTGCGCTCACGTCGACTGCCGCTGCGCTCACGCCGGCCGCTACGATGATGTTCATGACGATCCCGCGAAGAGCTTCTTTGCAATGACGAATCCGTGTCTGAAGTCTCGCTTATTGGCCTGTTCCCGCGTTGTTTCTTGTGTCTCCTTTTGTTCTTATGGCCATGTTTCCTTTTTCTTGCCTTTGAATGACTTGTCTCCATTATGCGTTTGGGTTAAGTACCACGTGGAAGAAAAAAAAATATCGGACTGAGCGTTAACACTAAAATATACAGCTAGCCTGTCCAATCCCACTTCTGAGATGAAGGATCAGATCAGGTTCGCTTCAATGAAACAAAGATTGTTCCAAAATAAATTGATTTTAATGTGCTCGCTTCGACAATTCAGCGGTAAGTGTGTCACAGATGTCAAATTGTAAGATAGCGCACAATTTGACATCTGTCAAAACAATCGACAATCGAACGAATGTCTTGAACAAATCGTGACAAACTAAATGCAATAATAATGAACAAAATACAATTCGATTATTTTTAGAAAATGTTGCTACACGACAAACTAATTACAGTATTATTCTACAATCACAATAATATGCACTCCCTACTATACAATTGTAGGTAATGTGTCTTACATTCGTTCCAAAATAGCAACAACCTGAAAAAAAAGCCTACCAACTAAAAACAACATTTGTTTAGCAAACCATTCAGTTTCCCTTTTAACCGGCAACAACTATCAGGCGAACAGTTAAGACGTAATAAATAACTGTTTCACAGCCCACTTAACGAATGAACTGAAAAACTTATCTAACTCTTTGGCATAGTGGGTACTGTCTTGCTCGAAAGTGATAATCGGGATTGCAACGAGCTACGGGTAAAAAAGAAAAAGTTTTACGTAAAAGAAGTTGTGAAAACCACAAAAAATATGATTTGTATCATCTTTGTAGTTGAATTCGTATAGTTTCTTTAAATATGAGTAGTTATTTTACTCATAAGTTTTATCTAAGGTTAAATACAAGTATGTGCACGTGAAAGAACTTCAACAATTTTCTTATTCCTCAACTTTGTTCTAGTTGCTATTTCTAAAAATTCATTGTTAAAAATAATGTCCCGACTTCACAATCAAGTTACAAAATCTACAAAACAACCATCACTACATTATAATTCATAAGAAAACTTCAACAAATAAAATATAATAAAGCACTGCCGCGGTCAACAGTACAGGCAGCGAATATAAAGTGGCATATCGATAGGGCTGGCTCCCCTAATGTTCACATAAATAATCATGTCCAGATCTTATCAAGTGAAAATACGACGCCAACCTGGAAAATAGTTTCCTTCGACCAATCCACCCCTTCAGTCACCCCCCAAGGGGGGAGGGGAATTTTAATTAGGAAGCCTTTCATACGAGGAGAAAAATGCACTAAGGTTTTTTACGGCCAATTTAAAATAGAAGAGAAATTCAAAGCAGATTAAAATGAAGGTGGTGAGCTTCAAGCAGACTGTTCTTGATGAATTTGCATTTAGAGCGATTGTTAGTTAATATTTTGGGTTGAACAAGGGTGAATTAATCTATCAGCTGGCTTTTGTTTTGCAAGTCTGAGAGTTTTTGAAGATGGTTTATGATGCGATTTAGTGATCGAATTAGAATACTTGTAAAAGCGAAAATCTTCGGGAGAGATTTAATGTATTAATCAAAATAGGAGGAAGCACGTGCATATTCATTAATTGATATTGTAGGTACATTAGCTAAGCACATAGGCTGTTGGTTTCATTAAATTAACTCCACAGAGATGCAACCAAACCGAACAAAACCCACAAGCCCACAATCACGTAAAACCCGTAAAAAAGCGAATACATTTATTTTATTTAAAAACCACGATTAATCTACCGTACAAAATATTATTTCAGCGGCGCATAAAATGGTAATATAACCGAATAAACTTCATTGAAACGATGCATGGAAATCGTAAAAAAGGCAAGTTAACCCGTCACTGTGTCGCGGGGTACAGTATGAAAAATAATAGCGTCGTGAACGGTCATACATCGCGGACGCTTATTATGATTGCACAGAGTAGGTAAACGACAGAGAATACATGCGTGAAGTTAGGTGTTGATAGCTTCTTTCAGATTATTATTTTTTTATTCATCTAAATTCCATTGGAACTTGAGCATCTTTTAGTGACATCAAGATTTTAATATTTAAAAGTACAGAACTGAGATCTGGATGTCAAGGGTTCACAAGTCACTCAATCAAGCTCACAATTTACAAAGATGTTTGTAGGACCTTAACATTTCCATTTAATTCAATAACAAAATTAGTCTAAGATTTATCCACCACAAATCAGCTTAACAAACCGCTGTCCATCTAAATCTACAGACCTTCAATTTGCATAAGCAATACAAATAGGTATCCATTCCTAGCCTAAGTCTAGGCTGATAGGAAAATTATGCGGCATTCAATCTCTGTGTGCGAACTCACCTATATTCTAACACTACACTGCTGACGTTGGGTCGACCAGACCCGTGCAAATGAGCGCGCGTCTGACGAATGCACGACATTTGTACGAAGCACGTGTGTTAACCCGTCGCGCGTGGAATTACCAACATTACGGCTCGCGCGATCAACTCTATTAAATTGGTCATTCCGACCCCCAGTGTGTGGGTATTTTTTGTTCTGATAAGCTGTAGGCTTGTTTATAGTGCCAATAAAATTTAATTGTGTAGCCGTAACGAGGTATTTTAATGTATAAAATATGTATATTTGGTGGACATTATGTTAGAAGCTACTGTAAGTGAACGAGCTTCTTTTGAAAATATTGGTGTTTGGTTTTGATTTCCTCTGGGAAATATCTATAGTTATCATGATGCTCTAGAAAGGAAGGGATTCGAAGATAGATATTGTTCAAAACGTACATCGTTGTCTAGGCACCTGTAGTTAATGTAGAAGAAACGTAACATTACTGAGATATACATAACTAAGATATCAGTAGTCTTTTTCGGATATTTTTGTGATTAATTCCCACCTTTTGCTTCTATGGTTTTTTCTCTGTATTCTTCGGTATAATGAACGTTTTTTGATGGTTTAAGTAAATACTAAAATACAGGGCAGTAATTCGGTAAAAGTGCTGCAACAACACATTTTGCAAAGAAAATATTTCTAACACAATTGTTGGTGCACTATGAGCAATGGACGGTGGCAGGT
Source organism: Helicoverpa armigera (assembly GCF_030705265.1). NCBI lineage: Eukaryota > Metazoa > Arthropoda > Insecta > Lepidoptera > Noctuidae > Helicoverpa > Helicoverpa armigera. The sequence goes on along the minus strand of NC_087135.1, from coordinate 8,616,600 downwards.
GCAACGTGAATTGCGGGCAATTTCCTAAGAGTCTGCGCAGAAATTATTACATATTACCTTAGGGATAAATTTCAAGTACTAAGTACTAAACCAACGAAGCAATTTAAAATGGCTTATTTGAAAAACGCACACGTAAAGTTGCATTTGTTTTGATGCAATACGGAATTGTGACCGTCCCTGAAGTAAGGAAAACGTTCAAGAACGTTTGAAAAGGAAAATAAATTATTTTAGGAGATCACTTGAATTGAGGTTATTTTAAAACGAACATTTATTTTACAGCACTGTCCCTTAATATTAAACCCGTTTCACAAGTCATCATTTTCAGCTGAAAGCTCCTATAAAGGACATGTCAGTCTAATATAATTTAGAATAAATCCACAACACAATACGTGGGTTTTTATACATTTATATTACCTACTAATGCATAAAAAAATAAACAAAAGAGCATCATACACCATTCAAATAAAGAACATGCGGTGAATGCAATGTAGGGCATTCGAAAGAGAATAGCTCTGAGTAGGTATAAACAAGTAAACATCAGAGATTCATTACCGCGTATCTAATCGCCAGTCACACGCAGTCTGCGCTTCCTAATAGAAAGTACATTCAGTTGAGAATATATTGATGTGGTATGCCGTAATAATACAGATATACATATCCAATAATGGTCACATATCAATACTTATGTTATAAGAGGCTGAGAGAGTGTGTTACATGTCGCATGCAGAATACAAGAAATCACTCAATTCTTGGTCATATTTCGTGCAACGACGTAGTCAAAGCAACGAATCTCAGGACTACGCAGTTTGCGTTTTTGAAGGAAATACCGACCAAACTCGCGAAAGGCTACATGAATGCACGCATCTCTACTCAATAAATAACTTAATTTCAGTCCTTTCTGTCCAAAAGAAAATCACCTCCTCTTCGAACATCCTAGCTCCTTAATAACCCCCACAATATCACCACATCCATCCTTTATATTCTCCTTTTAAAAGAAACAAAAGAAGCATTCATCCGTACTCGGGATGGAACGAATTGAAATATCAGCGCGCACAATGCCATCTGAGATTTTGAGATTTGCGCTTGAAACTGGCACTTGGAGGGTTAAGAGAATTATTTAAATGTGGTAATGTAAAATGTATTAAGCTGAAATGGCGGTGAATCGACCTGCTTTTGGGAACTTCGCTGGTTCATTTGGCTTGTTTGTTAGCATCGTTGCTACGTTAATGATAGACAGTCTTGGTCAAGATATATTTTTGTACTAAAAAAAATGGATGATATAAAATTTCACATTAGATTCGAAAGAAAATAACACAAACCTATTGTTGCTGTAAGCTTGAATTTAAAAGACGGAACACGTCACACCTTAGAAAGTTATATCACTCCAGACTATTGAGAGCTTCGCCATACCCCACAATATTCTATCGTCAGACAGTTCTCTCCAAGTAAAATCCTCATGATATCAGAACAGATGATCACCATTTAAGTATATAGCTGAGGAGGAGTTCTTCCCCACGTGACAAAATGTCTCAAATAAACTTTGCACTCCATCTTTCTAAACTCCAAGTCTTAGTTTCCCAGTATTTGGTCTCATAATAAATCTAAGGATTCTCCCGAGGACTGTTTGAACAAATAACAGAGAAAATAAACTCTTAAGAACTATCTCTTTATTATTTATTTTAGTAGAATTTCCTGAAGTTATTAAAGTCGCTTTTAATTTGAGTGTAGGTTTGTTATGTACGTCACGACTGACTCCCCGAGGGGTAGGTAGACATATCGTGTGGGACCGCAGTTCCATTAAAGGGGAGCCTACAGCCATTAATAGTGAAGGCTAGGCAGGTACTTTATAATAGTTTAATGACAGATAAGTTACTCATCATGATAATGTGAAGTGTCATTTAAAATAATGGGGGCTCGTGGCTTATTAACAGCTACGGTGATTGACTTATCTGCAGGGTAAAGAAAAATCAACACATATACCTCGAAACACTCCGTTTTTTATTAACTTTTTATAAATTATCTACTATTTAAAAGTATTCCTGTAATAGTATTTTAGCAGACCTTAAATTGGGTATGGCAGATAAGTATTTTAAGGGAGCACTTTTTTGAACTAAAATTGATTTATACGTGTTATTAAAAAGACTAATCTTGTTTGAAGTTTCTTAAATTTATGTTTGTTCTTGAAGAGCTGAAAATTGAAAATGAACGAAAGTTTTTTTATTATTTGAAAGTTTTTCGAATTTTTCAGTACTTCTAGTAGCTATGCAATAGTTTGTAAAAATGCTATTAATCTTACGTTTTCGTATTGAGATAGGACAGCTGAGAATTAATTAGATTAATGTTTTTATCGAACATTAATCATAGGTGCATTTATATGCCGTGGGACGCCGGCTATGCCGTGGGACGCCGGCTTAGAATTGCGCTCCCCCCAAATCATCCCGTGGGTGTCGTAAGAGGCGACTAAGGGACAAACCGGAGGTCGGGCAGCAGCGTCCTCCGCGTACTGCATACCCTCACTGCGATCGCCAACCCGCCTGCCAAGCGTGGCGATTAAAGGCAATTACCCCCCAATGAGAAGCACAGAAACCAGGCCCCCAGTCCCCGGCAGCTCCGCTATCCCTGGCGCGGGTAGCGGTCAAGGTAACGGCGGAGCAGGGGGTGCTAAGAATCTCCGGAAGAGATCCGGCTACCCACCCCCACGACGACTGGCCCTGGTAACACACAACATACGCACATTGAGGACTGACGAAAAGATCTGCGAGCTGGAAGAGGAGTTGAGCAAGTTACATTGGGACATTATAGGGTTATGCGAAGTCCGTAGAGAGGGAGAGGACACCGTAACCCTGAAGTCTGGTAACTTGCTCTACTACCGGGAGGGCGACCAAAAGTCCCAAGGTGGTGTCGGGTTTCTCGTTCACAAGTCCCTCGTAAACAACATAACAACCATCGACAGTGTGTCGAACAGGGTGATATACCTAATACTCAGAATATCCGAAAGATATTCGCTGAAGGTCATTCAGGTATACGCACCGACCTCGTCACACTCCGATGATGAGGTGGAGACTATGTATGAGGACGTAAGTAGGGCCATACATAGTTCCAAAACCCACTTCACTGTTGTTATGGGGGATTTTAACGCTAGGTTGGGCAAGAAAAGCGGTGATGAGTTGAGAGTGGGGCAATTTGGATATGGGCAACGGAACCCTAGGGGACAGAGGCTGGCTGACTTTCTGGAGAAAGAGGAACTCTTCATGATGAACTCTTTCTTCCAGAAGCCGCCTCACAGGAAATGGACCTGGTTGAGTCCCGATGGTTTCACGAGAAACGAGATAGACTTCTTCATGACCGACAAGAGACGGATATTCAGTGATGTCTCTGTGATCAACAGGGTAAAAACCGGAAGCGATCACCGAATCGTAAGAGCCTCACTGAATATCAATGTTAAACTTGAAAGGTCCAGTCTGATGAAGTCTACGCTCCGACCTACTCGGTCCCATATTCAAAACCCGGAAAGCTTTCAACTCGAGCTCTCTAATCGCTTTGCTTGCCTCGAGAACTTAGTGTCAGTGGACGAGATCAGCGACGGGCTAGTGGAAACTGTCCGCACGGTAGGGGCTAAGTTTTTTAGACCTTGCCGTAAAGATAGGCCTCATAAACTGACCGACCAAACCTTAAACCTCATGGCTGAACGACGCTTGCTACAGTTGCAGTCTTCCCACGACGCGAAGTCATATAGGCAGCTCAATAGACGAATATCCAAGTCCTTGCGACACGATCTGCGTCTCTTTAATACGAATCGTGTTAAAGAGACCATACAGCGAAACCAAGGCTCCAAAGTGTTCGCAAAGGACAAGTCTATTGGGCAAAGCCAGATGACTAAGCTGAAACGGGAGGATGGCAGCATAGCGTCGACCAAGGCAGAGGTTTTAGGCGAGATTGAGAGGTTCTATGGACAGTTATACACTTCGGTCGCAAAGCCCGTCAACAGCTTGGCAGGAGATCCAAGAGCCAAGCTGTCCCGACATTATACCGAAGATATCCCGGACATCAGTCTGTACGAGATTAGGATGGCCCTGAAGCAGCTTAAGAACAACAAGGCGCCGGGTGAGGACGGAATCACTTCAGAGCTTCTGAGAGCGGGTGGAACACCGGTACTTAAAGTCCTCCAGAAGCTCTTTAACTCCGTCCTGTCCGAGGGCAAAACGCCTGAAGCATGGAGCAGGGGTGGGGTGGTGTTGTTCTTCAAAAAAGGTGACAACTGCCTGTTGAAGAACTACAGACCCATCACACTTCTAAGCCATGTTTATAAGCTGTTTTCAAGGGTTATCACGAACCGTCTCGAACACAGGCTTGATGACTTCCAGCCTCCCGAACAAGCCGGTTTCCGAAGAGGCTTTAGTACCATAGACCACATCCATACGCTGCGGCAAGTTATACAGAAGACCGAGGAGTATAACTTGCCATTATGCTAGCGTTTGTGGACTATGAGAAAGCCTTCGATTCGGTGGAAACATGGGCGGTACTTGAGTCACTCCAGCGATGCCATATTGACTATCGGTACATCGAGGTGTTGAAGTGTTTGTATAATAACGCCACCATGTCGGTCCGAGTACAGGAGCATAGCACGAAGCCGATTCCATTGAGAAGAGGCGTAAGACAGGGGGACGTAATCTCCCCGAAACTGTTTACCGCCGCAATGGAAGACGCCTTCAAGCTCCTGGAATGGCAAGGACTTGGCATCAACATCAACGGCGAATACATCACTCACCTTCGGTTTGCCGACGACATCGTAGTCATGGCAAAGTCGATGGAGGAACTCAGTATGATGCTCGAGGGCCTCGACCGAGTTTCACAACGGGTGGGCCTGAAAATGAACATGGACAAGACGAAAATTATGTCAAATGTCCATGTTCAGCCCACCCCAGTCTCTGTTGGAAGCTCGGTACTCGAAGTTGTTGACTCATATATCTACCTAGGACAAGTAGTCCAATTAGGTAGGTCCAACTTCGAGAAAGAGGTCAACCGCCGAATCCAACTCGGCTGGGCAGCGTTCGGGAAACTACGCAATGTCTTTTCGTCCGACATACCTCAGTGCCTCAAGACGAAAGTCTTCAACCAATGTGTGTTACCAGTGATGACTTACGGCACCGAAACGTGGTCTCTCACTATCGGCCTCATCTCAAAGCTCAAAGTCGCTCAACGAGCTATGGAGAGGGCTATGCTCGGTGTTTCTCTACGTGATCGAATCCGAAACGAGGAGATCCGTAGACGAACCAAAGTGACCGATATAGCCCACCGGATTAGCAAGTTGAAGTGGCAATGGGCAGGCCATATTGCTCGCAGAGCAGATGGCAGATGGGGCCGAAAAGTGCTGGAGTGGAGACCACGGACTAGCAAGCGCAGCGTAGGACGTCCACCAACGAGGTGGACAGACGACCTTATAAAGGTCGCCGGAAGACGCTGGATGCAGGTCGCTTCCAACAGGTATCTGTGGAGATCAAAGGGGGAGGCCTATGTTCAGCAGTGGACGTCCTATGGCTGAGATGATGATGATGATGATGAATCATAGGTACTGCTGAAGGAGATTCAAAGCTCAACCATTTTCCAATATGAGGCATAAAGTTATTTTAAGGTCAATACCATTTCAATCTATTATACCTTTGGTTATGGATGGTTATTATTTCATTGACATTTCATTGATTGTAAAACTTACATTGATTACATAATTAAAATATATTTTAATCGACAATTAACCCAAAAACAAAACACCCATTCAAAACTGCATTAACACAATCAATTTTCATACATTTATCTACAGATATACACTACAATAAAAATTAAGTGTTACCACGCTCTATTAAGGGCACGCCACACTGAAAAAATTGTTTAATTATTTCTATATTCCGGAGGTATAGACGATAAACTCCGTTGCTATCTAGATGTGGCCCACAAATTACTGTAATAGTTTTTGTGCTAATAACCTCGTGACATGCTATCGTAGGCTGGAATTTATGTTAGGCTCTTGAAGGGCCCGATTGGGTATTGGGATTTTTTTTCGGAGATATATTATGACAAGGCTGGATGTTTGTCTGGTCTAGCTTTTATGAAAATGGGTTTTGTTTATTGTTAAGTAGCAGGACGTGTAAATTATTCTCTGCTGTGTCGAATATGAAGTCTGAATGTGTAACTTATTTTACGAGAAAATTCAATACATAACATAAAGCATGGCAGATATAGTGGTGTATGGTGATTATTCTAAGCCCGTTCTTAACAGAACTACTTCTTAATACAAAGCTCAATTTATTTAAGTAATTCAATATACTTGTACTTTGATATTATAAAGCTGAAGAATAATTTTGTCTTTTTTATATTTGTTAGCTTGAAGACGCTAATATCAGGAACTTGTGATCTGGTAAGTTATTTTTGAGTGTTAGATAGCCCATTTATCAACGGAGGTTGATTACTTATCCGTAAAACGATGTATGAGACATAATTAAAAACCCTATCACAAGTACTAAGCTTACACAAAAGCCGAACATGCTACTAATAATCCCATAGATTAGCCACTACTATAAACAAAGTTGCACACTGCACAAGATATGCACCGCTATCTGCGACTTAGCGTGCACTTGTGTGCAACGTGATTATACTACTAATTTCATTATGAACAACGTGGTTGTAGGTAGTTGTGTTTCTTTGAAAAATTATGGAGGATTGATATTGAAATAGATTTATGGATTGACTAGTAAAGAGTTGGTAACGAATTCTGTATTCGATATGTACATACATATATGCCTATTCATTGAAAGAGCTTTAAGTATGATGTGCTTAATATTAATTGCAAAGGCATTCACTGAAAATCAAATAAGACATGATATTCAGCCATTCCAGAAGTTTTTGTTTTCGGAGCCTATGATTATATTTTTTTACGTGTAAATGTTACTTTTAGAGACAGCAGATAAAAGATTATAAAAGGAAGAAACATGCTGCGACCACCATCAACAGAATTGGGATAAGGGCAGTAGGATTATGATGATGATTATATCCTTGTACATAAATATAATGTTAATAACAAACCACCATTCAATAAGAAACAAACCATAATCTTTACAGCTAATATACAAGGACAAAACGCAACTCTTACCAACACAAAACCCATCTTAACCTGTGTACAGCATCGTGATTAAACTCACAGTTATTCCGCACGCGATCGCTGCTGTTTTCATTGCACTTGAGATAACTACACTGTAATTTGTCCCGTACAGGCCACCGGGATAAGAGATTTTTGAGACGACAAATAGGATACTGTGAATAGTGTAGCTTGTCACTGTGAAAAATCTTTTGCTTATTGAATAGAATTATATCTTAAAACGAGCTTTTATATTCGAAGAAAAACATCTGACTTTCAATAGGTAGGTAGGAACTATGGTATGTACAATGTACATAAGCATATACTATATTCACATGCTCACAAATATCTTAGTTTTGAAAAAATCAGGTATTTTTTTATTGGCATAGCAATTCTATGTACCGTGGTTTCAGGCTAGGCTAACATAATTACGTAGTTAATCCAACGGTAATAAATAAGCTTTCTAGAGAAATCACATGAAGCCTGATTTATTTATTTTTTACTTTTTTAATATAGAAATTGTCCTAGAGTTATAACTTCACAGGCAGGTTTAGCACAGATAAAGATTCTCTCCAACCTCACATTTAGCGTAAACACTACAACAACCGCATGCGCATAGCCTAAAGGATTATCCTTCGCAATAAACACTGATATTCCCACATTGCATATAATCTCCTTCCTCGTTACACTGTCTTGGCCAGCTGTACCATGCATACTATAAACCCAAGCGAATATTATCTCTGTGACCTAATAACTAAAGTCTAAATTAGCTCGGTGTGACCTGACCTAGTAGCGCTAATGTAATTTATAAGACTTGCAATTAGGACGAGAGAATAGATGCAGTATTTAGATCTGAATAACAATTGGCTAATGAGGTGCGAGTGTTGATTGATTAAGAAGCAAGGTGACTTTGTAAGGATACTTTATTGAAACATCGATAAAAGTTAACCGTCTTATCACAAAAACTTTTAAACATCTGTTGAATACTTATCTAAAAAAATATTAGATAATGACGTTGAAATAAGTTCCGTTTTGTATTTATTTAGACAAGTGTTCAACAGATGTTTAAGTTTTTGAAGTAAGGCCCTGATTGTCGTTCCAACTAACCAGATGATTTTTACGATGAAAACTGATACCTTTTATGATTTTATAAGCCGACGTTTTCTGGCAAAGTTTTGATATTTTTTTATGTAAGTCTGAATCCGTCCACGACAAAAACCATACGCAACGTAAGTCATAACTTTTTACTCTGTTACATAAAACTCCGCTATTTAATCATACAACATTAAGCCGCAGAAGTTGTAAGGCGGGCTATTCACGGCAAGTCTCGGTCGCACTGCGCAAGTCGCACGACTTTCATTGTTGCCCACAAACTCAGTGGAAGTCGAAAACTATAGACTTGTGGAGATGTTAGACTGCGAACCTAGACTTTGTGATTTATGCATGTTTGAACTTTGAATGGGACTATATTGCTTTTGTAATGTGTAAAAAGTTGAAAGTTTTTAAGTGTTTGTTAAGTAGTAAAGTTGACGAGTTGCGTGCAGTGAAGACTTTTTAAGTTCGGTGCTCATTTAAAAAGTTTATTTATTTCGTAATTTATTTACTCAAATGCTCGTAGAAAACCCGGACTACGCGACGGATACTTTATGTACTGCTCTGACTAACTGTCACTTACATAAAGTAAGTAAAATATACTGTCATCATCATCGTATCAGTCAATTGTCACTACTGACTATTGACCAACTGTATTATGAATCCTTATTTCAATCTAAGTACACCTTTAGATTTTAGACATCATGTACATAGATGTAAGTTTTATTTAACAGAAAACAAGTTTTTCAAACTTATAGAAAGTTAAAGCTTACCATGAAACGCAAGACTATTTCATAATGCGTTTAAATATTCAACAAAAAGGATTATCTAATTGAATCGCAAACGAGTTCCCGGAGATTCCTTTTTCTCAGAATTCTATTCTTTTAACGCTGATACAATTTTTAAGGGATGCAATTAAGAAGTTAGTTTATTTTAAAACAAATGGTTTATTTAATTAGAGTTTACTTCGAGTTTTATCAGTAAGGCCGGCAATCGTTTTGAATTAATTTTGATTAACAAATACACTCTTTTGCAAAAAAAACGGGCACCTATGCGAAATCTTAGTTTTAAGGACTTTACGTGTATTTCAAAGGGTTTGAATGATTGTAGTATGTTTCTAACATCAAAAGAGTTAGCCGAGCATGCGTGAGAGTGTATTCTAAATTTGAATTTTGTACAATTGCTAAGAAATTGGTTAAACCTTGTTTTGGACTAATTGCTAGCAGAAAGTTCGTCGGTGTTTTGAAAAGTTTTTAAAAGGATTTTCAGGAAAATGATAATGCAGTTTTAATTAATGATTAATGTACTTTTTTGTTAGATCAATACATTTTTGAAAAACTATGCGTATTTGATAAAATTTTCACCTGCTCTAAATGGGCTATACTGATGATTGGTGGCAATGTTAAGAGTTTCGGTATTTTAGTGTAAAGCGTTCTATTGTTTAGATATTGTACCCACGTGTTTTAAAATATCGCTTTTTCATAAATAAACACTATTTAGAAGTGTAACAGTACCTTTCGCTGCGACAAAACCAATTTAAAGTAAGGCGTGCCGATCACAACTCGTCTCCTATCGGACTTTGACATTTAAAAAATACAAAATTTTGTGATAAATGTTAAAATTAACCACATGAAAAATGATGAGGAGGGTTAAAGTTATCTAAAACGTCAAATTATTGCCGCGTTGCAGCTCTCGATAACTCCATAGGTATCAGGTTACTAAACGACGATTTAGCTGAAAGAATAGAAGAAGAGTCAAGAATTCAAAATTATTGGCCAAACTTGGTTGGTTCTTAAGAAATGAGCAGATAGCCAATTATTGTTATGATTTAAGCAGGAAAGTGCTGTAGATGCCAGAAAATCTTATTGTAGGCAAGTTTATTTAATAAAATGTTCGTGGGATGAAAACACGCTATTTGAACGCTCAGACTCATAGATCTTTAGAGGTCTACGGAGTTTCCCAAGAGACAAGGTTGTTTAAAAATCAGTGATTACGAGACCTTAAGACCTCGTGCTCCCAGTCTATTCGCAGTTTTCTGTATTTTGTAGAATTTTAAGACTTTTAAAAATGTTAAAGTCTGATAGTAGACGAGTTGTGATCGGCACTGCTTACTTTAAATTGGTTTAGTCGCAGCTCAAAGAACTGATACTCTTCTAAATAGTGTTTAATTATGAAAAAGCGATATTTTAAAACACGTGGGTACAATATCTAAACAACAGAACGCTTTACACTAAAATACCGAAACTCTTAACATTGCCACCAATCATCAGTATAGCCCATTTAGAGCAGGTGAAAATTTTATCAAATACGCATAGTTTTTCAAAAATGTTTTGATCTAACAAAAAAGTACATTAATCATGAATTAAAACTGCATTGTCATTTTCCTGAAAATCCTTTCAAAAACTTTTCAAAACACCGACGAACTTTCTGCTAGCAATTAGTCCAAAACAAGGTTTAACCAATTTCTTAGCAATTGTACAAAATTCAAATTTAGAATACACTCTCACGCATGCTCGGCTAACTCTTTTGATGTTAGAAACATACTACAATCATTCAAACCCTTTGAAATACACGTAAAGTCCTTAAAACTAAGATTTCACATAGGTGCCCGTTTTTTTTTGCAAAAGAGTTTATAAGAGTTTTAGAACCTTTATTTATTTACTAATAAGTATTGCTAACAGAATGACAGCATGGGCCACTTTCTCTTGGATTACCTAAACAAAGAATCTGTTTAGATAATCCAAGTCCTGTTTAGGTAAGGTAACGAATCCCTAATTTACCACGACAAACCTGTCATTTTACCTATATGTTATTTATGAGTGTAATATTACATCAGCTATTTAATTTTCAACAAGAAAGTTTTCTATTCCATTAAGCTTAGTCAACACACTGAAACTCAACTCGCATTGTTTGAATGAACTACTGCTGTTGCTTTTGTCATTAACAAGGATTAGATTTTCGCACTCCAAAACAAACATACGTGATATAAGTTGGAATGACAATATTAAAGCATTTAAGTAACAAACATGCAACTTCAAAGATCAACAAAGTTGCGAAGTAACACCTATTTGAATAGGTACTTGCATTGGCTGAGCATAAACCAAAGTTAGAACCTAGGGATATAAGTCTTATCTATGGATAGAGAGATTAAACTACGCTTGCCGTTACTTGCCCTAAGATTAAAGCTCATATTTCAGGCCTTGGTGATATATTCATCTATAGATCATAGTACTTAGGGACATCAAAATATCTTCGATTTAGATCTTCATCTTCTAATAAAGTTAGCAGCCGTTTTATCACCTAACAAGCCTTAGTGTCAGTTTTTTCACCTGTCATCTGCCGGCCTCTAGCCTGATCTTTAGACAGAAAGAATTCATTAAGAACATCAGGTATTACGTCATCAAACGCTAGGTATCCAAAAATAAGTAAAAGAACATACAAGCAAACATATCACAAAAACAAAACACGACCTACACAATACCCTTAACCCAGTTCCCAAACATACAAAACATAAAGCAAGATATTCCCAAAAAAGACACAAAAATGTTATCAGACAGTAATAAAAAAGAAAGGTGAAAGACTCGTGGAAGGCGATAAGGTTTGGGAGACAAAGATGGATGGCCAGGAACGGTATCACGAACCCTCGCTATCAGGTTAGTAGAATATTTTGTTTAATTACATTTTTATGGTGGGAACGTGGGACGGTATTTGGGAACCTCGTCGGCATGTTGTTGGTTATATGTATGTGATCCATTAATGAACATCTGGCCTAGTAGACGTCTTGTTTTAGAAGGAATTACTGACACACCTAAATAGCAATATGTGGCAACTCTTCTACAAGGGTAAAATTATAAAAAAAATATAACATCCAAAAACTGGCCAAGGATTCTCCCCGAGTTAAAGCCGAAACATACAGACTAACGGAAAACCTCATGTTTCAGAATTTTGTCAAAAATAACCTGAACTTATGCGTTGTCATATGGATAGATGATGATGTCTTCCATAGACATTAATAATTCCACAACTTTATTATTCACTATTTCAAGTTATTAGCACCTACTTATAACTTCATCGTCAAAAATGCAAATACCTTACAAACCCCATAAACAGCAATACTATCTAACAAACAAATGTACCGATTATATTCGGTCAGTGTTATCTTTGCATCCTTTTCCGGTCTTAATTACCCCCATTACGTATGACTCGGTTAAAACCCCTGGTTTATTTTATTTGAACGCTTTTCGCCGAATATTGTCGCTCAATTTGAATTTGGTTCCGTTTTATTGGATACCGTTAAATAAAGTTAAATTTGATTTTTATGGGGTTATAAATGTATGGGATTAAAGGTAATTTGATAAGAGTGAGGAAGTAGTATGTCTGTGTTTAAACGATTTTGTAATTGGACAGGTTTAATCGTACTATATGTCTATTTTCAGATACAAGTCACAGAAGACACAAAGACGTATATACGTACATACATACTTACTTCCTTGCTACAAAATATTTTTGCAACAGAAGACAGCAATACACTGATCAGCAGCCATATAAAAACAATAAAAACTTCACCAATTTATCAGCTTCCCCAAAAAAACAAAAGAAACGAATCCCTTTCTCCCACCATGCACTTTTATTAATATTCAAATGAAAAAAGGCCATAAACCCGCAGTACACAAACGCGGAAGAGGAACTTTAAAATATATAAAAACAAAACAAAACACAGGCGAAGTTGCGGGCAGACGTATAGTTAAAGTTCTGAAGAAGTTGCAGAGTATGATAAATACTTGGCTGTACAAAACATGTAGGTATAGAAAACACAGAGCGTAATCGCTGGCTTGGGAACACTTGAAAGGCGAATATTAATGGTAGCTGTGCAATTAAAAATATACAAGCAATGCATTTATATGCTGCAGCATAATATAGTAATGCAGGGTGGATCAATAAAGCGAATATTAAAAGCACTTTGATTAACAATGCTAATTAACTTTATATTTTAGAGTCCATGATTAGGATCTTTCCCATATAAGTATCTATTCCAGAAAACAATAAAACCACATCAATCACATAATCCCTGCAATAACCGGACATTTCTTTAACAAAACCTGAATAAAACAGAAAATCAGATTCATCAGCAAAATACGTATAATCCCACAAAAGCTAACCTTAATTTACTTTGCTTGATCCGGAGTTATCCAACCGACTGCAATAACAAATTCAATTTTCTCTCAAACGAGCGTTAGTCCAGCGAAATTGAAAGTGCAACAATCTTGTACCATTACTAAAACATCCACTAATATTACCACATCACGTCCCGCACCAACTGGGGGTAATAGCCCAGTCTATAAATCAGAACAACTACCATTCGATGCTCCATATGAAAGTTTCGTGCTAAACAAAACAAGAAAACTAATAATTGTTGTTATTTCGCCAGTTTCGCCGGTAAATAATGTTCAAGCGCCTGAGAGATTTACTGCTAGCAGTTCTTTTGTTTTTGGGTAGCCCTTTGATTGTGTGATACAATCAAAAAGCCAGACTTTACGCATACAAATAACAGCACTAAAATACTGCTAGTAAAATTTGTGGAATTAAAAACATACAAACGGGAAATGAACAAATGCTTTAAATAACAATCACAAAACGAACATTAAGAATGCAATACAACTTTATGCAATAAAACGCATAGGCATAAAAGAACAAAGAGCATCGATTTGAATAAACATGAATTCATAAATATTTGTGAACTCAAAAATGATTGCAAACGAACGAACGGAATAAAACAGGATAACAAAGTGAGACAGAAACTCTGGCTGGAACCGAGCCGTTTGATGGAGAACAAAGGAATGTTAGGAGAACCTCTCAAACAGCTCTCTAAACTATTTCCAACGTTACAGGCATTCCGACTCAAGGAGCATTTCAAAATTCCTCAAATGAAGGAAACATAAAATGATGTTTAGTAATGCAAATCCTGACTCAATTACAATCCCCCCTATTAATTCCGAGGTCTTCAAATTTTACAACCGTTCCTTAGTCATTTCGTTTTATTAAAATACACAAGCATTATATGGTTCACGGCGAAACGTACAATAAAATTTTAATTCTATCCGTTTTACATTCGGGAACCGGGATTTTTACGATTTTTCATTAAATGGACTATTTTTATCGAGTCGCCAATCAACGATGGAGTTTTCCGACTGAAATAAACAAAACCAGGAAGTTTATTAGTCGTATTTTTCGCAGTAAGCCCTTGTCCCATCTGATAGTTGAAAAATTTAATTAAACCCTGTTTTTAGATAACGTAACGAATCTCAGTTTCGGGGAGAAAATATTATGGTCGGCTTTAAAAAGCGTTCCGAATTAAGTTCTCCGGGCGACCGCTTATCTGTTTTTTGCCAGATTTACTTCCTCGTCTATGGACACCACCGAAACTGTTTTTAATCTGGGATCCTTTTATTCCAAATCTTTGGGTCAGAGTAATTACTTGTTTGCAGTTTTATATCTACAAGATTTACGAGCGTTCTAATGAAGCACCCTTTGATAAGCAGATCTTTTGATAGCAGATCTTTTATGGGGTCTTATTTTGTGTGTTTATTAAGGATAATTACGATCCCAAGTTTATATTTGGACTGTAAAATCTTCACTGTGACAGACAGCGAAATGTACAATTGGATTGGACTTGTAAACAATTAAAGTTCTCAACACAATGATTGTTTTGTCATTAGTTAGAATTTACTTAAGCGAGACATTTAAACTCCGTGGGATATTTGCGGTCATGAATATAAGAGTGAATTTTGATAACAAGCTCATAAAATATTTGGAGTAGGTATAGTGAGAAATTTTACAGTTGTGATATATGATTTATAAACCGTATCTTTTTCGAGAGTTGTTCTTGTTTTTATATTACGGCTATTAATTTCGTCTGACTTTCTATTTCTTATGTCTACTTCTTAAAAATAATAAATTCTGAGCATTTTATATTATATATGGTAATGGATGTTTTATAGCTAGCAAGTTTGTGAAAGGAACTAATAATAAAGTGGATATGATTTCCCTCATATAATATACTTTAACCAAAATAGTAGGGTTGGTATAAAAGATAAGATGGTAGGTATACCACCAGTCAATACAATTTATCAATTAAACCAAACAAACAAAACACAAACGAATTCCACACCACCATAATGAAAAACACTCCCCATTTCAGCTACAAATAATTTCTCAAAAATTTGAAGCATTCCTTGATTGAAGTATTCAAAACGACAATCCAAGTGCAAATCCTTCAAAAGGCAAGTTAGCTGCATTAATCACAGACACAGACGATAACCGCAAGGCGTGCAGAAATTGCCGCACTTAAAATAATTTAAGTCCTACCCGCAAAACTTGGCCCATAAAGAACCGAGGACAAAGTCCCCGGAAACATTTTTCATTACACCAGTTGAAATTTCTCGCCAATTTCTACTGTAAACAATTATAAGATGTGTCCGGTTTCGCTAATTGCTTTCTTCTTGCCTTTTGTTTTGTTTTCTTTTGTTAAGGTTGGTTTTATTGCTGGCATACTTATTTGTAATGCAGTTTTGATTTGTGTGGGCACGTGTTGGCTTTATGTAAGTCTTAAGAATATACCGTCAATTGTTCTCGCTGGTTTCCCTTTTCCTTTTCCTTAAGATCAGCTGGTACGTGCCAGACTGATTAAGATAAGGAATACACTAAAAAGATTTAATATTTTAGCAATTATGCTCGCGGAAATTGAAACAAAAACTAAACGCAAATCCCAAAGGAATAACAAACACGTACAATTCCCTCCAATTAGTACAAATACACAATAAGTACAAACAAAGAAAAGAAAGAAAATCACAAAACGCGAACAATGGAACATTTATTATAAAACATTAAAAACAACGAATGAATTGAAAAACCGAACGGAGAAGAAATATAGTCTAGACAAAGGTAGGAAATGAGAGTTTAAAATGAAAAGGTTGTTCATCAAAAGAATTGTAGTGGAAGGAGTTTCTTGTACTTAAAAATAATCTTTGTGTTACTTACAAACAAAGCTGCAACGGCCAACATCTGTAAATAAAATACATAACACGTTAGTTGCATTGTATTACTTAAAATAAATTCTATGAATGGAGTTAATCCTATCTGCATAATCTAATTAGTCTAAATATGAAAAAGTCAAAGCATAAGTAAGATCCTGGGTACGATTCCAAGGTCGCGCAATTATCATTATACTTTTTCACTTGATTTCTTTCGAATCAAAATCCAAGCCCGGTTGACGACAAATTCCTAATTCCTATTATAAGAAATAAATTAGCGAAATATAGGTGCACAGTCTATGCTCTGTAGCATCGTGTATTAAAACCTGTTGGAAATAAGGCATGTTTGATGAAGGTTAAATATTTTGAACACACCAAATAGCCAAGAGGTTCTTTTATAAGAATAGAACATATCTCAGCTTGAGAGTTTGTTAGTTTTGAGAGGATACACTGACAAACAGCTCTTAGATTTGGCCTTGGCCATGTACGAATGTAAAAATAAAATATTCTTTAGATTCTATTCTAGTTTGAGAATCTTATGTTTCAGGTGGCAAAATATTTCTGTCCAACTCATTCTTAAGGTCAGGTATCATACTTAAAAGCAAGATGTCTTCATGTTGAAAGCAAAATATGACTAGACAAAAGATAATAAATTCGCAAAGTTTTTTAAAAGAAAATAAAACATAACTGCAATTCATAAACGAATGAAACAAGAAAATTAATATAAACGAAACAATATCGAAATTAGAACCATTTAACGTAACAAGCGTTTCAGAGGACGAATTATACAAATGAATACAATTTACCTCGGAACGGACGACTCAATCTGTTACATTTATTTACATGCAAATTAGTCAAGTTTATCATATTGTCGCTGTCGCCTGATGAGTAAAGACCTCTCGAGATTGACAAAGTTGCAAATCGATGTTTTAATTGCTTTTGAAATGATGGAAATGGAAATTGTACATCTGGGACGCTAGTTTCTTTAAATAGGAATAATTAAACACAATGTAGGTTAGATTATGATGTCGAAATAGCTTTCTCTGAAGCGTGAACACATGCGAAATTAATTATAGAGCAAATTCAGACACAGCTAACATCAAAATTTAATCTGAGTTAAACACACGTGCGGAAAATAAATTCAACACGCTGAAAATGAAGTGGAAGCTTTGTAGCGTGGCCTTAAGCGAGAAAGCCAAACATGCAATTCACACAACATTCGTCATTAAGCAGAATGTTCAAACAACACATTTCATTAAGAGCTGCAACCACACAAGTCTCGACAAAGAGCAATTTCTCAAATCTGGGACGGAATCCTTCATCCTGTGAGAACGAATTTCGGCCTAAACCAGGCTTTGGCGAGCGTTCGCGAAGTGTCATTAGTTAAAATTACTGAACTCTAGCTATCGCTCCCTGGGAAGCAGTTGACAAAGTTTGCGAAAGGGCCCAGGATTACCCTTCTGGTGTAGTACAAGCGATAGGCGGGAGCGGGGATAACTTGACCGCGAAGCTCTAGAACCTTCTGTACCTACAATTTATATTTCATTGCATGGAGAAATAGTACTACTCTAAAAAGCTGATAAGTAAAAGTTAAACTTCACATGGAAATTACGAATCAGAATAATTTTGATTCAATCTCTAACAAGTGACAGAATGATTCGATCGCAACCACCCACAACTTGCGCCACTCAACAATTCAGAGCAAGAAGCCGGTGTTTCCCTTCATACACAAGTACAATATTTTAATTATTCTAGACTAACATTGGTAAAGTTGTGCTGTTACTGTAATTATTAAGTTCTCGTACGCCCTTGCGATTTACAGTATTTACATTTATTTCTGGTACGTAAATGTGTTACAAAAGTTCGAAGACAGACAGTATGCTTGAGTCAAGTCAAACATGTTAATAACAGTTTCCAAGAGTTTGGCAAGTAAACAAGTTTCAGTTATTTGGTAACTTAAATACTGGAGTATTAACAAATAGGCGAGATTGTTGGGAATGTAAACAATGTAGTGTAAGAAGCTGAATTACGAACTAAATACACATATATTAATTAAATTAATTCATTATACATCCGCTAATTGTCTGATTGCTGTAAAGTGCCACCTTCTCAAACTTACAGTGATTGGGGATTTTTTCTACTCCGTACTCAGGGTTTTTTCAATTTTATCAGCCACTTTTTTCCAATTTCTACAATATTTATAAAGTGTCTTTTTATAACTTCACTGAAAAAGTTTACTTTAGCTTACGTACGTGCATGTAGCATGTACTATTAAATGTTAACAGAATCCTTGAACTCTGAATGGCGTATCTAGTTCATATAAGTATGGAGTTCATATAAGGTCTATTAGCAATTGATCAATCAACAGCTTATTTCTTGGCCACAGAACAATCAGAACATTGATAAAGACAAGTAACGCAAGAATCCAAGAAATGTGGCTGTGTTTATTTATTTTATAGGAAAATGTACAATAACATCATAATATCATAACTACCATCTTACCCATATAAAAAGCATGAATGACATCTATTACAACTCTGATCTCCTGAATATTGTGTTACAAATCCCCAACTTCACCACAAGTCACAAACACCATAAAATAATGCAAATCGCTCATCAAAAGATATCGCGAAACTTATTTAGGGGCAAAATATCGAGGGCTGTAAAAACGAAAGGGTACACCATAAGCTCGGGACCTCCCATTTACGAGTTTGGGACACAATTTAAATTGTATATTAGGTTCTGTATTCGCGAACGATGGACCGAAAGGGTACAACGAGAAATAATAAAAAACTTTATCCATACGCGAATCGGATTGCATTCGATAAAATGGCGTGACAATTGACGTTGTAAATGTAGATATGTTATACAAGATATTTCTCGTGGTTTTGCTTGCGTCTAGGGAAAACTTCTGGCTGCCTAATAAAAATCAAATCTAACTAGAGAAGCGTTTAAACCAAACCTGAGAATGTACATTCTATTCCCAACAATTTTTAGGACTACATTTTAAAAACCCTTTACGTCTGTTTACATTAAAATAATTTGATAAGCAAGCAATGCTAAATGGCCGCCAAAAATACTCTTGTTCTAACTCTAGTTCTTCATTCGTTTGGCCTAAAGAAAACAAACAAACTTACTTTCGACTTTATTAAATAATATATATTTATAGTATCGATTTTCGTAGATACAATAGCGGTTAGTTGTTTAGCAGTTTGACCTTTTGCGGTCTGTTGTTGGAAGACAATGTTCGCGTTTAGTTTTTGTATCGAACTTTCCAGAATGTTCGTTGCGTGTTCCGGGTTTGAAAGTATTTCGTTTTGAAAGTTTTTTGGTGGTGAATTATCATTGTAATCGCTGGTTTATGGGTGGAAGTTTTTGATATGTAAATAACTTTTTTTGTTAAATACAACTAAATGTCAAAAAGTTTACAAGATTACAAATCATAATGGTCAATACTCACTTACCTAGTAGTTTTCTACGTCAAAGTATGGATGCTATTAGATATACTTTCACTTAAATACAGAAAGGTGGTTGCAAAATCACATTAGGAACACAAAACCTCATCATCATCAGCTAAATAAAGGGCCATAACCGGACGACGAGACCTCGTCACAACCCTTGTCAATCGAAAATATATTAAACAATTTTTCATCAAAAACAAATAAATTATTAATAGCAATTTAAGAGAGCGGATATGACGTCAGTCCCTTCGGAAGCACTCTGGGAGGGCCAAAACGTCAGAGGTCCTTAGCGCAGCGGGCCCACTAATGCTCTCCAAGGCCATTATATAGCCTTACGGAGGAAGTTAATAGCCCTCAGAAAGGACAAACGGGCGTAAGAGCCCAAAAACTTTCGCCAAAATATAAAATATGTATGGAATTCATACATAAATGTGTGCTATGGGACATGAGTGGTATTCGCCTTTGACGGAAGATTTAAAAATATGTAGTAGATTGTATGTAGGATTCTTACGTAATTGGTACGATCAGCCGTATTTCCTCAAATCAAAATATTTTCTGAAAACTATTTTTCTACATTTTTATAGAAGTGTACGTATGAAAATATGACTTCTCTATGACCAGATTAGTATTTTTCTATAAGCTTTACACATAAGACATTTTGTTGTGCCCTTTTTAATCTACCTACTCTATCGAATCTCTCTATGGCTTTAAGGTTGCCTGTAAGAGAACCCAATTCTGGGTTAGGCTCGCCGTTGTACATAAACTGTCTTGATTCTTTGTATATGTTTATGCTAAGTGTGCAATCTATACTAATATTGTAAAGAGGAAAACTTTCTTGGTTTGTTTGGTTGTAATGAATAGGCTCAAAAACTACTGGACCGTTTTTTTTAATTCTTTCACCACTCGAAAGCTACATTATCCACGAGTAACATAGGCTATATTTTATCCCGGTACGGGCAGTAGTTACCACGGGACGCGGGTAAAACCGTGGGAAAACGGCTAGTAAAGAATAAATAAATAAGATATCTTTCTACTCTTTCTGCTTACATAATAATTTATAAAATAATAAACATGTAATGTACTGCACAGGATCTAGTTAAAAGAAGAAACCTGAGTAAATTAACCAAAGACCTCGTGAATAGCTGCAATCAGCTGTTTGTGACATAAAGCGTAATCTTGTAGTGTATCATTTTCATCAAAGTCATTGAAATTCAGAACTTCTTTAAGAAAGGGGAATAATTTCTGAGTTGGTAATATTGTGGTTGTGTCAAGATCTTTAGAAAAGTAGAATATAACTTCAAATTCATGTAAATTAGTGGTTCTTAACTGGTGGTCCGCGGACCACTGGTGGTCCCTGGAGGCATTGCAAATGGTCCGCGAAGCGTAGCTTCGCGACGTTTCTATACGTTATCTAACTTTATTTTTATTGACTTATAGCGAGCGGGGGTTTCGGGTGTGTCGCACCTAGTCCATTCATGAAAATGTATGTTTGGGCTGCATTTTACGTAATTTTATTTTTCAGTCTTAAATAAAAAATTATTAAAATTTCGCGCTCGCTTCGCTCGCGTATTCAGAAACTGTATGCGCTTAATTTTGCATTTGTCAACAAACAAAAAGTTAAGTACGTTTGGGCTAAATTTTACGTAATATTTGGTTTAAGTCCGATAAAAATTTCGCGCTCGCTTCGCTCGCGTGTCCAAAAACGATATGCCCTCATTTTTGTATCCGTCAACAAACAGAAACTTAAGTACATTTGGGCTAAATTTTACGTAATATTTGGTTTAAGTCCGATAAAAACACAACGGCCGACATGCGTTTAGCAGAGTGCTAATTTAGGTAAACCGATGAGGTGGTCCCCGGCAAGACAAACTTTAGTTAAAGTGGTCCCTCATGACTAAAAGATTAAGAACCACTGATGTAAATAAAGGAGAATGAGCGTTTTGGGCTACCTCTCCTCCAGCATAAGTGATACACAAATGTTTAAGAAAGAAAGAAAAACATATTTGCTTAGAATATCATCCTCATCCTCCGAGCCTTTTCCCAATCATGTTGGGGTCGGCTTCCAGTCTAACCGGATTCAGCTGAGTACCAGTGCTTTACAAGAAGCGACTGCCTATCTGACCTCCTCAACCCAGTAACCCGGGCAACCCGATACCCCTTGGTTAGACTGGTGTCAGACTTACTGGCTTCTGACTACCCGTAACGACTGCCAAGGATGTTCAATGACAGCCGGGACCTACAGTTTAACGTGCCATCCGAAACACAGCCAATGGTGTCTAAGATATACTTAGAAAGTACATACAAACTTAGAAAAGTTGCATTGGTACTTGCCTGACCTGGGATCGAACCCACGCCCTCGTACTTGAGGTTGGTCCTTTTACCCACTAGGCCACCACGACTTCCTTAGAATATAGGTGTAAATACCCCTGTTACATACTTCTCTTTGTAGTTATTAAGTTCATAAGAGAATATACATATACTCCTCTTATGTACTCTCCTATGTACTCTCTTATGTAGTCTCTTATGTACTCTCTTATATACTCTCTTATGTATTCTCGAGAGTAGACCAAGATCCAAACATTTCGCCCAATCACCATTTTCAAGTTAATTTCGTTCTACGAGAAGGTAGGTATATGAAGTATCCAAAAAATTCTTACGATTTCATTTACCATTCTAAGAAAAAGGGCTAGTGTATATATATACATATTTTGTATTTATTGTACCCATACTATACGGAAATAATAATAATAGCTATAGTGGAAAAAATCACACGGTGTAATTTGTTTACACTCGCAATTTACGCTAAACTATTTGTGTTTGCTACTGAAATTATATGATAAGTGTTGAAACGACAATCATTGTTATTAAATAAAACCCTTACATTGAAAAAATGCTATTTTTATTGTTGTATGTATATTTAACAGTACAAGAATTTTTATTCCGACAGAAAATATCTACTTTATAGTTATGAGTAGAAGAAACTCTATAAAAAAGTAAATCTTTGTTTTTTTAGAAATCTGATAGAAATATTATAAGATATAATTTTTCTTATAATCTAAATCCACTATGCCTATTTGGTTTAGTAATTTAATATACTAAACAATATATAAAGGGTATCTTATCCAGTGAGCTACTGTTTTATCACCTAACAAGCTCTGGTGTCAGAGTTTTCTCAAATCCGTCTGTAGGCCTCTGATGTGGAATTGTAACAACAACTGCTTCTAAGTAGCATTCGGGGACAACCGCTAAAGGGTATAATTTGATAGCAAAGCCACGTGAAAATACTAGTATCAAAACAAACGTCCTTGCGTAGGTACTCGTATTTAAACACCAATCATTATGTCATCATAATTTACTGAAAATAGATAAATAATCTGTTCGAGAATATATAAAAAGCCTACAACCCTAACCGAGGGATCATTTGTAGTGGTTCTTGATACTAATCGGTTACATTTTCAAAATCAAAATGTTTAAGAACGTCTTAATTGTTTTCTTAGTCGCAACTCTAGTAGGCAGTGTAAGTAGTTTCTATGTTTTGAAGTTCTACTTGCCTCATCTTTCGTAGTAACATATTTTCAGTATAATTCAATCTCAGAATACAACAAAGAAAAAGTTAAATTTGACTTTCAGGGGAAAGCTTAGAATTATACTCGTATACATACATAATTTCAGACACATAATTGATTTTATCTTCATTTGCAGAGTCTTCAGCAGGCATCAGGTGGAAGCGGCGGCAGTGGAGGTATGTATCATTAGATTAAATAATTCTTATTTCAGAAAAAAAATGTTAGAATATCTTTTGTTTTTAAAGAAGAAAAATGGGATACCCATATTACCCATCAGACATGTCCACACACATCGCTTTCAGTCAGCCACACGCCCAAAGTCCCAACTCTTTAAAGATTTCACATTGACAAAATCATACCATTGACTTCAGTATTAACCAATTCATTTTCTCAGCAGGTATTGGTTTCGGCGCCAGTGCTTCAATGGGTGCTAACGTTGGAGGTAAGGCAGTTTACATTTATTCTTTCGTTTCGTTTTTCTTATCAATATTAAAGTTTCAAGTTACCACATACATAGCCCAAAGGCCAGTTTCTGAACACTCTTACCGGCGGCGGTTCAACTATTATTTTTTTCCTTAAAATACCTTACAGTTAAGGACTAAATATAACCAAATAGTTTCACATATTAGCACCAGTTGTTATATTAATGAAGAATTGTTTTAGCAGGATCAGGGGCGAGTGGCGGTGCAAGCGGAGGAATAGGCTTCAACGCTGGTGTCGGAGGCACTGCCGGTTCTAATGGACAATCCACGCAACAAAGTGGAAAATAAACAACAAAGATACGTACTGTAAAACGAATTGATTGCAGGAGCAATAGTACCTATGTCAATTTTGTGGGGTATGACAGTTTTAGACTAAAATATTATTATATTACGCACTGTTATTTCGTTACCTGATTTCAAAATAAAGATAAGAACTTTTGATGTACCTACCTGTTTTACTTATGTACCTCTAATGTATTTTCGTATCCGCTTCCTTTATAGAAAAGCCTTTAGTTCGCCTAAGTTTTGATCCTATACCACTTCAAATTGCACACTCACTTTTTCAAACAGTCTAAAATTCAATACCAAAACACTTCAAACAACATCACAAAATTAAAACAACACATTTCAATAAAACTATCAACTCTTTCACTACATCACTTTGTACTGAATATAGTACAAACACGAATATTCACATTAGATTCACATCGGAGGACATTTCAATAAAAACTTCGCCAATTGTTCTAAAGTCTACAGTCTACACACATTGATCACGTGTTAGATAAATTGTGAAATGTAGAACTATGTTACGAACCTAGTATTCATTGTTTTTTTTTTAATTTTTGCGTTTTCTGATTATTGATAATATGTATTGCGGAAATATAAATATAACATAATGTGTAGGTACAATAAAATTATTTCGGTCAACATTTATGTGATGTGCATACTTTGATTGCTTGGTCTGATTGCTATCTTTAGGTATGTGATTCTATACTAACATAATGAAGAGGATACATTTTTGTCTGTATTTTAAAGGCTACGAAACTAGTGAACCGATTTGAAATATTCTTAATGTGTGCATTTATTTTTAGTTTATCAGTTGTCTTCACAAGCTATGAAAAAAATATGTTTAACCACTCTCTAAATACGCAATACAATAGAAATATAATATGCCTACACAGATTTATATTAAAACCTTTGACGGCCCAAAGTATAAAACGCTAAATAAAATTCCTTCAACCCTTAGAAAAGCTCCTATCTCAAGTTCTAGTGCTAACACTATTTACGAGCGTTTTTAGTGCGTATAAAACTGTACTTAAGTGAGTACACTAGGACCTAGATAAGCTTAACTTTAGCGACACTTATGTTGATGTAAAAGGGTTCTTTCTAAGAGGGTAGTGAATTAGAAGACGCTATTACCAGTAGTATTCCTTTAATATATACTGTCAACATTGCATGAATATCTTTAGGGCTTTGTACTCAAATGGTAAAATGGGACCCTTATACTGAAACTTCAAAATCTGTCTGACATCAGACTGCAAGTCATGAACTATGAACACATGTAAGTAATGAATGTAATGTTTTTCTGTTGCCGCCTATAACAACAAGTAAATACTTAAAATATTTTAAGGGGATCCCCTAAAATAAACTTGTTTTTTTTATAGATAAAAATAGTTTGGGACCTTTCGTGTGCGTGTCCGACTCGCACTTGGCCTGTTCTTTATCGACAAGCCGTAAAATTGGTCATAGCGCTCTTCATTAAAGGGTTTCATAGATTACACTTTCTAGCAAACAGAAATGCAACAAATGGCTAAAAGTTTGCGACTCACGTGTGATGGATGTTTCCAGTGTTATTCACGATAATATACCGTACACAAAATCACAAAATAATAATTCACAAATCACTTTCTTCTACGCCACTAGCAATAGCGTCAAAAAATATTCACAACAACTTCACTTTGTAAAAAAAAATATATGAATCATTACAAACAAGAATCACAACATTCCTCTTTAAAATATCTCAAAAGACTAATAACACAAGAAAACAAAAAACAAGAACAAATATTTATCAGTTTAAACATATTGGGCAGTAGAACGGCAGTGGATACGTAATACATTAGTCGGAAACCGTTTAGATAATCGCGCACTCCTGCGCAGATAACCTCTCGTCCTACTATTGATTGCGCGTGATTTACTATCTGAGTTCTTGAGTATTTATAAGACAACGTATACAGTAAGATGAACGATAAGTTATTTCATTCATTCACTTTATTAATCTATTAAACGTCAATATGACGCTGAAGGGCAAAAACATTATTACCAAGGTATTTTTACAGGTTTCGTGGTGGCCTAGTGTGTAAAGAACCAACCTCTCAAGTATAAGTGTGCGGGTTCGATTCCGGGTCAGAAAGTACCTATGCAACTTTTCTAAGTTTGAATGTTCTTTCTAAGTATATGTTGGACATCAATGACTGTGTTTCGGTGGTTTTACGTTTTTATTCTTTGTATTTCACAGTCGGGAAAACCGTACACGTCTAAGTATAGCGCTCAGTGTCATAAAATTTTATTACGTTGAAAAACTATTTGAGGGGTGAAGGTGTCGCGATATTTATTTAATATTATTAATGTAAGTTGACTAGTGTTTTTTTTATTATTATTTTTACTTTAAGAAAAATATCATAAATGAAAAATAAATTGAAAAAGAAAATGTGGTTTAAATAATAAATGTGTTCTCTCCACTATTAATTGTACCTACATCACTAAATTAATGGATATTGCCAACGTCCACGATTCTATTAGATTGATAGCTGGTCTTATTAATACCGTGACGTCAATACAGTGCGCCCAGTAAATCAAGATACGGTGCGTTATTGTTTTCTATTGAATCTCATCAATTAGCTTCGTTTGTTCGTATCTTAATGCTTTATGCGGTGATTTTCGATAGATGGGGAACATTAATTTGGGATTAATTCATTTGTGATAAGTTTTTGTGTGGTACATTTTTCTTCTTGTTATGTGGGCTGTAGGCTGTAGGTCTACTAATTTATCAAGCCTTAACAACAGTCTTTTCGAATGTATGTGTCTTTTGAAATTAAAAATGCCCGGAAATAGAAACCAATACTCTATTATATGATCCGAGAATCAAACCTTCAAATCGTGTCCAGAAACCACATTAGCGACTTCGTGGTACACGACAAAATAGTGATTTCTTCTGTATTACTTAATTGGATTAATGAATCCACAGCTTAAAATATATCAGTTTGATTGACTTATTTATTACAAGGTTGTCACTGGTAAGTGTAACGCTTAGTGCACTTATATCGATGATGCAGTGTATTAAAAGTCGGTTAAAAGGTCTGCACAAAACAAAATATGTAATAATTTGATGCAAAATAATTCTATAAAAGACAGAAAATATACCTTTATTCAAAAGTAGGTACTCTTTCCACCATTAAAAGATCAAAGCTTATCCCATGCACAAAGTACAATGCTTTTCGAAATGCATCCAAGAAATTAAATTTTCCTTTTGAGCTTATTAAAAGGAATAGATTTAAATCTAATAGCCGGCAATGAAGAGATTTCATTAACTTTATCTTTTCTCTTAGCTATCTTTATATTCAGATATTCAGTTTTAGTTCTTCCTAGCCATGGAGAACAAAATGACTAGCGGAGGTGCCGTAACGGAAAACCGCCTAAGAAATCAGCGCGCCAAAATGCGGGTGAGCGGGGGACGAGAATCCTTACTGTTTTCGCCATTATACGTCGTCTTTGGACCAAAAATGTTGCCCCAAAGAACTCGAATGCTTTGTTAGTTCATTCGTAACATCGCGTTTTGGTCACGCCCACCGTACGGATTTGACCTAGTAGAAGAAGGCGCATGACCTTCCTGGATTATGGCATCTCTGCCTATCTTTCCTTACTCCGTGTTCCTAGCAGTAATGAGAACTAAGAAAATCCTTTGGTTGAGAACTATTTTGTTGCAGCTCATTTTAAACCTGGGAACTATAAAGAGTAGATAGTAATGGGTTTTAAAGAAACAGGGGGTTAATTGTATTAAATTAGTTTTCTTAGAACCGGTGTTTTAATTTTAAATAGTTCTGTATTTATCTTAGTAGTTACCGTGAGATACAAGCGGAAATAATGGGGAACGAGATGTTTCTTTTAGTTCAAAATATTTTTTACATCAGATGAGGACAAAGATACATATGTATTTTCATCCCAATGAACAGAGACTATTTACCGTTGCAAACTGTATTGATGAAGTATCACTAAGCCCAATAAAATTATGAAAACCACAGGCCTGAAGAAGTACAGGAATAATGCTTGAAATAACCTAAACAATATACAAACTATAAGTTCAATGAACAACAAACAAAAGCCAGTGTCAAAGAATAAAAAAAAAACACAAAGACTTAACAAATTATTAACCTTTCATAACTAAGCAGGAAAGTTGGCTAGTTTTCATCGAAGTTAGCGCAACTTAAATCGACTAAGCACAAAGATACACTGAAGCCACTCGACTTGCTAATAGTTTGTATTCGAGAATAAACTTTAAGTTCATAGCGATTGTTTTAGTTGGTTAGCTTTATGAATAACTAGCGGTTTGTCGTTATAAGTAGATATATGAAGGGAGAGGTACACGCTTAAAATTGAGCGTTGCTGTGTCTTTTCAGTTAAGGATGGTTTATAGTTTAGCTGATCACCAGCGTTGGTCATAGTATGTATGAACATCACCCGCACTAATAGTGACACGTTATTCAAAACTGGTTCCTAGAATTTCATACATTTTCAGCTATCGACCCGACTCAGCGGGTCTGTAAAGCAGGCCATATTGACACGCAGCATTGAAAATACCTGATGAGGTGTAATAAGTATGTAAGTAGGTAATTCTAGAGTTCATAAGTTTTCCAAAAAAAATATCTATTTTACTGCACACATGTGCAAACAACTGAAAATGCATAGTGTTATAAAAAAAAAATATATCTTCGTGTTGTAGTTATACATTCATTCACATTTGAAGAAAAGAATTCTCTCCAAAAATACTAAAGACGAATTTCTCAAGCAAAAAAATCTTTCTTCATACAAACAATACACAAAAGTGTACTGTGACATTATCTAGAACCCTGTCCGTCCGTCCGTCCGTCGGAGTCTTATCTGACCCGTCATATTTGTTAACCCTATGACAGGGAGGCGTTATACGAGACATTTCTGACCCACAGACCAACGGACCAGCTATATTTTGATGTAGATAAGTTCTGTTAAGATACTCGTATATGTACAAGGAGCAGTTCTTTTGTTGACCTTAAATATTATAATGTTTCAAGGTACTAATTTTAAAGCTTTATAGTCCTGAGTTTCATAATGGCACATCACTTAAATCTTATTAGTATCTTGTAGGTTTTAATTTGGGTTATCGTTATTTTATGACATAATACAACCAACACGCTTACTTTAAAGCAGCTGCTAAGAAAATCTATTAACCATAAAAACTCCTAAACCCCTCCAAAGCAACACCCTTTATATTTATCATGGCGACAGTTCCACAACAAAGAACGGCCTAATTTAAATATCAACAAAGTTCTCTTGAACACACAGTAATCACTTTGCGAGGCTACTTTTTAAAAGTCCAAATATAATTAAAAATCCCTCCTTTAATACGTGGGACCACCCCCCACCTCCCCGGATAGGGGGTGCGAGTAATTTGAACGGATTCCGCGAAAAGGTCCCACTTAATATATTGTTGCAAAAAAGGGAAAAAGTTGACTAAATAAGTCCGGCTTAGCCGTAGTGAGATATAGCTTTAAAATTCATCGCGGATTTGGATATTTTTTCTAATAGGAAGCGAGGAGAATATCGGCAACATTTTTTCAATTTTGGTAATATAACGAGTGTCGAGTATTTGTATTTCAGTGGAAATGTAAGTAACGTAAACATTTTTTTCAAAAAATATAAATTCAGTTCAGCCCATTTGTTTCGCTAATTCTTTCTTTCGTGGCAAGAAAGATTGGGCTTCTTTAGATTGCAATACTTTTTCTCGCTATGGCTTTATTTCCACCTACTCCATCGATCTACATCCATCTCAAGATCCAAAAACCCCACCACATTCCTCAGACATTTACGACTTTACTATTTCCAACAAAAAATCATAAAAGCGAATCCATTGTTCGTCAGTGTTGGCATACGTCTTCGTAGTAACGTGACGAAAAGAGCCACTTACAAGGGGTTATCTATGAGTCGCGACACAATACCGGTCGAGATAGGGGTGCCGGATTTGGGGTCCACGCATCAAAAATAGCGAGCGATGATAACATATCATCGAGACGGCCGAACAGCCAAACTAACACTCGTAAACTTGCTCTACATGAAGATGCAGTGGGCTTTGTGGTGGGGGGTACACGGGCGACTGATCTGTCGCATGAATATATCTCACATATGTGTGCATGAAGCCCAGCAGGAACATTTCAGTAAACATTTTTTTGGAACACAGCTCAAAAATCTGGTGCTAATTGAAAAACGTGTCCAAAAAATCACGACTATTCTTTCAAGGTTTTTGGATTCTGTAAATAATCAACTAAATAAGAAGGTAATCCTTATTATTTACAAGGTAAATATACTAGTGCTAAAGTAAGCTAACTATCAGAAAAAAGTCGCAACACAAAATCGCAAGTCTGCGCAATTTTTTACAACCTTTATCATTACACATTCTGACTCCCACCCATCAAATGGCCGAGACCCCTATAAATAAGCTACGGGGCCTCCAGATTGCCGGGTTATAAATGAAAGGGTGCACGGAAATTAGGGTTTTTTACAACGGAACCCTAAGTCGCGAGCGTGTCGCTGTTCCCGTAAACAATTTTTCATACCGTGAAAAAGGCTACTACGGCTATATTGAGTAAATACGCCTTATTTGGGATGATGGAATATTTTTTTATGGTGGCCCATGGTAACTGATTACGCCAACATAAGGCGGGGAGGATATATTTTTTTCGTAATAAGGAAGACAATCAGACGTAAATCCTACTAAAGACGGATCATTTAATAGTTTGAAGGGGAACCTTGTTTCTTTTTTTTTGTAGAACAAGAAAAATGGGACAGTGATTTTGTTTAAAGAGAGACAGTAGTTTGGCAACATCAAGACACATTTTCATTCTTTGTATCAATACTACGGTCTATTTTAGGATAGATGACTGTGTCCTACCGAAACTGACAATTAATGGAGCCACAATTTACAACATCAATCAGTCAGATACTACAGAATGTTACCCAACAAATGCTAAGCTCACAAGACAGACTAACAATCAAAGGAGTATCTTACTAAGATACTACAGTGAATGAGTAAATAGGATTCAGCACAAGTCTACATCTTCAAATTGATTTTGCGAAGGATTAATTTGCCAAGACAAACGCTGTGTATGTATTTACTTAAGTGTGCGTTACCCTGTACTGTAGTGTGTAGTGTTTATCTTAGTATTCAGCCTAGTACCCACGCAATAGTCTATTTACTATTTGATCTGGGTGTTCTACATACAGCCTTAAGCTCGTACATAATATAGGCTTTACAGTGTTGATTTTCTGAAGATTGTGTGTGTTTAAGGCAACGGAGAAACTGTGTATCAAGACCTTAATGTAGCTAAATATCTTCTATATTATGTAAAATCTACTTTAAATAGACTAATAATGTCTCTGGATGCCCATGAATTAATATCCTGATGAGAATTTATATGAAATGGAGAAAGAAACTTCATCTATCCACTAAAACAAACCAAAAGACTCAAACAACACAAAAGCACATCGCAAACATCAGAAAACATTTCAAAAGTAAGAAGAACATTAAAATTGAAGAAAGTTTCATAACTTGCAAACATTTGTCAAACTGCGCAATATACGAACTTCGAACATAATGAAGCTTGCATCGAGAACTGCAAAATACACAACACAAAACACACGAGAAGTCAGGAGTACACATGTACAGAAACCATACGTATGCCAGGGCCCCGGGTCCCGGCGGGGCCACGTTTGCAGGGGCCCGCCGTCTCGGAACTTGCGAGCGATGCATTAATTAATTCATTATTAATACAAGCTCTGTAAAAGGGTAAATAGAGAGTTTTGAAGTTATGTGCTGTACTTAATGTGCAGTCGAGGCCATTGGCTTGACAGCGATCTTATAGTTATCTGGATTTAGCTATAAACGTGTTGTTGGTAGCTTTCTGTGGTAAGACATGTAGTATATGAATGCTGGTTAAAAGTTTTTTTTTTCTATCGGAACATATCACTGGAGTATTCATAAAAATATCCAGTAGTTCTATGAATGAGTTGAAACACAATCCCGTTCTATCATTCTTAACAGATTCTAACTCAATAGTTGAATTGCATTCCACTGAAGGAGTATTTATGATTCCACCGAAATATTTAAAAAGAAAATCAACTAGAGGAATTATATGACAAATAATATTTTGTAGAACCCCACAGAAGAAAACAACATAATTTACTAAATTCCAATTAGCTTAATCAAAGCACTCTGTCTCCCCCTAAAGGCGAGAGCGTGATGATATAAATAAAAGCAGCGATTAACACACGTTGTCCATTTCGTGACGTGTCCAAATTAGGTCGGACGATGCAATTTAAACTTGTAGCCAGGGTCCGTAGATTAGGGCCAGGGGGTCATAGTTCATTATTAGAGGACATTTCACTACCGGGACTTAATTTTAGCCTGATGTTCACTAGGTGCTTGACAAAAAACGGGACACGCAAAGCAAAAACAAACTGTAACTGAAGCAGCTAAGGTTGGTTTCGCTTTGAGAGGAGACCCAAATTTGTGGGTCCACAGCATTGTTGAAGTTCTTCAGCTGGCCGTAGCTTCCCTTGTAAAACGTGCCAAGGGACAGAAAGATAGCCGATAACTTACTTACTTAGCTCTTGTAATGTATGCAAGGCAGTGTTAAGCTGCGTTAAGTTCTACTTGTCAACGGACCTATTTAAGGTCGGGATTGCGTGGAAGTCCTTAGGGCGGAAAATTTGCTTTAAAACAAGCGGCGCAATATCAGCTGATACTAGCACTGTGGGAATACTCTATTCTAAGGCTCTTGCAATAAATTACTCAGATATTTCCATAACTACCTAAAGTTATACAAAAGTCAAAGGAAACAATCATAAAAAAGATATCAATGACCATTGTAAAAACAAAGATCTACAAAAAGCAGTTAGGTACCATTAGATTATTGAAAGTATAGATAGAACAAAAGCTTGAGGAAGTAAAGTAGGTATCCTTCTTATATCTGTTTCTTGTAAACCACGCTCCAGTGAAACATGTTCAAATAATGGCTTATCTAGACGACGCAGCTCGTTTTATTTGGAACATGTCAACATCAATATTGGGTGCCCGCGTCAATACTGCTCCGCTCAAACCCAATTTATCTCACTACATATTACATTACCTGTCAAAACATGTACAAACAACGCGGTGCCCTAACGTGCTGTGAATTGAAGCACCAATCTTGTTTTGTCACTTTAGCTTTTAACTTTTATTTTTTCAACAATATTTTTATGATCGCTTGTCAAGATTAAGGCTTTTTTTAGGTCAGTACCTACTACTCGTTATCGAGTCCATAAAATACGCAGCCTTCAGTAAACTCATCTATATTCGATAAACAAACCGCAGTAACCGCTTTGAACTCGCTAAAATAAACACAATTTATTCGTAAAAAAGCAAAATAAACAAAAACGAGAAAGGGACTACATCAATATTCCTCAATTTCCACATCGGAACGTTTGAAATACGCCTCCAAGTATTTCTATCTATCATCCTCATGAACTCCGTGAAACAGGGACCGCGGGACCATCTATTACAGACAGTCTGCTGTGCAGTCGAGAGCCAATCGGAAATTCAATTTCCGATATGATACGATCCGCTAAGAGATTGCTGAAATACGATAGCACCGCTCACCGATACACGGGAGAACATAAACGATCTCCACTCAAGCTTATAAACGAATCTTTGATCCCACAATTGATTAACAAAGAAACGTTTTTAACAGAACTGCAATAATAGGTATTAGCATTTTTAGTTCGCGCTGCGTCTAAACTGCTGGTGTATAATGAAATGTAAACTTGAAGTCCAAAACGTTTAATAAAATATAACTACAGATTCTACATCAGACTCGCTGGATCCGTGCCGTCGGCGTGTGAAGGGGACAACATTAGCCAATTTTCCTAAATACATAGACGAAAGCTTGGGCTTGCGGATTGTTTTAGATGGACCCGCAGTCGGTGGCCGCCCAGTTTTCTTGAGCCGGGACGTTCCAAAGCGTTGTGCCTTGTACGTCCAGGCCCGAGCTGTAGACTTCATTTTTTGGTACAAATTCTGCTGTACCTGACGCTGAACGGTCTTGTGTCCATCAGCAGTACTATTGTTTTCGTTAATTTTGACGTTTGGCTCTGGGTTTCTTTTTACTGCTTGAAAATGATTGGCCTCTTCGCTAAAGGACTGCGGTGGCAATTTTCCGGTTAAAACTGCTTTCATTGTTTGTCTGAAATTTTAATAACGAAGTGTTTCATTTTTGCGATGATGCATACCGCCATCATGAGTTTTTTAGCATATTATCTAATTTCCTCCAAAAATTTCTTTACTTAACCTTTAACAATTTTCAGTTGTTTCGTACATTTTTTCTTTTAAAAACCTTTTATTAACTAGCTTCTAGCTACTAGCTGCGTTTATCACATAAATATTTGCTCTTACCTGATTTCATCGGCGGAATTGAAGTCTAAGGCATTGAAATCATTCATGTTGTGTGAATTTTGTTCGGGAGTGAAGTCATCCTCCCGGGAAGTGGTTGGTTGTTCATCGCTTTGTTTATTTTGGTCATCCCCAGAACCATGTTTCTGTGATGTTTTGCTGTTAGTTATTTCCATTTTAGCTATTTTTCCATTTAAATAAAATATAAAAATATATCATTGAATGTATTTAAGAATAAGTGTCATTGTGACAATTAAATAGATTTTTTTTTCTTCGCGTGATGGAAAGCAAGCCAAAGAGGTTATTTTCTTTACTGGTATGTTACACCCTAGAAGAGTCTGAATAATTTGTGATTCTAGAGGATTTAATACAAATGAGATGAGACTCATAACTCCAGTCTAGACGAGCAGACGAAGACAAAGAAAAATGTCGCATTCAGAATTTAATTAATCAAAATCTCACGCTATACTTAGGTATCCAAATACATAATTCAAGTGAAGTCAACGAGAAACTTGGATGAAGTAAGGTACCTACAGTAGAACATTTCATTGAGGCAGGTTACGACACACTGGGGAACGATGGTTAATAAGCTTTATAATTTAACGCAAATTCGCCCCGCCTTGGAACAACACGAAGACTTATTAGTGGCAGAAATTCTGCAGTGCGAAATTAGCCGAAGGTTTACGACATTACCGCCGAACACCGGAAGACATGCTTCACTGGATTTCTTGGTATTGACTCGGATTGGGGAGAAATGAACTCAAGAACTGAAAATGTACCGAAGCTTCTCTCAAACTGAATTAATACACTACACAGTAGATAGTGTTGAAAATATGGCAGTAGAAATATTCTTTATTGAACACAAAACTGAAAGCCGAGCGAACTATTAGCTCACTGGAGTATTTTCCAGTGAAACAGTCCGCAGCGCCCGTTCGCATCTGTGCCGCCCATTCTCATAATGGAACGGCCTGTTTATCCGGACTCGAGTTTCTTCGCGGTTAACAGTTTTGAAATAAAACTGAGTCACCCTGTACATTTGGTCTTTATATTTTTTAATTTGTGAACGCTTATTATAATGGACGGTCTTCATTCCATATTTACAAAATATACTCTGTTGTAGTAAAAGAAATCCAATACACTGTAAACATTACCACATCGTGTATCCACTCACTACACATACGAACAAGAATAAACGAATACTAACAAAGGACCAAACGAAATACATAAGTCTGACGACTCTGACGTAACCTAACAAGCTAAAAGGTAAAGAAGCAATCCCACTTAAAAGCACGTGCCACCAGAATCTAAAACTCCAATCCTTTTCCAGATTAATCCAGCTCCGCATATACGTTCCAATTTTTCTCCGCACCTTGTCACCACTTCGATACGTCAGGGGAATTTATGGGTCTCTTTACTTCTGTATCGGCCGTAAGTACTGGCCGATAAATTTAGTGGCTTCCAATCACCTAGTGCACTTACACCGTGGCTATAAAATGTTGCAACCTTTATTACAATGGAGTAATGAACTGAGATTTAGTGAGGGTTTTGTATTTATGTGGTGAGTTATAATGTTATAGAAGTGGTGAGGTTTGAGGTGTTGATGTTATGGCTGTAGTAAGCTCTAGTAGGTATAGGAAACAAAAGATATACAATATTACCTAGCATAGTAGCCCATGTAGGTAATATTGCAGATCTTTTGGTTTACTCAAAATGGGCAGTTGCCAGTGTATAACAGATAGATTTACAGGAACTTGACCTAAAATTAGTCAGTCAAAATCTGATGAACACAAAATCTGTAATTATTTGTGAATGTTTCCAAAAGTGAATTTGATTGAAGCGATATTTTTCGAACGTTGAAAACTGCACCCTGATTATGCGTGACCACTTTCCATATCAACTTGATAAATATACACTTCAATATAGCTTTCAACACTATACCACACTTCTACACCATTGTACTTTAAAACATCTTTCACAACCAAGCCGTTTCAGTTGTCCTAGACCTAAAATGTCATGTTTTCAGTCTAGCTCAAGGCCCAACACCACACATTTCTACGTCCACATTTCTACGCCTATGTAAGAACTCTAATATTACTAGCGGTTCTCAAGTTTATTCAGACGTTTGCTAACGTGTGGCTGAAGAAAGCTTTCTTGGCCTTGACCGATATTCCATTTGGTGAAGTTCTTAGGTAAAACATTTTCACATTTGCCTAAAATATTTAGTAAGACATGGCCCAGATTTCAATGTGCTTCTAACTTCTATTTGGACATATAAAGCTGCATCCCAAAGTTTTTTTTTGTGTCACTAAGAAACTTCTACTAGCACACGCATGTAAAGTAGCCGTTTCACCGTCACCGTAACCTATATCTATTCAATCTCACTCAATTCAGATGTTACCATGACAGCATACTCGTATGAGCATAGGAAACAACATACATTCTTATTTATAAATACTATGAAGGTAAGGGAAGATTATTCGACTGCGCCAAAAGGAGAAATACATGGATTTATTGTTCATATATTCTCTATATACGATCTCTATTGTTTATTCTAAAACAGACAGTTTTCCTAGCCTTTTTAATACTGCATGGTAGTGGAACTACATAGGAACAAAACGCAGCAATAAGCCTTTAACAGAACTACGCCAGTTGTAATGGTCCACTTAAATAAACGGCTCGCTATTGACTCCCAACGCGATGAGATAGCTATGAAAGAGCTGTGGGTTATTGCTTTACAAAGTGTCCTTTCAATAGCTCTTTGGTTCTCTAACATAGGTTTTTTTTCACTGTTATATAGACTTGTGTCAACATTAGTCCAGTTTTCATTAAAAGGTTTAAATGTGGTGTATAGCACTTATCCGATCATACTCTACAACAACAAAAAATGCTTACTGGCCAACCGTCCCCAATCTGCCCCTAAAAGACACCAAAGGTATTGGACATTACAAAAACAAAGAAAAAAAATTGAATGGGAGGTTTTCTTTACTGATAATTTTTTAAGAAATGTTCCCAAGAAAGTGACAGGTGGCGTTGTAGCTACAGGTTAGTAAGCTTATGGATTGCAAATAAATATTTGCGACTCCTAAACAATTCATTATTTTCTACAGTTTAAAGAAAAAGGCAACAATCTGATACCAGTAATATAAAAGTCGAACAAAGTAGTCTGTCTGTTCCGCTAGGGCTCAGATGTTCAAGAAAATTGACCCGCACCGCTTGTCTGACCAACAGATTTATAGACCAAAGATTATATTGTGCTGTACACTGTACAACTCATATGGATGCCTGGTCACATCTTCAAACCGGGAAATGGATGCTTCTGAATTTTGTTTTGAAGTTTTTCAGTGTGAAATAGTTGTAAATAAAAAATTTTATTCGTAAAAAAATGTTTTTTTTATATAACCTGAAAAAAAATTAAACTCAGCAAATTGAAGTATCAATCAAATATTTAGTATGGGTGGCTTCTGACATGAACATGCACGCATTCTTGGCTTTCCCATCAGGTATTACTATTATAAAAACAAAAAATATATTGACCTCACGAATCGAGTACCTAAAGCCACGAGCAACTCCTATTTCAAAATAACTAAAAAGCTCTCAAACCTTAGTGGTACAGACACAATTTTACACGTGTTGTGTCGGATTACTGGGCATTCTCTAATAATGTATTGAGCTCAAGGGTCAGCGATTATAAACTAGAAGCCCTTTGAACCAGTACACGGGTCCCCTTTCATCTGACTGCCCTTAAGGATCAACGGACCTCTTTAATTCAATTCAGAGTGTTTATAACAGACTTCATAGGTAGTTGCTACACTGTATTAAAGAGTGTTAAATATGTTTAACGCAAGTACCTAATATTTATTTGCATTATGGGTTTAAGGTTTAATCCTTTTAATGAAACTTCGCGAGCAAATTTTCCGTGTGCACTTCGAAAGATCCTTTGCACCCAATTAAATATAAATGATCCACAAAAGCCTTTCTACATTTAATTTATAAAGAATGAATTGTGTTTCATCAGCTGAAATAGTTTACCAACATCTGTCTACTCTTAACTCATATTTATTCATTTCTCTTATCTATACAATTGGTGCTCAATCATTAGGCTCATGGGAGCCATTTTCGTTTCCATCCCTCTCGCTCCAACCGTCTTGTCTTCATGATTAGATCGTTTCATCTCATTCTCGTCAACCACAAGACGTTTTGTTTCTACTGATTTATTGAGCTTTAATGTTTTCTATTTAGTTCCACAATTGTAATGGAAAACATTACAATGAGCGCGGTCGGCATAGATCTCATCCGAGATTACTGAATCTTTCATTAATTACTGAACTGGAATTTAGATAACTTTCATAGTACAATAGATCCTTTTAATGTTCCTTGTTCGAGATTTTACACTTTATTTTCAGTCACAAATTAAATTCTGGATTCTATTTGTTCTTTCTTTCTAATCAAACAACACGTCTACCATATTTGTCTCAATCTGTTCCTCCAAAGAATAAAAGCAAAACCGACGAAACGAACGCTCTATTGAAAAGCAAAAAGTTCAAAGAACTCATTTCAGCTGTTAATACAAAATTAATTTTAAAATAAGAAGCCCAAAGTTTAAAATCCAATAAAGGCTGATGGTTATCAGATCTTGGGGGGAACCGTTCCAAGACTTCATCTCCCCGTATTTACTTTGGAGACAAAGATAAAAGCGTTCGTCCGAGGGATTTATACATTGGTTGTTTGAAGCCCGCAAAGATACTCGTGCCATTGGAAATATTAAAATGTGGATCTAGATTTTTCTCGGGTTTTTGTAGAAATGGAATGTCATATCATATCTGCTTTGGGAATACCGCAAATACCTAGTTTTAAAACTAGTGGATGAAAAAATTAAAAGCTTCAAGCCCGTTAGATGAAAAAAGACTCACGTTATAGCTTTAAAAGCCATAAAAATCTTTAAGCAGAAGATAAATTATAACGATATCCGGCGAACAAATGCCTCAGTAACATCAAACAAACAGCTAAATAAATCACGGAATACGAACAGCAATTTATCCATTGAGTTCGTCACCGTCTCCCGTAATCCGATATAATTAGCAGTAGCATTAAACTTTCTGAATAACGTCTGTTCAAGTTTCGACGTAAAAACTTCGCCATTGTTAAGTGTTAACTAATTGAGACACCCGTGTCCACTGCTTGATCAAATTATAGCGAACCGAGGTGTTTCAGTAGCTTTAATAATTATTATCGGAGCTGCTAACTGTTCTGTATCTTTTGTTACAAAATACCTCTGACCTGCCACATACACATGCTTATAAATATGTGAAACCTTCGACATTAAGTCCGTAGATTGCTTTATTGCAATGTCACACAATCATATCGATTAAGATAAAAAAGCCCACACCATTCACCGCAAGCCCAACATCCCATTTCAATTTCAAAATTCATCCCATAGATTTAAAATCGTTCAAAAAATCCATTAAAATGGAAGTCTTTAACATATAAGTGCACAATGGTTGTGGCCCCAAATCCATTGACAAGTTTCTATGAGCGTCGTTTAAATCATATCGCACAATAGATTGGGGAATGCATTGAAAAGCCAACAGGAGTCAGAATGCGGTATGGAATAAATGGCATTTTCGATGTGTATAGCTCTGAAAAGATGTGCATTATTGGAATATAATTTTGTGGCTTTGTTGTGGATTTTTATTTCATTTTCCAGTCTAAAGCCTAGCCTTCAGGAATTTAGTTTTAACTCGACCTATATGTAGTGTCGATAAGGCAGCATGCCTATAATTAAAACTATCGATTTTAACATGTTACGTAACTTACAATTTATTAATAAACTCAGATTTTCCGAAAAAAATTGTGAATAAGCTGCACCTCATAATTTATACACATACGAAAAACGCGAAGAAAGCATTCGACCTCTCAAGCTAAAGTGGGGTAAGATGAATAGGATCTCAAGTTTAGTACGGCGGCGGTGCTAAGAAATGATGTGATTTCGGCTGGCGTGAAGTTGAAGGAGTTTATTTTGATATGTGTACCTGAGAGCACTTTAAACAAGAAATTGAGCCTCAGAAAGGTCGGGATGATGGACTGGTTCGCGAAGGAAATATTTCGTTAAAAGTTTTAGTACGTACAACATAAAAGGTTCAGAATATTAATAGTTTTGTGTCTTAAAATTGATTCGGGTTCAGCTCAACCCACATCTCCTGTAAGACCTGAAAGTATGTATCAATCTTGTTCAAGACCTGTAAAACATTTAATGGCACACAAAAAGTTTTGTGGATAAAGCTGACAAAGTACACAGTAAACTGTTCTTTAATTAAATCAATTTCGCAACCAATGAATCTCTTTATAAAACTTTCACAACCCAAAATGTGCGCCATGAATAACCCGAAAACAGTTATTTACCTTAAAGAACCGGCTACCGAAACAAAGAAAGAAATTAAGACGAATGTTAGAAAAAACGTACTACAAATAAACAATAAGAAACTAGTTAAGAGCGATTCGACCTTAAGGGAGTGTTCAGTTCATAGCAACTAAATGGTTTTGTAGAGAAACAATTCACTGGACACCTGGGTCCCGTCTGATAGAGGGACAACAAATACAGTTAGAATAGAATTACAAAGACGAGCTGTTGTATGACGGCTAAAGTGGCGCAGACGACCGAAAGCCCTTTGAGCGGTCCTGCCGATGTTTTATTTCGTTTCGAGCTTTAGATACAGACAGACGTATGCTTCAAAATATCAAAAGATGCATTCGCATATTATTGTAGAGGAAGATTGCGTTGAAATATGTTCTTTGTTTAAAAGGTTAAAAACGCTAAACCCTATAAAAAGCAAAAAAATAACTTTTAACACTACGTAAACTAAATTTTGTCGTGTCGGGGGACCGCTCTAATTCATTACTTTAGATACGTGTTTTTTTTTAACACGAATGTTGTAATTAGGTAGGTATCATTTGATTTATGTAAGTATTTATGAAGGTAAAAAGCGGTCCCCCGACACGTCAAAATTTAGTTTACGTAGTGTTAAAAGTTATTTTTTTGCTTTTTATAGGGTTTAGCGTTTTTAACCTTTTCAGGTCGGGGGTTTTTTTAAATTTATAATTTAATTTTATTTCATGCTTTTTAAAGGAGCTCCTTAATTTTTCCTTCTTTCATTTAAATTATTTTGCGATCTCGGCCAAAGGAAGCTGTTTAACAATCCTCAGGACAAACTGGCTCTGGGAGAATTGCACAGATTGAGAAACAATAAAGATTAACCTTTGGACATTCTAGATTTTCAGAAAAAATATAAATCGGTTTATCCGTTTCATTCCGGCATTTCGGGGTTTTATCCGCCACATGCCACATCCCATTTCCAGCATCAGGTTCTCGTCAATCAGAAACATGAAGAGAACTCGTCCAGACAAATTCAACGAGCCCAAACTCGATGGGTTTACTAAAAGGCAGTTCAGGGTTACGTCTCCTGCCTTCGTGCCTTAACAGCAGACCAGCTCAGCGGTTCCAAAAGACATTAGTGTTTCAAATTTCAGATCCCACATATACTTGCAAGTAAACTGAGCGTGTAACATTCCTATCACATCTAGCAAACGAGCTGATGACCTTGAAGACCTGAACCGATTTCCACCAAACATAGCTAAGAACACTCCCGACTGACATACCTTTTAAACAAAAAAAACCGCATTACAATCGGATCATCCGTTTGGGAGCTACGATGCCACATACACACACACACACACACACACACACACACACACACAGACACGTCAAACTTATAACACCCCGTCGTTTTTGCGTCGGGGGTTAAAAATAGAGAAGTATGATACTGCATGCCATAGGCAAGGCCTTTATGTAGGTACCGTGTAAGAGTACGTACAAGACATACATTTTTCACATGGCTGCTACTAATTCAAACCCACATTAAAGAAGTAG
The DNA here is from genome assembly GCF_030705265.1 of Helicoverpa armigera. Lineage (NCBI taxonomy): Eukaryota > Metazoa > Arthropoda > Insecta > Lepidoptera > Noctuidae > Helicoverpa > Helicoverpa armigera. Next base: position 8,574,184 of record NC_087135.1, on the reverse strand, counting down.
TTCATTACTATTTTATTTTCACTTATTCTGTCGTAACCGAGCCTTTAATCTTTTTAACACATAGTCCAAAAGAAAGTTCTCCAAGCGTATTTTCTTTAAGCGCCACTATTTATTTATTTTCCTCCTAAAAATGTCCAAATATTCCTAATCCTGAGCTCAATTCTATCACATTTAAGAAAGTTACTGCCATACTTACCATTTATAAGGATAATCGGGGCATCATTTCCATCTATGAGCATGTTTACTGCTAGTAAATCCGCTTTTGCTTGTATTTCGATTTGAAGGAATACAGGCTGCCGAGAAATGCTAAAATCCTGCAGTTCATACATTATTCGTTACCGTACTGTCGTATTCTTGAAATGTTTTCGGTTTCGGGTTGAATGAATCGAATGTTTGTCTTCCACGGCTTGTCTTCACATGTTCACATTTGCTTCAAGATTAGAATTAAGATGGCGCTGCCGTCACGTTAATATTAGCTCCGTATATTTATAGTGTTTAAAAATATTACAAAGATAAAAACAGTACAAATTTTGATGTCAATACATAGATTTAAGTATAATTATCAGTGTCTAATGTTTGTGAGTGCTACTACGAACGATATAACGAGAAAAGTGAAAAACTAAAAAACTTACTCGTGATCAGTGCAAAGTGGACTAAAATATAAACAATACTGCAATTTGGTAGTTATTCTCAGTGATATCTTGTGAATAATATCGTAAATTACGATATTTTTACCACCACGAACAATTAAAACCGATGGATTCATAATAACTTTTGATTTTCTACTTAAATTGCTTTGCCGTTATTTGTTTACATATTTTGAATTTCGTTCAAAATACTTATCAACCACAATAGACAATACAAACGATCAGTGTTACCAATGCAATAATTGAATGAACTATTTTGACAATTGACAATTTTGACAATTGAGTGTTACCATTCTCACAAACTACAAAATATAATTAAGGCCGTTTTGCAGAGCCATCTATTGGTAAACAATAAATACGTTACTACAAGAATACATTATATAGCCTATTTCGCGATTTTGAAGAACGACCGCTTAGCCTGATTACGCTGCGTATAACCTGCCGTTGTCAGCGACCCAGGATCGATCCCAGCCAAGGGATATTTTTGTGAGTTTATTTATCTTCATATTATAACGGCCAGATTCGAAAAATAATTCAAAATGAGTAATAACAACGTTACACTTCGGAGAAAGAATTTGAATCGATCTCTTTCGATGGAATCTTTAGACAGCCTGGCATCATGTCGAAGTGTGAAAAGCATGCTAGACTTATCGACGCATCTAAAGAGTGAAGAATATAATGAACTACAAAATATGATAATAAACCTTAAGGAACAGCTGCTAAGTGCTCATTTAGAAATAGAAACATTGAATGAAGAAAACAATTCGCTAAAGCAGAAACTAAATGAAGAAAAACAAAAAACCAGTCAATTCAAAAATATGTATATATCAAGTATCAGTTCCTCTAGGAATCCATGCTCTTTAACGTGCAGCGCCAAAGGTAACAGACATTTAATTAATAGAGCAAACGTCTCTTCAAGAAAACTGGACTTGAGTCTTGATTTTCAAACACCTAAGGTGTATAAACATCCTTGTACCGAAAATAACATTGAGAAGCCAAATATCGAAGATAAACAATTGAAGATAACCAGCGAAAGCCAACCATTTAACGATATTAAAACAACTCAAATAAACACAGAGTGTGAAACGGCGAAACATAACACGAGTATTTCACAACCTAAACCAGAAACTGGAAATATAATACTGTTATCTGATAATCAAGGCGAAGGCATCGTTGATTTATTAATACGTAACAAATCTAAACTTATCCTTAAGGATTTTAAAATCTCAGGGTTCAGAAAACCTGATGCCCCCACTGAGGATGTCTTATCCAGTTGTAATTTGTTAGCCAAAGAATTAACGGCAAATGACAGTGTTGTTATCATGACCGGAAGTAATGACTCTAATCCGTTTAAGTTTCTTATGGAAATGTCCCTAGCTCTCAAAGCACTGAATAAGTGCCATGTATATGTAGTTAACGTACTGTACAATGCATTTCTAAACGAAGGTAAACTAAACTACAATCTTAAACTTTTAGCACAAAATTTCAATAACTTTTCATTCATCGAAGCTAAAAATAATTTCAGTATTGTCAAACAAATAATACACAAAATAAATATAGACCAATATAATAAAAGCTTCTTATCTTTCAACAAAAAACCTACCAAAGTTGCTCCAATTGTTAAAAAGTCATACACTGTCAATGATACACCCTATTTCTTTAAAAAATCTCATAACACTAATCAGAAAACGCAATGCACACAGCAACCACGCAGAGGCACAATCCCCTATTACTTTCAAGTGATTGACAAAACTAACAAGCCACCTTCGCATGTTCCGGATATCGATAGCGGCAAGAATAATTTATTTCGTGACTAATGATATCTATACGAATACTTTTTCTATACTCCACCAAAACATCGCTGGAGCATTAAATAAAATTCATGATTTAGAACTTGCTATTCAAGATATGTGTGAGTTAGGAACATATGTTGATGTGATATGTCTAAGTGAACACTTTATAAAGAGAGGTTATGATAATTATATGGTCTTAAACAATTATCGAATGTGTGCTATTTATTCACGTCTAGATAAAAGTCGAGGTGGAACTTGTATTCTTTGTAAAGACACATTTCAATGCACTGAACTAAAAGAAGTTAAAGACATGAGCATCGAAAAGCATTTTGAGGTATGTGGTACAGAAATAAAACAATTACGTCTCATTGTCCTTTGTGTGTATAGGACACCAAATTCGAATATAAATATTTTCTTCGAAAACTTCGATAAACTGCTACAAAAGGTTGAACTCAAAAAGTGCCGAATCGTAATAGCCGGTGATTTTAATATAAACTTTCATCTAAAAGATTGCAATGCTATAACATTTGATGAACTTATCTCTAACTATGGTCTACAACGCCATATTCATACTTCTACAAGGTTAAATACTTGCATTGATAATATTCTAAGTAATATTCCTGACGCAGTTGGCATAACACACAATCTTTGCCTATCGGATCATAACACAGCTCAAGTTATCGAATTTAAGTATCTAAAAAAGAACTTTACTAGTCATTACTTCGTTAATAAACATGATCTTAGCAAAGAAAACATTAATAAATTTATTGACTGTATAGGCAGCATATCCTTCTCCGAAGTCTATGACTCCCCGCTTGCTAACGATGCTTTTAATAGTTTCCATGACTTATTGACATTATTCTACAAGTTATGCTTTCCAGTCATGAAAATTAAGGTAAATCGTAAAACGTCTAAGCTGAAATGGATCACGAAAGGACTTAAGATAAGTTCTAAAACAAAAAGGTTGTTAAGATACAAGTATTACAACAACAGAACAGATGAAAATAAAGAAAGCTTTAAAAAATACTCTAATATTCTAAAAAAGTGTATTAATAATTTACAGTCTTCATGTAATCAAAAACATATCACTAACTCTAACAATAAAGGTAAAGCGACATGGGATGTAGTAAAACGCACTATGGGTAACGAAACTTCAAAGGAATACATTGAAGGGCTTACTGACGACAATAATATTCTAAGTACGTCTGGCTCGGATATTGCTAACATATTTAATAATTTCTTTATAGACACTGTTGAAAATAATATTACCTCGAAACATAATGATACGCAGAATATTAACACTAATGATCGAAGCATTTTTCTTGAACCAACTAATGCCATAGAAATTAACAGTACAATAAAATCTTTGAAAAATACAAAATCTTCAGGTTACGACAATATTACTACAGAGCTTATTAAACTAATATCACACTTCATAGCACATCCTTTATCTCATATTATTAACCTGTCATTAGAACAGGGTTGTTTTCCGGAAAAACTTAAGCTTTCCATAATTAAACCTCTGCATAAGAAAAATGCAAAAACAGATAAAAATAACTACCGACCTATCGCCCTAATCCCTATTTTGTCAAAAATTTTCGAAAAAATCATTTATAAGAGGCTAATAAATTTTCTAAATAAGACCGATGTACTTGCCAAAGAACAATTTGGATTCAGAAAAGGTAAATCTACCCAGTTGGCAACATTTAATCTGATAAATTCAATAATAAACAGCATAAATCATAAAATTTCTCCTAGCGTTCTCTTTCTAGACTTAAGTAAGGCATTTGATGTTGTTGATCATACTAGACTCATAAGCAAATTAGAAAAATATGGTGTGAGAGGTATAGCGTTAGATTGGTTTAAATCGTACCTAACTGGCAGAACACAAATAACTCGTGTAACTAAATTTAATAGCAAAACCAATACTTTCGAAAATTTCGATTCCAATCCCAGATTTAACCATTTTGGAGTACCACAAGGAAGCATTTTAGGTCCTTTATTATTCCTCATCTACGTTAATGATTTTCCCCAGGTGGTCTACAACCACGAATGTGTCTTATTTGCGGATGATACCTCAGTAATTATACGGTGTGATAATGAAAAAAAGTATAAAGAGGAAATACATAAACTACTAAAAGAGATTACTGAATGGCTCGATATAAATGCATTAAAAATAAACTTAGATAAAACGAAAATAATTAATTTTAGGTCACATAAAAGCAAATCGAAACAATTAGACATTACTTGCAATAATACACCCATCGAACAGGTCAAAAACATTAAGTTTCTTGGGATTACAGTAGACGAACACCTTATATGGAAAGATCATATCGATAACATCTGTAAAAAAATTAATAAATCTGTTTTTGCTGTAAAAAGAATCAAAGATTCTTCTTCGAAACACACATCTTTAATGGTGTACCATGCCTACGTGTGCTCCATTATACGATATGGCATAGTGATATGGGGGTATACAGCAGATCTTATGCGTGTTTTTATTGCACAGAAGAAATGTATTCGCGCTATCTTTAATGCTAAATGGTCAGACTCTTGCAGGCCCATTTTCAAACAAAAAAAAATATTAACTGTCCCTAGCATGTACATTTATGAAGTGGCCAAATTCGTTAAATCCAATATTGAATTGTTTGAACGTAAAAATAATACAAACAAGCGCAAAGTCACTCATTCTTATTTAAAAATGCCAATTCCACGGCTGGAAATGTGCAGACGAAGTTGCGTGTACATGGCGCCGCTTATCTTTAACTCTTTGCCTCAGAAGATAATCGAATTGCCATATGAGAAATTCTGTAGGTCTCTACGAACGTGGCTGATAGAAGAGAGCTTCTATTCTGTAGAGGAGTTTTTAAGAAAGTTTTCGACTCAATCCTATCATTTTAGAAATGCATTGTAACTACTTCTTATCATATTTTAAGTATTGTGTTTCTTTTGTGTGAGTGTTACAACTGATAGGTTTAGTCTGTGTTTTTCTTTTTACTCTCTCAATATTTGCATGCTGTTTTATAACTGCGGAATGTGTCTAGCACTTTAATTAAATTTTGTACCAACTCCTGTACCACATTTTATGCAAATAAATGAAATTATTATTATTATCTTGTATGTCTCTACCAGATCTCGGGACTATAGAGTCCCGGATTTTTGGGAGGCGAACGTGGGGCCGAAGCCAACACGCTGAAGCCCTTTTGAGACAACTTTAATGAAATGGTGACACAAAACCGACGATTATCCCTGTATACACTATAGAAATGTACCCAAGGACAATCCCCGGTTCTGTGCTAAACTATTGCTAACTATGGATGAAAACTACTTGGGCTATTGTGATGGGATGCTAATGGACTAGGAATGGGGAAACTACGGGAACTATGGCACCTGCCGATAACAATGTAATAAATACACGTAAAAATGGCAGGTGGAGACTCGCCAACTCACTTACTGGGCCCCCGGGAATCAGTCACTGAAAAGCAACAAGAGGGCAACAGGGACATGAGCGGCTGAGAAGGGTGAGGATACCTCGGCGGACTTTAAACGCAGATCACGCGCTCCCTGTGGGTCCAGCATCACCGGCCCACTCGCCACTTACCACGAGGCACCTACCCTCCGAGCATTGCTCTAGCGCAGTGGTTCTTAACCTTTTTGGCATGAGGGACCACTTTACCAAAAGTTTGCTTTGCGGGGACCACCACATTGGTTTACCTAAATTGAGGGTTCTTTGATAAAGAATACAAGCATACTTTATAATTAGCACTCATTTCTTTATTATTTAGCTAAAAACAAAAATTAACAGATTTTAATGTAATGAGAATTTTGTGATAACAATTGTCCCTATGCAGTAAGCGCGAGCGAAGCGAGCGCGAAATTTTTTCGGACTCAAACCAAAAATTACGTAAAAAGTGGCCCAAACGTACTTAACTTTTTGTTTGTCGACAAACGCGAATGTAAGGGCACACGCGAGCGAAGCGAGCGCGAAATTTTAATTATTTTACAAAGCCAAAATTACCTAAAATGTAGCCCAAACATATTTTTTTTCTGTTAGACAAGTAAGATGGATATCTTATATAAGTCCATTCGAAAACCCCTGTTCGCATAGATAAGTCGTTGAAAATAATAGTTAGACAACGTATAGCAACGTCGCGAAGCCAAGCTTCGCGGACCACTTGGAATGCCTCCAGGGACCACCAGTGGTCCGCGGACCACCGGTTAAGAACCACTGCTCTAGCGACTCCACTCTGACCGGCCGGTGAAGGCAAGCCAAGAGGCGGGAGACCTATCCCCCGTCATGCTTCACTCCGGCAAGCCGGAGATGGGGGACAGTATACTCTCCCTGGAGCACTCGGATATATAGCCCCGCGGGGTCGCTACTCCCCGTCATCCGCCTCAGATGCCCTGCGGGGCTTATTATTATTTTGGGGGAAACATTTCTGCTTCTTAGCCTTTTGGCTAGTTTTGACTACATTTACGGGCGGGTGCCAAGTAAATGTAGCGTGTAGTGTGTATGTGTATGTGTGTGTTTATTGTGTGTGTTGAGGTGTTATGCCATGTTCGTCCAATTGCATGAACTTCCGTACTATGCGACACGTATTGAGGATTGCGGCTTTTTGTAGTAAAATGTAGATGGAGTCTTTAAGTTCTATTAGTTTGAGGCTGTGGTGGAGGTGATTGGGTATGACACCCGTGGTGGAGACGACTATTGGCACTACGTATACTTTATCTTGTCTCCATATTCTTGTGACCTCTTCTTTAAGTTCTTCATATTTGCTAATTTTTTCTACTATTGTTTTTTGTAAGTTATGGGTGTTGGGTACTGCGATATCTATAAGGTAGGTGACTTTGTTTATTTTATCCTGAAGGGTGATATCTGGTCTATTATAGTGGACAGTTCTATCTGTTAGTATTGCGCGATCGTAGTAAAGTTTATGTGTATTGTTTTCTAGAACTGTTTGTGGTGTGTACTTGTAGTAGGGTGTGTTTGTGTCTTGTATGAGTCTGTGTTTGAGTGCTAGCTTTTGGTGAATGATGTTTGCAACCTGGTTGTGTCTGTGAGTGTAGTCTGTCTGTGTGAGTGTTGTGCATGCCCCTGTGATGTGTTGTATGGTCTCTGGTTGTGTGTGGCATTTGCGGCATTTGTCGTTGGTGGCTGTGGGGTCTTTGATAATATATTTTCTGTAGTTTTTGGTGTTAATAATCTGATCTTGGATTGCTATGATAAATCCTTCGGTTTCTGGGAACAAGTTACCGATTTTGAGCCACTTATTCGAGGCTACTGTGTCTATGTGTGGTTGTTCCAGGTCGTGTGGGTGTCGCCCGTGTAGGACTTTCTTCTTCCAGTCCTCTATTTTTTGTATTTGTGGGTCAGTAGTGTTGTTGTGTTGTGTGTCTGTTTGTTCGTGTAAGTTGAGTGGAGTGTAGTTGTGATCATTTAGCGTAACCGATTTATGGATGATACTGGTGTGTGATTTTGTGTGGAAGAATGTTTTCAGCCTGTGAATTTGTTTCTGCCAAAGATAGTTGATGTCTATTAGGCCTCTCCCTCCGTTTTGGCGTTTGATGGTGAGACGCTCTATTGCAGATTTCGGGTGTAGATTATTGTGTTTGGTGAGTGTGGTGCGTGTTGTTCGTTCGATTTGTTGTATGTCAGTTTTGGACCATTTTATAATTCCAAACGAGTAGGTCAATATTGGAATTGCGTAGGTGTTCAGTGCTTTAATGAGGTGTTTTCCAGAGAGTTGTTTTTTACATATTGCGGTCACTCTCCGTTTGTACTCTGTGTTCAATGAGTTTTTAATAGATGTATGGTCCAACCCTTTGAGTTGCTTGTAGCCTAGGTACTTGTATAGATCTGTTGGTTCCATAGCTACAATTGTGTCTGAAGTGTTAACGGTGTAGTCTCCTGGTTTTACTTTGCCCCTAATTATGTGTAGTGTTTTGCATTTGTCTAGTCCAAATTGCATGTTGATGTCTGTACTGAATTCTGTGGTGATATCTATTAATTGTTTCATTTCTCTCTCTGTTTTTGTGTATAGTTTAATGTCATCCATGTAGATGAGGTGTGATATTGTGATTTCGTCTGTTGTGGTGTGTTTAAGAGGATATCCGGCTTGACAGTTGTTGAGTAGGTTGGACAAGGGGTTCAGCGCTAGGCAGAACCATAATGGACTCAGGGAGTCGCCCTGATAAATACCTTTTCTAATAGATATTTGTCGAGTTGTGATAGTGTCGTTGTTGTAATGTAAGTGTAATGTTGTTTTCCAGCGGGCCATAATGTGATGGAGGAAGTCTATTATTTTAGGGTTTATTTTGTAAATGTGTAATATTTGGATTAACCATGTGTGTGGGATACTATCAAAAGCTTTTTTGTAGTCTATGTATGTACAGTGCAGATTTCTATTTTTGGTGGTAGCGTGTTTGTGTATTACTGAGTCTATAATTAATTGTTCCTTACATCCCATGTGGCCTCTTCTACACCCTTTCTGTTCTTCTGCTATAATGTTATGGTGTTCAATGTGTTTGTTGATTTTATTTGTGAGTACGGAGGTGAGTATTTTGTAAATTGTGGGAAGGCATGTGATTGGTCTGTATTGGGAAGGTTGCGGTGAGTATTGAGCCTTTGGTAGCATATAAGTTATTCCGGTTGCGATGAAATCTGGTATGTTTTGTTTTCCTAGGACTATATCTGTGAAGTTTTTTGCGATAATTTTGTGTAGTGAGTCAAATTTTTTGTACCAGTAATTGTGTATTTTGTCAATACCAGGTGATTTCCAGTTATGTAATTTTGCTGTAGTGTAATTTATGTCTGATTCTGAAATGTCTGTGAATTCCATTTCTTCTAGCGTATTCCATTTGGTTGTTTCCTCAGTTATCCAACTGGCTTTATCGTTATGTTGAACCTCTTCTTCCCAAATACCAGCCCAAAATGCCTCTAGTTGCTCTGTTGTTGGTAATTGTGTGTTAGTGTTAATGTCAGTTGTTGTGTGTATTTGTGATTTGTGTAAGTTTCTGTAGAAGTTCTTTTCGTTAGTAGCAAACATGGTGTTATCGTGTTTGCGTTCCTGTGCCTTTTTGTATCTCCTTAGTCTTTGAACTTTTAGCGCAAGCTTCTGTTTTAATGTGTCTAAGAACTCTTCAGGCTTTCTGTTGTCATTCTCGTGTCTAGTGTGTGTTGTCATGTTCTTGAAAATAGCTTCGACTCTTTTAACTACTCTATTAGATCTATTGTTGTTTATATATTGCGTTAGTCTACCGCAGTCGGCTCGTAATTTTTCGATATCTCTTTCGAGTCTTTGTTGCCATGGTGGTTTATTTACTGTTCTTGGTCTTGTGTTGCCAGTGTATTGTGTAATTTTATAATTAAGCTCTTCGGATATGACTAACGCTGTGCAGTATATCAGTGTATGTACGTCTATAATTGTCATGTTTTCATCTATGTATTGGTGTAGTATGATAGTGTTAAATATACGTACTAAGTGAGTCAGTTTTGGTGTGTATTTAAGTTTAGGTAGCTTTGGACGTACTGCTGGGTCCATCCCCGAGTACTGTGTTAAGGCAGTTTTAAGTTTTTCGTGTATTTCTTGGATGTACGTGTCTGATAACTGATTTTGATGGAAATTTTCTAGTGTTTCGATATCGTTTTCTAGCGTTATGGTAATGTTTTCAGTTTGTGTGGATGTGTGTGTGCCTTGTGAGTATGGTGGTGTGTGAGTGTACGGTTGAGATTGTGTGTTTGTTTGAGATTGAGTAGGTGAGTGTGATTGTACTTGTGTTGTGTTTTTTGTTGCCGTGTGTGTTTCTATCATAGGAATATAACTCAAAGTCTCTAGCTGTTCCCGCACTTCTTCCTTCAGTTTATCTATTTCTACTTGGGATAGAAGTTTATTCCTAACTATTGTTCTTCTTTGATCTGAAATGCGTTGTTCTGAGACACTAATTTCGGGGTACTGTCGTGTGAAAAGTTCATGCAACTGTTGGCGGTAAGTGGTCATGTCGGTCTCTAATTTGGTGATGTAAAAGTAGGTTCGCATGATAAAGGTATTCACTTCTTTGCTCCATCTCATGCGAACTCTTGGTTTTCCAGCCTTGGTGGACGCGGGCAAAAAGGCACTTGCCCCCCGCGCAACATTCAAAGCTGGTTGTGGTGGATAATATCTCATACTAGTATGAGGAGGTGATGAGTGTGTGGGAGGTGACGATGGTATCGATGGTGATGATGCTCTGGAGGGTGTGTAAGAAATGGTACTAGGGCTAAATGGTTCTATTGGAGTGTCTGTACGGTCTGTAGGTCTGTCACCATCGTCACTGTTGTCGGCTGTAGTATCTTTGTCGGTGGGAGCCCGCCTGTTCAACTCCTCACCGCTGACGGTTCGCATGCTGTGACACCCAGCGTCAGCTCCAGGTGTGCCCCGGCGATCGCCCCCGGGCAGCGGCCCTATACGTTTACTTTTAGAACGAGTCTCCATGTTAATGGGTTACCTTTGCCTTGTTAGCCGTATAAGTTTCAATTGTATACGTGTCCGCCCCCCACGTGGTCTGATGTTCGACGCGGACGTAAGGTAGGGATTTAGGGGGCTTATTATTATTTTGGGGTAAACATTTCTGTTTCTTAGCCTTTTGGCTAGTTTTGACTACATTTACGGGCGGGTGCCAAGTAAATGTAGCGTGTAGTGTGTATGTGTGTATTTATTGTGTGGTGTTGATGTGAGGTGTTATTCCATGTTCATCCAATTGCATGAACTTTCGTACTATGCGACACGTGTTGAGGATTGCGGCTTTTTGGAGTAAAATGTAGGTGGAATCTTTAAGATTTATTAGTTTGAGGCTGTGGTGGAGGTGATTAGGTACAACACCCGTGGTGGAGATGACAATGGGTACTACATAGACTTTATCTTGTCTCCAGATTCTTGAGACTTCTTCTTTTAATTCCTCATATTTGTTGATCTTTTCGCCTATGGTTTTTTGTAGGTTGTGTGTGTTGGGTACTGCTATGTCTATGAGATAGGTGATTTTGTTGACTTTGTCCTGAAGTGTTATGTCTGGTCTGTTGTAGTGTATTGTCCTGTCTGTGAGAATAGCGCGGTCGTAGTAGAGTTTGTGTGTGGTGTTTTCTAAAATGGTTTGTGGTGTATATTTGTAGTATGGTGTGTTCGTGTCTTGTATGAGTTTGTGTTTGAGTGCTAGTTTTTGATGGATGATGTTTGCGACCTGGTTGTGTCTGTGTGTGTAGTCTGTCTGTGTGAGTGTTGTGCATGCCCCTGTGATGTGTTGTATGGTCTCTGGTTGTGTGTGACATTTGCGGCATTTGTCATTAGTGGCTGTGGGGTCTTTGATAATATATTTTCTGTAGTTTTTAGTGTTGATAATCTGATCTTGGATTGCTATGATAAATCCTTCGGTTTCTGGGAACAGGTTACCGATTTTGAGCCATTTATTCGAGGCTATCGTGTCTATGTGTGGTTGTTCCAGGTCGTGTGGGTGTCGCCCGTGTAAGACTTTCTTCTTCCAGTCCTCTATTTTTTGTGTTTGTGGGTCAGTAGTGTTGTTGTGTTGTGTGTCTATTTGTTCGTGTAAGTTGAGTGGAGTGTAGTTGTGATCATTTAGCGTAACCGATTTATGGATGATACTGGTATGTGATTTTGTGTGGAAGAATGTTTTCAGCCTATGAATTTGTTTCTGCCAAAGATAGTTGATGTCTATTAGGCCTCTCCCTCCGTTTTGGCGTTTGATGGTGAGACGCTCTATTGCGGATTTCGGGTGTAGATTATTGTGTTTGGTGAGTGTGGTGCGTGTTGTTCGTTCGATTTGTTGTATGTCAGTTTTGGACCATTTTATAATTCCGAACGAGTAGGTCAATATTGGAATTGCATAGGTGTTCAATGCTTTGATGAGATGTTTTCCAGAGAGTTGTTTTTTGCATATTGCGGTCACTCTCCGTTTATACTCTGTAATTAATGTGTTTTTAATAGAAGTATGGTCCAATCCTTTCAGTTGTTTGTAGCCTAGGTATTTGTACAGATCTGTTGGTTCCATAGCTGCAATATTATATTATTATTATAAGAATTTTGACTTGGAATACCTTTTGAATTTTTCAATGGTAGTATTCTTAAACGTATATTCTTAACCTATTTTAAATCTCCGACCAAATTTTAACAAATAACTTCATACCTAAATACCACCTTATGCAATCAAAACAAGTCCTGTTAGTTAGCAAAACAGGTTGCCCATCTGAATACAGTGGGCAACAATAATTCATATCTGAACACAAAGCAACTGGCTGAATTAATCTCGAGACTCCCCTGGGCAACAGACATGGTCATTCAATTTGAATAGAAAAAACTATTCCAAGAGTCATAATAGACAGAAATTTAGTTGTAGTTCCGACTGAAAAAGTCTTTTTTATTGAAAACGAAGCTTTTGTGTTTTTACTAGTCTCGAGAGTTTTGTCCGTGGATGGGAAACTTGATGAAACGTATAGTCATCTAAAATTGATCCTATCTTTACGTAAAGCCAGCCAACGTTAACAAATAGCTTCCATTCTTTCTTTACAAATTACTTGATAGACATCTTGATACAGACCTTGTTTAGCAAAAAAAATATAGAGCGTTTGTTCTGAGCAAAACTTTTTGTAGAACATATGTAAGTATCACCTTTGTGTACCTAGTGGAGAATATTTTTTCGTGTATTACGTATTTAGGTAGTTTTTGTTACATCTTTAAGTAGTCTTAAATAGTTTTGGGATAAACATAAATTAAGTACTTGAAGACTTAAAAAAGAAGATATGGCTGTGGTAAACGTATATAATAGAAATAAGGTGAAACTGAAAATACAGATTAGAAAACGTAAAAAAGAACACCAAATGACGAAATACCTAGACTTACCCAAACCACATACATATTCACAGCAGTTAAAATCACTATTTACTTTAATACCGTAGCCAGACGTAGCAAGGCAAAATAAAATCTCTACGTAACATTGTAACAGGGAAAGCCCGTGGGGTGCTCTTAATTAAATACGGCCACGATTGAAACCTCGCGCCCTGAGAAATCCAATTTTTCTTCGGCTTTTTTCCTGGACTGCAACGTGAGTGAATGAATTGGTAAGTCAACATAATTAAAGAGTTACTAAGAATGCAGATTCATTGGTGAAGATAAATCAATTGTAATTGCGATTCGTTGACTTTCTACTCATTATGTTTTTTGTGTCTAGTAGGAAGTACCGAGTGTGTATTCAATGGTTTCTTTAGCAAGCATTTCAATAACATAAGTTTTGTTTAGACCCCTTTTAACTAACTTCTTTACATTTTTAGCACTATTTTGAGCTATGCTACTTTAGTACAGAAAATTAATCCCTTCTGATGTTCACGCTAAAAGTCTATCTTGCTTGAAACGTAGCCACATCATTAATTCAACCTAACCTTTTATCTTAGCATCAAACTAAAATAAACTTAGCATTTTTAATATTGAAAAATGTTAAGCAACTTCTTTACACACCGTAGAAACTCTTAAGAAGGATATTTTGACGAATATTTTGCGTTGACTCTTTATTAAAAATTCAAATACTAAGATAAAATGGGCTTCTCAAACAGGGCCGGTAGAAGATCATGATTGAACATTTTATATTCACTACGGGGTTCTAAGGAATGAATATTTTAGCAACGATGTAATTATGTAGACTGTTGGTTAATGTGCTAGTGCGTTTAGTCTTATGGAGGTTAAATGGTGTAAATTACTTTGTGGTGAGTAAGTGTGCCTTTGTGGAGATGGTTAATGGAAAGTTGGATTAAGGCTCGAAGAAAATGTGAAACTAGATATTAAGAATGTAGTTCTTAATAATCAGTCTCAGTAAAATATAAACTGGATTAACACAAAACACTGGATTCAAAATATCCAAAGAAAGTGAATGTGAAGAGGTGTAAAGGGATTTTTTTTGGAAATTGTAAATCTTTGATAATTAAAGATTCGTCTAAGAAAGAAATTGCCCAAAATTAATGGGGGAAGCGGTCTTTGAAACATTTTATTTAATAAGACTTTGTGCAGCCCTTCGTACATAATTGTAAATTAATTGCGTTCTCAGGAAAAAGGGACCTTCTAATGGCTAATTAGGCAAACGATAAATATATTTTGAACGGGAGGCCTCCGTTTCTTTACAGTGTAACTTTTGAATTATGTTATCGCCTTATTAATATACATCATACGTAATTAGGTGTTTCTGAACGTCCGTAATTGCTTTATAATTAATTAATTTAGGTTTTCCAAAACCCTCGCCTGTGTATGAAACTTTGTGTACATCATCACTTCTATTCTATAGAAGTAATTGAAGCTGTGAATTGAACATAATTTTTATTATCGCAAAAGGCTCGGTTACAGATCAAACCTCAATAAAGACAAAACATACAATGAAACGAAACAAACACTTGTCTCACCCTTTGTATTCAATGCACCGCGTGAACAACAATTAATGAAAAAGTGGTGGAACGTTGAGCCACAAGTCGAGCAAGGCGGTGGATTCCACCAAAGTCCACTGTTAAACTTTAATCACCGCTTAATTAAAGCCGAGAAACTCGTACGTGACCGGTATCCCACACCACACATGCTCCAGATACTCAGCGGGGCTCCAAGATTTCACAAAGGAAAAATGGCCAATAAATTCGTTGTACCCTTATAAAACTTAATATCAAACATGTTTAATTTATGGCGGTATCTTGAGGTAATATTAGAAGGCTGTTTTCGTACAAAAACCTGTTAATGTAAACGCTTTTACGGGAGGATATTAATAAAGTGGTCCCACGTTGGGCGCCAACGAGGCGGAGTCCGCGAATGAATTCTACTAAGTCCGGTGCAGAACTTTAATCACCGCTTAATTAAACTGAAGTGGTGAGCACGTGACCCCTCTCTGCTGTGCATGCTTAAGATACTGGCTCAGCAGGAGGTTCAGGAATGCACTACAACACTTACAAGAGGGAAGTGTAGTCCACCACTTCGCAACTTTATTTACATAGCAGGGTGCCTTTAATTACTTAACTTGCAAAGTCCTTTTCATGCAGTTCTGTTACAAAACCAAGTATCACTTACATTTTAAAAAGTTCATAATTTATCATCAAAAGTGGTCTATAAAATATCTTCTGTAATAAATTGACTCAGAAAGAAAAACAAATGTAACAGCTCATACCATTTCAAATAAAACGGCATTTGACGTAACGAGCTCACGCTAAAAATATATGTGCATCCCAAAAGTGATTTATTCGCGCCTAAATAAATAAACGTACATCAGAGGAGAAGGCTATACGCGAAACATATGAAGATAGTTGAAGACAGTAATTTTACGCATTATATAACCCGTCCCAGGGCAAAGATGTGGACATTCGTCATCCGACTTCCGAGCGCGGCGGACCTGCGCCATGTACCCTTATTTTGAAAGGACGGATAAACTTGTATCCGCTTACAGATTTATTTTCCGCACATAAATTATACCAGGGTCCTCGATTTATCTGTTTTTGTCAAGTTATAAATGCTATGTATTTTGTATAACATCTGCTGACTGGAATATGCATTTACATACATGTTACGTATTCAAAAGTAATATGTCTTTAAAATGTATAATATTTCGTGCCCCTCGTTGGGCGCCATTTGCAAGTAATACGTGAAAGCAATAAAGTCAACCAAGTCACATGTGAAAATGTGACTTGCATAATGTTACGTTCACTGCCTATAAATTCCATTTAATTAAAAACGTGACTGTACAAAAAAGACCTACTAATCTACATTTATTTTAATGCCACCGTCGTTTGCATTATCCCGTTTCATTTTGGCACATAATATGGAAAACAAAAAGAAACGTTTGGTGCAAAAAATACATTTGAGACGGTCTCAATAGATGTTATAACTCAAACTCATACGCGAGCGTGCGTCAAATGTAGGATATATTGTTTCAAAACAAGGTGTTACGGCACGTCGACGAGTAATACAAAAACCGATATTTCTTTGAAGGTACAAAGCCGAGCCTGAAGCCCTTTGCTCTAACTCGAAACTATTTGAATTCCCTCCCCTCTATATCGAAATATTCGAAGGCGGCATGACACGGGACAATGATACATATTTATCTAATAATATTTATTGCCGCCATGAAAAACAGCCGCGATTTCCTCGTCGCTCTTCCTATTTAAAGTTCAGATGTTTTATGGGTGACGGGACTTTAGATGGCGAATCTAACCTAGCGCTCCATATTGTTATGGAAAATAAATCGGCTGTCGCTGTGTAAGTTAAAGCTTTAGAAACCAGCACGAAAGACCTTTATATTGTGAATAGAAGAGAAATATTGTCTTTCAGAATATTGTATCGAAGATTAAAGTAGGTACATGAATTTGATGAAAATCACAATAATCATCGTATTTATGATCAATATCGATATCGCCAAAAATAGAACGACGATGTTGATTTAGGAAAGCTACACATATTAATCTGCAGTTTATCATTCGTCAAACATACGTATTCCAGGAAAGGGTTTATCCGGAGGCCCAGTTAGGCCTACATCACATACAAATTTGTCTTGTGACGAGATATTATCAAAAAGAACCCTTCCACGGACAGAGGTTCGATCAAGTGTCTCGTTTATCAAAAAAACGGGGAAGGACAGTCTCCGGATAAAATTGGTGGGCCTTTTAAAGGCAGATCCTTCGATGAATTTATTATGCTACCTAAAAATGTCAGCCACACTTTATTCAAGCGAGCGAGATAATGCAAAAATGTGTGTTTACTTGCGACTCAGTAAACATTATACAAAATACAAAGATAGGTACCTACTTTCCTGAAGCATATACATATATTCAGACACAGTAGTAAGTATATGTCTATCTAGAACTAACTGAAATAAGCTATTTTGACTCATTGAATATAAGCTTTGAACAAATACTCCATTCGAGTAGCTATTTAATTAAATAAATCAAATAAATCTCGATGTTACGTTTCTTAAAATGCATCTCAAAATCAAAATAAATACAATAATAACATTTACTTAATAGAAGGCCTACCCCAATGAGGTAAGCATAAGTCTTTATCATTCAAACAAAACATAAAAAACGGCAGCTTAGCGCATCATCAAAATGCACTTATTCCCACATGGCAATGGCAACTCTTACAAATAAGTCAAACAATAGGCCTTCCATGGCCCATCCCATAACGCAAGGTACGGCCGGGAAGCAGGTGGACTAAGCCCGATGAATTACAAGGGGACAGATGTTCTGTCGGGTTTTTAACCACCGCACAAGTTTTATACGTCATCCAAAGGATTCCAGGAATTGTTTGTTTATGTGTTTGAGGAAAGTGCTGCGAAGGGACCAACGGTTAGTGTGAAATTGTACTGAAGAGTGTTCTATTGCGAGATTATTTATATTGAGCTGTTTTAAAGGTGACAAAAGGGAAGAAAATTAATTGACTGGGTAGTTCAGAATATTCAAAATATTTTTACAGGACTTCGTCTCTAAACATACCCCAGAGCAAATCGTTTCATCGCCAAATCTCAAGCTTACTTTTTCTGCAAAGGAGGCCGTCTTACATTTTAATATCAGGCATCACCTGAACGACGCCCACTGGGGAAATTTATACCCAACCTATATTTACCTCATCAAAAAACATAGCTTGGAAATCAGTCACCAATTACTTACACAACATTGCCGGAAGTCCCTGTGCTAATAACCATTATTGTTGAATTAGTATAAGCATTAGGTGTCACAGTGGGAACATTAACTTGACATACACGTAATTGGATGTTTAAACAACAAGTCTTGTAGACTGTAGCAATTAATGACGGAATTATGGATCATCGATTTTTAGTGGTGTGAATGTGGACTGATTTAAATGTCTTTATCGATGTTTTTATCGGAATGTCGTTAAATGAGTGATTAAGTTCAGATTTAATTATGAAAACTGGACTTAAAACTACCACTTTTGTCAACCACACAATATAAGTAGAAGTTGATCCTGACTCGCCAAAATTGTTTACTCCACGTTCTCTGACAGTCGTTATACAGTAATCCTAAGCAGACGCATAACGAATAGCTCATTTGCATCAAAGGCAATCATTAATAACACTTCTTCATCATAATAATTTATGAAAATGTCACCACTAAATCAGGACATTCACTCAGCACAAGATGGCGTTCTGAATCACCGTTTCCACTGCGTATTATTATAGCGTGAGTCCTAAATCTAAAGATAACGCGTTTCAACGACGTGGGAGGGCCATCAAAATCCCTTTCTATGTTTAAAATAAAAATTTAACCCTAAAATCAGTTTCATTTTATGAAGGTTCTTTATGCCCTGCGGCATCGTAGATGCATTTATTTGTTCTTATAAAATTGTTATTACCTCGTTCCACAATTTCGTACTTTCTTTTCACCGGCGGTTTATATTAAGTCGGTGGGATGTTCGGTATTAAACTTTGCGGGTTCCTTTTAATACTGTACGAGGTCTTACATTTTTAAAATATACGTCGCTGAATTTGCCGTGCTTTGTCTTGCTCTGGTTTTATTTTTTCATCTACAGATTGTTCCCCATTCGTGGTATTAGTGACATTCTGTAGTGGTGGTAATATTCATTTACTGTAATAAACTCAAATTATGTCCTTGTAAAGAGTTTTAGTGAATTAGTCAAGTACGTACACTATCCTCTGACAGAACATTAGGATATGGACTTATGGTCGATAATCTAATCAATAAGAATTCCAGATATCTCCTCAAAAAGAAATATCAACATTTTCCATCCTGAACGATTTTGAAACCATTAGTTTACATCATGAAATATAACTGCAAAATACATCGAAGAGCTCGTATATCATAGAAACAGTGCATCATGGTACAAACAGACACGGCGACACTCGGCATTTGCACACGACGTTTGTGACGACACTACAAATGTAATATGTCGCTCTCGGGACCGCCTGAAGAAATGCTTTCAACAATTGCACACATTTTTGTTCCCCTGACATTTTATTTTTGTGTACTTTTGTGGTGAAATGTCAGGTAAATAATCAGCGGAGATTGTTGGGAAATTTGGTGTTATTTAGCTTCTCAAACAAGAGCTACGTTGAAATGAAGGTAAACACAAATGAGACTTCTTTGCCGCGTGTGGTTACTGTTATGTATGTATGTATGTTCGTTTTCACTGTTAGCTGTTGTATGGGAATGACCTATTCCAAAACTTCACATGTCGTACATATATTAGCTCATGATAAAGGCTTAAAAACAAACCATATAGCACACCAACTGTTTACCAAAACTCCGCAAAACTGACGGATGCAATAAAACCTTCCTAAAGACACGATCCCCGGAAAATTCCGATGTTCAAATAAAAGATATTCCAAGTTAAAATTTCTTTCTTGTTCCCCAAACTCGATTCCATTGCTGCAACATTTCATAAATATTGAGAACAAAGGACGCTTTTAAGATCTCTCTCTTAACGGTTCGTTTGGTACAAGTCCTAGAGTATACGACATATTTACTGTGCAGTAAGTTGTAGGTTAGTTCGTTCTTCAACGGTTACAACCCTCGTAAGTCTTGGAGCTCAGTGGCAATAAGCAGAACTGCGGTTTTAAATCTTTGCGCTACATTGAATTACTTGTATTACTTATAGCGAACTATTATGTTGGAACAGTTAGCTGTAAGAATAAGCGACGTATTTGTCTTGGTCATGATCGCAGTCTAGTTTCAGAAAACAAAATTACTTATGCTCTAGAAACCAGGAATATATTTGAAATCACGGTCGTTTAAGGTCGATTTTAAGCAACAACGTATCGTATCCCATGTGCCGCCAGTTAATTAAGCTCCATGTAACAGGAAGTAAGTATATTGTCACGGGCAAATCGGATGACTGAGACTTCGGTTCGCTCCTTTATGTTACAGAACTGAGAATCAAACCCAAAGAACCATTTAAGGCACAAACACTCTGTCGGTCTGAATAAAAAAAACCTACCTATGCTAACTTTTTTTCTAAATGTAATCGATAGGACTATAAACAACGCAAACATGATTAATCTTACTAAAGTACACTTCAACACACTCTATTTCTGTCACATTGAATATAAAGGAATATCTGCAAATAATGCCACTCCAAATACACAAACCAAATATATCGCGAACGCTATTGACGTATCTTTCTTTATTCTTATTTTTAGCCGAGCTCCAATTTTGGAAGTTTCTAGAAATATCATATTCATCGTCCTACTTTACTGTAAACTTATCTTTTCAAAAGGAATAGCTGATGTGCTAAAAAAGTAATGATTAGTTGATTACTTGTTAGTTCGTTGTTAGCAGCATATAGTTATTACTTACTAAATAAGTAATTTCTATTTCAATATATCAACATGAAGAAGATAAAAGTGTGTAAGAAATTATAACATCCTTATCACGAATATCGCCCAATGCAGGTAGCAAATAAATCACGCAACTATTACGCCAATTACGCAACGGTCAGACTTCCCTTAATCCGTATGCTCGGTCCCAAGTAAGAAAAAGGGCTCGGAAGCGACCCAACTTATAGTCAGCCTCCATGATTCAAATTGATTTATGCTCGCCGATAAGCAGATCGAAAACTTTCCCAACTAACCATTTTCAGAAGCTCACACGGAGTGGGAAAAACTATTGTTTCACTCTTCAGTTGCGTAACACCGAGTGCTATTGTAATAAGTTATTGGCGGAAGGATTTGTGGCTATAAGTTAGCCCGCGCACGGTGCCCTGATTCCACAGATATTGATCTTTCCAAGTCGGACGCCCGCCGTCGACGGGAGAGAAACGGTCACAGTTTAACGAAAGGAAACACCACAATCTAATTACGTTCTCCTTCTTTACTTTTCAACGTCCTTCGTAAACAATTTAGTGTAACATATTAATTAATGGAGCAATTAATTAATTCACCTATCCGCTATATTAAATATTCAGAGTAAAACAACAACACAAAGTATGGGATTGATTAAATGTATTTCTGTAATAACAAGGCACATTACAAGGGTAAAAAGAAATGAATATCCGTCAAAATGTAGTAGCCATTTCGCCACAAATGCGCCCTCATCCATCATAGGTAATCGGAAACGATCATTGCAAAAATGAGTATAATTTACTGTGAGCTTCGCATTTTACAGTCGACCCAAATTGCTGCCATTACATGCTACATGACACTGCGGTACACCATAACGACTGTCCATTTTGTTTGAAAATGTTTTTATATCCAATAATCCTGAAACTATATTTACTGATTTCTATGTGACTTTTCTGGTCTTCTTAAAGGGAGGTCCACTTACTATTTTCTCGTCCCTTCGACGTTTTTTGATCATAGGAACGACACATTTCATGGAACTCCCGATAACGATCCTCTCCATCACACGGTACTGTTTGTCGGAGAAAGGTCTCAGGACGGCAAAACTTACGCCCAACGCCTTGCCCTTTAGTAGATCTTCACGTAACATGGTGTTGTCACATAAGCGAGTTTTGATGTACTTCAGAAGATGTTCTAAGTCTATATTGGTAAGTTTCACTAACGCGGCGATAGCAATTTTGTCATGGTCTTCAGAGTCCTTAAGCTCGACCTCTAGTTTGATGTCGCTGCCGCCAGATGGATATATGATTTCTTGGAGTTGAAAGCGATTCGGACCGGCTCCTACCATTAATGCGCATCTGAAATTGTTCTGCCTGCCGACGAGTGTATTCAACCAGTTGGAATTTCGTTCCAATGCCGCTAGCAGGAAGTTAATGAAATCGCCTACTTCTTTCTGTTTCTTGTAGGATGCGATAGCAGCCAGAGCCACCTCTGGCAGTTCCGCGGCCTTGTCGACCAATTCACGCGGCTTTTTAATCGGAGGTCTTTTGGTTGCCATCGTCACTGTCAGTCTCTTGAACAAACTCTTAACACTTCTAAAGATATTTCGAACACGTTTAGTCTGAAAACGTAAAATTTTGCCGTTTTTAGGGAAATTGGCTGAACAAAAATGTTTTTGGTGACTTTTTTTCGGTTTGAATTTTGGTGATTGTCATTATTTCTTTTCTTTTCTGCTTTTTGGTTGACAGCGTGAATGAAGGTCGGTCAAAGTTTGGTTATGTATTAAATAATGTTAATTTATTTTTAAAAGTAGTTTAAAATAAATAAAATGTGGGTCTTATTTCGATCTTAAGTTGTTAAGGTATCACAAGTCTCAAAGTACTGATTACGAGCAATTATTTCGCCTACACCAGCCGCCTACTGGTCCATCCGCCAATAAAGTGCGTAGGTCGAAAGCAAACCCACATAATTTAGATAATTACTTTATTCGAGCGCAGCAGTAAAAACTCCGAACTGGAAATAAATGACGGCATCGAAGTTATTTGAAACAGTTAATAGTGATCGTAAATGCAAAACGATTGGAATTCCAATAAACTAGTTTTACTGAATGCAAGTTGTGACCAAAATCATTGGTTTTCAATGCGGTGAAATCACGGTTGGATTTTAGTTTGAATTTGTTTTATCTGCATTTATAAATGTTTCTATGTATGGGCTATACCTAGGTAGGTACTTATTAAAAAGTGTAAATTGAATGTTTAAAAGATACACAGAGTTAGACTTCAGTCACCAAATTCTTATTAGCATTTTTAGACCATGTAACGTAGGTGTCTCTAACTCTGATAATTTGATGTTTCCTACACTTTTAGGAGCAGGCAAACCTTGGTATTGGTAATCGTTGCAACCAATATTTACTTAATTTCACTAAACACAGAGCCAGGTATCGTCTTAAAGAATGTTGCCTACAAACTATATTTATAAGTTGATTTTGAAATTAAATATTCAAAGCAAATGCATATTTAAGTAGTAGTCCCCTGACTTAAGCACGTACATACATAGTTTTAAATGAGCTTATAGTTGCGCGAACATTAGATCAGTTGGTGCAAGAGCATCGACCCCTGGCCTCATACATATTTACTATTTAAACGCAGTAAATTATGCTTAGTATTCGTTCTGTCATGGAAAAATACTTCGTAGTTACCTAGGTACTGTGATACTTTAGTTTTACTGTGCGTCATAGTCATGCCCATTACATGAGATAGATTTTGATAGGAGTGACACAGTCGGCTGTAATTTAGTACCTTCTTATTCTAATTCATGCGTACTATCTCCATTCAGATGTCAGATTTTCGATTATTATAATTTACTGTATCACGGTTATTCCATTGAGAGGATTTGGCCGGAATTTGACTTGTAAATGTACCATAATTTGGGTTAGGCCAATATTTCTCGTTTCTCAGCATAAAATGATGTGAATTCGTAGTTTCTAACTTCCTTAAACTTCCCAAATATTATGCTACGAATAACTTTGTATTCACATATCAATCGCTTTAAACAGGATCTGTAGTATTTTTCAGGCTTGTCATTAAGCATTATTGAGTTTCAGCAGGCAAAAGTTTGTAGCTGAAAGAATTACGTGTTACCATAACTTATAATATTCACCTACACGAAGGCTAAAATATAAACAGATAGATAGTTCAAACACGGGCGCAAATTGCAGAAAATTAAGGTAATATGACTGTAAATTACAGATTCGTAAGTGGTGTCATGTAGCGTGACGGTTTAGCTAAGCACCTGTCATTACTAGGCCTATTGCTAAATTGTCAGGTTGTTCCAACAGGTGATACTAGAACTAGGGATACCTACATAAAGTGTGTATCTGTTTTTCTCATTATATTTGTACCTTTTGAAACTGTTAGTAAACTTCAAGTGGCATTTAGATTTAGATTTCATTTTAGGAAAGCCCCCTGTATCTATTTAGTTGTATCACGCCATGCATGGTTGTGAGGAATCGTAAATCAAGTCATTCCGTTCGATCCTCAGTTTATTCTGTCCAGTTAGGTCTTCCACATGTTCAAATGTTTGCTTATCAAAAAATTCATAATCCTTTAACCAATCGAGGCTCAAAACTGTCATGTCGGAGATTTTAGCTTCTCTTTAAGATATATCAGAATACCATAAGTAGCTACACAAATGTGGTACCCAACTTAAGTAGTTCCGAATTTCTAAGCTAGTAGAACTGGTTACATTCGAAGTGAGATATGATCTAATATTTGGCATGTCATCATCGAATCCAGTCGTGCACCAAAACCGGTCGCTTATCGACTTTTTGCTTGCTTTAACTACATCATTAGTGAATATTGCGACGCCAAAATTGATAGAAACATCATGTTAATACACGGTGCAGGTTTAAATTGAATTGTTGATAATTCTATTCATGAATGTGTAAATTATGGCAAGGTTGGCGTGATTGTCTCATAAGTACCTACTAACATATCTAGGCGTTTTAATATGTGTTACACATAGAAACTATATTACAACGAACGAGGCAGTTCTATATGTGTTACATATAGAACTGCTACTACTGTTACATATAGTTCTATATGTGTTCTATATGTGTTACATATAGAACTGCCTCGTTGGTCTAGCTGTCGCAAGTGCGGCTGCTGAGCACGAGGTCCCGGGTTCGATTCCCGAGTAGGGCCGAAATAGCTTTGTGGGTTTTAGAAGACTTTCACAAAGCAGCCCGGAACCTGGCAGCTGGTGATTGATACACCCGTGCATCGGAGAGCACGTAAATGTCGGTCCTGCGCCTGATCTCTTACCGGTCGTGTCGGATTGCCGTCCCATCGGGTTATGAGAGTGAAGGAATAGTGAGTGCACCTGTGTCTGCGCAAATGCTCGTGCACTATAATATGTCCTGCGTAGTTGGCTAATCTCCTTACATGAGAACAGCCGCCGTAGCCGATAATCGGCTAGGAGGACATCATCGTCACATAGAAACATGAATTAAGTAATAATAGTTAATTTCAAGACAATAATTATTATGGCTTATTTTTTTCACTCATTCACTCGTTTAGAGGTGTTCTTAGTTAATAAGTTGGTTTTCAATGAGGTACCCACTATGGTAATACCTACATAACTTGATTTACACCAATCAATTTCAATAGAAACTACGTCTCTATTTTATAACTGTATTTCAAAGCACCTAATAACGTTAATAGGGAACCAATTAGCTGGACTTGGTTATAATTTGTTCAATGGTTGTTCTTAATTAAGTAGCCAAGTAGCGAAGTGCAGGTGTTCACGTAAGTACCTACCTGCTGCCGGGTTCGACAGACCGGCAAGTCTTGGAATATCAATTTTCAACGTGTAGGGGTCGATTCGATGCACTCAAGTGAACACGGCTAAAAACTTCACAAACTAGGACAGATATTTACATAATTCACCCACACTTGTGGTTAATAATTTTGCAAAAATTCAGAAGTTTACAGAAGTCAAATTAATCAACCCTCACTAAATAAAATCAGCTGTCGATAATAAAGCTGCCAATAAAGAACCTTATTGTACACGAAATAGAGGTGATAAGACCCACAGATCACTTCCCACCTACCACTTATTTTTTATTAGACATCGTTACAGCCGTAACTATAAATTAGCTAATCAAACAGAACATTCGTGCGGAAACATCGCGGTTGGTGCAGAAAAAATTGCTAACGCGAGAAATTGCCTTTCAAAGGGAAATAGCGAACGAGATCGCGCCGCGTATCGAGGTCAAACAATATAGGAACGTACTTATATAGAGCGTTCCGACGCAGGCATGAGCCAAATAGGTTAGGTCTAACATCGTCAAAACAATATAACTTACCGAAAACAGCATTCACATCCAATAGGTACCTATTCCGTTACAAGATTCGCTTCAACGGTCGTCGGCAATGCTGTCACTCACGCACACACACACAAATACACCGTAGTAAACGTCATAACCAACGTTTACATCGTTAATTACACTATTTCGCGATGTTTTTCAACGCTACCAACAATATATCACATGTAGAACAACTTTAACTTGCACATATAACGGTCACCAGTCACAAAATGTTAATGAATCATAGAAAAAACGTATTTTTTAGGCAAAGACAGACCTAATCACCACTCCTTTTCTCTCACGGATTTCTGTGATAGCGAACAGCTGCGGCGTGTGTTGAACCAAAACAAATACACGTAGCGCCATCTGTTGACGTTTTATGTAGATTTTGACATGTGGGGCTTGGTGTCAATGCACTCCGATGAACTTTGGAAACTCACAATTGAAAAGTATTAACAAAGATGGAGCTGTATTCAAAATGTGATTATGATGAACTACAGTAGATGACGCCTATTATTCTTTCAACAAAAAACGATATTGTTTATTCATTATTTTTTACCTATTATTCAGGTGGTACAACTGTATTAAATTATTATTTGCTTTACTAAACAATATTATTTTGTTAGTTTTATATCCGAAATTCAATTCAGTGGGTCTTTTAATTCAATACAGAGTAAGATTGTTCAAAAAAATTTTTTAGTTTGAGTTTCCTGATATTTTTGAAAATTAAGTACAATTTTTACCCGACTACCAAAAAGGGTTCTGTTTAAATATTAGTGGTAACCAAAATTTTTGTAAATGCAAATAAAACTAATTTAAACAATTATTGAACTCAATTTAGAAAATAAACAAAGGTTCTTCTAAAAAATACAAAAAGATAACTCCGCCGTAACAGTGTGTGACACTGCCGTGACCAGGATTCGAACCTGGGTTACTACGGCCACAACGTAGGGTCCTAACCACTAGACGATCACGGCTATCGGAGCAGATATTAGCCACGTCGAAATAGTGGATCGATATCAAAACACACATTTTTATGATGACATCAGCAATGTTCAACTAAATATGGCGAAAATTAGGTATTTAATGGACTTCATTTTATTGCCTTGAAATACAGAGAAAGCCTGACACTTAAGTTATATTAGTATTGAGTAAGGGTTTCTTCATATTAATCTGAAGAATTCAAGTCAAGCATCAGGGTACCCAATCATTTCTTAAGTTAAACTCCTTACGCATTTTCCATACAAATCTTGTTGATAAGCTTCGCTACAGCTAACTTCAGGAAGTCAAAGTTATTTTACTGTAGGTATCTACTAATAATGTGTTAAGTAATTATTAAGTAAAATAATAGAGAACTAGGTATTTTTAAATAAAGTACTGTACCAATTTAAATTACATGTCATAAAAAGTCAGTCTAAAACCTGAGCATGGACATGGGCTTTGTTCACTTGGTTTCTGGATGTGATTCTCCGGGAATGTGTATGAAACACTGGGGAACTGCTAATAAGTAGAGAAATAAGTCAAGGTCAAACCTTTATGAACAATTTTGATTTCAAAGTATGGTAAAGTTACTGAGATTTACAATTTAATGATTTCATTTCAATATTACAAACCTAAGTCATCAGACCACACAAGTAGGTAGTGGAAATTTGGAAATGAAAAAGATTCTAGCTTTTGCAAGTGTTAAATGATGAATATCTTTGTTATTTTTGTGGTGTCTATAGTACCTTCTCCTTATGGTTTTTTTTTTATAATGAATTGAAATATAAATTCCATCCAAAGGTTTGGGAAAGAACTTGCTTTTAAGCGATAGCCCCCCAATTACACTTTTCTTTATGTGTTGTGATTTCCAGTGTTGTTAATTTATTTCTCTGTGTACAATAAAGAATAATCTCATCATCATCATCATCATCATCATAACGAACAATAAAGAATAATCTATCTATCTTTAATTAAATATAACATATAATAAACCATATACTGGTTTTATTTATGGAGTATGACAAACGTACTGACGATTTTTCTAAAACCACATTTTTTACCTGTGAAAAGTATTCTGGTTTTGTTTACAAATTCACATACACTGCCTCTGCTTCAACTTCTCAATTAATCTTTTTTTTATACAGAATTTTCGATATGCATAAAATTTTAAGGTTTTGGTAAATATCTGATATCTTAACAATTACTTACATTAGCAAAATAATTAATTGTTTGATACCTTCTGCATTTTTTTTTCTCTGGCTGCCTTTCAAATGTGTCTAATTGGTGGTATCATTTTAATTTGTCTACCATACCACCTAGCCTTTCACATTTGAATTCAACTCATTGTTGTTGTTATAATAAAATTGTACCTACCAGTATTATCAAAATATTGTTATCTTCTCCTTCGAAGCTGATTCTGTGTGTATGTGTATCGTGTTTGTTACTTATTATAACTCTATTGAATTGACGAATAATTATACACTTACTTTGCTTTTTAAAGCAATACTTACTTAGTTTGCTATCAGAATATTTTCAAGTTCATCAAATCTTCATGATTTTCTATCCTAAGTTTTCAAAATAAACAAGATAAGCGGGAATTCATTGACAGTGACATTTTACTGTCACTTCTATTATGTAATTGCCAGCTGAGAAAAACCTTCCATCATTCGTTCTTCGGTCCTTTGCGAATTTAGTCTGTGAATCGATTGACCTTATATTACAGAGCACGACCACCCGCCTACCGTAGGAAATATTTCGAGTACCCAGTATAAAATATAGCCTTAATGTCACCCGGGAATACTTTAAATTCCCATCAGTAAAAAAAACAAATAAAAAAGGTTTCCTGCTTTATAATTTAATTTAGTACCTAGTATAGATTCATCATCTCAGCCATAGGAAGTCTACTACTGAACATAGGCCTGCTCAATCGATTTCCATAAGGGAGTGGAAGAGACTTGCATCTAGGGCTGCCATTTCGAATTTCGCCAAACCCGGACAAAGATTTATAAAGACACGGATATAAAATAAATACAGATGACTTGATTAACGTGGTTTTATTTGGGCAGAGTTTCCCCTTACAATTATACAAATCAAATGCAATCACATAATCAACTCTTCTGGCTTTTATATGGCTGGCTGGCGGCTACTTCACCTCCCGCCTCTTGAAATTTGGCGGCAAGGCTTGCGCGGTAGGAGGTGACGTAGCGGCTTGGCGTGGCGAGCTTGACAGCTGACTTAATGGTGGCTAGCGACATCTAGCGTTACATTCGGCCATCCTGTAACAATTGCTCCCGCAATGGGAACAACACAAATGATTACAAGCGAGTTCAGAACAAGTTGAATCAGGGTGGGGATGAACTTCGGCCTAGCTCTCAAGAAGATCCAAAAGATCTTCGGTCTTCAATTGTTCATCCACACTACTGGCACTATCGGACATAGAAGCAACACTATGATAAGGTCGTAGGGAGTCAGCAGAAACTAGGCTTGTAAACTTCTTGTATCCCCTAAGACCTTTTATACTTCTCAATTTATATCGGTCATTTCCTAAAACATTAATTATGACATATGGACCAGAATATAATGCCCCATATGATATTTGGTAAACTATTGTCCCAATTATGAAAAGCCTCGCTAGGTTCCGTAGCCCTCAACGCACGTTCTACTTGACCATTTGACCTAGGACATGCAATAGTCGTTAAAGTGTGTCTGAATTGTTTTTTTAAATTCTCAAAAACTGGATCTTTGTGATTCAGATTCCTTTATAATGCCCGCTTCTAATAGTTCATTAAGTTTGACTCTAACAGTCTCCTGTTCGTGATGAGCTAATCTATAAGGCTTGCGGTGTACTGGTTCATTATTAGATAATCTTATGCGCATTTGAACTAAATCCGTACATCCTAACTCCTTTGTACAGCTAGCAGATCATTCACTGTATTGGGATAGTAAATCGAACAATTGATTATGATCAGATTTGCTTATCGGGCCTACCCTGATCTTGTCTAAGTCTACTCCACCAATGGCGTTATTATCGACACATGAGGCACTCAATTGTAGAACACATTTGGCAAATGGCATAGTACAAGTATTGGCATGTTGACTGACCTGGGCCCCAATTCTCCTAAGTTAATAATGTCAAAATCGAATAGAAATCGAATCGCAATATGATCGTAATAGCAGTTTTAACCATATCGGGCATTCTGCTACTAATAAAAGACCAATCGTATTCGATTGACATTTGATTGGTGTGCGATTGGTCTGCTATTTTGATGATTTTGGTAAATACGGTAGTTTGCTGTACAATCATTTTGCAATCGTATATCATTTGCAGACAAAATGATTCATTATTGAATGACAGAAAAGGATAAAAACG
This sequence comes from Helicoverpa armigera, assembly GCF_030705265.1. NCBI lineage: Eukaryota > Metazoa > Arthropoda > Insecta > Lepidoptera > Noctuidae > Helicoverpa > Helicoverpa armigera. The sequence continues at coordinate 8,543,716 of NC_087135.1, read as the reverse complement.
TTTATTTCAAAGAAAAAATAGCGGAATGCCACATACGCTTCAATCGTAATCGAGTCGGGATTGGGTCTCAGTCGAATCGAGTCGAACGTCAATCGAATGGCGCTTAAGTAATATTAGGAGAATCGGGCCCCTGATTGTTCAATTTTTTTTTTTTGTCCAGGCGGTAACTGTGCATTCTTCGTTTTCAGGATCAAATTAGAATCAGAATTAACGATGCGGCGCGGTGTTCTTTCCGACGAATAGGCACTTCGTGTTCCAGATCGTTGAATGCTTTTTCCACTTCTTGTGCTAGGAGATTCTTCAATAGTTTCCTTGCAGGCGGTGTGCATCGACCTTCGTCGTTTGAACTTTCGGACAACTGGCTTACTGACGCAGAATCTTCGTCCTCTGGGCAGGGGGACCGTCGACGTTTGTGTGTAGCAGAGCGTCGTTTCATCGTAGGTTTTTCCAATACCACTTCTGAGTATAAAGACACGGATATAAAATAAATACAGATGACTTGATTAACGTGGTTTTATTTGGGCAGAGTTTCCCCTTACAATTATACAAATCAAATGCAATCACATAATCAACTCTTCTGGCTTTTATATGGCTGGCTGGCGGCTACTTCACCTCCCGCCTCTTGAAATTTGGCGGCAAGGCTTGCGCGGTAGGAGGTGACGTAGCGGCTTGGCGTGGCGAGCTTGACAGCTGACTTAATGGTGGCTAGCGACATCTAGCGTTACAGATTAAAAAAAACCCGGACATTTGGCGTAAATCGCATTTTTTCCCTGAACGAGTACGATTTTTTTTAATCCATTATTTGTAATCTATTTACTATTAACATATACTTAAATTCAAGGCGGTGGTTCCTTACATGAAAACTATCCGGGTTTTCCCCGGACACTTGAAACCCCGCCCGGACGCAATCCAAACGAGGACAAATCCGGGGAAACCCGGACGGATGGCAGCCCTACTTGCATCCAACCTGAGTACCTCATTTGTGATAAATTAGACCGAGTTGCTCTCCGCGGTTTCAAGCATGGGGCTTTGATTTTACAGGGTTATTGGTAAAACACTAACAACCTTGCAGGACTGTATTACTAACATCATAAACTACAACTTTTGTTCTATGACTTTTTATAAAACATAATACATTTGACAAAAACAAACCTACAAGATTTCATTGGTCTATCTGACACATTTCAACTCTATTTTGCTATAGTGATAAAATTTGCACGCCCCCACCATTTCTTCACCAACAAAAGGCCCGATCGAGACCAGTCGAGCGATTAGTCGACCTTAGAGTGTGCGGACGAGTCGAGATTATCACACATTACAATAAATTCTTTACCTACCCTACGCCTCCCGCGCACTATTCTCGTACCTAGTCATACTTTTGAATTGGTAACACGCTACGCTACGATTTCCCGCCTTTTTACGAAAAGGTAAAATAAAAGAAAAAAACAAAATATCGTCTTCTTCACGTACTGTGTGCCTCGGTGGACGATCACTATCCCTGATGGTATGCCGGAATTGCCCGTAATCTCGTAACCGCTGTGTGGCGGCTAGCATTATTACTCAGCTAGGTGTAGGGATGTTTGGGAATCGTATGGCGTATTGGCGACAGGCTTCCGAAACATTGTCATTACACCTAGCCAGCATTCGCACCATTTCCGTGTACTCGACATTTGCATATCCATGCGCCATACTGTAAAGATAATTACGTCCGCACCACCGAATTTCGCTACAAGGACACGTATGATGCGACGCGGGCGCATAAAAACGACTGACGGCCGCTCGTAAATAGGTCAAACGCTCCCCCCCCCAGTCCCGCTCCCCTCCGCTGTCTTTTGTACTACCTACTGTTTACTGTGCTTCGCATAGACTTCGTAAATTTTAGAGCGTACACTTGAAATATTTTAATTTTTGTGTGAAAATTTTGATGAACTAAAATCTGAGAATTATTAAAAGTCATAGAACAAAAGTTTTAGTTTATGATATTAGTAATATGGTCCTGAGAGGTTGTTAGTGTTTTACCTATAACCCTGTATAAGTGTTTTTGATTATGTGAAACATATAATCAAAGGTCTGAAGGAGGCAATTGGTCTATCACGGTTCTTGAAATAAATGCTGGTCCGATCTATACTATACCAAGGACGAGTAAGAAAGAAAGAAAGAAAGAAAGAAAAACCATTTATTTGACACACAAATGACGCAAGAAACAAACACACACAGATACAAACAAATAAATCAAGGGACAATACAAAAAGAAGAACAAAAAGAAAAGCGCTCCAGCTGCGTCATTCATGTGTGAAAAGGGGCAGCGCTCAGCATAAATGCTGTGTCTCGCACACGCAGGCACGAGACAACAGCGCTGGTTTTCAGCGCTGACCTAACACATGACTTTGCCTCTCGGTACTATACAATCCTGACGCCGTTTCGGCACGAATAAAGTAAATAAATAAATTTATATATATATGTAATAAGTAATAAGTAAAACAACAGAAACAATAAAAATTAACGAACAATAGTACATTAGATAAAAAAACAATGAATATAAAACAAACCATAGACAAAACAAAACGAGAATATCAAGACAAAATACATAGACAAAAACAGGTGAATAAAGTAAAATTTTTACTCGAGAGATAGGCAGCGAAGCCTCAGTATTGGGGTCTAGTTTTGCTTACACTTTGGATACTGAACACTAAAAAGTAGTATTTTGTTTGTGCGAATCTATATAAATAAAAATGAATTGTTGTTCGTTAGTCTGGGGCCCGATTCGATTCTCCTAAGTTTATAATGTCAAAATCGAATAGAAATATGATCGCAATAGCAGTTTTAACCATATCGGGCATTCTGCTACTAATAAAAGACCAATCGTACTCGATTGACATTTGATTGGTGTTCGATTGGTCTGCTATTTTGGTAATTTTGGTCTATACGGTAGTTTGCTGTACAATCATTTTGCAATCGTAAATCATTTGCAGACAAAATGATTCATTATTGAATTACAGAAAAGGATAAAAACGTTTATTTCAAAGAATAAATAGCGGAATGCCACATACGCTTCAATCGTAATCGAGTCGGGATCGGATCTCAGTCGAATCGAGTCGAACGTGAATCGTATGACGCTTAAGTAAAATTAGGAGAATCGGGGCCCAGCTAGTAAAAAATAAATGTACGAGTAAGCATAAATTCATCAGATTTTGATGGGATTTGTGGTTGAGCCTACACTTGATACCTACTACAGAACCTACAACAGTGGAATGTTTGCTCACAACAGGAATATCAAGAATGAAACGAAGGAATTTACGTACCGCCAGCTAACATAGTAACAGTCCATAAAACAGCATACTTACATAAAATATCCCGAGCAACAGAAGTATAGGGTAAAATTAAAATAATCCAGTCAATTGCTATCGTTTATTGATTTAAAATACAAAACTTAGTGACATAAAGCTCTATCCTTTTATTGTTACAGTGCCTGCGAACTGACAATCCGATAGGAAATAAACAATTTAGCTCATCGCATCGCACCACCACATGCCAACTCACACATTCCATATAATCCCATACTGTCACAGTACAAATAAATAGTATAGTATATTACATACTCAAGCGCAAACATCTAGGGCCATTCTTGAGTAATGGATTTAGTTAGAACTATATCAAAGGTTGGTGTTTTACGTGTTCTTTATCACTTAACATCCCGACTAGTTTGTCATATATAAACACTGTCACGGCAGATTTCCCCTCATCTCGCTACCATAACAAGGTAGCTATGTCACAAAATTAAATTAAAATTGTCTTAAGTTATACACAAGTGTTACAGTGAGTAAACCATATAACTGTATATTATACGGTGGATACAGCATCTATTTTAGCATAGTTATCAAGTTAAAGGAACTAAAATATTAAAACAATTATAATAATGTATATTACAATTAGGTACACTTGATGAACACAATTTAATAATTTTTACATACATTTGGAAACCTGCCAGTCGATTACTCGTTATTGCTCTATCATTATCAAATTAAACGTGTATCCCATACTTATTCCTTATACTCTTTCTAACAACCCTATATCTCATGAAGCAGAAAAGTATTACAGTAAATATTATACAGATATTTGAAAAATTTATAGTACAGAACAGCGAGATTAGAAATAGATTCAAATCTACAATGAAACGAAAGTGATAGCACGTATTATATTAGATAAATTAACGATAGAAAAATACTTTAATGCTTCATGTAAACGAATAGCTGTACCATACATGTGTTTGTTTAAAAATAAATCCATTTAGGAAGGTTTTTATAAAAAACTCGCAACAATACCTTGCGATAAGAAATAATTTGCTATCAGTTGCAATTCGTCATAAATAGCTGCTTTATTCTGAACAACGGCCACTTCAGTCAATTTTTAACTAAAAATAATTCAACATAAAAATTTTACTATTTTACGACGTGGTCAGAATAAAGGAGCTATGCTCCAGGACCGCTACTAACAAGATCTTTCAAGTCAATGGACAACTGTACACATACTCGGTAGATATCTACAACTTGAGATAACATCATCACCCATTCCTCATATACATCATATTTGCTAACCTTTATCTAGAATGTGTGCATCCACATTCTTGTCAATCTTAAATGCAATTTAAGATTATCCACAAATAAAAGTCAACAAAATTCAATAACCAAATATTGACAATAATTTGATTATTAATATCGAGCGACCAAAAAGTCGTTAATTAGTAGCGGGCCTTACACATAAAAAGTTCCGGCACAATAAGGCAGTGATTCAGTGTATGCTATACAAAATATCTCCGTTTAGAAAGTTTCAACCAGTCTGTTGCAATGAGGTTAGTCTATTGTAGATTCAAATCCAAAAAGGTTGAACAAGTCAGTTTAATTCAATTTATTAACTCTTATCTGAAATACCCAAATTTTTTATATATGTTTCAACATTTCTCATAACCTACAAGTACATTTTGTGTTTTATAGAATTACCTATACACTATTCTCTGTTTTACACATCGTCTGAATATTCCAATGGGTCAAAGTAACCTATACGCGTTAAATGAAACACTTGAGACTTAATCACAAGCATTATACATTGGAAATTAAAACATTTTTACATTATACAACAACTCTGAAATGCGAGGGCATAGTTTTAATTAAATAATTTAAGTGTGTATGTGTAGTAAGTGTGTCGAGTCGAATCAATTTGTGCATTAACAAAAATACTTAATCTATTTCATCGTTTGTATAAACAAATTCTCATTGGCCCTTTGAATTTCAGTCATCAGTTGCCGACACTTTAAGAATATAAAGCTTGCGATAATTAAAACCGAACGAAAGCCTAACTAGCATAGATCGTAACTAAACTATAGATTATCCAGTTTATGTCGCAGTCTGTATCGATTAGTCGGTTTCCTAAATTTTATATACAATATTTATTTTCTACCATATTGCGTCCTTGATATGCATCGCGTAACAATAAAAAAACCTAGCTCTCATGCCCTCGATGCGTCCGGATGCGTCGAATCGTCGGCGATCGCTCGGAACGTTCTCTAAGTACTGTCGGTGAAGCGATCAAGAAACGAAATAATACAAATACACGGTACAACGTAACAAATCGTCACCATAATATTTCTTTACAGTCAGACTTATCGTATTAAATAAAAATATAGAATGATAAATATCGGATTCAGTCGGGGCTGTGCGGCTAGTGGATGGCGACGGGGCTGTGCGGCAGCGGACACACGGGCGCCAGCAGCTCGTCCGAGCGCCGCGCCGCCTCCACCTCCATGCGCTCCGCCGCGCCGCCCGCGCCCGCGCCCGCGCCCCACACTCGCGCGCCCACTGCGCAGGGGAACATACGTCAGTACACTGTCCACATTCCACAATACAGCTTACGGCAAATAACTTTGGTCCTCTCGAGTTAACTCATTCAATAGACGAGCATAGAAGACCTTCAGCATTAATCCCAAGATGAACTTGGATATGAGCAAGAGAACAATGATTTAAATGTTACGCAGTAATTTGGGAGGGGCAAAGTTATTTGACGTAAACTGTAAATCACGTGAAACAAAACTCTAGAATTGGCGCGCTAGGCACACCAGTGTCGACACAACAAAAAGAACATCCACAATTTGATGAAAGTGAAAAGGTATGATGTTGCTATAAAAATACTAAAAGAGATTATTGAACTGTAAAACATTATAATGTAACTAACAAATAGAGATAAAACAATAAAAAAACACATGGGAAAACGAATGAAAAAATATACAGATATAATCTGTGGCTTTTGTTTGACGACGCCATTTTAGTTTTGTAAACAGTTTTCTTTTATAAAAATGTCATAGTTTGTCGTAAACAGAAGTCGCAGATGGCAGTAAACACATAAGCCATGCGTGAGCCCATGCTGGCATGCTACGGAGGGTCGCATAACATTCCAGTAGTGAGTAGAGTGGGCAGACCTGGCACGATATCGATAGGCACTAGTGTGGCGGCGCTAGTGTCGCGGGCCGGGGCCGCCGGACCGCTCTAGTCATCGCGAGTCCGACGGGCCATCTGCCGCCACAACATAGCCAAACATTAACATACACATTGGGTGGAAGTCACTGGGCCATTGTATTGGGGAACTAGGATTCATTTGGCCACGAAAAACATTCATTTTAGTCAGCTAATATTATATTTTCTATGTCGGAAGGACTCAGTACAATAATAAACAATTAAAAATATTGCCAAGATTCTTGTCTGCTTGTTAAATTGAAATCTACAAAATGTTTTAGTCAATAGCGTTAACTTCCAAGTAAATTATAGACACTAGACAGGACACCTTTAAGACTTAATTAAAATGAAATGATGAAGCATTTATGTTAGCAAAGAACACGACAGAAGCATGAAATGATCATGTTAGACTTATATCCTACGTGACATTATTTTGATACAGTTTTAGATTCCACAGCGATGTTAGTCTCAGTTAGTTTATCAGTAATAAGCACCAAAGGAATTGCAAGAGTTATTGGTGGGAATTATATCATAGTTGTAACTTAAAACTAGGTTCCCCCTATTGCAAATCACATTCGGATAACTGTAGACACTAAGCTATTGAAATACAGAAATAAATACAATTTTGTCCTTATAGATATCCCGTTAAGTTAATTTTATTGACGGGGAAATCCATATTGATAAGAAATACAGTTGTTTTGCGAGTTCAAATTTATAAAACCGCAACGCACTCATTATTTGGTTCTTTAGATATTGCGGTTTAGAACTAATTTTAACACGGGCGAGAACTAAATTATAATAGATATTATGCTCATCTGTGATTTGCACTTCTAATGTTTTAATTATTTCACGTTATTCATTATTGCTGTGCCAATAAATTTCCCAATGCATATTCCCTTCTAACCTAACCACCAATAAAATTCCTTAATAGATATTAGTAACAAGACACCAAACACCAGGGAAAGTTCACCACCATTATTAGTAAAAGACAATGTTAGAACCACTTCAAGGAGTGAGGGAGAAACGAGCTTCCAGAACATTCTAGAATGTCCTAGAACTCTCTAGAAGGTTCGAGAAGGATTTGATACTAACCGTGTTGGTGATGCGATTGCGCTTGCTGTGTGTTCGTGGACTCGTCCGCGGTCCTCTTGAAGAAATTGTGTTGTAGCGCGTAGTACGGCGTCACGCGCTGCTTGGGGTCGTACTCCAACATGCGGAGGATTAGGTCCTGGAAATACAATGGGTGAATTTATTAAGACTGACCAATTTACAGATTGGTTACTGACCCTGCCGGCAGTCTTAGTGCTAAATGAAATACAAATAAGCGTCTGCAGAAAAGACTTCATCTTCATACACATTGTTTCTGACCAGGATATCCGAATTCTGTCCGCCACATTCTTCTGCACACACCTTTAGCACTTCTGTTAGGATTGGAGTACCCATAAAACTTTAGTAGCTTCATAAAGTCTAATAATGTCATACTGTCATCCCTCGCTCTTAATTTGACCAGACATATGCGTACTCTCTATTCCATCACTCTCCGACAAGCAGCACTGACAGAAGAATATAGACACACATCAGTATACTGACCTTAAACTTGAGATAATCGGAGACAGAATGTCCGGGCTCCCCGCGGCGCCGCGCGGCCGGGCCGCCGCCCTCCACGCCCAGGATGTCGTGTAGCCGCCGCGTACCCGGCAACCGGTACTTCCTGTAACCGCTGCACACATCAACTTCATGTCACTATTTTGTTATAACCTTTGTACAACTTAGAACTAAATCAATACGGAAAATACAATATATGAGATGGAAAGGGAAAAGGAGAAGGCAATTATATATGAGATCAATTTTACTGAAACTGTACAATATGCCATGAAATAATTTCACTGTTCTGTGTCTCCGATACGGATTAGAAAGACACCAGACAAGAGAAAACGGCTTTTGCCCCTGTCCTGGGAGATATCAGAGAAAACAAAATCTTGAAGATGTAGGGGGCGTATATTTACAAGGAATATTTTTTTTATTTATACAATGCGGTAATCTATTCCGTAACACGTAACGCAACCGCCAATTACTCAGTGAGTGCCAGGAGTTACGATGCTCCACTTCTGCATTCATGAATAAAAATGACTTCTAAAATTATATCTTGAAAGTAAAAATAAAATATTCCACAATTTATTAAGACTCACCTTCCATCCTTTCCATTTACTTTCTTTAATACATAACCACCGCCTTCTGACGCTGGTAATTTGTCGAAGAACTTTCTTGTTTTGTGTGCCTGTGAAATAAAAATTATAAGATTTTTTTAATAACGATCTTTCTCTGTCATTAAAATAGACTAGATCTGCTCATAAACATCTAATTTATACTGTTGTGCACCAAGAATATTTTGGTGCAAGCAGCATTAAAAACCTCCGTTTTGGAGAGATGGAGCTAAGCATTCTTCATAATTCCCTACACCACACAAGATTATCTAGACAGCAATCAAAAGATATTATAGAAAACCAATTTACAGCATATTGTTCTTACCTGATCTAACAAATGATCAGGGGGCATGCCGAGAACCTCGACGATTTTGTTCATCTGGTCGACCTCATTGGCGCCGCTGAACAGGGGCTCGCCCGTATGCATCTCGACGAGTATGCAACCGAGCGACCACATGTCTATCGCGAGGTCGTACGGGACGCCCAGTAGAACCTCCGGCGACCGGTAAAACCTCGACTGAATGTATTGGTATATCTGGAAAGTTAGGAATTCAGAAATTAATCATCAAACATCAGCTGAAAACTGGTTTATAACAGGACACATTATGATCATACCCAAGGCGCGATGACAAATGATGATATTTTATTGTTTGTTTTATAAATAAACAACTTATTAGACAGTAAATAGGATGCAATAAACAGCCCCTAAGATATTCATATTGCAATTATCTGAGCACACCGTTTAAGTAGCAAGGGTGGCACATTAATTATAAATCAGTAACGTTATCAACAAAATAGTACAGTCCTAGTGATTAAAAACAATATTCTGAGTTATCGAAGCTCAAAGGTGAAATGTCACCGCAACATCTTACATTTAAAGGTGTATAAAGCATCATTGCTATCGCTCAGCTAAACTTTATTCATTCGCAATTAAATATACATACATGCACATCCAAATATTTCATTAAATATCAGCTCAGCAACAATAATAAAGATCATGATTAATTAAACCGACAATATTTGTTTTATCAATCTGAACGAGAGCAGCAATTAACTTACACAATAAGAATATAAACTGAAGAAAAGATAACGAGGGTCAAGTCCACACCATGACCTCAATTAGCGTCAACTGTACTGATAAATAAAAGGAAACAATTATAATTATACTTACTAATTAGTGCAAAAAAGGGTCTAAAAATTTTTCATTCAGTACGCTACAATAAGGGTAATAATGATTATGAAGGGCTATTAATAAAATTGAAATAATTCGTAATTAATAAATGGTATCGCGAAATCGTATGTGAATGGGTTTTATCGTGTGCGTTGTGGATAGGTTGGGTTACGTTTTAAGTATATTATATGTGAGAGTCGCGATAACCTGGCCTCGTCTACCACTGAATCACACGACCCCGAAGTGATTTATCTTAGCAATTAGCGTGTACGGGAATCGAGTCTATAAATCGGGTGACTCGCGTTAGGTGCACTCCAATAATTTACTATGCTCTATTGAATATCTTAGTGCTTGCAAATTTATAAGTCAAGTTTTAAGTGCCGTTATTTGGTTAAAGACGTGGAATAATTATTTTCGACGTCTTTTATTTACGAAAATAGTAGTCTTTTGATATTTTTAGAACGGAACGCGTGGGTTTTACGTTCATTTAGAAGTGGTTCTTCGTTATTCTCCTAACCTTTGATTGTTACCGCTGAGATTTTGTAAAGCTCTCATTTTAATTACGTTAAAAATAGGACAATGTATATTAAAATGTATACAATACATATTTGGCTTGAGGCTAATTGTTGCGAATACTGACAAACGCCTGATATACTGGCATGCGGACTACAAAGGCTTCTTAATATACAATAATTAATATAATAATAGCAATGTCTAGACTAAAATACGAGTACATACAGCAGTGCTAGACTAAAAGATGCTTGAAGCGAACTTACCCTTTGACCTAGTTGACATGAGCTCCCGAAGTCCACAATTTTAATGGCTGACCTCTTCGGGTTGCATAGTAGTATATTCTCGGGTTTAAGATCACAGTGAATTATATTTAGTTCTGAAATACAAAAGATAGGTATTAGTATTGTAGATAGCAGTATCTTATCGAAATTTTATCTGCAGCAGATTTTTCTTGTCATAGTTGTTATTAAACTAAACTTGTGTTGGTTTTTACTGAGCTAAGTTTGTATAAACAGAAGGTTTTTGTTGTACAAGTTGTTCTCCAAACTTGTCAAGTTTAGATTTGATTTTTAACTCTTGAAACGCTATCAAGGATACATTATTGGATAGAGGGGAGAGGTAAACAAAAAACAAGATGAACAGATTGGCTAAGCATGAATTTAAAGAGAGTGAATGTACTCATAGATTTCAATAGAAGTGGAAAACATATTGTGAACCGTAAGTAACTGAGAACAGCCAGAGAGAATTGGAGCTGGCGGATCAAGAAGGTATGTCATTTCCTAGGCCTCCTAACTCCTAGGAAAACTAAATGTAAGTAACTACGATGACAGATTCTTTTGTACATTTCGCCTAAGCTGAAATGTCCGCATTACTTGTAGCTTTACATATGCGGTAGTAGGGGCGACATATTAGCTTAGAAGAGCTCCACGCATAAAATAATGCCTATCTATCCATAATTACAATAAAGTACACAAATGCACATCTCACCAGGTTGACTAAGGAACAGTAACGCTGTGCACAACTGCTGCGCAAACTTGCGCGTTAAGTTGAGCGAGACGCCTCTGAAGTTGGTGTTGCGTAGCAGGTCGTACAAGTTGTATGACAACAGCTCGAACACTAGGCACAGGTGGTTCCGCCACATAAAGTGACATTTCAGTTTCACTGGAAAAGCAGAGACAATCAATTAATACATGAACATCATCCCTCGAACCTTTTTCCAACTACGTTGGGGTTGGCTTCCAGTTTAACCGGATTCAGATGAGTACCAGTGCTTTAAAAATTTAAATTAATACAGGAACCAATGCACTAAATGTACTGGTTTGGAGATGACACAATTTTGTTTGTAATATTTGTAAATATTTTTATTGTGATGCCGTAATAAAAAGAGTTACTAATCTTTGGCTACCTGAAGCATTAGAGTAACATACCTCCAACACTTTGGATGTATATTACTCTAATGCTTCATGTGAAACAATATTTTCAATCTTCAAAAACAGTTATATCTAAGTAATGAAAATCTTTGAAAAAACAGTTGATGCTGGACACATATCTCATGTCATTACATAATATTATATTATAATAATTCAACGTCACATTTCAACTAATTTGCCATAATGAAGATCATTTATTTGTGGTATCACACACTTCATAATGTCCATTTATTAGACAATGCAATGAATGAAATCCACTAGTATATTAGCAGGAGAGACTCTCAATCAAGCAATTATTGTTTAAAATTTTGATTGCATTAATTATTTCAATTTCATTGCCAGTTTCATGTTGATGTTGCAATTGAAAAAGTTACCGTGAAAATGAATCATGGTTTATTGAAATATATTTTTTGTTTATAAATATCCAGTCATATACGCATCATTGGCAGATTGTTAACTTGTAATTTGGCATACATTATGTATGATACATACTTGACAAATATTGAATCTGTCTTGTATTTAATAAATAAATCACATGGTTAATTAAGTCACGACTTTGTTTAAATAAGTCTGTTTTTAAATTGTTTGTATGACTCACTATCAGTGCACGTGAATGTATTATCAGTACCCATAACTGTATATTTTACTTCAATTTTTAGTGTATGAAGTTAAAGTGGTTCAAAAACTTACCTATATAATACTTATTTTCAGGATCCGCTCTGTTCATCATTTTTAGTAACTTGACTTCTATTTGTGCCTGGTTTAGGAAGGGTTTCTTATTCTTAATTATTTTTATCGCTACTTGACACTGCTCCTCGTGGTCATACGCTTTCACAACCTGGAACATTGGAAATCACTTCATTAGTTAAGGGTCATTGTACTCTGTATCCATAAGATCACTCGTCAAAAAAGGACGACGAGACGCACGCTTATAGAACCGACGATGGTGATTTGACAAACTAAGAACTGCCTAAAATTTGGAGCAATAAAAAAGGCTCTATAATACTTGGTATTCAATCTTATTAGGCTTTTCGGATATCCAGAAGAACCATGTTTGCTATGAAATTGTTATGGGAAGGGAACGATCAGGAATATTCGTGGAAATCATAAAGTTTTGCCTCTGAGATGCCTCACACTTATCTTATCAATATCATATTTATGTTACTAGGAAAAGCCCTACATTTCATAAATATGTAACCTACAATTCTTAAATCCTAGCATTACTGTAACTACCATCGCCGTCATTGGTATGTGTCGACAATCATCTTGATTGACACATCTCACTATTGTATCACATTTTCTCCGTAAACACAAGTACAATATCGGATTTTGTAGCCAATGTTTTCAGTGGTCCTAATCTGTGTTTACCAGCAAGCCAATGAGGAGAAACTCATTATGTACAGTAATCTGCTGTAAGTAGCTTAGTACAGGCGATAACAGAATAACTATTACAATGTATTGTGTGAATCACGTACTTTAACTACTGTTAAACAGTGAGTCATATCGTATTTGTTTTTTCTATAACACACCTGGTAAGTCATACCATGTGTTTGTGTGGGCCCTATCAGCTTTATCCTTCTCAGTTCATTGGAAACTGACATACTGGAGCTTGTTGTTCAAATAGTATATTACTTAAAGAAAATTATTTTTCCAAGAAGGCAGAATGTTTTCCTTTAAGACGAAGCCAATCAATGTTTCAAATACATAGTAAACTGGAGGGTTTTTGAGATCACGGTCGCTTTGCATGGCTTCAATATCCTAACCTGAATTCAATGTATCAAATCAACCCTCGTTTAGAAATGGTACTAGCTTTCTTGTGCTTCTTAAACCCTACAGCATTTTAAAACAAATTGCCAATAAACAGAGGTGTTGTATAAAACTAAATAGATTAATAGTGGAAGCTTGCTCACCTGTCCAAAAGATCCCTTCCCAATCGGCGAGGAGATCTCATATCGGTCGAGGAACTTCTCGCCCTGTTTGATGATGTAATCATGGTTATCATCATCATAGCCGTCGTTATATAACTTCCGCTCTTTTTTGTGCGACCCATCCTCGCCCAGGTACTGTTGCGCTCTCCGCTTTTTCTTCGCGTAATATACCTGAGGATAAAATAGGTCAACATTAGTATTGATATTCGGAGGTCAAGACTTTCGAACCGTCATTTTCATTTTCACGTTCTATTTTAAGCCCGTTGACGTTGAGCCTTTTCGCTTGGGCTGTGAATTGACATGTAAATAATACGCAAAAAAATCGTCTTTACGTATGTAGTAGCATAATTTGAAAATAGCAAAATAGACATTGATATAATGAGTAAATTCTATTCAAACATCACCTCATCGCTATTCAACGAAGTAGTAATATTTCCCAGTTTTTTCGTGGATGCGATAAAGCAATATTGGGATATGAAACCATTGGTTTTTTTAGATTTTTTTCTTTTCAATACTTTTTTGCGAATGACAGACGTTTTTTGACAGCTTTGCATTTTTTTTATAATAGTAAAAATTATGAATACCTATTGCATATGTTTAAGTTTCTAAGGAATTATACAGCAAAAAGTTTTCATGTGCCATTACGCGTTAGCTCTATTTCAAAGCTGGGATTTAAATGTACAACTAAATTCTAAACAGTGCACAATTGTGATGTATGCGTTATAGGAAATGAAGAGTAGACGAACGCGGGAATTCTCGGTTGACGGACGTTGACCCAAATATGCGGTTGACATTGATCGACGACGGGTCGCGATATGCTTTTATAAAACATTTCGTACCGACTGCCGACCGACGACGTACCAACGCATGGATTTGGGACTAGGAAGTTCATTGCTACCGATTTTTATGAGGCTCTGCGAGACTCGCCCCGAATATGACTCATTGTTTTGCGACTGCCTGGTAACTTCGGGGACGGTGTGGTTATATTTTTTGGTTGGTAAAAGTTTTGATCTGATCGTGATACACAATTGGCCACTTGATGCTGAGTGATGGGTAAAGCGTAACATGATTGACGAGTCAGAGTGCGTCACATTACCAATAACATGTGGCATTCGGGAGCCGGTATTACGTAACACGGAAGCATGACATAGCAATAATATCGGCGAGTGCATAGCATTCGCATCGTGGTGGTACGGAAGTGTCGCATATCGACGCGGCCAAACGATAACCCAAATTTCTGACAGCGACCTACATATTACATAGTATGTTTTACAGGCGACCGAGCGCCCCCAACAACTGGCAAGGCTTCGTGCAACCGCACACTTATCTGTTCGACTAAACTGTTTGTTTGTTGACCGATGTCAAGTTATTTGCTTTGATTTGTGCCGGTCATCACAGTAACACGTGGCCTGAAAGGATTTGCATGTTTTTTTGGTGATTAATTATTTCGAGTTAGTAACGAAAGTTCAAAGTAATATTGTCTAAATGCTGGTTTCTTTCATTAGGTGAGGGGGCAATGATGACGATGCATGGAGACAAATGATGGTGGTTATGGGAGAGGATAGTGTGGTGAGTCAGGCCAGTGACCGCGGCACGTGGCCGCGAGATGAGCGCGTCGGGCCGGGGAGAGACGGCGCGCGGCGGCTGTCATTGATTTTCCCCGTTTCCCCCCAACCCCGAGCCTGGCTCCCTCCCCACCGCGTCTCACCCACTTCCAGCGCCCGATAACGAGGTTAACGGGCGACGTGAGCGTCTCCTAAACTTTAATTATACCCGTACACCCGTCGTGCATGTTTAACCCGGCCTCTATTGAGCGTTTTGTTTGCAGCGCACCTGATAGCGAGACGTGATCCACTATTCGGTCGACGGTTAACTATCTAATGAACATGGCCGGAGATGGAAACGCGAAGAGCGCAACATGCACAACCTGTAGGTAGGAAGTTGTCGTTGCAAATCGAGCCCGATACGAATCTGCTAACTACGTCTTAACTCATAAGCGTGGCGCGACGCAAACTGTATAAACAATACGGAAACTCATCTGCTCTTTATCTCAATATGTAAGTATAGTATGCGCAGCGAAAATAATATGTTAGCTAGTTGGAAATATGACAGCTTGTATCAGGTAATATTCTGTTAATCCGGAGGCGTATAATTCAGAAACGTATTTACCCACGTTTGAGTGCCTTTGACATAATGTTTACTTAATACATATTGTAAATATTTTGAAGTTCTTGGTAAATAGTCGCATGAACAAAAATTTTTCTAACATTTAAAAAAATGTTTACTTTTCCATTAAAGTACTTTTCATAAAATCCATGTCAATTTAGTTGTTATAAATACTACTAACTGATCATACCATTTAAAAAAGAAAATAATTTTCTAACTTCAAGCACTGAAACAATAAAGCAAAAAAAATTTCCCGATACGAACACCAACTGTAGGTTTACATCTTAGCGCAGCGCGGAACTATTGCGTAGCAATTCGTAGCACATCGTAGCGCCAAAGTATCGTGATTCGTAGGCTTGATACTGTTAATATTTTTTTATTATCTAAGTTTCAACTAAAAAGGTAATACCTACCTTATTTGAAAACGCATTTTGTATCAATATGAGGATAAATTCAGTGACTCAGAAACACTCGGTGCATATGAAGAGCTATTAACCAAGACGTAGTATCTGTAAGATTGTCTGGAAGTGCCTACGACCTTTATTTTTATGCATTGTAGCTAATCATATTTAAGCTGAAAATAATGCGATATCCTTATTGTAAATGACCTATTTGCAATAAAAATAGAGCAAAATATTTTTTTTTTTAAATATAGAGCAAAATATCTTTTAATCTGCTCATCCCTAAACAAGTTGCGCATTATTTGCAGTTGGTCCACAATGTCAGATTAAAAAGTTAAAGATTAAAAACTATCACAAAGTATTGTTAAGCTACTTTCGGTGTAAATGGCTGTAACATTAAATTCAAAAATCAAATTAAAAACCAATACTTCATCTTTCTCACCGCTATGTAAGTACGCTCAGCAGAAACAATGTCTCTTCCAGCCGCTATAAATGCCGGTATATCGTCAGTTATTCAACTAGGGGTAACCAATGAGAAGTGAGCGGGGTAACGCTGCGTATCCTAATTATTCACCAGGACCTTGCTACCATGCTGCCATGCACTTCCTGGAGACCACGAGTACCGAGGGTCGCAGTGATTTAAGCCAATAAAACTTTTACGGCATGTCGATACTAAAAGTAATGGGGTTTGTTCGTGGTGGTGATTCGTTTATATCATTTTTATGGGGGAATAAGTTTGTTGGTGTATTATATTGTGTTGTTGTTTAATAAAATTTTAATGTTTTGAAAATGGAATTTGCATACTTGTAGTTGTGCCTACATGCAGCTGTCTTGATTATTTGGTCCTTGGAGTAGGATTGCGGGGAGTCAATTTAATAAACGTTCACATTGAAATTGCTCTTTTTGGTACAATTACGGAACGCATTTATGGTCTTTATAACTTTGTAAATCTTGCTCCTTTTCTGAACCCTGATGTTTTCATAAAAATCAATATCATCGGTAATATTGTTGCCCTATAATAGTTACTGCGATTCGAAGTTAAACATCAATTTAAAGTTTGTTATTTTGCACTTGCAATTAGTTAGTTCTGCAAACTTTAGTCTCAAGGAGTAGATACCCAGTTCTCCGTACATAAGAAGCATTGCCAGTTTTTGTTTAAAAACTTACAAATGAAAAAGTAAAAGTTGTGCACCTGTTACGTTTTAATCCTTTTAATAATGATTTGGTTAACTTCAGTAAATGCCGCTCTGACTGTGAAATTAAGGCACGTTTTTTATACGGCTCGTTGTTGCCATGTGGAAAGTTGAGCGAAAATGTGCCGTAGGTAATGAAAATCCCGACGTAATGTTTGTACCTTTTGTATAAATGTATACTGATCGGCTTTTTATATATCAAACAGCTTTTGGGAATATCTGTTGTCACGTGGTTGATTTAAAAAAAATACAAAATAGTATTTGAAATATGTCCTATTTTTCTTATCGTCCTGAATAAATGAATACATAACATGAATAGCAATGACAATATCTCTCTCTCGGGCGCAGATCTCCGTAGAAACATAAAATAAGCAATGTATCACACAATTGAATGGGTCAAGATGTTTAAAAGACCGCGTTGTGCGGCAATCATGCCAAAACGGGCGCGTTTATGATGGCATTGCAATTCTATGCGATTTTTATAGCTTGTATTTATTGTGTGTATGAAGGGATGTTGGCATCACACGGACGAGCACAAATTTTATTTATACGCATTGCGCCGTGACGTCACCATGATATCATCTGAATGCATTCGATGATGTAACGCTTGGATCATCGGCATATCGATTGTGCTATCAATTATTGCTGGCTCTTTATCCCCGAACGTACACAGCTGTCGGACACTTTTCTTTTTCGCAAACATAAATACTTAAAGATAGTCTTAGGAGCTTTTTCTTCTGAATGTAAACTCGTGCCAAGAAGCCGATTGCTTTTGATCTTGGCTAAATAAAAACTAATGAATGCTGAATAAAAGATTTCAATCGAACGATTTCATCGCAACACTGACGGAAATAAAAAAGTTGAATCAACTTGGAGAAGTAAAGATCAGCCTAGAACTAATTTGTTTTTTCTTCAGAGTACATTTTATGTTTTCACTTGCTCGTATGAAGTGTAAAAGACTATAAGGAGCGTTAATGAAACTTTTTCTCTAGAAAAAAAAAACTGAGACTGGTTTGTCTGTCAAGGCAGAAAGCTAAAGATCGGGACGGAATCCCGAAAAAGAGAATTCGCCGTATGCTAATTAATTTTTCATAGTCCCCTCGACGACACCGCAGTGATATGCAAATGAGAATTCGTCGCGCATTAGGTACTCTAGTTTACAACTTATCACGTCGTCGAGTATCAATTAAAGCGGCGGAACTGCGCAAGTTTACATCATTAACACCATAAAAAGACAGTTATTGCGAGAAAATTTGTGCAATCAATTAGGAGTTTTAAGAGGGGTCGGGGGTGTATGCGTGCAGAGTGCAGCGGCGACGACCGGGCGGGAGGGGGTGTGCGGGGCCGGCGCGCGCATCTGTGTGCATTCGGCATATTTACCCCGATAGTGGGCGGGCAGGTTCACTGACCCGACCCAATGCAAGGCCCGCGTACGTAGGCCGCCACGACGCACACGCCGGGGCCCGTTTCATTAGTGCCACCGCACATCGCACACACACGCAAAAAAGCTAACACTGTGCGTCAAGTGGGCACGCACGCTTTTTTAATCATCTGTCGGATTACCCGGCCGAGCAAAAAATCCAACAGGTATTCGCTTAACTTTCAAGATACAGTAGTGTTTTGCTCTGATGTGCTCATAATACGTTTCAGGTGTGTGTACACCTAAAATTTCGAGGGGCCCAAGCAAAGTTTCGGTCGTCGCCAGAGGCATATCGATCTGTTTATTTCGAACTCGGTACCAGTCTAGATAACTGATTTAAAATTTATAACAAACTAAAATGGCCGTGTGATCGATAATTGAAAACAACGGTGTACAAATCTTTGTATTTTAAGACGGGGGGGAAAGTACAGGCAGGTACACATAAACCAGGTAAAATGTTTAAAGCACGTATATCAAAAGTTTGCATAGCAATCGGAACACCGTAAACACACACACGCACACTCGTACGAAACGTCATAATTGCACCGCAGCATTCATAAATCCAGCGGTTAGACAGACACATTCAGGGCTGTAAACTATAAGTCGAGGTATACTTATGCAAAACCACCCTTGCAGTCGGCGGATCGGCGAGTGCAATACCCATAACCTACCCCAAGCGTTCCCCTCGTTGAGGCAGGTCCGGGCAGACGCCTTTGATGGGGCATTACCATAATAACCGAGCTAACAGATACTATTCATTAATAAATAACATGCACCAAACATATTTATTGTGTTTACATAGCAGATAAACAAATTGACAGTCGGAATTTTACGAGATACGTTTATGACCGTTTAATTAAATAAGTAACTTTCGGAATGGTACTGCGACACGGTTATTTTGAAAACAAGTAATGAAGATGTAGGTACAATGTTTGTAAATAAACTAAAGTATTTCGATAACGATTTCAAAAGCTCTTAAGTGCGTCTAGATGTAGGAGCTCTCGACAGAGTCATAAATCATAATGCAAGTTTATTATTACTTACGTCTGTATGTTTTCTTGACAAACATGCATTGACGGAATTTGCAAGACATGTAGCTAATTTTGTGTAGCCAAATATTTTATTTTGTAAGCACTTTTGATTTAACTAAATCAATAACTAGACGGGGAGGCTTAGTAGCTACAGCCTCTCAAATGTTTCTGAGTGGGTGGGTTCGATTCCAGATCAGGCAAGAAGCAATGGAACTTTTCTAAGTGTATCATTAACTTCAATGACTAATTTAATGCTGAAGGTAAACATCATTGAGGAACCATGGACTTAAAAATATGTTTAAGGTCGCCAATCTGCCTTGAGCAAACATGGTAATTAAAGCTTATTCCTCTGTAGGATAAGAGGCCTGTACCTTGCAGCGGGACATTTAAAAGGCTGTTGATGAAGATATCATTAAGATACCGTAGCATAAAGACCCAAATTAGGACCTAAACATTCAGGTTCTTGTAGGTATTTAACCAATCGTCACAATTATTAGTGACTTTTTCCTAAATGAAATCCCTCCATTTCACTAGTCTGGGCCCCGACTTTGGGGCATCCGATCAAAGTTCGACTGACATCAACACAATCATAGAAACAGCTCCAGGTAAACTAGTAACTACTCATTTTACGTCATTTCTAAAAGGATTCAAAAGAAATCAAAAATTCCAGATGAGTTCCAGCGATTCTTGAGTGATATTTCAGGCTTTCATATCTGATATCACTAAAATTAGTTTCGCAAGCTAAAAATATACTATTCCAAAAATCTCTCATGATCTCTAGAGGTTTGTAGTTTGACGCTAAAGGCTCTTATTCGGGCCTCAAGAGACGAAAGAAAAGGAATGCGTGGGTGTAAGAACATTATGATTGTAATAGCAAGCAATTACGTTTACCTTAACACGACTCCTGTTTGAGAAAATATTTCTATAAAATTGGCCTCATTTATATGAGGTGGTTGACCTTTAAAAGTTTGTGTTGAATTTGTTGATGCCTTTTTATGCCGGCGCCTTTTGGGATTTCAATGTCAAAACTGGCATCTATCGAATACTTGTATTGTTTCAAGGATACATAATAACAATTGTTGAAGTTAAACGTCCAAACAGGACATTGCTTTTCATGAATACATAAGTTGTGTCTCCTGTTGATGATCCATACTGCAACTGCCCTTGGCAAGATATGGCAAAAGAAAGAATTTGGACTAATAATGAAAGCAAAAGACGGTAGAAATTCCAGCAAAAGTTTTGTATCTAATATGCCAATGTAAATAACATACCAATGTTCTGTTAACAAATGCAAAGCAACAAGCGAGGACAGGTGCCGATATTTCGCCACTTCATGTATTTCTTATAGACAAATAATCATAATTTACTTTTATGTATGTTAATACTATGGAAATATTTTCTTAACCAAAGCCATTTGGTCTGACAATTTTGTGCTATTAAATATGCAACGATCAGATGCACCTTTGCGTTTATAAAGTCGCTGTATGCAATTTATATCATAGCCTGGTATAATGTAAAGTTTAATCGGTGATTGGCAATGAAAACGATGCATAATCTCAGGGACCTACCGCAACACAACTTCTGTTATCTGTATGATTCCTGAACTAAATGGTGAATTGTATTTTTTATTTTTTTATTTATCTGTAGCAATGTTTTGTGCTCATGCATATGTGGGCGGTTCAACTCAATGAAGGTTGTAACGCAAATAGTTCGAACTAAAGCAGGATGCTACTTTCTAGATTTATTTTATGTTACTATATTACCTACTCTAGTTAAAGTTGCGTTATTGAATTTGTCCTCTTGCAGTATTGATGACTTACAATATTGAGGGTGACATTAGACAAGCCAAGATGTTATATCAGCTTGAGAAATGCAAAGGTGGTTTATGTTTTCATATCGGTCACATGGTTATTCGTACCGTGTAAATAGCTTCTGCATATGCAAACGTCATTTACCTATCAAAATAGTCTTCGCTGGATGGATGTTATGCTCTAGTATAAATTGCATGATTATTCAATGATAAGATATCCAGATGCTCTGTAGCATACAATAGAGAACTATGACCTTTCGAAAAAGGCGGTTTAGAAATGACTCGCCCTGGTTCCAATGCCAAGCTTGAAACTTCCCAAGTAATATCGGGTTGGTACTGTTCAGTGAAGAGAAGCAAACAAACAGTTGCGGAGTGAATAAATTCTTCAAGCCTATCCAGGTATTCGAACTTATAATTAAATCATTCGACGTCGCATCGGACTTGCGCATTCCACATTAGGTGACATTTTCGCGTCCGTCATACAAGCATACAAGAACAGGAGCGCCCATTAAAAATCATACGCGTTTAAAAAGCCCGCCCTCAGCGCGCGCCGCCACTTCAAAGTTTGACCTCGCAATTACTAAAATTGGTTTGATTTACCATTTTAATTGTAACAAAAAGCTTATTTTTTCCAACGGCGTGGACGACGGTGGCGTCGTTGTAATCTCGACCGAGTGACTTTCGGCCGGAGGGTCCATTAGGGATCGGCCAGAGGACGTCAGGCTGGCGTCCGGGATCGGAATTTTGAGCTGTGGCGTCATGTCGTTAAGGCGTAGTTTCTGTCGGAGGTGTTCGGTAGGCGCGAGAGGAGAGCACTCGAGGTCGGATGCTGAGTGCGGGGGTGTGTGCCGGGCGCGGGGGGAGAGTGGGACAAAATCGATATCGTCGGGCGGCGCGCGACGTCTTGCGCCCCGGCCCTCCCGCCCCTCTAATGAATGAGAGCGAGCATAGTCATCTCTGCGGATGGCGGCTCCGGCGATACGGCACGCCGCCGCCGCCGACGTCGACTAGACTCCGCTGCGCTCCCGATCCAATGTATTGCTGCCCGCCACGATAACGAACCGAACACTGATCAACCCTGCACACACACTGCAGCTGCAATTTTATACAGCTTTCAGCCATTCTGTACGCTCTTTTTTGTATCGGACGATCCCCTTCTTATACAAATATCTAAATAGGTGATACATTATAGATTCTACACCCGAGTTAATAGTTTTAATACAATACTTGAACAGTTTTATTAAAACTATGTTCAAGGAACATGACAGATTCGACCTTCGAATTACATGACAAGAAAGTCAGAATTATGAACTGTACAGCGGAGAATCTCGGAAGTTGTAAATGAAGTTTTGAAACAAATTTAAAAGCGACAATTTTGTCAGAAAGAGACCGAAGATTATAAAGTTGTTCGAGAGTTTACAGCATTCCTAACGTCTATTACGGGAACGCTAGATTTATCGCAATAAATTATTGCGAACATTATGTAGGCATAAAATAAATATTTTTTGGTTAAAGATCAAGTTGGAATTGGTTAATATATCAGCGGTGGCCACCTTAATAATATCCCACCCACGCTTTGATATTAAGGATGGTGGGTGTTACCAAGAACCAAACGAAATATTCATCAAATGGCACCTACTACTTTATATTTTTACGTAGGCTTAATAAAGAGTCTGAATAACAACAAATTGCTGGAGGGTGTATGAGGTAACGGTTCGCAAATTGCCAGCCCACAAGCGACCAGGTACTGTACCCGTGTAGGATCATTTAAAGCATACTTTACGAGCCATGCACGCCAGACCAGTGCAACACACGAATATATCAAGCATTTTATACTTTTAAAACAAAGCGGTCTTGGATAGCTATTACCGATTCATAGTCAGATATACGGCGTTGATCATCCAACAAGTTAGTGGAGCTTCACAAGTTTTCCCGCCTTTAAATGTAAGAGTGGCTTATACGCGAGCATAATCATCCGTCAATATATACCGTGGAGTCATCATCACTGGCTCATCTATTCCAGATTTTTTATCCAGAGTTTCAACAGAACGCTGTAATGATCGATAATGGATTCGCGAGTCTATGACTAGATGGCGTTACAAGGCTCGCGATGACATTCAATTTGTCATAAGAATATTGAGAAATGACGGTGGGAGAATATTTAGGAGACCGCCAAGGAGGGATTAGAACGGGACGACAGACGTACGGCGGTTGCCCGGATTACGGTGCAAATTCTGCTTGTGCATATAAAATATTTCTGGAAATATCACAGCATTTGTTGGCAAAGTTTCACAAGTATATGTACGGTAATTGCATGGTGAAATATTGTGAGGTGTGTGCGAATAGTGTGAGAAACGGGGTAAGTGTTTGCAAATATTTTACGTAGTGAAGGCTGGACAGTTGATGTTTTACTTTGCAATGCTGACCATGCCCGTTTTGTTCTCAGCTTAAGGAAACGCCCTTATTGTCCGGCTGCGTTGATAGACAGATAAAAGGGCACTTCGATTCGAGGTAAAACTCACAAACAGAGCATCATTTTCGGCACGGTCTTCAACTGGCTAGCTAGCCTGGCGGCATTGCCTCGGACAGCCGAACTCAGGTCTCGAGTTCGAATCTCAGTTGGAGATACTTATTTTTAATGTATTCCTTTTTTCTTTTTTGTTTCTTGGTGGTGGCCACTTTAGTTTAATTTGTGAAATCGTTGGTATATTGTTATTATTGTTTTATTTACTTTTTTATGTTTAGTTTTAGTTCATGTATGTTAAATAATTCTGTTAAAAGTTAAAATTTCCTGATTGGTCACCATTCCTATTGTATTAAAGGAAATAATTGTGTTAAATCTCCGGTAGAACTTTTCTTTATCTTCCAACATCCAGCCACCTAGAACCCTGGTCATTACATTGGCGCCCAAGGGATAACTGGATGGGGGATAGATGAAGCGCAACGTTTTGTGTTAATTAGGTGGTTATTTTGCTGCACCAACTTTAATTAAATCTTAATACTAGTACGTTAAGGTGATTGTGAGGTCGACAGAGATTGTTGTATTAATTCAGACATTTATATATATATATTTTTTTTTTTTTTGTTTTTGGTGATATTTTTTTCTGTTGTTAATTTAATCATGGATGTTAATGCACTGCATAAAGATGAGCTGGAGTTTGAGTTGGCTTGTCGAGGGATTTCTGATTGTAAGACCGTGGCGACTATGCGTAAATTTATGCGGAAGATTTTAGTTCGAGAACAATCGGGTGAGTCATCTATTTCTTTTAAGGTGCCTAGATCTTGCATAGATAACCCGGACAAGGAGATGATAATTTGTGAGAATAAATTATCGGAAATAATTACTCTCATATCAGAGGTATCACAAAGTCCTGAGCAAGCATTATTTAGACGCATACACTCTCGTTTGTCACACTTAGCAAACCGTGCAAAACTTATTATACCTTCTGAGGCCAGTGACATTGAGAGACATGTAGCATTGCTGAAGAACATCCAAGATGCAATGACGACACTGAAGGAGCTTGAACAAGAAGAGGATGACGAAGACGATGTCATTTCGGAGCATGACAAGGAAGTTTTACAAAAATCGTTGGGTGATGAGGCTATGCAGATCCTGGAACAGTTGGAAAAATGCCAGAAACCTAAGAAAACTACCGTTCCAGAATATGACACGGAAATGTACCGGGATCGTACCAAGCACCCCATTCTTGATGGTTCGAACAAACCACGGATAGCCGCAGAAAAGGCGGATTGCTCTTCCCGTCATCCAGGCTTACAAAGGTCTTCTACGTTTGACAATGGTTTCCATAAACGAAAGCTAGTGCCCATTAAAGATTGGGGTGTCAAATTTAGTGGAAAGGGAACCGTAGGTGTAAACGCGTTCTTGGAAAGAATAGAGGAACTTAAGGAAGCACGGAACGCTGCCGATGAAGACTTGTTTCGATATGCCATAGATTTCTTCGAAGGTGAAGCTTTAATATGGTTTAGGGCCAATAAGGGTGCAGTATCGAACTGGTCTCAGTTAGTGGAGCTACTCTTGAATACATTTCAGCAACCGTTTTACCAAGAAGAGCTCTTGGAGGAGATTAAACGAAGGACCCAAAGCAAGCAGGAAAGTGTTCTTATCTATATAGCCATTATGCAAAATATGTTTAATCGTCTGCCGACTCCTATCCCTGAGACACAGAAGCTGATGATACTGAGGAGGAACATACAACCCTACTTTCAGAAAGCTATATGTCGAGACAGTTTTGATTCAGTAAGTGAGTTAACATCAGTTCTGAGGATAGTTGAACGCACTAAATTAAGCTGTGATAATTTCAAGGAACCTGTTGCTAGTGAACACTTTCTAGAGAGAGATCTAGCATACAAGGGAGGTACTTCGGGGACACCACAGAAGGGAGATATGACAGAACTGGCAGCCATAGATGATAAGGGAGCGCCACTTATGAAATGCTGGAACTGCAGATCTCCTGGACATCGCTTCAGAGAATGTAAATTGCCAAAGCAGAGAATCTTCTGTTACAGATGTGGACGTTTCGGGAAGACAACGAATAAATGCCCATGCAGTGCTGGGGACAAGGGAAACGAGAATCTGGGGTCGATGCCAGCCGATCGAACTCCCAGAGAATAAGTCATACCACCTCGGATGACTGGCAACAGTGGCTGCAAACTGTATCGAGTTTTGTTAAAACAGGGAGAATCTGTAATATTGAGAAACATAGTAAAGACAACCGATATTATGGCGAGATAAAAATCTTAAATCAGTCGTTTGTAGGGTTGTTGGATTCTGGAGCTACCGTTTCTGTAATTTCACAGAGATTTGCACTGAAGATAATGAAATTGGGGTTTTTGAAACATAAAATCGACAAGCAAATGGTTTCGACGGCTGATGGCACCTTCCATACAATGGATACCGTTTTTCACTTACCTGTGGAGTTCTTGGGGAAATATAACGTGGTAGAATTCTATGTCATGGACTACCTTAAACATGATATTATTTTGGGCATGAATTTCTTTGAATTATTTAAGTTATCAATAGGGGCGGGGAAAGCTATTGCTGACATTACGGAAATAAACGTCACACAACCAGTAATTTCGCGAGAGGATCTTTCGGCTCATCAGAAAGAACGCTTGGATGAGTTAATAGAGGAAATGGCAACAGAGATCGGTAAGGGCTTGGGCAGGACATCTTTGATCGAGCATAGAATTGACACTGGAGATAGCTTACCTGTCAAACACAGACAATACCCATTCGCTCCTCCAATTATGGCAGAACTAGAGAAGGAAATTCAGGACATGCTAGATAAGGATGTAATAGAACCTTCATTCAGCTCATGGCGCTCTCCAGTATTACTCGTTAAAAAAGCTTCGGGTAAAAATCGACTGTGCCTTGACAGCCGTCAGTTAAACAAGGTAACAATAAAAGACTCTTATCCCTTACCTAGGGTTACAACAATATTAGACAGTCTAAAAAACGCTCGGTTTCTGTCAACTATTGATTTACGATCAGCATTCTGGCAGATACCTCTAGAAGAAACAAGCAAGGAGAAGACTGCATTTGGACTGGCTGGAAAAGGACTCTATCAATTCAAAGTCATGCCATTTGGCCTAAGCAATGCTTCTCAAACGCAACAACGGCTGATGGACCGCTTGTTTACAGCAGAGTTTGAAAGTAGAGTGTTTACGTACCTGGATGACATTGTCATATGCGATGACAGCTTCGACAGTCATTTATTGTCATTGTTACATGTAAAAAATCAGCTTAGAAAAGCAGGATTAACAATCAACCTGGAGAAATGTGTTTTTGCGAGGCCATCTTTGAAATACTTGGGTTATATTGTGGACAAAGAAGGATTACGTACAGACCCGGATAAAGTGAAAGCCATACTCGACTATCCCAGGCCAACGACTTACACGGAGCTAAAGCGCTTTATTGGCCTAGCTAGTTGGTACCGACGATTTGTAGAAAATTTTGCCATTGTCGCAGCCCCACTTCATGAACTTACTAAGGGAGGTAAGAAGGCTAAACCTCTTACTTGGAATAAAGAGGCTGAAGAGTCCTTTTTAACCCTTAAGACGGCGCTGACCTCAACACCCATCTTGAGAGTGCCAGACTTTACAAAACCATTTTCTGTCCAATGCGACGCTTCAAACAAAGGGACTGGAGGAGTCTTAGTACAAATAGTCGATGGTTTAGAGGCACCTATAGCTTACACGAGTAGAAAACTATCGGAGAGGGAATGTAAGTACTCAGCGTCAGAGCGAGAACTATTGAGCGTCCTACATGCTGTAGAGCAGTTTCGTCCATATATAGAAGGGAATCATTTTAAAATTATAACAGACCATAGCGCTCTTCAGTGGCTACATCGTAATAAGGACCCTCATGGGCGCTTAGCGAGGTGGGCCATGCGGTTACAGCAGTTTGATTACGAAATAGTACACCGCAAAGGCAAATTTAATACGGTTCCAGACGCCTTATCAAGAGCGGTTGAGGATGAAGTTAATATATTGGAAGTAAAACCAGAAGACAAAGATGATTGGTATAAGTCAAAAGAGGAATTGGTACTGGCTGGGAAGAATGACCAGGATTGGGAAGTCAGTCAGGGACAGCTGTGGAAGTACATAAAATTAAAACAATTTCCCCATGAAAATGACAGTTGGAAGCAGGTAGTACCAGAAAAACTTCGTCAAGGGATTTTAAGGGATTGTCACGATGACCCCACATCTGGTCATTTTGGCGTTAAAAAATCAGTCAATCGCGCGAGACAGCATTATTTTTGGCCAACTTTGATTCAGGACATGAAAAATTATGTACGGAAATGTGAAGTGTGTGCGAAGTACAAGCATTCACAAAATAAGCCATCTGGGCTTATGGGAAAGCAACGAGAAGTTACAGAACCATTTCAAATCATATCTATGGATCTGATGGGCCCTTTTCCAAAATCTAAACATGGTAATACTATGCTGCTAGTCATAACGTGTTGGTTCAGCAAGTTCTGCTTTTTATATCCACTCAGAAACGGGAAATCCTCGACTATAACTCAAATACTCGAGGATCAGATATTTTTAATGTTTGGGACCCCTAGTGTGATAGTTTGCGACAATGGAAAGCAATTTGTATCCAACCAATTTAAAGATCTAGTGTCAGGTTACGGTGTAAAACTGTGGTATACCCCATATTACCATCCACAGGGTAACCCCACTGAACGGGTAAACAAAGTCATTGGCTCTGCTATAGCTTCTTATGTTGAACACAATCATAAAGAATGGGACAAGTACATACCGCACATAGGACATGCGATCAGGACATCGGTTCATGAAGTAACTGGGAAAACACCGTCATACTTGTTTTTTGGGCGCGAGACGGCGATACGAGGTACGAAACCTTATCATTTTGAAGCAGACGAACCAATTACCTTCGACAAAGAAAAATTCGAAAGGGGCATAGCTTTCCGAAATAAGGTTTATGACGAAGTCTGTGAAAGAATACGGCAATCACATGAAGTCAATAGTGGACACTACAACAAGAGACGTCGCATATGCACCTATGAAGTTGGGGACATGGTTTGGAAACGCACTAAATTCCTTTCAAATGCTAACCGCAATTTTATGTCTAAACTGGCACCTAAATTTGAAAAAGCAGTCATAGCAGAAAAGATATCGGACGACGTTTACAGATTGAAGAGTCTCAGAGGCAAAGATTTAGGAAGATGGCATTCTTGTGACCTTAAACGTTTGGGTTGAATCCGGTCGGATTCTTCAGAGGAGAGGGGATATTGTAATGATCGATAATGGATTCGCGAGTCTATGACTAGATGGCGTTACAAGGCTCGCGATGACATTCAATTTGTCATAAGAATATTGAGAAATGACGGTGGGAGAATATTTAGGAGACCGCCAAGGAGGGATTAGAACGGGACGACAGACGTACGGCGGTTGCCCGGATTACGGTGCAAATTCTGCTTGTGCATATAAAATATTTCTGGAAATATCACAGCATTTGTTGGCAAAGTTTCACAAGTATATGTACGGTAATTGCATGGTGAAATATTGTGAGGTGTGTGCGAATAGTGTGAGAAACGGGGTAAGTGTTTGCAAATATTTTACGTAGTGAAGGCTGGACAGTTGATGTTTTACTTTGCAATGCTGACCATGCCCGTTTTGTTCTCAGCTTAAGGAAACGCCCTTATTGTCCGGCTGCGTTGATAGACAGATAAAAGGGCACTTCGATTCGAGGTAAAACTCACAAACAGAGCATCATTTTCGGCACGGTCTTCAACTGGCTAGCTAGCCTGGCGGCATTGCCTCGGACAGCCGAACTCAGGTCTCGAGTTCGAATCTCAGTTGGAGATACTTATTTTTAATGTATTCCTTTTTTCTTTTTTGTTTCTTGGTGGTGGCCACTTTAGTTTAATTTGTGAAATCGTTGGTATATTGTTATTATTGTTTTATTTACTTTTTTATGTTTAGTTTTAGTTCATGTATGTTAAATAATTCTGTTAAAAGTTAAAATTTCCTGATTGGTCACCATTCCTATTGTATTAAAGGAAATAATTGTGTTAAATCTCCGGTAGAACTTTTCTTTATCTTCCAACATCCAGCCACCTAGAACCCTGGTCATTACAACGCATTCCTTCAACGGTGGCGTCTAAGATAAACTGAACAATTCTACGACACGCGAACTCCATACACTACCATATCTTCAATTTCTTCGTCTGATTCATTTGCCTTTTAATGCACAATGACCATATCATTAGGCGAATGAAATGCTATTTAATGTGATTTTTGTGGATTGGAACATATATTTTTCCATTGTTATTCCGTATCAAATATTAGTTCAATCATACATTTTATTTACGTCTTCAATTTCTATCATTATATAACACGCAGAGGATGTAGAGTAGCTCGTAGCTAGTCCAAAAAAAAGGTCTAAAGTTTAAATATCTGTCTGTCCTAACAGTTTTATTAATAGCCCAGACGCCACAACAGCTGAGACACATCCCATCAAACAGAATGCCGACTAACGGTGATCATCATAATGCAAAGCGTACTTACAGACGGACTGTGTCAAATCAAATTAACACTAAGTGACACGTAGCTAATGTTATAGGTTAAAAAATGCTAATGTCACAGGTTTTTTCTTAACGCAATGAGTCAGTGTTATGAGTTATCACTCGCAGACAAAGACAGACTTAAGGTTATTATTTGATTAGTCCTAATGATATTCCAGCTGGTTGGAATCCTTTATAAACAAGTCATCGTGTGTAGGAAGTGATACACCATTGCAGCGATGTTGTTGCAACAAATCTGACACGTTTAGATGACTAAGCCGATGTTACAAGTAGGTCGCATGAATATGTTCTATAACTTCACTAATCTGGTACGAATAATGTTTGTCACATTAGTCGACCAGATGTTCTAGATCACTGGTAAAATAGGGTCTGCATCTAAGGATTTCATGAAAAAGTTATGATAACAAATAAAACTATAAAACAATTATGAATACGAGGAATACGTACTGTTTTATATGCAATTATTTGATTCTGCAACAAACTGATAACCCCTGTTTTCCAAAAGTAAACATAAACTAAAAGAAGACTCGTGCAGACCACTTTTTCAAGTACCAAGTTCACCGACAACATGAACGAGTTTTTCTTTAAACAACTGTTTACTTTGAAAATTGAACGTTAACATTCATAATTGTTTGAAGAAAAATGACGTCAATATTATTGGTGAACTTGGGCCTTGAAAATTGAAATTCAAACGAGGAATGACCCAACATCTGGACCAGAAACCCAACTATAGCATAAAACTGCGAGAAAATTTTTCAATAGTCACACTTTTTGACTAGAGACTACTCGTGGCGACTGTCAAAAATCTTCTAGTAACCAGCACCAACGCCTTCACTTCAAGAATCCACCATGCACTTTCTTTTATTGGTAGACCTGAGCTAGCTTAACAGCGAGTTCTTCTAAAAAATCAGCATCCTTTAGCATGATTTATTGTTCAGGCCTTCAGAATCTTCTTTGTTTCTATTTTCAAGTCGTTAGAAACTTCTCTAATAGGTAATGCATACCAATACTGCTGACCTTCTTGGAACGGCCATGGGATCATCTTGAAGGTGATACTCTTTTTTATTTTCCATTTTTCTAGCCTGAACTGGTTCATTGAAGTGTGCTAGCGAACATTTTTAAACGAACCTAATATTTTGTGGTTCACTCTTTTACTCTATTTGCTTGGCACGAGTGGACTAGCAATAACATCGTTGCCTGCGAGTTGTACAAACTTCCAAGACAAAATTACGCCGTTCCAACTATTACTAGTTTGCAGATCAGGATTTAACAAGGAAAGAAGCAAAGTTCCCTCTAGACCGGTCATTCCCGACTGCATCTAGTAGAATAGATAAGAAATGGCGGGCTTTAACTGGGTCAGAGCAAGGCCCGGGCCGAATGTCTACGCCGCACCTGTATCTATGTACTCTCCTCATATTACGTATACACATGTATGTAAACAAAATGCGACAATTCGCTCACCGTTCTAGGTTACATATGCATCGCACTCGACGTTTATTTGACCTAATTTATCGGTTCGTTGGTTTGTGTATCAACTTTTTGTGATGACAAACAAAAGACTTCACCAGTCGGATACGTCGAGTGCCAAAATCTTTTGTTTGTTGATAGTCCACGTTTGTTGACATTCAGGGATTAGTTTAGTTCCAATTTTCACGCTTGGTTGCTCTTGATATGTCGCAAGATTTGTTTGGAAGATAAACGAATCAATTAACGTGACATTTACAGTAACCGAGATTACAGTAGGGGCTTTCGAAACAAAATGTGCATCAAAAGGTAAGTGATGATATGGCACGGTGTCAGTGCGCTTGTTTACGCAACGTGATCTCCGCCCTTGAGGTCAGAGATTGCGATAGATTCCGATAAACGCACGTGAACCGCCCGAGACGGTCACACGGACGCATCGTGAGCACATGTCAAAACATTGAGTGGCGCACAACAATCGATATAACCAGCATACGAGTTATCGTTTATCTGATAAAATCGAGGTTCCTTCAAGTTTTACACAATACAGTGACGTCAATAAACCGAGAAGCAAGCATAAACTGCGATAACGAATAACGACAAACAGTTGTACACACCTGTATGTATTGTAAATAATAGACCAGAGGGCAATTAAAACGGTGGAGCCTGCCACTCTATAAGCTTAATACATATTTTTGAATATCCATTTTATTCATAAATAATAAGTAAACAAAGTGAATAATGCTATTGGTTAGTTGGCAGTAGCGTTGAAGCGTGGTGCTTACCGAACGCACTAAAGTGACGGCGCGGAGAGATTGCCAGCGAAGCGTGTCGGCGACAGTCCTGAGCAGGGTGGCGGTGGACCTCTCCCCTTTGCGCACCATCGTCCCGACTTCACGCACGGCTGATGGGTCACTGCACCACTGCTTACGAGTTTACAAGCTAAACAGTTTACAAGCCACACGCTGTACTCCCTCCACGCTCGCCTTGACAGTTTTAAACGCAAGGCTAGACGCAGATATTCAACCGACACCTGACTCCGCAGCGCGCGCGACGAGGTTCGTGTTCATGCGAATTATATTTTCAGCGGTTAAAATGTACACAGAACAAATATATTGATGTAGCAACCGCAATAATCGGCTGCGAGGACACGACTGGCTCGTTATCGCTGCGATACCTATTCTCCAGCTCAAGTAGACGATTCCGCATACGTGAATAAAGACCGACCTCGTTGTTTTGGTCAGTTGACGCGCGTCCCACATGTGCCACTTCGGGACTCCACGCGCATTTCTCACGTCAACACACTTAGAACAAGAAATTTTGGCAGTTGGATAGAAATAGTCTTTAGGCCGGTTGGACACAAGCTGCGTTTAATCTCTGTCTCCGCGGATGACGGGAACGTTAAGTATTTTTACTGAGGACAGATGTTTCGGATGTGATAACAATTCTGTAACTAAATAACAAATATCTCTTGTTTACCCACTCGGAGGAATGCATGAGTTTTCGACCTCAACGGCCTTAACAAGTCAATGTATTGGAATTGTAGCAATTAGCGCGTCATAGGCGATATAAAATAGCTTCCAACAGCTCATTAATTGTATGATGCTCGCGTTAGTGTAAGCAATTTTATTCCTTGCTGCGATTAGCATGGAATTGTTTATTCTATGAGAGAGTAGTTATAATTAGCAGGGGCGCCGGGATCGTGGCAGGAGTCCAGGTCGATCACTCGGCTAATATAACGGGTTCGAACTATATCGGGTGGTCGGTCGTTGACAGGGGCATTTTTCCGGATTCGCAAACAAACCACATTCCTCTGTGGTGGAGTTGGCGGAAAGAATAAAGATTAACGAGATAGATCGCACAGAATTGCAACAGCTCCATTTCGATACACATCTTGATGGTTATTTACAACCTCGCTGTGCTTTATTTTTATTTTTACCTTGTAATGGTTCTTGTAATCTAATCACATTCAATTATGAAACGGAAGTATGGAGGCTTACTTCAGTGTCACGCCAGTTATGTCACAGGTTTCTAGACAACAATTACACGGGAAAACCTATGTAGCAAAGATCAAGGATATTCCACAAATAACTGTTATACATATAGAAAAAAATGTGACTAAATTGAATTGCGAGGAGATATTTTCTATTTTAGGTATGAATGTCTATTACGCGTTTAGAGTAGGCGTAACCGATGAATAATATTCTGGTGGAGTAGCGTCAACCGCTCGCTGATAGAGAATTGAATTCCGGGAATTCCTGGCGCCATTTAATAGCTTAACGCCAACCGTCTGTTGTTTGTAATTATTCTCAAAGCATATTTTAGACTGTTGTCTCTCTAAAGTCTTTAATGTTCTGTTGCATTCTTTGCCCTTACATACTTGCTAATAGATTTTAATTAAAATAAAAAAACCGGCCAAGTGCGAGTCGGACTCGTGCACGAAGGGTTCCGTAAATTACAGTTAAATCAACCTATCTCAAAAACTATAAGAGATACTTTGATCAAACCAAAAATCGTTGAAAGAGTTAATTAGCATGCATCACCTCTATTTTTTTTAGAATTTTATACCCCGTAGTTATAAAAATAGAGGGGGGGGGGACATACTTTTTACGACTTTGAGAGCTGATATCTCAAAAACCGTTCACTTTAAGAAAAATGTTTTTTAGAAAACTTTATATCATTTTAAAAGACCTTTCCATTGATACCCCACACGGGTATGTACATCGAAAAAAAAAATTTCATCCCTCAGTTACATGTATGGGGGGCCCCACCCCCAATTCTTTTTTTTACTATTTAGTGTCATATTTTTGTAGCGGTTCATACAACACATATTCCCATCAAATTTCATCACTGTAGTACTTATAGTTTCCGAGTAAATCGGCTGTGACAGACGGACAGACGGACAGACGGACAGACGGACATGACGAAACTATAAGGGTTCCGTTTTTGCCATTTTGGCTACGGAACCCTAAAAAGTTGTCTATATAACATTATCTCAGCTGATTCTAACATAAACAGTGATAGTACAATAAAAGTAAAAAAAAACGATGGACCAGGATATGAAATTAAAAAAAAATGCTAACTTTTTTGAAATAACACCAAAAGTTATATAAGGTACCAATTTATATTTTTATTACTATCATTCGAAATGATAACAAAACCTGCAAATATAGATTATCACGAACAAACGATAAACATAACTGACCCAATTCTTTTGGTCAATCATCCATCACACACTATCGCCAATTTCTTATCAAACTAAAATCCTTGCATTTTCCTTTACATCAAATATCTACAGCAGACTGAAGAATATTTGTGAATTTATGGCACATTCCCAAGCCACACAATGGACTTTGCATTGCATTTAAACTGAAAAATCACAACAGATTCAAACAGCGTCCATATGCACTAATCTCGTGCGGTTTTCTTTGTCCAATGGTGTACATAAACAAACGTTAGATACGTTCGTATGAGCAAACACACGTACATAAATAAAGGAAATGCATAAGAGAGGCGTCGCGTCGTCCCAACCATTCCTAGATAGAGCACGCTTGTCAGAGAATTTCATTTCATCCGCTTCAGATTAAACGGAATTCAATTTTCATTGTGTTGTACCGATTATATGCACATGCCTTTGTATCTTGTCATTATTATAATAATTGTGGTAATTGCTTTTGGAAATTAGGGTTTTGGTTACACGGGAGGGTGTTTACTTTAATTTATTGATTCGATATTTTGATATGTCCAAAAATTAGTTAGTTGGTGTGACATCGCGTGAAGGTATCGGAGTATACAAATAGGGAAGCACATTAAACGTGGTCGACTGGTCAGGGGGCGAAGAGTGACGCCGCGTGCGTGCTCCATAATTAACGTCAAAACGTTCGGCAAGATATTTTGCCACGTTAGCCGTGGCACCGGCTGACTATCACACCGAAGTGTGGTGAACGCACCAGTAATTAATATTTTTATTAACATATCATATCACTCAGTTTATCAAATTACTTAAGCACTTTATTTGTGATTGATTTAGATTTAAAGGATTAAATTAATTTCCTGCCTGTCTCTATGCGGAAACGTTATTTAGAAACCATTGACTCTCAGCGGTTGAAATATTAATACTTTATGTAAAGGATAAATCGAGTTGGCAGCCGCTGAAAACTTGAATCCCTTATGTGAGACGGTCGTGAACTGACTTAAATAGCTTAAACTGATAAATTTTACGCAATTTTGGTATAAATGATGCAAATTGCAAACTTTAGGAATTAAGAACTTACCAATGGATGGAACGGATAATCCCAAAATCCCTTTAAACTAGAGGACACTGCACCTTGTAATATTATATGCATACCTTCAATGTGTATATTCTAATCAATAATTTAATCGTTAAGCTGGTTTTATGTAGAATAGATGAGTGGACACGAGAGTTAATGATCGCAACAGGTTATCGGCAGTCTCTACGCGGAAAATGACGATATAAATTCTATAATAGTTTACACGTGTGATTCGAGAGCGATTATTGTTTTAAATAAGTACTTAAAAACAAATACTAACGTTGTGGCTAGCTATTACTCAACGGCAGTATTGTTATGAGCGTTACACAATATGTTACGAAAGAATTGCGCAACTGTGTGACTGCAGTCTGCAAATAATTGCCTAATCAATTTTAGTTTTCGTTTAAGATTTTAATTAGTCAATATTTTTGTTCGTGTAACCCTAATAATTCTGTTTTATTTGAGAAATATTACTCCATAGTTACTGAAGACGAACCGACTCAGTTTAATTTCAATCTGGTAACAAAAATCTCAATTATAAACTAAACAATCTCAACTATTAATCAGTTATCAAATACATCGTAGACTTAAATCTAAAAATTCTTAGAATGTCGATAACCTTGATAAGTTAACAATCGGTTAATTATTAAGGGTAATATAATAAGCCTACAGTTTATTTATTACAGTCAACAGCTATAAAATTGATTTCTCCCGTCAACTTCAAAAATATTGAACAGCCAAGGCATTTTTATTAGATACCTAGACAATTATGGTGTTACTACACAAAACATAAACCTACGGTCGTCCCGTGCTTAGGAAAATGTTGTTTAGAAATTATCTTTAAGCACGTGTTAAATGTCTTTTAAACTTTTTTGTAAAAACACCTGAATGTTTTGAAAACGAGCCAGAAGCGGGACAATGCAAGGAGTCTGTTAGTACGCAAACAGACCTCACATAGAGTGGTTACCAAAGCCTGGAGGGGTCCAATCATTACCGGGCCATTTATTCGGCAAATTGCCTCCATCGATAACCGTTCGCGGGTCGCGACGCGGCGAATAATTTCCATTATTTCCTTTATTCGCCGCCCGACGCCCGCCGGCTGTGTTGACGAAGACAACCGAGAGTTGTTGTCAAGTAAACATATTGGGATTTGTTGCTATTGCCATGATTAATGTGTTTTTGTATGAGAAAAAAGTATGAAAAGCTTAACGAATATGCTCCAGTGAAATGGGTTTTTGAATAATGTTGTTAAAGCAAGTCATGTTTTGATGGAAGTAAGTCAATGAATATTCCCACAGCGTGGTTTAAGGATGCAATTAATTATCAAGAACGTAAACAACAATAAAATGTCACAACTCACGATATCTTTATTAACTGTTGCACGTGGGAATCACTTGAAATCGGTATCAAAACACAAAGTTATTGTTTACATTTCTCATGATATCTAGACGCTATTATATTTGTTTTGCTAATAAACTGCCACTTGCAATAGCGATGGAGACTGAATGCCAAGAGCATACAGAATCGTGCAGCGATTCGTATAGGCCGCGGGCGATCCGATCACGTGACAGCATTGAGATACCATCTCGGGTTTAATAGAGTTCTTTGCTGCACTCAATCATTGCCTCTGTTAGTTCGCAATTGAGGCGCAGACAGCTGCGATTTACGACATGAAATCGAACTACGTTTTCGACAAGCCTTCGGAAAGCACAAACGATTGAATTCAGGAAAAGGTAGCTAGTATTGGTATATTGTTTAAAGAATCACGTAAAAATACAAGAACCTGCCAAATAAG
This sequence comes from Helicoverpa armigera, assembly GCF_030705265.1. Lineage (NCBI taxonomy): Eukaryota > Metazoa > Arthropoda > Insecta > Lepidoptera > Noctuidae > Helicoverpa > Helicoverpa armigera. Next base: position 8,505,345 of record NC_087135.1, on the reverse strand, counting down.
GCCGGGCTTTTCATATTAGATTATCTAGACATGATCAAGTAAGCTCCGGATTTGGCAATGAGGTTCGGAATCAATTATTTGTACATAACAAGATTCGGACATCCAAGTCTTCCCGAATGGGGTCGTCCACCCTTTGGCGTGTAATCGAGCGAAGGCTATATCGGTCAATAAATCCACCGGTTCGCAGTGCACCGTACAATTCGAGCTATTAACCGACAGATTGGCTGCAGGCAAGACGATGGTGAATTCCGCAGTGACGGATGCCACAGTGCAACCGGCCTTCAAGCCGTGCACTAAAATAGAAAATAGCTAATATTCAACCGTTGCTAACTAAACATGCATAATGTTATCACAAAATATTATGCAATGTCCTCGATGACGATAAATTATTCTTATGACGTCTTTGCGTCTAAGGTGCCACTTATAAACGGCTTATAACACAACGATTGTGATGATAACAGTCGGATAGTCGCCAAGTTGCATTGTACATCTGCTTTGATTGTAAAATAAAAAAGACAGCAATCCGCGAAACAAATGAAGGATAAGCTTTTAAATAATCCGAGCTATTAGGAATTGGATTGTTGTGATTAGGGCCGATAGCAATGACGTGTCGTGTGATTTATTAATGACTAGCCTCCGCCAGCGGCTTCGCCCGCGTGGTGTGTTGATAAAAAGTAGCCTATGTGTTAATCCAGGGTATCACCTATCTACATACTAAATTTCAATCAAATCGGTCCAGCCGTTTTTGCGTGATTGAATAACAAACATACATCCATACATTCTCACAAACTTTCTCATTTATAATATAAGTAGGATTTATAATATAACTAGCTTTCCGCCTGCGGCTTCGCCCGCGTGGAATTCGGTTATATTGCACACACAGCGCCATCTACAATCCATCAATCAAGCAAACAATATTTTTGTTTTCCCTCGGGAATATCTATTTTTTTCGGGATAAAAAGTACCCTATTATTTAATCCGGACTTCTAACTTTACGTCTGCAAAATTTCAAAGCAATCGGTTCAGTAGTTACGGCGTGAAAGCGGAACAAACAAACAAACAAACAAACAAACAAACTCACTTTCCCATTTATAATATTAGTAAGGATTGTGTGCGGGGTATCGTATCGGCAGCAGTCGGCAACCGGGCCGCTAATAAACATAGGCGCGTCGTGAACTCGCCTGTTCTGATAAAGGCGTCTGAATGTCAACGCACCCGCCGGTCACCTTGAGCCAACGAACCACTCAAGTGAACGAGAGAATTTTGGCCAATGTCATACTATCTTATCGTAGTTACGCTGATGAGGTTAAAACTGGGAAACTGGGAACGTTGACCGATCAAGTGCATTGAGGCATCGAGCCTTATAGACATGTTTGAGCAATATACCTCACAACTGCGACTGGGAAAGTATTTATTTTTTCTTTCAGTGCTTATTATTCATGATATTTAAAGTAAGCAAATTACAATGTTGGAAGCATTTCAAACTGATTCAATCTAACGTAATAGTAGGACACCCACTAAACGATTAAATTACTTTATAATTGTTACGCTAGCCGAGATACCTTCTGTATAAAATCATACAAGTTATTACAATAACGTAAAGTTGTTGTACCTTGCTGTTACCTGTACGGTTTGTTTAATGACGTGTTTAAACACATACGTATATTAGGTTAGCAACAAAACTGTTTTGTTGTATTTACTTACATACATTGCGTATTTCAGCATGCTCGATCATGTGTATGAGCAAACGTCATGATTACCGTCCCCAGCCGCGACCAGACTGTTGACGTACGTAATAGTATAATTAAATGTCACCGCGACACTCTGTTACCGGGTTCATACCACGATCGTGCCAAAAATAAGCGAGTGTTCCATTGTCGCTGAGCACTAAAGTTTCACGCCAATTACATCGTAAGTTAACACCACGAAACCATGCAAAATTGAAACTTAAACCGCTATTCTCTAGAGGCTGTATCCAAACTTGATGTTTGTAGTCTAAAAGTTGTGTGCCTTTGGATCTTGACATTGAATTGTCAGCTCAACAATGCTTCAGTTAGAAGATAAATTTGGTGGGGGCGGTGAAGCATTGGCAGCAGCAGGATTCACGTGGTTGGGACATCTCGCAATAGTTGATGTAGCTTGGTGCATCTCAGGTGCCAATGAGGCTGCTCCAGTTAGCTGGCTTGGATCGATGTCGACGCGCCGAAATAGCTCTCGCGGCCGCTCAGAATACACCCGCAAGGTCGCTAGCCGACATGTGCCCTCTTTATGACCCATCGCGTATCTTACAATGCCTTTGAAATCGGCGCGCACCTTTGTCTAATTCTAAATTATACGAAGATGATGAGGGTTTTCGACGATCGATTCCGAAAACTGCGAGCCGGCTTCGGTTTTAGTCAGTAGTGTCTGTGTTTGAAGTATACCGTAAATTAAATCATATTCGTTTTGTTAGACCGCAACATATTTAGCGATTGAACCGTAATGATAAATTATTAAAATGCAACCAACGTCACGTCCACATGCAATTCGGCAACGTCAGGGTATGTGAAAGTTTCCATTGGTGGCGTTTCAAGACCAAAAAAGTGCATAAGGGGGCCGGAACTTGGCCGCGACAAATCGTGTCAACTGTTTACGAAGTCGACTAACAAGTGGGAACTTGGCAGATTGCAAACTCTCGCGTTAACCGCTCATTTAATTGAGGGATGCATTGCGTTAAGACGGAGAACATTTACATAAGATTTTTGTAACAAATTTTGTCAGCCACAGTTTTTTTCCAGTCTCCAGTCCATTAAATCTGTAATGCGGTCAGCGAGAAACAAAAATATTGTTACGAGAAATGAGAGACGTAAACACATGAGAGTTCATTTGTCTCAGTATAAATAGCACGTGTTTATTAGTTTTTCTGTGCTGGTTTAAGAATGTCCGTCAGGTGGTCCATCCGGCTGTAAAGGGTCATCACAACTGAATTGACGACGGGATACAGCAGTAACACCATAATTTATGAAGCTAATTATTATTATATATTATGAATTCATATTTTTTATATTTAAATAAATAGTGAGCTACAAATGTTGAAACAAATAATAGGTTCATCAGAATGAAAGTATGAATCATGTTACTTTTAGCTTACCTAATTTAATGGAGTCTGTTTATTTACAACGTAGGCACTTGTTAATGAAGTAAATGAAGCGTAAGGGACGATTAAATAAAAATGTGCATAAATTGTCTTACGTTTTTCAGGTAGGTCATCATGGCAGTAACTCACTGTCAAGTCGCAGGTACACAAATTAGCGAAAACAAATAGTTGCCGTCATCAGGCACACAACATGAGTGGCGCAGGCGTTAAACTGATAATTCTTTATTTAGATTTGCGTGAGAAGCGTTCAGAGAGATCTTCTATTTTAAACTAATTTGGGGCGTATTTTTAGAGAAAGAGTATGACTCACGGGAACTGCTAGCGATCGCTAAGAATTATTTGACAACAAAACTAGTATTACGCGAACAGATTGTATTTTAAACAGAGATGACTTAACTTTCCGAGAATTCGTTCCTCTTACTAGTTTTAAAATTGAAATGGAAAAGATAGCAACAACTGTTCAAGATCTGAATACTGGTGACTCAGGTGTATTCTTAAATAACCGACGCTGTCTAAGAGAGATATTTATTCCAACGGACAGCTCAAGTTCTTATTTGAAATTCTAAGAAATTGCACGTCTATATGCAAGGCAGTCATAACAACAACTTCATAATAATGTGTCTGGCTTAGCATGCAAAAAGCTTGTGGTAACCCCTGTGTAATCACGTATCTGGTCTGCTAGTTGGATGCGCAGACGCGGCAACTGGAGCGTCGCGGCGCCAGCGGCTCGGGCAGGCGCGGGCGCACTTTTATTGTTCCACCTTTACCGCTAACTTCATTATGACGTTTTGAAATTCAAATAGCATATTGCAAATATACATTTTTATAATGTGTAACGTACACTGGTCTGTACTGAGCTAACTTGTTATTACTGATTGCGCTGTAAATCATGCGCACTTCCTACCTCGTTTGTATGAATTATGCTAAGTGAAACGTTAAACTTGCTTTATCGATTCATTGGAACAGTATAAATAACAACTTTGGAATACATTTCGGAAAAGACAATGAAAAAAGTCTAGAAAACATTTCGGGAATCCCCAATTACTCAAAACACTAAAGTTAGATCACATAACATGATTAGCGTCCAATGCATAGGGGGTTTTATTCCTCACCACGCTACCGAGTCCATCAAATAGATCGGGGTGCCGATACGGTCTCAAAATAGTCGTTCCGTAGTGTACGCCCGTGTTTCGCATTACGATATTGGCCTTCCCATCAATTTTATTCCAATAGAGGCGAATTTGTCGCAGCACCGGTGCCTTTTTTCACTTATTGATGACATCACACTTCTAAATTTCCAAGAACATTTTGAGATATCTGCTTCAATGCAAAGTAGTTCTGGTATTGTCTCCAAGCATAATGCGATATACTTAGGTACGATAAACGTTTTAGCGAGTTTCAGATTTGACTAGACATATTAAAAAACATAGACTGCAGATTGATATCAGCCATTTATCTTTGAATTATGGTATAATGAAACGGAACAACAAAATATCACGCGAAGGAAATACCCAGACAAAAACCAGTTCCTTTTTAATGCCAATACGAATCAAATTGTCAATACCAGGACTTGAACAAACAGCACACACCGCGAAGAGGGCAATGACTACAAACTTAGCACGTAAATCAAAATTGATTAAACAAACATAATTTACCGTCTGATTGCAATTCAATCGTCCAAACAAAAACATGAAATCTAGATCAATTTAGATTTAGACAATTTTACGGCTGTCTAAAAATAGTCTAGCACCGGACATAACAGGAGAGATGCAAAAACATATTTTATGACATACATTACATGGTCGGTATCGCGCGTTTTATTAGGCTCTTGTATATGTAAAGCGTTGTATATGTGGGGTATCGGAGTCCATCGCAATATTGGGCCATCAATCTCCGGGCCAAGATAATGGTGCCGCGTTGGCGATGTAATAGTTCCTTGACCGGCTGATTGAAATATCTAGCAGCGGTGCGCCACGTGACAGCCACGTCCAAAATAATCTCGTATGACGATGCGAATCGATGCATCGTAGTCAAATCGTAAAATACAGGATCGGATTAAAAATATTCAGGATAGCAGTAAACTGAACATTCCTTTTGAAGGGATCAAAGAAAAATCGATTAAACAGAGTTGGACGTGAACGTGCTTCGCAAATAGTCTCCAATTTGACTGGTTCAATGAAGGTTGAGTTCTATTTTTAGAACATAATTCGTGTTTGGATACTAAAAAACGTCAGAAACATGTTACTAAGATGTTTATGAAAGCCAACAAACATCGGCCTAATTTTAAATTTGAATCGATATCGGTCAAACAGAGCCTATGACGTATACGTGGGTGCGTATTCATTACTGATTTATGATAATTGGCTTTAATAAAATCGAGCTGTTTTATTATCCTTTGTAGGGAACACTAGTGTTTCCATCCTCGATAGTTTTACAGTGCTACTTACAATTATTTTGCCAAATTGTACAGAAAAGTCCAAAGATGATGAGTTTTCATTTATATATCAGCGTCAGAACAACCTTGTATTAGTTGCGTGTCTTACCTGAAACAAACAAAAATATTTGATTAACATGGAGTATTTTTTATTTTGACGTATAAAATTGTGAAGAGTGAGTTGGCGGGCGATACGGGATCGATATGAGATGGCCGGGCGAATCATGCAAGTCATTGAGGTCGTCAACATCGTCGTGTTTTGCAGACCGAACACCATAATGACGTCTACTGTCTCTATAGCTGCTATTATTTCGGGTCAACTTTGCTGGGAAAGAATTTTTTTCGCGATAAATTGATGTTTTGTTACACTGGGCTCCGTGAATCACAACGAAGGCATGATGTAATTTTTGTTTATTTCTAGATCCACATTATTTCTGTTTCGTATAAAATTCCATGTGACATGAGACTGTTGCTAACCTGAATGTCATAATCACAATAGAAAGTTAAGAGATTGAAGGCAACCAAAGCTGGGTAGCAGATATCCAATTTATGGTGAATTCACAGTGTTTCAAGAAGTTTTATGGTACTTTTTAGATAACAACTTTCTAGAAGTCTTTAAACGAACTTGGACACTCTCAAGAGTTGCTGATTCAGAAACTGTTTGACTGTAGCTTGAGCTTTAAAATGTGTTTCAATGGATTTACATCAATCAGTATTTCAAACTACATCGACGTTGTAGATTCTCTATTGCCAGAAGTGAGAAGTTTTGCTCGGAACCTCTAATAATCTAGTCTAGTTATGTAATCATTATTCACACAACCTACGTCTTGACGCGATAATAGACGTAATGTTTATCATAGTAGTATAATAAATCACATCATGCTTTGGTGACGACGCGCCGATGACGCCACGAGACTGGCATTAAGTGACGAAAGAAAGTATCGCAACAACAATAAAATAGAAAACCGCTCAAACAGTTCATCACCACCTTTTGTAAACGTTACAGCTCGTAAAGTTTATACAACAAAACATTGACCGGCAACGTAAAAGCGGATACACACGTGGGACGATAAATACTATGCCAAATTGCGAGTCCCGTCGATTATCCCAACGGGCCCTGCATGTGGACCGAAGGGCGGCGCGTGCACCCTATCTTATGGAATTGTCTAATTTATCACTAGAGATTTATGTAGGCAGCGACGCGCCCGCATACACTGTGTACACAGCTTATATTGGTTCCATTATAATATAAACTTATGCGAGGGATAGTCCTGGTCACAATGAGAAAGTTATTACTGGAATTGTCATGTGGACACGCTTTGTCGCGCGCTCACTACATCGGCTATTTAATTATGGTAATGTATTGAATATTGGTTCAAGCATTGCTCTTCTAATGTTTTTAGTCGAGTGCACTTTATTAAATTCTGTCAAAGGTCAGATATCGAGTGCACGGCGTTTCTTTTGCATGTTCTAGCATGCATGGATGGTTTATTCATCAGTTTGAATATTAACTCTTTTTATACGATGCCAGCGATACGGTATTGAATTTGAATTTCGTATGGATTAGCGGTCGTGATCATATGCGCCAGATAACTTATAATCATGCGCATTATGAATAAATATTATTATTATTCTAATGGCGGCGTCACAGAGTAAACAGAAAGGATGCAACTGACAACCCAGGAAATAGGAATAAGTTAACTATTGCTGCGAGGATTAATACATTTTCCTCATTAAAATTATATTTACATCGTAATAGTTACTACGAAAGCTACAGAGTTGCAACTCAAGAAGTTCGTAGACACATAACAATTAGTTGCATACGTATAAAGAACAATTTTCTCTAAAATCCTCTTCACCAGGTTCATATGTGGCCGCACTCAATCAAGTGGAGCTCATCAAATCGAAATGACTAGTGGTGTTCGGTAAGGTAACGGCATTTGGTCACGCGTCCTAGCAACCGATCAGTCGCCTGTCCCCACGATCTCCGTCAATTAGCTGGACATATATTACAATACAATAGTTATATTGATAGATATGAAATTGTGAGAAACTAGCGAGCGTATGAAATACTGCTTATTTGATACAATGATCGCGACTTTTTATTAAAGAAAATGAGGATGTTCTTTAAAAATATTGCACGTTTTCTAGAGGCCACAGGCGTATGTCATGTGAAATTCAAGAGAAATTACTGGCTTGTAGGTTGATGTTGCAAAATCATCACGAATGAATTCTATCCACTAATCCCATCAACGTCAAGTGTCTATAAACTTTTACCTATATAATTTCTGAATTAGTTTAAAACCAATTATTTTCTCAACTGTACTTAAAAAAACTATATCTCAGCACAATAAAGCACGAATATTTTGAACTAACCTAATGGAGTTTCTTTTAGAAAATTAATATCGATAAACATTTATTACGCGCCCGTCCTTGTTGTGGACCTAAGGGCAGGGCGCCCTCTTCCACCCCGATGGTAAGCAAACACGTTTTAAATTATCACAGGCAAAGATTGTGGGAAGGAAAACGTTAGTGCAGAAGACGGGCCCTGGGCGACGCGGCGCGAACTTCGCACCAACACAATATCATCGCTAACAGAGAAAACTAATAAATATTTAAATTGTATTAAGCACCTTATATCTACTACTTCTATTCCAATTATAAAAATCTAGTTCAATCTCCTCCAGATTCAATTCTGCCGCAACGTAAAACGATGCGTTAAATAGCCACTTTCGAAACACAAACAATCTAACCTTTTGTAACAACAACCGAGATTATTATTGAAATTCTTTTTATACAAGTAAAATGACCAAATTGGAATGTTTCGATTAAATCTATTTTATTTGGCGGCGATAAGATGATAAACAGTTCCTCTAAATGTTCTTTGTATTGTGATAAAGAAACGAAGACAAAAGAAATAAATACAAACATAAAGGGCAATTCAAGGTACAACTTCATATAAATATTACTGGTCGGGCAAGTTGTAGTAGCGGGCTACTTTAGCTACTACGGACGCGATGCATCGCTTCTATTTATAAACGTTTGCATCGAATTAAAATAGCTAAACACTAAAGTGATCCAGGTAGCTTAGCGTGAGACCTATGAGCCGGAACGGTGGCCTTTAAACACAATATTGTATTTTTTATTCATATTACCATACAGGAACTAATTACGGCTGTCGATTCATAATGAAAAAATAAGTGCCGATTGGATTATAATTTCGAACTCGCAGAGATGAATAACATAAATGAATTAATAAACAAACGGCATAAAAATTCAATGAATATTTTATTAGTTAGGGGTAAATTGGCAGTAATTTATGACGTTTGGTTTCAATTTGTGTCGTGATTATAAACCGTGATGTGATGGCGTCTCCGGCGAATGATTATTGGTGTTGTTTGTTGTTGGCACACGTACACCCACAGATCAGTTTGTCCGACAAGCGGGCGGACGGACGACACTGGTACTGCGGTGGCTGCATTCTGGGCCGATTGGGTAACGCCTGACGAAACGTTTAGATTGAGCAGTAGCTGCTTGATCGAAGTTCATATTTATATGCATGCCCACTCCCACACATCAGTTACAGCTCACAATGCATCTCGATAAATAATAATTTTATCATCGTATCAAAGGTAACGTTTTTTGCAGAATTTGATTGCAGGCACTGATAACTTCAACATGAAATACGTGCCATAAAATGGACACATCATGATTTAGCAACAACAAAACGATTAAAACTAAAACAATGTACCAGGAATTCGAAGGAAGAAATGCAGTCGGCAGCGAGACAACGTCGTTAAAACCAGATCGTGTCTGGAGCGAAAGTTGCATCGGCTCAAATCAGATGCAGACAAGAGAAATCCACGGCAAAGTACACTCGATACAGGTCTGTTCCCGTAACAACCGCAACCGTCGAGCGACAATTAGCACTCGTTGTAAATGTCACGCAAACGTCTCCGCGAAAGTCTCCGACGTCGCTTACAGAACTCTTCTAACAGTTCTAGAAACGTCCTTTAGAATGCATTTTTATTCATCAAGAAATAGGTCACGGAGAAGTATTAGATGAAGCTGCAAGACGGCGCGCACTGCGCTGCGATTGTTTTTTGCATATTTATGGATTACTGCTACAATTGCTTGAATATGAATTTGACAACGGTTCCTAGTATTTACTACTACGGAGGGCTATGTAGCAAATAGAAAACGGCTACAAAGGAAAGTAATGTAAGGATATTTAATTAAATTCCGATTACATACGAAGTTTTGATTAGTAATAGGTCTTATTTACTAACAGGAAGATTTGGAGCACGGACAGATTCACTGCTACGCAAAAAACCTGAAATTTTTCTCTCTGAGCAAAATTTTGTCTCAGTTGAAGAGATGTCCAACATTTTCTGGAACTTTATGCATCTACTACGATTACAACCAAGAAATCGGAGAGTTATTTTGTTTCCATCCTGTAGATGTTGAAATAGCTCACAATAACGGTACAACAGACTCACTGAAGCCGGTTTAAGGGCGAATTGTCGTGACAAGTAAGGAGCTATTTCAGTCTGTCTACATCCCGTTTCGGAACATTAGCATACACCGAACCGGGTATAAATAAAGGCACTAAATATAAATAAAGGTACGAAGCGCGCGACGTTTAGTACTTCTCATCTGTTTTTAGGATTCAATAACATAAATCGTGGAAAAAAACAGCAGACTGTGTTAAAAGCCCTAAAATGGCCGCTAAAGCTGTTGTTAATTTAAGTACGAATAAAGAAATAAATACATTTTGATCAGCTTTTTTAATGGGTTGGAAATGATATAGTCGATTGTAGCTTCCCGCAGAACACGTTTCAAAAGGTAAAGTTGTATAAAGTCGTATAGCATTGGAACCTTAATTGCGAATGCTGCCATTTCGCGCTTGATCTGTTTTTTATTTATGTTCATTTCAGGGAGAACACACCTGTTGGTTAATTTATGTCGAGACGCGTATTGAATACTTATCGGGCGCACACGGCGCTGGTTTACACACATCACACGACGAATAAAGCCTTCACACATAATTTAGGCCCGTTAACCGCGCACCGACTCGAGTATTCAAGGGAAATGATAAAATTGTTGAGGAAGACATACAAGAGATGACGCGATCCATTGTGATAAGGCAGTAACACTCACAAGCCAGAGTTCAAGAACGTTTAACACGTTTAAAATACTCCCGCCTCTATAGTAAAACAGGTATAAATGACACATTGTGTGCTATATGAGGGGAAACAGTACAAATTGAAACTTGTCTGTACAAAACAGTTTTGGTAGCAAACATTAAAGACCCGCAGCATCTTCCTAAGACCATTTGTATCTATTGTTTCCATACTAAGTTTTGAAAACATCCTCATACTTAGCAACATCCGTACAAGTGTACCGAGGCTCCTTTGAGCCGCTCACTCCTTTAACGGGGTAATTTTATAAAGCGGGGAACAATGTCGTGCCCGGGGCGAGCACGGGTCACTCCAAGAGTTTATTGACGACATGTTTACGAGCGCCCTCTGATATCGCCGCATTTATTCTATGAAAAATAAATTGCTTTGAGAAATGCACTTCTTTGATGCGCAATTGACAAGCATGAAATAAGGAGTCCTTTTTGAGTATGGACTAACTGTTCGAATGGATCGGTTAACGTTAGCTAGGAGTTCCTTCAAAGTAGAGGTTTAGTTTAGCAATAAGAGTGTGACCAAACAATCACAAAGTTCAGCATTTATTACAATACAAGTACAATCCAACATTTTATCGCCGAACATTTTGTTTGTAGATCGCACTCAGATATGACAAAAGCGTGAACAACAAAAACTTGTCGCACCCTGTGTTCAAAGGGACGGGAACGAAACAAGTTAGCAACTGTGAAAGAACTACCGAAAACAATTGAGTAGTTATCGAGATTACCTCAACAAACAAAACAAACTTTCTCTCTTTATAATATCGGTAAGATTCGTATTCCGTGTGTTCTGAAAAGGGTCTGTGCACGTACAGTTTGGTCCAAAGTTATGTGTGGTATTATATTTTGTTTATCGTTCTGCAATCGAACAATAAACATAACCAACGTATTTATTAAATAAACCTTTCACAAAACGTTTGACGGTTTTATACTTAAGCGTTTTAACACCTATCCTACATAAAATCAACGAAGTTTTGGTTAAGATTGTTAAGAAGTTAGCGTTCGATTTTTAGTACATCGGCTAATAAAGCAACAAGGATAACCATCTCTGCAGGACGATTCACTTTCAATAGCTTCAAAACCGGTATTTTTCAAAGTGCATGAAACAAACAATACATTTATTTTGACCCAGACTTTGCATTCTAATAGAAGAGACAAATAAATCTGCAACCAGCCAGTGCTTATTTACAGCTAATTTCGTAGCAAGGCCTCATGAGATTCCGCGTATCATGTTCGTCATTCCTAGGTCAAACCTTTTGAATGGTCAGTTGGAATGTGTCCATGGTATACACATCGACGGTGGCCGCGTCTATAAGTTTATTGCTCGCTTTATTGGAAAACATGCTTCCGCGTTCCTTGGCACGATGACTACCGTTACGTATTTGCATAATGCCCGACAAATGTATTGGATCTTCATTATTAGGTGAACAAAGGGGTGGGATCTGACTTGTATGGCTATCTGGATGGAAAAATACAAAATCTGTATGGTCTGGTATTTTTAATCAGAAAAAAACTGCAGCATTTTCTTTTAATAAAGGTGAAATCATTGATGATCTTAATTTGTAAAATATATATTGTTGCGAAATTGCAGCTATAAAGTAGTCAAAACAGATAGAATATCAATACAATAACACTATTTATAATTTCCCTAAGCTACAAATCATTGTTTCATTCATGTGTATTACTAAAGGCTAACAAGTTGTTCCAACTGAAAGTTCCGGGTATTTCAACTTTACGGTACAGTTGCCAATTATTAAGCTATAATTTAATTTATATTTAATAGAAATGTAAACTTTAACGCCGACCGTTTCCAAATAACCAATAAGTTTTGTAATTTTGTTTAGTACATAATTAACTATAATACGTAGAAAATTCTCGTTGGTACTTAGTACACGAGCCCCATGAATAAATGAATAATGGCGGTCGAACGGAACATGCCCGCGGCATACCAATTCGTCCCCGGGATGCTAATACCGCTCTCGCATTTTTCACCAGCGCACCTCCTGACAAAGATCCTTCTTCATCGGACGCCGAGACGCCGCCTCCGCGACTCTTTTTAAATTAATAGAGTAAACATTAAGGAAAAGCAAGCACGGAGTGTGAGACGAGTTTAGTTAATTTTCTTGAGAACAAATCGCATTAACAGGTCGAAAAAAAATCGGAGCGAGCGTGAACGCATCGAAAGAGCTTTTTTTTTTTTTTTATTTTAAGGGCTTTATCGCTATGCGATAACGTCGCCCTGTAACATCAACTTAATCAACTACAATCACAAATCACTTACTAACTACAATCACAAAGTAGTTACCTACTTATAAATTAACTATTTAAAACAAAAAAAGCAAGTTTATACAGCTTTCTGGCCTCTACCGATAAAGGAGTAGCCAGAATGACATTACACTCTCCAACGTCGAAATTATATGTTGATCCGAACAGGTTAAATCTTAAAGCTTCATTTCGGACACATTCCATCAAAACATGTTGAACATCTTCGACTACTCCACATTCGTCACAGTTTGGTGATGTAACCTTTTTCATCAGAAAACTAAACTTTTTTGATGGGATGTGACCGGCACGAAGTCTTAACGCCATAACTAAATCTCTTCGACTAATCATATTTTGGTCTATCCAATTATACAGAGGGAGCTGTGGTTGGATGGTCTTGTACCATATTCCCTTTTCTGTTGATCGCTGATTAAAATATTCACTCCACACGTCTACACATTTCTGTCTAATTATTTTGATGTAATCAGTAAAAATCGGAGAGATATTTACGGGTATTCCATCAGAAACAGCCTGGTTAGCAAGTAGATCCGCTCTTTCGTTATCTTCAATCTGGACGTGAGATGGGATCCACTGTAGGACTACTGTAACCGAGTTATGACCAGAACTGAATATAGACTCCAAAATCTTGTAGGCTATCGGTACTCCTCGCACGGGCGAGGTGCAACGAGCCAAGTGTTGCAGTGCGCTCTTTGAGTCTGTTAGGATGACAAACTTATCATGGGTAATTGAGTTACAATAAGAAAGAGCCTCTGCTATTGCAATTAACTCGGTATGCATGATGGAGATATCAGAATCTATAGCAAGCCTGCTGGACACACCCAATTGCGGGTCCCAAACAGCAGCCCCGCTACCAGCCCCAGTTTTAGAACCGTCTGTGTAAACCTTATGAAAATCAGCGTATTCTTCTTCTATAAATTCCGTACAAATTTGTCTCAACTGGTTACAATTATAATCCCGTTTAGGTTTAGTTATAGTTGGAATGGTATGTTTGATGGCTTTGTGAACATTGACGTTACTGACCCATGTCTCAAGGGAAAACATTTCGATCAATTTGACGGAGTGTAAAGTAGAAGTTTTAAGCTCGTCATAAATTGAGATCAATAAAGGTTGCTTCCTACCTCTCCAGTAATGGGAATTCTGAATGCTCGAAGTCAATATTTTGATCAAACTAATTGCAGCGCTTCCCTGAAAAGACATAGATTTCAAGCAGAACTTGCCTCCTAGAAATTTTCTACGAACATGTAATGGTGGTAAACTCAATTCACTCTCCATCACGTGAATCGGAGTGCTTCTAATAAAGCCACCAATGACACGAAGGGCTTTATTTTGTACTTTATTTAGTTTAGACAAATGACATTGGTAGCTACAATCGTATAGAAAACTGCCATAGTCTAATCTGCTACGGATTATTGCAATATATAGCCTACGTAAATGTTTAGGGTGAACACCCCAACCAGGCCCCGCTAGGATTTTTAAAATATTTATAAATTTCAAGACTTTTTGAACTGACTCATTAATGTGTTTCCCCCACCTAAGCGACTGATCCAACCACATGCCCAAGTATTTAACATTATTTACTGTATCAATGTTACTGCCATTTACTCTTAAATTAACAGGTATCCTACATATTCCTCTCTTAAAAATACAGACCTTAGTTTTAGTAGCAGATATTTCTAAACCTAGATTACAAACTATGGTATTGAAAGCGTTCAGAGCAACCTGCAATTCCGAGATGACTGTATTGATGTTGGAACCAGATTTAAATAAAACAAAATCGTCAGCATATTGAGATATATCAACATTCGTTATAGTTTTACAGACCTCATAAGTTGCTACGTTAAACAATAAAGGGGAAAGTGGGTCCCCTTGAGCCAATCCCCGACCTGTAGACCTGCAATATTCCTTGTTATTAATTATAATTTTAAGTATTCTTTCAGTCAGGAATCTCCACAAGTATGAGCATATTTTGCGACCCACTTCAAGTTTATCAAGTATGTTCAACAAACTAACAGTATCAACATTATTGTAAGCGTTGTTGATGTCAATAAAACAACCAACAGTGGCTTGATTTGAAGCAAAACCAAGTTGAATCTTTGTCGCCAAAATATTAAGACTATCCAAACATGACTTAGATTTACGAAAGCCTATAGTGTTATCCGAGAATATGCATTTGCTTTCTAGAAACCACTCTAATCTTTTGTTCAAGATAGTATGAAAGATTTTACAAAGGCAAGACATTAACGAAATAGGTCTCAACGAAGATGATAGTCCAGAGTCTCGTCCTGGCTTGGGAATAGGAATGATTAATATATTACGCCACTGTTTAGGAACAAAACCAAAATCGAAAAATGTGTTATATAAAGAAAGTAACAATGATTTAGCAATGTCTGGCAGATTCTTGATCATGGAAAATGAAATATCGTCGCAACCAGGTGCCGTGTCTTTTGATTTTATAGAATTTTCCAGTTCATGAATAGAAATTGAAGCTTCTAGTTTATAGTTATGTGATTGAAAGCAGGGTTCAGGGGAAGAAACGTAATCAGGCGTTAGGTCATCGAGGAGCTTTTCCGCTAAACTTGGGTCAACGTTTTGGAATTTGGATTTACGGCCCTTTACCCATCTCATTTTGCGCCACATATCACTAGCAGAGGTTGTAGAATCGATACTTGAGCAAAAACCTTTAAAGGAAGCACCTCTTGCCTTACGTATTAACTTCTGCGATTCCTGAATTTTTTCTTGCAGAAGTGTATAATTTTGTGGTGTTGGGTTGCGTCTAAAGTTCGCTAAGGCTAACCGTCGTACTGCCACGGACTGAGATAAATCTGGACTCCAGTATGGTTTTGGTTTAAACTTAGAGCTGATATGTTGAGGAATAATAATCTGAGGGATGTACTTACCTGCTGCCTTCTGTAAAGTATTTTCAAAGAAGTCATAACACAACTGTGGGTCTGCAGGGATGTCTGATTCACGGAGAATGCTCTCTACGAATGAAGAATACTTTTTCCAATCGGATCTTTTAAAATTTCTTTTTCTAATAGTTTGCTTATCTACATTAAAATTGGTGGTCAATTTAATCATTAAGTGATCACTCCCTAACGATTCATTTGTAACTTTCCAAATAAAATTTAAAGCCAAATCCGAAGAAATGAAAGAAATATCCGGGGAAGATTGTTGCAAAACGTTATTAACTAATCTCATACGAGTTGGACTTCCATCATTAACTGAAATAAAATTATGGTCAATCATTGAGTCAAAAATCTGAGATCCGCGTTGATCAGTTTTATATGACCAGTTGGAGTGGTGGCCATTAAAGTCACCTAAAATTAAAGTTTTCTTATTTGCAATCGAGAACAGATGATCCCAGTCTCTTTGTAAAGTACGAACAGTTGAAGGGCAATAAATAGCAATTATGTTCTCAATATGCTGACAATTCAACAATTTAATGCACAGAAGCTCAATACCTGCACTAAAGTTATTTAACTTACATAATTGAGCGTTAATTGATCTATGCACAATACAAGCTACACCGCCATAACCATCGTCTCGATCAAGTCTAAAAATGTTGTATTCATTAAAATTAAACGGACTGTCGGGTTCAAGCCACGTTTCACTGATAACGGCAATATGAATCTTATCTTTAAATAAAAGTTGTTCGAATAATGTAGATTTCGGTCTTAAACTTTGTGCATTCCATTGTAAAATATTAAATTGAAGGGAATTATTGTGACAATCCATTAATAAGTTTACTTATAATTGAGTTTTCTGGCAGGTTATTAACTATAATTTGTACTAACCATTCTCCTATTATCTTAATTACATTGTTTACTTTATTTATGAGCGAACCTTCATTTATCAATGCCTTTGCTATTCTACTAATTATTTGACTAAATGTCGTATCCGTTGTATCGTGGTCGTTTGATGCCTTTCTACGATGAGTACTGGACTTCTTTGGTTTGTCAGGTTGCTGCGGTGACTCATGTTCTTCACTCGTGAACGACGTAGATGACACTTCCGAATCGCAATCCATATCGCCAGCGACCGCGGGAGCGGACGGGCGCGACTGTCTATGTTTTTTATGTTGAGTTAGCTTCTGTTTTGATTCCGGATTAGAACGCAAAGTCGATGACTGCTTTTGTGGAGATAAAGTGACAGTTGATTTTGTTATGTCCGCATATGTTATATTGTCATTATATTCCTGTACCGGGTTAATGATTTGCCGTGCATTGTTGTTATCATCTTTCTCTGGTAATACTACTTTATTAACTTGGGACATGGAGGTAGGAGATGGAGGTACATATAACAACAATGCTTTACGGTATGTACAGTTAAATTCGTTCATTAACTCTCGCAGTCTTTTTTCTTTAAGGTACACTGGGCATTTCTTATCTAGGGCTAGATGATTAGCCTTACAATTTATGCAAACAAATCTGCTTATGTCACAGTTTTCGTGTTTACCGCCGCATTTAGGACAAACGACTTGAGTAGACGTACACATCTTTGCAATATGACCGTATCTCCAACATTTAGAACATTGGGTTACAGGTAATGTGTATCTCTCGACTTTGGCTCGCATTCCGAATATCTTAACGTGCGTAGGTACCTGTGCACCTTGAAAACAAATACGCAATGATTCGCTTGCAGTCCATCCATTAGGACTATTATCTTTATCAACAGACTCACCAGCGTTACACCTGCGATTGAGACGTCTAGCAGACAAAATTTTAACATCACAAGAGACATTACTAAGAAATTCTTCAATTGATAAATCCAATTCTATGTCTCTGATTATTCCATATGTTACCGCCACCTCCCATGATTTTTGTGAACGCCAACCCATATCGGTAAATATCTTGCAGTTCATCATTTTTTCAGCATTGGATTCTTTGTCAAACGTGATCATTAACTTGTATGGATTTATATATTTCACGCGTAATATACCTACAATTTCGTTAGTTTTAAATAGTCTAGCTAACGCGAACTGTTTCGGAAATTTCTCGTTATTGTATATGCATATTTCAACTTTGTTTTCTTCATTACTGCACGTAATCTCTTCTGTTGATGTATGTGTTCTTGCAACTTTCTTTCCTCGCTTATTAACTGTTGTCCAACTTCCCGACGAGTCATCCTCCCTATCCCTTTTTCTCCCAACATTTCCGTCACCATCACGATCTAAACTGCCCTCCTCTTGCTGTGTAAGATCCTCTATATCCAAATGTGTTATATCATCTAAGCCCTCTCCTGTATCACAACATTCCTCTCTCGACACGCTGTTGAGTGATTCACTCATTTTAAAAGAACCAGGCCAGATGGCCGGTGGACGCAACGTTCGGAATAATATTTGTTATCGCAGAACCGGTAATTAGTGTTTCGACGTGCACACAACTAATCCGCCCGAGGCGCAAATCGTCACTGAGCTCTTTATAATCCAATAAGCGGAACTGGTGCGACGGCCGGCACGCGGCCCCTTAGATTCCTATTCCATAAGGTGTCGCCGCGGCGCGCAATTTGCAAATGAAAACAACTTATTGAAATTCTTTCCCAGCCCGCGTGTCGAGCGCACACAGCCAGAAGCATCTCCGATATTCGAGATGGCATCGGGTTCGCACTAAAATTCTTGAGCTCTGCGGGTTTATTCACAACTAAATTATTCTTACCAATAAATACAGATCTAATTTGTACATATCAAGGAAGTTCCTCTGCCAATTAATAGTTAAATTGCCCGTTTCCTGCACGTCAGAAACGTTAAAATTTCCAAAAGTCAAAGTCGTACAAGGAAGGTAAATTAAAGCTCAACAAGGCCTGTCGGCTACGAGAGCGGTAAATTAAAGGAATATCACACACCGACATCGATCTGAAAATTTGCCAGGTAACCACATAATTCGTCAGGTCGGAACATATTACAGCCAAACTATAAACGAGGAGGCTTAAAAAGGCAAAAAGGGGTCCGCCGCCGTCCAATCATGTGCGGTATTTTGCATAAATTACGGTGCTGCAGTGAACGGGTTGGATTTCTGAAAAACAAACGGGCGTAAAATAAGCCTCAGTGGCCGAATGCAAATAACACCATTATATGCTAATGCGATGTGCGTAATCCCTACCGTTTGTTTCGTGCATGTAACAGGCCTTCCCGAATACGCATTCCAGGAATAGCAACCCGACTTCCTTAACTTATACATATTGGGCAAATAATTCAACTGGTGACAAACATGCCTTGCATCTTTTTAATACATTGATGCTTTCGATACATCCTGTGTATCACCTCTCGAAATCTATTAAGATAACTATCTCAAAGAGAAAGCAATTCATTAAGTTTGATACAGAAATAAAACATTTATCGACCGAATTAACTGAACATTTGCAGAAGGTTGAGTCAAAATTAGTAATGTCTAGACGAGGGCGACCTGACCGTGGTCCGACCTAATGTTTCAGCAATCACTTTGATATAGTGCGCGAACGGTCAAACAAGTACCACTGTCGGCCTGTAGCAGAACAGCCATTATAGGCCGATCTATTCGCGATAAATAGAGGTAGACGGTTACACGCCCACAAATCGCCGACAAAGGGTTAGAAATTCGAAACTCCCATTTCAAATATTTAAACAGAATTATTGTCGTCAGGCAACCAAGCGCGATCAAAACCTACTTGTTTCGGTTTGTTTTTATTCCACGAAATCAGAGGTATTAAAGCTGTTTTGGTCACAGAAGAATGTATAGCAACATGTTGAAGTGGCGGCATTAGTCGAAGCATTTCCGAGGGTACAATCGCCGCGGCGGGGCGCAATTACCCCGAATATAACCCCTATAAAACGAGAGCGATTATACCGTTACATGCTTAGCATCGAGACATTGGGTGTACTCGAAAACTCGGTGGAAATATACGTGCATGCGCCGAGGATACCTAGTCAGCAGTCGTAAAACAGTTATAATAGGCGCAGTGCGGAAACACAGCTTTATGGGGTCCCTGAAACACGTAACATGCGCACTGAATCGATTATCGTATGGTTATTCTGGTATTTGAGACGGGTCACGGAACAAAAAAATATTTATGAACCATAAAACAAGGTACATACCGAAGTTACAAACATTGATCAAATACATTGGCGTCGAATGCGAGGTTTGAAAGGGGGTCGTGAAACTCATTGGCTTCACCCAAAGACAATCGAACGGAGAACCATCAAGTTATGATCTTACCAAAAATAATAAAATATGAGGAGCGGTGTGAGACCAACAACAATTAAGTGCCGACAGTTTTATTTCTATTGTTCAACACCTAGCTGCTTACACCAAGTTTGGGTGAGTCGTAAACTTATCTGTCAACAGAAAGTTCTACTCGCACACTTTTATGGTGTTTGACTTGGTACAATTTACTGAAGTGAAAATATTATATCGTCTCACATTTCTTGGTTTAGATTTGTTTCATTAATAGCTTTTAAAACAATCCAGTGTTAAATACTTTTCAAACTAGTAATTTTCTAATATTTACGACTTCGCAGATTAGAAAATATTTGTAATTATTTACTTTTAATTAATAAAAGTCGTAAATATTAGAAAATTACGGTCGGCTCAATGCCAATTGCCAATTGAAACCCACGTGATTGTTAAATCTGTTAACTCAATATGAAATGGCTATCCGATACGACTCCGTTACACAGATGTAGGTTACATGTTTATGTAAAAAATCTGTACGGTTGATGACTGGGCAACTTTTGATTCACGAAGCATCTCTGTAGATGAGGCCAGACGTTGGGAAATTGCATCGGGCAATCGGAGTGTCGCAAAAAATATCAATTTGCGTTGGGAAGATTCAATTGTCCGCAGGCGGAGGAAACGCGTGAAACATAAGAAGCTAATTTCCTCTGGGATGAGGTTCGCCTCGGGAAATCCTTGTCTATGGACGTGAACGTCAATGAACATGGACATTAGCCGGGACTTTGTTTTTGTTTACGTGTGTCCTCGCCAGGTTTGATGTTGCCGATATCAAAGTTTGGAGGAAATATTCAATATTTACCCGCAATAATTCTCAACTCTTTCGGATTAAAAACCTATTAAAAATTGATGGGTTCTTTGCATTAGATATTCAAAAGGTTGATGACATTAGATCGGATTTATCGGATTATAACGATCGGATCAAAGATTAGAAATACGAGTTAAAATAGCTTTGCTGTAAAATTTAAGTAGGTAGGTAGCGATGTCGTAACCACTCATTATCAAAGTTTTAATTCGATTGCGTAAACCAAAGGCAACATTCGACAAGTATACAACGCAACTTCGAGCTTCGATTCGTTATAATTGTAGGATCAAAGTCAATGCAAAAGCGCGGGTAAAAATCGCTGCGTTTATTTATGTTGAATAGCCCTCGGGTTGCCGCGTGTGTGACGCGTGTCTGCGGCGCCAAAGCACGTCTTGAACGATCAGAAGGGAGCGAAGGCAGTCGCGTGTGCATAATGTAGGGCCGTCCCCCGCAGCGCCGGCGTCAACGACCGGGCCGAGTCAAGGACGCGCACCGCCCGCCCAGTGACAGAGCGCGGACGAAACACCGATAAAACCGCTGTTATCCGAACGTAATAGGTTACTAGCGTGTGATAAACTTAATACACTTATAAAAATATGCGAACCATAGAAATACGGATTATGTAACAGTTTGTACTTAAATATGTGTTATCAATATGTATGTTTCAAAATATTTTTTTAAGTTTGTTTGTTTCTCCTCACATAATGAATACCTTGATTATTGAAATTATATTATAAATCTTACCTACTAATCTTTTGAAAAAAAGTAATTGACATAATTCTGAAATAAATGTTGAAAATCAGAGCTATTACGGCACGAGTGTTAATTGTCGCAGATTAGTCATTAGTCTATGAATACAAGTTAGGTCTGTTGTAGAAGCTTACATCCGGTATAACATAGTATTTACTCGTAAACATCATCTAACGAGTTTTATCAACGATAGATAATTTAAATAATAGGTGATTACGATGCTGAAAATGAATTGATCTGGCACCTGTGTCCCGATGTCAACGCACTGTTAATATATCCTGTTTGTCTATAAATATACCGATGAGCGAATTCGTTGGGGCCTCGCGTAGGTGTCGCCTGACTTTTGCATCTACATTTTTTGCCAGCATGCACTTTATAATCAAACCACTATACGCTCTATGTACAAACAAAGGAATTTCGACTTCATCTTTCCAAACCTCCGACGTTATTTCGCATAGAATTATTCAATCTGTTTCTGACACTTGAATAATAATGAACTGTTTACTTTATGCATACTGAAAACAAACAAAATAGTTGAATCGCAAATACACTACAATTTGGGAATACACATGTGTCCCTGGAATATATACTCTCAGGGAAAACTAAATAATTGGACGGTGTTTTGCATCATCATAACATTCATGTTATGGTTGGTTTGTCCTATTTATTTCATTAACTGCATCTGTTCTCGAAGGTATACACTTGGCAGAGGAATCAAAAGGCCTAGAAACAGTTAATCCATATTGAATTAGCGTATAAACAAGTAAAACGTTTTAGGATCTTATCTAGTTTCTGGAACACATCGTTTAGGGTGTGTAACGAACAAGATTTATCGAGGAAAACCTTGTTAACTGCGGGCGAGAGAAATGTTTTATAACACGGAAAGCTAATATTACAATAAGTACTTATTTGGTAAAGAAATACTGAAAATTATCAAATTCGTAGAAAGTGAATGGCAAAACATTTCAGACACAGAATTAAACAATAGCGCCGAATATTTGAATATAAATCGGACACCGAACAATAATAGACGTTGAACCTAATACCCGAATAAAATATGACCAGCAAACACAGTTTGGATGGCGATACATTAAGCGGCCTACTTAGTGGTTAATTGTGCCAATAAGGGCGAGTAATACAGATTTATTTTTTGCTGGTCACGCGAGAAGTGTGAATACGGTTGTGAAGTGTGACAAGTGATGGCCAATTTGGGTCGGCCGAGTGTTTGCCCACTGGAGGCCCGTGCCCACTTAGCCGCGTACATTCAAGATTCAGACGTCACACTGCTGTTGCTCAGCTTAAATTGATAAACGACTTCGCTAAAAATAGATACAACTAAAAAAACATGCAGGTGTTCATCATAATACGTATCAGAAACATGTTTCCTTGAACATTTTAGCGGGACAGTTTCAAATAAATATTTTGCTATACTTAATTCGAACTGATCACAATGCGCGCGGTTAATGATAGACATGCAATCATTTCATCGTTTTCTCGTCATAATTGGATTGTAGAAAAAAAACTGCATAGCAATACATTGTACCTGTTGGCATTGCGTTCTGTTTTTGTTTACATTTTATTCTTTACCTGCCATACTTGTTTGGTATCTGATAGCCGTTTTAGTTCCCAAATCGGGCAATGAAATAAGGTATCACATTTTTATACAAACTAACACCCGTCTTGGGTTACACAAAGAATAGAGAGAGAAGCCCCGCTATGCTCCGGTGTCGAATGACAGTATTGTGACATGTTACCCTATTTTGGTGACGATAAACGATACTATTGTATATTTAACACTAGAATTAGAAGTCTTCTCAGTCGGCAGTTGGTTGTCGGTCGCACGATGACGTACGTATTGTATTGACGTAGCACACGGTTCTAATAACCCGTTTTCCACTTTTACACATTTTTAATCGTCCCTTCTAGTCATGAGACGAAGAAACCGTAATACTAGTTGTGTTTATAACTTTTATTTTACAAGAGAAAAATGGTGCAAACATAGAGAACAATGTTTTTCAAATCTGACAAACAAGAATAACTCAATTAAACGACGAATTAGGAACGACTAATTTATCTATAGCACTTACTGGTCAGCATTGTAATAAGTTTTAAATCAACATGTCAAAACAACGTAGTTACAATAAGATTTAAAACTCATAAAATGAAGATTGAGGCCCTAAACTACAATAGGTAAGGCGCATCGAGTCAATTGTGGTCGATAACAATAATAAAATACATCGACTAACAACAAGGCGACGAGTCGCTGTTAGATTGTCTCGGTGCAATCACTTCCCACCGTAATTGTTGCTTCTAGCTATGGTTTTGATTAAATTATTAGTTCCCTTCGTTCAGGTCGTCGTCAAATAATACATAAACAGTTGTTAAGCAATTGTGTGCGTCTGTACGTATTGTTGGTTGCATCGGTACAGTCGCACGGTTATGTATCGTGGTCGCAATTCGCATAAAAGCTTGTGCCCTTAATTGTGTTGAACGTTTATTTACGTGTCGCGTCTATTTAAATCCCACCCAAAACAATAATGTGAAAGACTGCCAAGTTCGATAATATGGGAATGGTTCGCCTATAAAAGAAGTGAGATCTGAATAAGTACCAAGTTCCATAGTTACATATACCTCAGTTCAAAATAGTTACTTTTTAATGATGCTACTTGGCAAGTTTTCACACACCTTGTTATAAACCTACTAAACGCAATGAATCAAGTATTTAATTTTCTATTAAAACTTGCCAAGTAACATCATTAAAAAGTAACTATTTTGAACTGAGGTATATGTAACTATGGAACTTGGTACTTATTCAGATCTCACTTCTTTTATAGGCGAACCATTCCCATATTATCGAACTTGGCAGTCTTTCACATTATTGTTTTGGGTGGGATTTCATTTATTTTTGTAAGGTTGATTATTTTATTTTTTTCTTATGATTAAGTTAGTTAAGGAAATGTCTCATTTATACTATCTTTCAGATTTATGCTTCTTACAAAGAAATGAACTAGATTAACTAAATGGACTAGATTTTCCAACTGACTGACATGACATGTTGTCATATATTATGTTCGTGGATCAAAGTTACACATTCGTTATTTTCGAAACTGACGCACACTTGGTCGTTTTCAGATCAGATTTTTACTTTACTTTGACTTAATACAAACCTTTGTAACGAATTTTAGATCGGTACGACCATTCGAAGATATATTATATAAATATAGATAAATTTATTTCGTTTTAGTTCCTTCATCATCCTCCGAGCCTTTTCCCAATCACGTTGGGGTCGGCTTCCAGTCTAACCGGATTCAGCTGAGTACCAGTGCTTTACAAGAAGCGACTGCCTATCTGACCTCCTCAACCCAGTAACCCGGGCAACCCGATACCCCTTGGTTAGACTGGTGTCAGACTTTCTGGCTTCTGACTACCCGTA
Source organism: Helicoverpa armigera (assembly GCF_030705265.1). Lineage (NCBI taxonomy): Eukaryota > Metazoa > Arthropoda > Insecta > Lepidoptera > Noctuidae > Helicoverpa > Helicoverpa armigera. Next base: position 8,480,105 of record NC_087135.1, on the reverse strand, counting down.
ACGACTGCCAAGGATGTTCACTGACAGCCGGGACCTACAGTTTAACGTGCCATCCGAAACACAGTCAATGGTGTCTAAGATATACTTAGAAAGTACATACAAACTTAGAAAAGTTGCATTGGTACTTGCCTGACCTGGGATCGACCCCGCGCCCTCATACTTGAGGTTGGTCCTTTACCCACTAGGCCACCACGACTTTTGCTTTTTCGTTTTAGTTCCTTAGGGGTATAAATTTACACCGGGTATAAAACACCTTCATTATTTTGAAACCGACTCACACTTGGCCATTTTCAGATTTTTCCCTTCACCTTGACATAAAGACCTACCTCCATGCCAAATTTCAAGTCAATACGACCATTGGAAGTGGTCTAGGTTTTTGATGAGTGAGTCAGTCAGTCAGTCAGTCAGTCAGTCAGTCAGTGAGTGTATAGTAAAAATAGCGATTTTCTGACGTCAATATCTCAAGACCTACAATAGGTATATTAATGAAATTTTGTATTTTAGATAAGTGAGGGGGTCTCAACAGATACTAGAAATTTGATATGCGTAAATAAAATAGATTTTGAGTTACAGGGGGTCGAATTTGGCCCGAAATGGTTCGTGTAATATAACCCACGGCCGGTGTGTCGCCTTTTTTGCTCGAACTTGGCGGACACACTGCCGTGTGTCTAGATATAAACATGTTGCGCGTTGTTCTAAGGCCGAAGGCGCGCGATTATTTATAGAACCTTTGTGATGGCACATGTATCGATGTTTATGACTGTATTTCGACGTAATTGTCAGTTTCAGAATATTTTTAATCTTTTAGTTTTCTAGTTATAAATGCGTGGGTGTTTTACGGAGTTCTTCATGAGATTGTTAGTAAACAAATAATTTATTTATCTCCATGTGTTTATGTTAACATCATTGCCAACATATTTAGCACAGATTCTATATATAGACTGGTTGGATCTTCTAAATTCTACAGAAATAGCAAACATTAACATTCTAATTTAATTAGTAATTAACAACAGAGCGATTTCAAACAACACCGGCGCTAAAACTCAATCAAAGATTAAATAAGACAATTTTCACGGAAACGAATTCATGTAAATATTTAAGTAAGGAAAATAGTGGCACAATTACAGTCGTCGGCACGTACTGGGCCTAATAACACGCCGATTATAGCACGAGACCTTTTGAACCAATTACATGCGATATCGTTATGTGCGCTGAAAAACATTGCAATTCTTTAATTAGTGACAAATTGTTGTGGGAACGTTCTGAAAAGGATTCGTTTATGCAAGAAAAGTTCTAGCTTTTAAAATTTTATGAAACATAATTTGTTATAGGTACAATAATACTGGAACTTATGATCACTGATAGGTACTTAATTATTATTTACCAAGTTATTTTTCTATTTTAAAACCGTGCCACTAATCCGCTTCTCCAAAAGGGGATCACGGAATTCTGCTTTTTTACAGTTGAATTACTCAATATAAAACAAATGCTAAACAGGCTGAAAAAAAATTCTGTACTGATTCTGCATATAGAACCGCAAATTCTACCAGGTCGGTGTTTAACTTTGACCGACTTTTTTTCAGGGTTAGCCCCAGTTCTGGCTGGGTGACATAAATCAGTACATAATGGTAGCAGTTTAATGTGAAAGTCGTTTTTAACTAACCCGTTCAGTGTTGAGACGGTAATTTCCACAGAATTTTAAAAGTACAGGCTGTAGAAGAAAAATAATAATTAGAACAGTTTATAATCCTGCAATTTTCTAGAATTGCAAGACTGCAGAAAGCATTTGCTCCAATAAATTCGTAAACTATAGCAATTAGCGGCGATCAAACAGAGTACTTAATATTTATTTAAATTTTACAGCCGAAACCATAAGTTTCGTGTACGGCAGAATAAGGACGATCACGCCATGGCCCGGCGCCGTGCCGGGGGATTCCCGACAATAGGTATTTCACTTTGTGCACGTGCAATTTACTGTGACTCTATAAAAATATTTACTACGTGGTACATTTACAACGGTTGTTAGCTTCACAATGGGATATAAATGCAAACAAGTATTGGTTAAATTATTTACGTGTGTTCCGTTTGTGTAAGTGCACTAGAGTAAGTAGTTAATATTGCGGGATTGCTTGCGGGATGAAAACGTTTATTTGCTATTGTTATGTTTTGCTTACGATGTATTTCATCTGCCGAACAAAACTTAAACGTTTTATGGGTCAATATTAACTGAGTATGTTTTGCTTCTGCTCTAAATATAGCCTGAAATTTAAAAAAGCCTTATTCATTAGATGTCCCTGTGTTTTCTTTATTTGATCTGGTCGTATAAAACTAAAGTCTATAGAAAGCAATAAAGCTGCTAATCGCGGTGCGTCTTGGACCAGAAGCGGTAGAATAAGCCCCAATTCGTCAGGTTCTCGCGTCTCGGGACGATTGATAATGATCGAGCGAGGACACAAAGTAACGCTAGCTAGCCAGCAGTGACGATGTTAAAACATTGCTGGATATATTACTTCTGTCTCTGCGTTTGTATTTATTAAGTAAATCAGATGGTTGTCTGTAACTATTTATAATTATGTGCATGCACTAGACAAGGTCTTTTACTGATGTAGGTCGCGCATACTATTATTAGCACATGTCTTAAGTACTGCACTGCTGCAGTGACGTATGCATTGCTTATCACATCTCGTTGACGATATATGTTTCCGACGCAACCGGTAACGTCAGACTATGAGGTCCGCCTCCAAAGAACAATGGCCATAATAGGCCAATTATTCGCAACAATGAATTAACCTAAGCCTAATAATGCTAATCATACTACATACTCAGTGAAACCAGTTTTGGTACATATGAGAAGATTCATCACTTCCATTCACACGGTCGGGACGCGAGCGTGGCGGGCACTAAACCTGTTTCATAGAGACAGGTGTCCCTCCACCAGGCCTATCGGAGTGCGTTTTTTTGTTTATTTTCCTTTGTAATTACGGCCTTAAGCGTGCCGTCTGTGGCGTCTCAAATCATCCCACTCCGCAGACAGTAGATCTCAAGTCTCACTTACAAAAATTGTCTGTTTAACGATATCAGTTTTACTTTACGGATCTATCGGGTGTTTGAAAATGATGACTACCGTTAATTAGTTTTTGTAACTGTGAATTGTACATTTTGTGTTTGGAAGAGGCAGTCACTTAAAAAATTGTTAATTATGCTCGCCGCCGTGAGACCACCAACATGTACAAAAAGCTGTCTATGTGACTAACGAATAGAAATACGTACATACCATACACAGACGTTTGAAAGCGTTCATTGTTTTATTATAATATATATGAAATTAATTACATTTTCTAGTAGCACTACGCGTAGGAATTGCTGGGTGGTACGTAATTTCCCCGGGGCGGTTTGACGAACGGCGGTAACCGTTCAAGCTAAGAGCGAGTAGCGACTACTTTAGCATAAAGAGACATTGTCAAAATCTCAATACAAACAGGCGATAACTTGGCTGGTATCGATATATCGATATGCGAGTTTCTCACAGTTTCTGAGAAGGGAACATTTTCGCTACAACTTGTTACTTATGGTAACGTCATCAGAGACGTGGGAAATTCAACGTGTAACGTCGGGACGTATTCAAAGTGTTTACATTGTTATGGAGACGGATAGAGACGGGATCGGAAGCGTCGATATTATCGTGTCAAGCAGGAATGCAAGTATTGCAAGCGCGTTCGGGAATATCAGATCGTCCTCCACGTATGTAACTGAAGAATTTCTGCACCGACGAACATTACACTTGCATGGGAATATTTTAAACAATTTGTACGACTTGTCAATGGTCGTTTCCTGACGTGGTTTTTATTCATGATTATACCGATTGTGAATGAATACCAGTTTTTCAAGCAAGGTTAGCTTGTCCGTCCTCTCTAATTTGAGGATAATTCTTAAATTGGATGCAGCTCTAGGTCAACGTGTAACTACCCAGCGAGTTGGTTGCGGTATTATAAAATTATTGCAATCGTCCGCTTATCAAGTAAACAAAGTTTGCGCCATAGCGTACTGCAATAAATGTATTTATCAATGAGTAAATAAGTTTGCTATCTTCAACCTGTTACCTGGTAAGGTTCGCCTTGACGTCTGCAGGTTGATAAGCAATGAACTAGTTTCCATGAATGATAAGATTAATTTTGGCGCCTAACAGTAATTTGGCTGAATCATTCTGCGTAAGTCAATACTGATGTGCGTCGTGTAACGTTCTCATTTACCAAAATGTTGGCGGGAAAGATTTAAAAATATTTTTATTAAAAAAATCTAATCCCACCATTAAAACTTATGATTATGATATACACATGCGCGATAACAATAATCATTATTCATAGTTAACATAATCCGGTGACATAGTAATGATACATATAACTTTCGCGCTAGTTGGCAAGTGGCTTTATCTCTCAAACACACAACTATTTGTCAAATGAATTTTGGCGCAATAAATCTATTTTCAGGAGAAGTATTTCACATTAAACAGATATAAAAAATGTAATCGGCCTTATTTTAAATATCAGTACAACTAAAAGGTGACTGACTCAATGATTACTTGAGATATCAAATAGTCCATTCGTAAGACATTTCGTTATACATAGTTAGAATTTATGTTTTGTGGGACTTTGTAATGTTTAGAAAAAGTAAACAGAAGAGATGAATGTGTACCATCTCTATGAACACAAAATAATTATAATGAATACACCACTTCACGAAAAACAAAATTAAAGTTTTCTTAGAAACGGGATTAAAGGGCTGACAAACATACTGTAACAGATTCTTACCAGCGAGAAATAAATACAGGTTTAAGGGTTAATATTTTTGGCAGTCATTTACTAGGTCACAGTGTAAAACATACATTGAGTACAGTAAACATAGCTAAAAATAGCACCTCGGGTGCACTTGTACCGACCACGCCATAAACTCGTGATGCAATAAACTTCGCTATCAGTTAGATACAATGATCAATCGACAAAAAATATATATTCTTATTTCTTTTCTAATGTTTATTTAAAATTTGATGTCATAAGGAAAAACCGTGTTAGTGTAAATTGACTGTTTGATCTGGCTATGCTATCATCATCAGGTTTTTTTACTGTGCCACTTCAGGCCACTTCTTATAAAGAAATTCTACGTGAAATTAATATCTTTCCGCACCTTCGGAAATAATTCTAATGTTTAAGAGAGCTCTTACCTTACCTATATCAAACCTAGTGCCTTAGACAAAACCCTAATAAGTGCAATATTCGTATTGTGTTATGTATGATAGACATTGTCACTCTTATTTTTACTTGCAACTTGTTAAAAAATACTGAAATTAAATGTATTTGACTCTGTACACCTGCATAACAGATTATCTCAGCACGGCGAATGATAACTCAATTGATGTTCCATAAAAGTTTGTTGTTTAAAAACGGACAGTCTTCTTGTAGTTTCTGCATTACTATTGAGTTTCTCCTATACTGAATTCGATAGACTCAATCCAAAATAGTCACTATCAAACATACCCGCTTTGACTTTATCCGAATCTAGAAATATTGGCATAAATCACACAGCAAGCTACAATTCTTGGAACGCATTTCTTAGATAGTAACAGTAGATAACTGTTTGTACTCATATAAAACGATAAAAGTAATAAGTAATACAATAACCTATCTGCATTCCGTTAAGTTACAGTTGAATGTACATATTAATTTACAACTTCGAAGATAAATTGATTTTAATTAATAATAAACGTCAATACATGTGGTGTGTTTGTAAACAGTGCGAGTAATCAATTAAACCAACCGCCGAAATGCTCTGGCGTTGCATTTATATAAACAACAACAATGAAAATAGTAAAATAAAAGGAGAGGAAAATAATAGAAGTCTGTATACAGCTGTGCACAAACACAGGCGGGCGCCAGTAATCCACTTAGTGATTATTTTATAATGTCTACTTCTGTAATCAACAAGATTAAACTTCAATGCTAGCCGGAGTCCGGTGCAAAGTATAGCCGACGAATCAAGGAGTGGCGCTAGCCGATAGTCGATAAAAATTGGTGACTCATGTTCTTCCAGCGATGTATTATTGTATTGAAGCGGCATCGAGATACAACTACAGGAATTATCCTTAAAGGAATTTCGATATCAACTCTACGTTCTGATAAAGCGTTATGGCAACAGGTTGTCGTCAATCGATATTTTGTTTGGTGATAAATTTTATCAAATTCGGCGTATTTTTAAACATAAATTGTACACACAAATATTTGAATGTTCGATTCCAATTTTCATACACCCTTGCGCCATCTAATGAACGTATCAAATATTTATAAGTATTACGGATATGATCGTGTTTCCTTGTGTGTTTACGATTTAATGACTAAGACCTTTAACTACCTATGTGGTGTCTCAAATCGCCCTGGTGGTTAGACTATAAAATAATATACATAATATATTTGCACTTACGTCAACAATGACGAATGGAAGTCATCGGAATAGATACTTACCTGGAATGAAAAATAATCTAGTTAGTTATGTGACACAAAGCTTAAGCATACACACATTTAAAGGTACATATCTACATATCTCCAAATAAAAAAGTTACACGTAACGAAACTGAAAACCACTCCAAAGTCCCGTTGTTATTACGTGGAATATTAAATAGGAATAGACCTATGTACATATAAGTTCATAGAGTAAATTTAGCGGGGGTTTCATTTTTCCTTTCATAGTTTAGAAGCAATAGAGGCGTTTGTGAAATATTAACGCGTTTGCCCTGCTCTGCGGGACTGTGTTGAATTTACAAGCCGCAATGGCGGAACTATTTTAAAATATCAAGTAACCGTGTAAGGGATGAGTAAATCTGATGATTAATGACTGTGAATAGTTAATGAGCGTTTCTCTTTAAAAATATTGAAGTGTGCTCTACTAGGAAGCAAGTTTAGGGGGACAGAAAGTCGCCATATGAAATCATCCGGATTTTTTGGACGATGATTTGCAGAATCATGTATGTGATTTCGAATTCTCCGAAAGGATATGAATCACTTATCTGTATCCTTAATGGAGCTTATTCTTAAATCTGATGCAAACTTCCTTGTTACTTTGAAATGCAATGAACTTATAAAATTAAAAGAAGTTGTGTGAATTGATCAAAGACAACGCAGAAGGGAAAATATTATTTGATACTTTTATGATAATGTAAAATCATGGATGTATCCTGAATTTCCGTCCAAATGCACACATACAACTGTGTATACGTTAGTATTATACAAAGACATTAATAATGTATCGTTCGAGGTTAACCGTCCAAAGGTCATGTTTGGGCCAGACAAATCTCCATTAAAAGCGACCCAGGGAAAGGTCACGCTTTTGACTCTCATCGCACATAATTACGACTTGATCCTATGTCCTCCAACGTTGTGAAATACATCTGTACCATTTGAAACAGTACTTATTCAGGCGAAGAAGTTTAATGAAGACTTTCGCATGTTTCGACAAGTCTGCGATTCTGATGATAAGATAAGGATTTTAGGTCTATTTGGAAGAGACCATTTCGCTAACTAAAAATGTAACGCTGAAGCACTTTTAACAATGACATGAAGTTTTACAACGAGTTCAGTGAACGAGAATTAGGCTACTCAGATTTTCGTTATTGCGAAATGTTAAAAATAAAAGTTAACTTTTTATAGTAACAGTTTGAGAGCAGGTGGCTATTATTTACACAGCGGGCAAAGCAGTGATATAACAATTGTATTTACAGGTAAAATGAAACACCTGTTATCTTGACCTAACTGGGGGTCTTCGTTGAAGTAGACGAGTATAACAGTTACAACAATGCGCGTACACAGGTCATTTGCATATCTAAACTATTGACTAGTCTAGACTTTGTTTGAATTAGTGTTCAACGAACTGATACAAAGCTGATTTACGAGACGTTTAAATTGCTGCCAAGATGCATAGCGAATTGGTGAAAAGTATTCTCCAACTGACAATGTTTTATAATTACGGGAAAGTCCACGAAACTGGAACTTACGCACTATTTTTATATTAAGGCTGGATAAACTGGTACAAAACTTCTTGGAACTGGGAAAATAACAAATACAACATCTGTGAGCGATAATGATAACAATACCAGGTATTTTTAATTACGTTTAGGGGTTACATATAGGTTATTTATAAATGGAAGTGACTAATCGGTATCGTGTGACGTCACCGTCATTTCAGCGGCGCCGGCGCTTAGATTTCATGCTGTCTGTGTCATTGCAACATTTACCGTAGCGACTGAAGTTCTTTTGAGTACCTACTTTTAAATAAATCGGCGGCGTCTAAAATTAGTGTGTCAAATTGTCTACTAGGTACGGTAATGTATTTTTGTCTGGCTGCCTTGTAACCAAAATTGCATTGTTTGTGACAATGGAGGTTATCGCCCTCGTCATAGTTACCTATTTCAGAATATTTTAATCCTATATTAATACCATTGTTTCAGTTTGTCGCCAAGCGGTTAATCATTATATTTTTTACATACCTATAATATATGTTAAAAATATTATTGGAATAGCCAAAAGAGGAAGAACTTGGGTTTTCCTGTCACTAACAGATAATTAAAATAACGAACAATAACGTCATTATCTTATGAACACTATTAATATAACAAAATAGAAGGACTCTAGGTTTACCAAACTGACTATGTACCTAATCAAATAATTTGGGGATTAGTAAATTACAAAAGTTAATGAACACAGCTTTTGCATTAGAGATTTGTTCAGGTACATAATATGTATGTATTTTGTCAATGCTGCACTTTGCTGCTGTACTTTCGATAACATTTTTAAAGAGCATATTGCAGCTAATGTCGCTGAAAAGCTAAACATTTGCTTGCTGACAAATATTGCGAAGTCAATAGAAAAATAAAGTGAAACAGTTGTTTGTTTGGGAAATACGTGTTGATAAAGGATGGGTTATATGTAGGTTTGTGGTAAGAATGTGTTTTCTATTAAAATTTTCTACACTAGTGGAAATTAGCACAACGAAAACAGGAAAATGTTTATGAACGCAAGTAATGATCCTTGAAAATCTGACATCTGTACCATACCATTTTAGTCAAATGTGGTTAACTATAAAATTGCTACATATTTAACACTAGCTTCCGCTCGCAGCTTCGCCCGCATGGTGTGCTGATAAAAAGTATCCTATGTGTTAATCCATTTCAATCAAATAAGTCCAGCCCTTTTTGCATGAAAAAATATCAAACATACATCCATACATTCTCACAAACTTTCATATTTATAATATTAGCAGGAAGTAGGATAGTAGGATGTGGTTTATATTTTACATTGGTTAATATTAAAAGTAATACCACAATCATAATTCTTCAAATACCCTTACCCTTCGCAATATCGGGTAAAAAACACGAAATGGCACTAAGAAAACCCTTCATAAAAAGGTTTACTATGGGAAATTCCAGGGTTCAACGGCACGGAGTAGCTTGTAAACAAAGAGAAAGGGTCCAAAGGCAATAAAGATTCACTTTTATAGTGAATCACGCTGTATGTAATGTCAACAGTATTCGGAACTGATAACTCATTGTCGGCTGTCGAGCACCTCATAAATAAACACCCCACAGTTCTTAGTAATCAAACACGCAGTATTATCAGACCCTGTGGGTTTTTTTTAAATTCCCCGAAACCATTAACGGCAGCAAACCCTAGGCTGGGTTAGTTTTCCGCAAACGTGTAATCGTGAACGGAAATAAAATTATCGTTGAACACAGCAATAGATTGTCTAAAACTGACAACGCATAATAAATGTGAGTTTGTTGCTTCCGCTACTGAAGGAAATTAATTGAAATTAGACATGGATATAATTTTATCCTCAATTAAAGTTATAGAAGCGTCTAAAGATTTCTCAGCTTCGACTGAAAAATTAGGAATACCTAGTACAATTCAGTTTAGGTTATAACCTGGGCTCTTCAGCAATTCCACCTTCGATATTTCAGACACCAGTACGTTTAAAGAGATTATACAAACGATAATAGAATAGAATGTTAACATTTAGATATCTCAAAAGAACAGAGGTTGGTTTATTGTTATTGTACCAAAAATTATCCTCATAATTAGATGACCCTTTGTGTACATAATTATGTACGTCGTATATCAATAACCACTTGTTATGTATAATTAAAAGTCGGCGACTGTGGAATTTACATGCGTAGCGATATAAATAGCTGAGAATTAATAAATTTACTTGAGGATAAAAATGCCTGTATGTGTAGGTATGTACATATTTTTATACATCTGGGAAGTGGTTATTCCCCATGCGAGGACTACGGCTACATTAATAAGATGCTCGCGCAAAAGGGATATCCAAGTGCTAGTGGGTAATTCTATTGAAAAATAAATAGTTGATTTTAAAATAAATCACGTACATGATGATATAATTCGCCAGCAAATGGGATAATCCAATATTAATTGAATGAAAACAAAATAATTGATTCCAAGTTTAGATTACGAAACCTAAAAATAGCAACATTGCGCAATTAAATAATCATTTTAGAAGCAAATATTATCTTTTATCTCGAGGCTAAAAATAGAAAAGACGGAATAATTACGTCATTAAACAAATTACAAGCTGCCGTTGATGAGACATAACTGTAATTAATCTTGTGCGCCTATAAACATAACGTAGAGTCATTTTGTACGGAACGTTACAAAAGCCGTAGGATCGTATAATTTGAACCAACTATCAATTACAGGCTCTACGTTAATGAGGAAAATATACTAAAGAATTATTATAATTAGAATTCAAGACGCAGCATATTGTAAGACAGACGTAAATGTAAATACAAGTAAATAAATAGAGATGTTCAAATAACTTAAGGAAAATTAGGTTTCAAAACCAAAATCCATGATAAGCAAAAAAACGTCATCAAAAGATAAAAATCTCCGTGACGTTTCTATGTTGTACAAAACAGGCATTCGGTGTAACTGAAGTGTGGTACATAATGAGCTGTCTACGTCACGACATCGAGTGCATGACGCACGGTTTGCGGAATCGGAAGCTAAGCCTACATTCGCTACCCACGCGCCGCCGCCAACACGTGAAACGAGAAATAGGATTAGGTGACGATCAATGGCGACCCCATTTTCATCCCTTAATTCGGCCTATACGGCATATGACAGCAAATGAGCCTCAGTACCTAGGGCTACAGACGTTGCAAACAGATCTGCGCAGATTTATCGATCGCCTGTATGACAAATCGTTGCAGATTCTCTAGTTTGCGCATTTGATCGGCTGCAGTTGAAATTTCTATTCGATAATCGATAACGATTGTGTCGCTATAGTTGTTTCTGATGGCACGGTAGATGGCTGATGGTTCACTTTGTCAGTTGTCAAAGAGTTTGGTATGATAGAAAATGTTAAATACTTGGTAGCAATATTCAAGACAAACAGAAGACATGCCTACTTCAAGTTCTTTGCCACGAGCAAACGATTTCTTGGACTACCTGAACGGTAAAAAACGTACCATAAAAAAGCCAAACCAAAATATCCAAGAGGATAATACTGTTTCTGACACGGGGTAAATCCTGCAAATACCTCATACCAATGTGGAACAGCATTAAAACTAAAATTATCTTTAATTTCACGCAGCGAATCAAAGTATAACTATAATACAGCGTTACCGTCGCTAAATTACACAATCATTGTTTTCTATTACTGAGATCATAAATCATGTTTTCTTCCTTCTATTTATAGTTTATAAATAGGCATCACCTAAGAGTGGTACCCATGGCAACGCCTACGCATCTCGTGGATCGCGTGTCCTGAATCAGCTAGGTACAGACAAGGTAAGATATTTTTAACTCGGATCCGATATCTATTTGTATAGCGTCCTTGGCGAGTTAAGGGAGTTCAGACATAAATTATTATCAAGTGCGCATACAGACGCTTGAAAGTCAATTAAATAACGAATTATGGAGCCTTAAATTATAAATGTGATTCAGAATGTTGTGATTAAGCTATTTTTGGACGGGGAAAAGTATTTTCAGTTGGAAAGCTATACATTTCTTTTAGATAGTCCTTGGAAAGTAAGTGGGCGTATATTTTTAGAATTGAAAGTGTGTGAATCGGCCATAAATAAGTCCAAGTAGGTACATCTCTGTGGTCAATATAATTTTGCCCTAATAGGTTGGTAACTATGTTTACCACTTTTAGGGATTCTCCTTTTCACTTGAGTTCACCATTCGGATCAAGTTTTAATCCAAATGGCTCAGGTTTTGATCGTCCAATGTCCGATCGATCCCAATGTACACAAGATATGTACGTACTACATACACAATATTTGTATTTTTTTTTTATAATTCTTAAATTTTATGTTATTTGTACATCTTAGATGATGTCCTAAAATTATTAAAGGCAAATAAACAGTAACTCTTTTATCCTTTTCATTATTGTACTACTCAATATTGAAAATAGCATGAGAGGCATTGTTATTTACAATTCAACAAGTGTACCTTTGATACGAAATCTACGGCTTGAAAGAACAGGAAAAATAAAGAGGGATAAAGTCCATTTACGAAACAGGCGTTGACATTTTTAGATACATACGTCATACTAGTTGTTGCTGGGAAATTAATAATTGCTATATTGTTATTTTTATACGAGGATGAACTAATTTTACAATTTAAATTCAGTATACTACAAAACTATGCGCAAACTCAGCACAAAACGAAACAAGAACAAGCATACGTAGAAAAAAAACGGGCCAGCAAGTTGGAAGCCGCGAAATCGAATTTAATGATTCATTGCTCTATTTTAATTTGCAATACAGACTGGCCGACGGGGCGGCGGAGTTAATCGGTCTAGGAAAAGAAGTAAAATATTTCAAGTTTTAAAAGTTTAAAAGTAATCTCGACTGATTGCACCGGGCGTTTCCATCGGCGATAATAGGTAAAAAGTGGCGAATCAAGAACAATTCTACCTCGAGCCGGCCACCCAGCATGCACAATCTAGGACGCGTTGCACTGCCCACGTACAGCCGATGACAAAACTGCTTTAGAAATTCGCGCGCATATTTAATTACATTGTAATCGTACAGATTGTATGCTAATAACATTTGATGATACAATATTTTTTATGTTGATATTCACTTAGTTTTTTGTTAATTAATCACTTCCTTCAGAAGCGCATTTTTCTGTGTTAATTACCAGAACATTAAAACTAATTGAAGACAATGTTCGCGCATTGAATTCAGAATAAGCTCATAAAAGCGAAACTATTATTTTACGTTCTCGCTTTTCAGTACCTAAGGTAACTGTCTTGCTGTGCACTGATTAAGTCTCATAATGAAGTTCGCTTGCAATGCCGTTTTAATTACACTGAGCGGTAAGAGCAGCAATGGCTTCGTTTCAATATAAAAAAAAATACAAAAATACACCGCTATCGCTACATCAAAGTATCGCGATCTCTTAAAATAATACTTCTTCTCGCATTATCGAGAAACAGTAAAGAAAATACGTAGTATAAACTGTATAACAGATCATTATTGACCACTTAGGTCAGCGGCAAACATTCTCAACAGGCCAACGCCCCACCGTGCGTCTCGTGGTCGGCAGCCGAATATCAGCCCAACACAAAGCGGCGCAAGTCACAATACCGCGTGGCGTCTCGCCAGATAGTTGGATCGCCCATCCTATACACTGCGCTTCAATGCAGTTCCCGGAATGCATCGGTCTCCTTTGCAATATTTTTGTGTTATAGCGAGCCAATTTGGCGCAGATTTTTTCCTGGTAGTTAAGTCGTATATCAAATAAAATGACCTTCTGAATATAATAGCTAAGGGTTGTTGAATAGATGCTTAGAATTCAAGGTTATTATTTACGTCAGGTAATCTTTAGAGGCGAGCTGATTTGTCGCTGTTTCTCGCAAGATGTTTATAATCTGGTACCTGGCCCCTAAAACGGCAACGACCATGAGGTTATTAAACTTGTTTTTGTTACAACTCAACAGACACAATATTAAAATATTTTGCGCTATAGGAATAGTTGAATAAGAATAAGTGGCCACTATATTTGCTATCTTCGTCCTCTGAATGGAAAACAAGCAGTTGTAGTTTCTTTTAACTGTTAGATTCACACGCCAAAAACTAGTGCTCCAGTTATTGAAACGAGAAGCATAAAAAATGAGTCTTCTACTGTTCCATGTTTACACGTTTCGATGTACCTAAAATCCATGTAAAATCTTACAATGCTAATGTTGCGCACTTACAAAAATGTTTTGTTGTTAATTACAAGTTAAGGAAAGTGCGCGAAGACGGTCGCCTGTACAACAGAGTATAGTTTGTTGGAGCGTAAAACTGTCAGAGGAACATGAGTTGACGTGACGAGGACACGTAAAGTAACGGCTTAACAAACTTTCTCGTAACTGACAATATGTAGCAGTCTTACGACAACCTTTTACGCACTCCAAACTTGCTTATTTATTGACGTTTTCAGAACAGAAAACAATATAAGCCCGAGTATGTATAAGATTCTAAATATAGCCTGATGAAACATGGGCAATAGGATGTAGAATGTATAAGCTACTCACTGATTAATTAAGAATCAATTAAACTAAATCCATTTGAAGATCCGGGCCTGTATCGAAAGCAATAAAGTTGATCTAATTAGGACACCTGGCATAGTTTGGTGTTAAAGCGTATCGACGCAACAATTGGCCGAACGCCGAGGGGCCGAATGCCGAAACCTTTGGTGTGCATCGCGCCACGCCGCGTTATCCGTCATAAACGCGCAGCGGCTAATGAGCAAAGTTTCCACAACGGCGTGTAGTGTCGCACGCGGCGCTTATACGGTTACCAGACGTCCACTAGCTTATTGTAGGACTCTCCTAACTAATTGTACCACAACTTTATTACACCCAACTGCTTAGCCTACTGCTAATTAACATACAAATTACATTTTAACTATGATAATTTAATGACAATGTTTTAGTTTGAATGCTGTCAATTAAAAGTTACAAGATATGTGTATTTCAATATTATAAACGTTGGATCATGTGGACGGTTTTGAAGAAAGCAGTTATGAAACAACGAATGCGATGAATCGTTTTGTGGGCGTGAAAACAACATCAAGGTCAAAATATGTGGACACGTGCTTCGATATATTGCTAATTCTATAAAGTGCTTATATTTAGAAACAAATTAATCAAGAAAGGAATTTCCGATTATGCTTTTACCGCAGCCGTAAGCTTCGCAGTAACATCAATTGAAGTTGGAATGACTAATAAAAATTCCTGACCCAGTGAAAGCCGTGGAAACTCTACATACTGGTTGTTTATGCGATGCGTAGAGATTCACATGTCGTACGCTGCACAGTCGGAAGGCATGTTGGAAGAACCTTTACCTTTACTACACAATACGTGGAAACGTTAGTTGAAGACTCAAGTGAATACCAATTCAGAACGGTAAAACGTGTGGACGGATTTATTTTAGTTAGTGTTTGTTTTAAAGCACACACTTTATTGTTTAATTAAAACAGAAATTAAAAAAAGGGAAAATAAGGTGACCTTTAACGACACCGAATTCACGCTGAAACAATTACACGCACATCTAGGGAGCGAAACCGTAAGCGCATGCCATGGACGGCCGACACGAATATTTCACTTATTTTGCATACTAACAAGCAACGGTCCCGCGCAGGCGCGACAGGTTGCGTCACCGGCCGTTGCGCAATCCACTCACGCGCATGGAGACTGCCATTCATCCGGCCGCGTCGCTTGGTAACAGACTAGATTCGCAAGATCTAGAACCGCGCTTCCGACAATGTCATTAATCTATTGTGTGACGCAGACATTTTATTGGCTCTGTTAAATGGCATGTTGGAACAGAAGTGCTTGGCAACAAAGGATTTGCCAACAACAATAAATGCCACTTGTTATGATAAATAATATCGATTTGTGTGACTAATTATCTAATGTCACTATTGTTTCATATTACGTATATTATGAGTGCAAGATAATTATTTATCAATTTGCTACGGCATGAATAAACAAAGGGAACAAATATAATGACCACCATAAAATGCTTTGATACCCTTAGTTTTGCAACCAGAAAAATCTACTGAACACCAGAAAAATAAAGTCTAAAAATGTAATAGTACCAGCTATTTTAGTCACGACTTCACTTTAAATTGTATTCGACCACCAAATTTAGTAAATGATCACCAACCCTTGACGACCAAATTAATATATTATTTTTGCCTAAATAAGTCACTGTGATTGCCATAAAATGTAGGCTTATTATCAAACAAAGTATTATGATGCCATATTAAGTTATGTGTCCGGCTTGCAATGCATGCGTGAGTGTCAGTATGACGAGTGACAGGGGAAAATGGAAGAAAATGACATATTGCGCCGACCCCAAGTAAAATTGGGAACAGGGCAGGAGAAAGAAGAAGAAGAATGTGTTTCTCAATACACTCCCTCGAAAACACACTCTTATCGCACTGTTTAGAGGCATGCAATAGACAATTTTCCACCCTAGTGCAGGAAAAGGGTCCCCATAATGTTATTACATTTATTGTATCAGGCCGAACTTATTTTTTTGGAGTCAGTTTACTTAAACAGGATAGCAAGATGTAAAAACTTTGATTATCATTTTATATTAAAAAGCTGGTATAATTTTGATGATCATTCACTACTTTTGGTGATCATTTACTACTTTTGGGATAACAATGATTTATTTGGACTCATTTTGCTTAAATAGGATAGCAGAATGTAAAAACTTTGGTTATCATTTTACTTTAAAATGGTGGTTTAATTTTGGTGATCATTTACTATTTTTGGCTTGCGCATGATTTATTTTGGAGTAATTTCACTTAAATAGGATAGCAAAGTGTTAAAACTTTGGTTATCATTTTACATTAAAATGCGAGTTTCATTTTGGTGATCATTTACTATTTTTGTCTGCTATTTGTTACTATTTCTGGTGATCAGTTAAACATAAGCCATAAACAAATAAGACAGAACACGAAATGAACTGAAAGATGCATGGGATGATATAATATTTCCCTGGCAATTTCCGTTGTGGTTGCTAAGCATTATAGTCTTTGCTGTTAAACAATAAAACCGCACCAAAACTAGCACTCCGTAATGAACAATGCTAGATAACCACAAGCTCTGGATGATCAGGATGAATTAGAACAGGTTAAAACCCACTGTCATGATTTATAAACAAAAACTACACATTTCAGTGGAATTCAATCCAATAATAAAAACCGACTATAATTTTTACTATCACCACTTTGACTGATAAGGTGTGAAAATTCGCGATAAAAAGGCAGACGAAGCTGAAAAAAAGTAACGGAAAAGCTAGAGGAAACGCAGCCACAAATAAAAAAGTAACCATGTCCATTCATAAAAGATTAGTGCGTGCCACATTTCTATCGAACTTTCGCGCGATAACAGAACGGATGTTTGGCCATGTGTGGCATTGTTAACACAAGCCCATACCTTGTACTAAGATTAAAAAAACAATAACTATTAGTTCAATCGTCCATACAACTTAACTCTGCACCTATTTGGATTGATGATTTCCTTAGTGTTGCTCCTTCCGTTGTGCCTTCGCAGGCATGAATTTAAATTCTGCTTATAATGCACCCGTACTAAGTACAAATGTTAAATAATAAATACTACGAAACCGTCTGGAGAAGTAATTCTTAATAGAAGTGAACAGCAGTAGTGGTGCTACTGTTTACTTATCAAATGGATAGGGCGCTCGCTCCACCAACACGCCCTTTGGGTTTAAATGTCAAACGGTAATTGAGTTAAGCTAGTGCCGGGTAATAATGAAACCTAGCGGATGTCAGGCTGCACATAAATTGTTCTGTTGCTAACTAAATAATTTGATAATATTACATATACAATACATACATATGTACATTGTAAGCCGGATGCAGGCATTGCCGTCACAGAATGCTAATTGTCAGTTATCGAAATTGGTAAAACCAGTTGCCTGATCAACAAATATAATTATGAGGATAAGTTCCATGACTCGTGTTGTGTTACATTCCACGGCAAATAAACACGTATTTTTTGCACATGCACACATTATGTATTCAAGTCGCAGAAAAGGAAGCTTTCGGTGGATGGAATTTTTATTATATTATTTTTCCTGTGTCCAATTTGGGTCCTCTCACCTTAAATTTTAATGTTTATATCTTGAGAACTTTTAAATGATTATTTAACATTTTTATTATTAATCTTTTGGGGTTTGGCTTTCTATAAATGTTGGCAGTGTGCAACATGCCTACGATCTGTTGCAATGTCGAGATTATCGGGCATCGCTCTGACCGCTAGCCATAGCTAAGGTGATCTCTACATATTAATCGTAACGGATGTTTATACAAACAGATAGGCGTTTTTTCCTCAGTTAGCTCAATAATCACTTGACTTTGATCGGACAATAAATAAAAATATTATGAATTTAATGATTGATGTATCAAGCAAATTAGTAAACGATGAAAATATAATACTTATATCTTTAAAGGCAGCGTATGCAACATCTTTTAATCACTAGGCTATTTTAACCATATCGTACGCTACTGCGGGTACAGCATATTTGTCAGGAGCAATGTCCTTTAGCCAAAGCTCTGAAAACTAATCTAGTTAAGTGCACCAAATGCGAATCATCAACTTATCAGGGGCGACGTCATCGCGAAAACGAGAGTGGGTGGTTATCGGCAGCGGCGCCCGCGACTCACCACGTCACACCGCACTCACGCCGCGTCCGTCAACTACGTCAAACTTGCGTAAGCCTACATTTCATAGAACCGATTGTTTATCGAAACAATTCTCGATCATTACATCATTTACAATCCCAACATTTAATGGCTGTAGACACTTATTCCGTGGATAATGCGAACAAATCAGCGACTTCCTGTCTCTTGTCACTTTAACATTGAATAATTGCTTGATTTTCCAAAAGCTAAAAGAAACTCAAGTTTGAAGCAAATTGGTGACACGCAAGTTAGGGAATTAACGAGGCAATCATTCGGCCCGCCATATAATCACTTCAAGTACGTTGCTAATGACAAGGACGCTACGAAATCTGCGGACGCGTTCGTCTGGTGCGGTCGCGGAGGTCCGAACCTATCAGTCTGAAATGGACATGCCAATATGATACTTAGAACCTAATGCAACTTCAACTTAAAATTTTAGACTAAAACTTCATATGGAGGAGTACATTTTATCTACACTTAGCTGTTTCGCACTTGGCAAACTATCGGTATCTTGTTCATTTATCATTGTTTGCAACTAAAACAGTTTCGTCATGTCAAGCTTCCACTGAACAGATGTTCGCTTATACAGTCGCCATGCCGTATCCAGCGAGTGTTTTCGTATCTGTTTGAGATCAGCAATGACTCACTTGAGGCCATTGCTACATCAGCTGACTCATTGAGCGTTGCCACTGCGAATGGGAACGGGAAATCCATTGTTTTATCGTCCTTATATCTAGACTTATGTTATTCCACGATAGGAATTACAGCCCCAATAGCTAGTAAACGTTCTAGGTATTGCCATTGCTGTTATATCAAGCAATTTATGTAACACCATGCATTTTACTGTCATCATTATTATGGTAACAGCATTTGTGTATCCAGTTTTTTCCGGTTGGCTAAACCCGTGTGACACATCCGCAATCCCACGCGATTACAACAGCTAGGTCAAACCTATTTTCGTATTTAACACTGGACGGAACTGGGCTGTGTTGCGATATTTGTTATGACAATAGCTTTTGAAAAAACAAACCTCACTTGTAGTATTTATATACCTATTATAAGATTTTTACTCTATAAGCGATTACATATTACATGTTTTCAGTAACAAAATCCAAAATTTTATAGAATTCGGTGACCGCAAAACCATTAATGGTTTATACAAAGTAAAACGAGTCTAGACAAGCGACATATTGAAGAAGTCAAATAAGGATTTACGAGTTGAAAACCTTAATTGAAAATTTCTATATTTGTAGAGGTACATCAAAGTCAGCTGTTAGACAATGCAAGGTGCGGTGCGGCAGCGAAGCAGTGAATCAGTGACTGGCATCAGCTGATTCATTCGTCGGGTAAGCGGCCTTGCATGCACCGACTGTGAGAATGAATACACAACTAACGTTAATCACCTACTTGACTGAAGGATATTTCGAGGTAAATATGAAGTAATAACACTCTTATAATAAAAGAAATATTATGTTTTTTCAGCATATTACGTGAATCTGGGTACAAATATCAAGTTATTCTTTGTTTCTAGAACACACGAGCAATGTATCTGTGCTGTTACCCAACCGAATTGCGATTTCACTCGGTGATATTGCTCACAATCGCGTTTCAAGTTAAGAATGAAAACGAAACGCAAAACTAACAATGATGAATGAAAGTCAGTAAGTTAGTGTATGCGATAACTGTTGCCAATCAAGTTTCGGAAACAAGGTGACATCAATGACCCCAAGGTGACCCGCACTCGAATAATACAATAGTTTGTCGAACCTGATGCTATTTTCACCACGGTTATTATTTTTAAACCTAGTGAGAACATGTGAAACGTTAATACAATGCCGTACAATAGAAGAACATCAAAATACACACAAAAATATGAATCTTACAAAAAAGGTCTTCATATAAACAAGACTGGACCAAAACCTGTTCCTCAATGACAAGACTAACTTCTTTGTAAATCGAACAAAAACCTATGAAACACAGCCAAGATGTGGTCGACATAAAAACACTGTTTAAAAAGAAATATAAAACAAAAAAAGTAAAAAAAGATGAAGCGTATTTACCCCCACTGGGGTGGGCAATAGAGGCAGCCGCCAACTAATTGCGAAAAACGAGATTAACGCTCACTGTAGAGGCACTAAACGAGGATGGCTCTGTTTACCACCCCAGTTTAATTCCTTTTACAACACCACTAATAGACTTATTTTATTAGGGAAACGCCGAGATAACATTTATATTAGCAACTATGTAATCATCGTAAAATCAACACTATTAAAACTGGCCGCTGATGTCCTAGACTGTCTTGTTTAGCAATCAAAATGAGTGCTTCGTTTTAGCGCAGTGATAAAATATATGTATGCAGAAAATATTAGAGCAACATCTTTTGATAAAACAAGTTTATCACTTCAAGTTGACTTTTAAAAGGATTGCATTAGTATTGACCTCAGAGGTATTGATATTGATGGTGCTATGGCATTCAAAAATATATATTGTATTGTTTTTGTGGTAAAGCCAAACAGCAACAACGGTCGGCAGTAGGGCTTTCAATACCGGTATTACGGGATCCCGTAATACCGTGATCACGGATATATTTTGGTCTTTTTTCAATACCGGTATTGACGAGCCAATACCGTGATTACGGTATTACAATCTTTTTATAATTTTGATTATTGTGGTTTGTTGTAATAAGTAGCAGGAAGTTGTATTAAATAAAATAAATAACTACATACTCCTAAGATGTATGTACTCATATTAGTCTCACACTTCACACTTGTGTATTAAGCGCCAACTTTTATCTCCAGCATACCCGCCCGCACCTATCTTAAACGATCGGTTTAGTCGGTCCAGCGAGCCAAACGGCGTTATTGTTTTGTTAGTCAGTACTTAGTAAAGAGACATCTCATCACTAGGATGTATCGCCAATCTACTTGGCAACGCTGCAGAGACTCCAGAATAGACCAGATTTCAACCGAGTCGAAGGCCTTCTCATAGTCCACAAATGCTAGACACAGGGGCTGATTATACTCTTCGGTCTTCTGTATAATCTGTCGCACTGTGTGGATGTGGTCTATGGTGCCGTATCCGCTCCGAAACCCACCCTGCTCCGGTGGTTGGAATTCGTCTAGTCTTCGCGTAAGTCGGTTCGTGATCACTCTTGAGTACAGCCTATATACGTGGCTTAGGAGGAAAATGGGTCGATAGTTCTTCAGCTGGGTTTTGTCTCCCTTTTTGAAGAACAGGACGACAACACTCCTACTCCACGTCTCTGGAGTTCTCCCTTCAAACAGGACGGCGTTAAAAAGCTTCTGGAGCTCCCCCAGTACGGGCTTACCACCTGCTTTTAATAGCTCTGTTGTAATGCCATCCTCGCTAGGGGTTTTTCCATTTTTGAGCTGTCTCAGAGCGATCTCGATTTCGCCACTGCTGACTTCTAGCAGGTCTTCGGTGAAATGGCGTGTTAATGTGGCTCTAGAATCCTCATTTCCGGGATCAGGTCGAGATGCATGCGATGCGTATAACCGGCCATAGAAGTTTTCCACTTCCGAAAGCACTGCCGGCACCGAAGAAATGACTTCTCCACTTTTTGTGGTCAGCTTCGTCAAGTGGCTTCTTCCAAGAGATTGTACGAACACTTTTGAACCCCGATTCAGCTCAATTGCTCTTTCAATGTCAAGAGTATTAGAGCACCGGAGGTCGCGTCGTACGTGCTTGTTGATCTCTTGGTTTAGAGCCCGCTTAGCTGACGAAGTGACAGGCGGGTTTTCACGTCGTTTCTTCATAAGCCCCAATGTTTCTTCCGAAAGCTTTGATTTCTTGCCATAACTCTGCATGTTACAGAATCTCGAACCTTCCTCCCTGAGGATCCGAACCACATATTCGTGGTTCTGGTTAACGTTGTGGTTTCCAGGGCGGCAAATCGGTTCTCCAAATTTGACTGGAACTTTTCAGATCCTGAAATGGTTTGGAGCAGTGTTGGTCGGAGCCTGGCCTTCATCAGACGGAAACGTTCGGCCTTGAAGTTTATATTCAGAGAGCCTCGGACAAGTCGGTGATCGCTACCGGTATTAAACCTATTGATCACGGAGACTTCTCTGAGTCTATGTGCTTCTTGTTCGTCATGATGAAGTCAATCTCATTTTTAGTCATAGTGTCGGGGCTATGATTGGACGCTTTTTGAAACTAAAGGATTGTGTTTTAAAAGTTTTAATCGATTTAAAATTAAACTCCGATTTCGAATTGGACGAATTCCATTTGACAATATTAAAAAATATTTACAACAGCCTTTCTGTAGTCAAAGTAACTGTATTAGTAAACGGGATGCCAATTTACTAAAAGCGGATATTGCGCTAAAATTTATGTTGACGAAGTTATATGGTCAAGCTAATGACTTAAGATAAAATCTTGCAAAAGTACTTCGAAGACGCATAAAGGAGCGACGACTTTTAATATCTGGAGTATTGCAATATTTGCATGACCGACAATACCGTGATCACGTGATCACGGTATTGAAATTTCTAATACCGGTATTGATACCGGAATTGAAAAAATCCGGTATTTGAAAGCCCTAGTCGGCAGGCTGCAGTTACACGAGACGGCCAACTAGAAAACAGAGGCGGCTAATTGCCGGTAACCGTACAAACGTGATTACCTGCACTGCATCCGAGCACGGCGCTACACGGATGTACGAGAGTACGTACTGTGATGCCTTCTACTTACACTAATACTACATTGGAAAATAACACTGATTACTTGTCTGTCTAGTCTCATTAGCATGGAATTATTGTTCAACAAACACTGCTACAAAAATTGTTAGCTTGGTCCTCATTCAAGTATTGTTTCTATTTGATTTTACAAACCACAAACATGTCGTTAATTTTATTGTTACTAACCACTGAGTCTCTTTGAAGGTGACAAATAATGAAATCTCCACTTAGTAACAAAGACTAGTAGTACATACTAAACACATCGTCTAATCTGACTTAGGGCTGTACATTAACGGCACCTATAACGCCGTTGGGCCCGATCGTCCCTGACACAATCCAATTACTAAACGGGGATTGTTATTTAAGAGAGAAAAACCAGACAAGTGCTAGTCAGACTATAATAATAGACACAATAGGAGCTTGAAGGAAATAGGTCAATCTACAGTAGTGAACAGATAAGAGATGGGCTACCGACCTGTCAATTAAGCAGGGAAATGGTTAAACCTCATTCTGCTAAAAGCCGCTTACTGTGTGAAGGAGAAAAGTCGAAGTACCGTATACACATGCATTACATGACAGACAGGCTTTTCATTTACAGATTTTTTCCCACACATCATCATTCTTTCATGCGATAGTCCTTATGTCGACATATCAATTTCGCGCCAGAGATTCTTAACATTGTAGCACACAATGACACATAATTATAGAACAAGGCTTTTGTAACGCCACGTGTAACTCAATCCTTACTAATATTATAAATCGGAAAGTGAGTTTGTTTGTTTGTTTGTTTGTTCCGCTTTCACGCCGTAACTACTGAACCGATTGCTTTGAAATTTTGCAGACGTAAAGTTAGAAGTCCGGATTAAATAATAGGGTACTTTTTATCCCGAAAAAAATAGATATTCCCGAGGGAAAACAAAAATATTGTTTGCTTGATGGATGGATTGTAGATGGCGCTGTGTGTCGTTTAAAACAAGGTAATATATTGCAAACGAATATAAACATGTAAATTTAGAAGCTAAATGATACGATAATGAATCTCCGAAAATGAGGAATTCCCGAGGGATAATGTACAATTTGTTTAATCGTCTAAACTGTTTTTGAAAAACATTGTTTTTCGCATGGTCAGCTCTATGTAGCGTGTTCCCGGGTTTCCAGTACCCAAAATCTGCATGTTTTTGCTCCACAAGGGAAAACGTATAATATAGTGTACCATTCAGTTTTGGTTTAACAACTAATCGTATCCAGCGTTACATCGAGCTTCTTAGATTTTTCCGTGGGAATGAGAAGTTTTCTTATAGTGATTTATACCGCAATATAAACGAATTCCACGCGGGCGATGCCGCGGGCGGAAAGCTAGTGTTATATAAAAACGCATTTTTTTCCGTCATTTACATAGATGGGTATTAAAAAGTTGCCGGCTGAATTAATTTGAGACTTTAATTGCACATATCAAATTACACTTGTTCTTGAAACACGAATAAATCACCGAAAACAAATGAGTGAATGATTTTATGAGGGTCTAATTTTCGTTTCAGATATTTGAAAATTAGCAAGCATTGCATGAAAATTAGGGAGCCAAGTTCTCCTTGTTCTCGAGACAAAAATCCATAATTAGCGGCGAGTGGCAGCACAATAATATCCAACAAACTTAGAAATTAATTAAGGGACGACAAATTATATTTCGCACGAAATTGAATGAAGACATTATTTCGGGGGTGAAATAAAAGCTGCTTGTTTTCAGATGTTAATTTCTGGGAGTGGAATATAATAGTTATTCGCATTGTCAAGAGTGTTGGAAGAATTGAGGAGTCTTCGGAAGCCTGTAGGATTTGAGCACCCATTCTTTTGCTAGACTGCCACGCATTGCGGTATACATATGAAAAGATCACGTCAAAGTGAGGTTTTCAGATTGTGATGTTTTTTTTTTATTGTTTCAGAATAAAGCCCCATGACTTGGTAAACCCTATCTTGATTATTGCAGCCCTACCGGACGTATTTGTTTAGTTTTATGTAATAACCCATGATTTATTCCATCATGTGATAATAAAACCTACAATTTGTTTCAATTTACCATGTGCAAACCGCAGAAAATTATGGCGTTGAATTTGTATATTTAATTACTGTTGTAAGTTTGTATGTTTTATCTTTGCTGTTCCGTCTACACTTTATGGCCCTTTACTTCGAAACATACAAATTAAGACGATGGCTATACTTATGTAATGGTTTCACGTATCGTTAATTTGAGGAAAGTACTCAACCGATTGACATCTCGTCAACGGCAATTATTAATTTTGAGAGTTAATAAAATAGATCTTATCTTGATGGTGATAAGATGCAAGATTTCTCGCTACATTGGATAGTGCGCAAGTGTGTAATAATAAGTCATATAGTTACTTAATCGTCTCCTTGAAACACTTTATTATCAGACGGGTTATGGGCGTGACATACATTTCACAGTAAACACCGTTAACTTACGTTACACATGTAGAAGTTTAGTTTTTAACACAGTACTACCGACACGCCTGTTGTGCTTATGTAAAGAAAGCTATTGTCCCATTATTTATTAGTGCTGGGAATTTACCAGGTGCTCTTGCCTTTTTATTGAAAAAAGTTAAGACAAAATTCTATTCCTCACATAATATACTTTTCAAGTCGATTATATACTTTTTTTTTTTTAATCTCGTACTTACTTTAAATTAAAGCCAAAATTGATCTTACAGTTTACCTAAATAGTACAGCAGCGCATTAAGGCTTAATTTTTTTTACTTACGTGTTGCCAAATCTTTACCACATACAAAGGTTCTTGAAACGACAAACCATATAGGTACAACGGTTAAGTGAAACATTGTGTAATCGATCACTTAGACTGGCCGAACATTCATGAAAGAAAATAACGGGCGACGATTCATTAATTAAACAAAGCGGCTACAGTCGGCGGTGACAAGCCGCGTCCCCATTCCCGCGAAAGTTTCAATACGTCGCTATTGGGGTTATCTGTGACAAGGTTGTAAGCAGAGGACCACCTGAGAAACTACGTAAACGTGAACATTTCCGAGTAAATCGTGAACATTGACCAACTTCATGAGATCTCTCAGTGTTTATTGTATGCAGCAGTAAATTAGCAGCTAAGGCAGCTCTGTGCGGAGTGGTCAATGACGAAGGTTGAGCGATGTCAAGTAAATTTTAACACGCAATTAGTAACCTGTCGGACACCTTGGCACCGATCGACTGGGTGTTTCAGGGACGCGTGGCCGCAACCACCCGGCGGAATTCCGATGTTCACCCGCACAGCAACTAGGGGTTCAGGTCGGACGCGATATTTTGGAGCGGCAGCGAATAGTTTTATTGTTTAATGCTTAACGCGCTTTTTTCGTAACAGGCCTTTGGTAACAAATGTCGATCATTGTTTTTGCACACGCAATCTGTCGGTTGCGTACCGCACAGATAGGGTAGCAAAACATTTATGTTGTTGTTCTAATTCTTTTCAATTAGAAAGTTATTTTTGTGACAGAAACAGTTTATTTTTCGCAAATGGCCTATCCATTTGTAAAATCTGTTTTGAGTGCAAATTGCGTGATAACCAATCAATATTGAACGCAAACGTGATGTAAACAAAATCATTAAAATATGAAATGTAGGTATTGCTCATATATTTTGTAAAATTTATGTACAAACTGCTTGAAACAAATCAATCAGGTGTTGTTATAGAAATACGGAAATGTTAATTATTGAAAATTACAATCAAATGTTAAGTCAATGGCGCTGCGATTCGCTTTGAGAACGGTTTAGTATCTTGTGCAGCTAATCTATTCCTTCAGCAGATACGTAAATATATAAATATACATACAACAAATAACTGTGACACGTTAGGTGGTAGATATCTGTCGCCAAGCATTTGGTGTCAGAGTGTTTTGCGCGCTACGCGTAAATGGAAGTGAGTTCATTTTGGCAGTAGGGCGTTATTGTCTTGTGGATGGAAACAGTGCGAGAGTTTGTAAGAGTAGGTAGACCGCACCTCGGCCTGCCGGCGCCGGCTTCGTGTACAATAATCCGGGTGGCAACAGTACGAGCGTGACGTCGCGCACTCACCTTGACTCACTTTAGTCGGCCCGTTTGCATTACACTGTTTGCTCGACGTGTACTCGTGATTAGTCTAGAGAAAGAAGCCTGTACGCCATTATCAAAGTATGCGCCACCGCCATAATAAATCTCTTTGTAAATAACTAGAAAATTAAGCCTTCAAAAACAACATTGTAACTAATCTTATCAAATACGTGCCTTATCATCATAATAAATACAAATTGTAGTACAATAGCCTCACAAACTATTTACTTCCAACTATTATTTAATGTAAGAGAATAGAACACTTTCTTGTGAAACTAACCGCCGCTATGAATGGGCGATATCGCAATTAATTGCAAGCAGATAACTCAAACAGCTGATGCTCTGCCATTCGTGTCGTATCAACACGATCATATTCATGGGGCGAAAGCGTGGCTCGTGACGCGGGGTTTTTACACAAATTCCATGTGCGTACAGATGGGAAATTGTTACATACGTTGCCTATGTAACAGCTTTACCAACTTTTTATGAGTGTTTACTCATTAGTATTCAGATTCATTAGCCTTTCAAAAATGACAGTGCGTCACAGTCACAGTTTACTATTGTCTGGCGGTAGGTTCAGAAACAATTTTATTTGAGTTTGTGGTAGTTTCATAGTCATAACGATGAAGCAATTGGTACCATGTGATAAAATAACGATTCGAAGAAATCAGTATATTATTATCTAATCGTAGCTCAGTTCGATCAGTCTAGACTCGAGATAAGGGTAAAAAGAAGGCAACCGCAGTGGTTAACTGTATAGTGAGATTTCGATCTTAAAGCGGTGCCTATCTCCTTGACTCGGTTCGTATTGGCATCGACGGGTCGGCGCGTTGCGAAATTCGCCCACAGGCCGCAGGCGTTAGTCATTGTCGCCTATTGCATCCAGTGCAGGCAGACAGGCGTTGCTTCACACAGCGTTATATGCTCCATTTGCGACTGTATTGATGAGGTACTTATTGTATGCGGTTAGGTAACACTCTCCGAGTCTTTAGTGTTTTGATTCATGACAGTGATGCCTGTTCAGATAAAAATATTGCACACATTGCAATAATAAGTAGGCAGATGTTTATCGACCAAGCTACACAATGCGTGAAAACAAAATAACAAGCTGCATTTATTTACGAAAGAGTACAAGTAAACTTAATACATAATTGGTGTCAGAGAAACATTGACAAATGTTTTTCTTGTTAATTCGAGTTTCACTAAAGCAAATGTACAAATCTATTGTCCGTCAGCGGAATGCAAAAAACATGACGCAATTGGGTCATTTGAAACCAATAACTTCGCCGGCGAAACCGCAATGTGATATTAATAGACAACTACCGACAGACAGACACTGATTATTATTCAAGATTATTAACTGACGGACGAATACATACTTAACAATTATTTATTTAATTATGCGGTTTTTTCTACACGGTTCATGGGAAAAGGTTCCAATAAAACATTTAGAAAAAAGGGAATGCATAAACAAATCGTTATTGGTTAAATTGTTTGGCGCCAAAGAAACAAACTGCGTCTAATTTACAACAGAGCGTCCAGTTTGTTTTGGTCGTTCATCAAGTAGAAACAAATGTTGAGGCCGAGAGGAAATAGAAATCAAGTTCCGAGAAAAGGAAAAAAAGGCGGGATGTGACGTTGCTTGACCCGAAAAACGATTACAGCAGCGTCAGACTTGGCCTTAAATTGGTCTGTTAGCATCAGCATTGTGGAATTTCTTTGTTTATACGTTATTGACAGCGCAATACAAACGGCCAGATTTAGCACAAAATCGTGCATTAATAGCACTACTATTTTCTCCTGTGGCCTCACTTGCGCAAACATATTACGTAAAATAATAAAGTATCGCAAAAAAACTGCAATACGACACCAAGAATGCATTCAAAATCAGTGGCCAGCCAGTTTTACTTATCTAATTTTAAAATGGGAATTCGCGTGCAATATTTTTCTTTTTATTTCAATGATCTTTAGAAACGTGCTGTTCCAAACATTCAACGATTAAAAGCGTCTCAGTTTTATCTTCCGCTTCCTAGCCTAGTTTATCGTAGCCAAGCGCATGCAAGTTCTAAGACTCCTAATACCCGTGCACCTTTAACTCCCACAAGACGCGTCACGAATCTGGCAGGGCGCCATGTAAACACACCACCAAATAGGGCAATGACCACCTTACAAACTCAAATAGAATATTTTCTATTAATAATCGCGTCCGAAAATAAATAGAAAGCGAGGGGAGACACCACGTGTCTCCCGTATACTAAGATTAATTGCCGCCGCTCCAGAACGCCGGTAGTAAATGTTTGGAAATGGATTATAAAACTTTCCAACAAAAGCTAGTACAATTTATAAAACCAATTAAAAAGCATAAAAAAACTTTGAACAGGCACACTTTCAATGCCTTAAAGCTGGACGGTCAGAACATTAGAGATTGACGTTCACAATCACAGCCCCTCCTTTGTCATCGAGTTAGATAAAACAAAAATAAAGGTATTCATAGCTCCCCGAGGTAAACACAGATTTAAAGTTTATTTTTAGACCGTAAATACGGGCTTTGTTTTGTGTGCAGCTCTAAATAGAATGTTTTATCCTAATACGGCTTTAAATGTTGGTTCCACGTGAATATTACATGATTTACGAGACTATAAATTTTGTTGGCGAGTCTTTAGACTGAGATGTAAGAATAATAACTACTGTAACATGTTATGATCTATTGAACTCTATACAATGTGTGAGGTCCGTCTACTTTATATCGCCGGCTTTGAGATACTTCTTAGTGATCTTATTTATCAATGACAATATCGGTAGTAATTGCTTTGCAATCGCAATTTCAGTGAACCGTTGCAACATTTATTTAATGAGTCTCTGATAAGCCTACTAAAGGTTGTCACTTTGAAATGAGTAACCTACGAATATCGAGTAAGTAAATTAGCAGCGGACAAAGGAAAGAGCAGTGCACCTTAAAACATTATTAGAAAACAATTTCCACGACGTCAAACTTTCCACGTTTCTTATGTCGTCATTTTGTGGCTCGTGTAAAGGAAAACTGTGACGCAGCGTATAATGCGCAAGAGACCACGCCGCTGTGAAAATTCAACTTGCACTTAGTTACCATACGAAGACTTTTCCGAAGATTTCAGTTAGAAATCTTTCAGGATTGTGACCACATTTAGAAGTTCAGGTCATCTCGCAGCTATAGAATACAGTTTTATTTCTAGATATCCTTCGTGCACGTGGCTGTAAAGGTCAAATAGCGATGCTCGTGCGCGTCGTAAATAAGACATCGATGGGGAAAGAAATCATTTGCGTAGCAAGGAAATCGTTTTCCCAGAACGAAACCCATTTGCGCAGTGCGGGCGCCAGGCGACGACATGATTGAGTTCTAAACACCATGTTTGCAGTGCAGGGGTACATTCCTACTGCACTCATTAACCCTTCTGTTATTTTGTTTGTTTTTGCAGGAACATGTTATTGTTTTTATGGTGAGGTTTTTCTATAGTTTTCTATAGTGTGTTGTAGCCCATATAATAAGAATACTACCTGCACTATAGTAAAACTGTTAATCAAGAGTCTGCAAATCATTGTAACAAATACAGTTGTGCGTGCAGGTCTGTAATATCAGACCTGAATATGTTTCGAGTCTGTGAAATTCATATGGCACCAGAATTAACCCGGTCACCGTTTTATTGAAGAGCACAGTCAGTAGTTCATTGAGATTTTTTTATTTACGATGCTATAAATCTGCTCCCACGCGACCCCGTGCCGCCTCCTAGCAACGCTTCGCCCACCGATGTCGAAAAAGGTCGGAACTGACAACGAGTGGTATGTACCTGTAACACCTTCTCTGCCAGTATGTGGGATGTATCAAATCGATTACATTCAAAACAGTAACATCGAGCAATGAACTGTACACTGTATTATAAATAACAACGGCTTAAAAATGAAAACATGATGCAAGGCTGATGAGCAATTTCCGCATGCGACATGTAAACAATAATTACGAAAGTACTTGCAGTTTAATAGCTTCGAGCGAGAATCAACAATGGCGGTTGCATATATGGCATGGAGTAAGTAAATTAATAACCGCAGATGACACCGGTTAATTCCGGATTAATCGAACAATCGGATGTTATTCGATGCGATGATCGATTGTTATTCGTTGTTCAATCGAGTACCTAATATGATATCATTCGATATAACATAAAGCACGTGTAGAATGGGTTCTTTACCCTATTAATTGAAGTGTGAAATATTAACTTACCTCGTTTATGTGTTTGTAGGTTTTGATGAGGTCTACGCTGAGTTTTCTTAGAGGTGCTGTCGAGGGGTCTCGAAAGTGATGTGGTATTCGGGCCTGCATAGCCTGGGCAAGCGAGAAGTATTCATTATTAATTTGCCGACATGATAAAAGCAAACAAATAAAAAGCAATTTAAGCTAAGGATGTATCAGGCAGTTCGGACTTTACTACACTACAGACAACAAAACAAAGCATAGGTGGTTGAACTCACGTTCAGGTGAAATCTGCACAAACATTTTCACCGAAACTGATTCAAAAAGTTTATAAAATAAAGGCATTATAGGCAACATAAAAGGTAGAATAGAATACAAAATTATCATAACATTCATGAAGCTAAATAAGAGACGCATGTAGACGTCTTAATACACGAGACGGTTTGTATAAACATCTATTCAATAAAATGTTGAACAATTGGTTCACACCTGAGGCGAACCTACAATATATCCCTAACGCAATCACTGGCGGTAATAACCATACATTAGTCCCGGGACTATTAACGTCACAAGGCGTGCTCGCCGCACACATCGGTGATTATCTAGCAAAGTTTTGTATTGAAACATGTTCTCTCTGACAATAAGAAGGAAAGCCAATATTTTCGCACGAGAAACACTAGTCGGACACATTTATTAATTAACCCAGTCTAGACGAGGGGTATCTATCGATCGATGCCAGTTCGTATTCAACGCTAACTAAATACATCACTAGTGTTTCAGTGAAAGAGAACTTAGTTGTAGTAGGTAATTAGTGGCACTTTACCGACTAATTTATTTACTTGCGCGTAATGTCTAGACGCGCGTGGTTAATGGCTCTTTTAATAAAACAAAAGGTGTGGCGCGCGGAGGTCACGGGTTTAAGAAACTTCAAGTGTATGCAAGTGCATTAGCTTCTGATGAAATTGGGTTTAGAAGCGTAGGTCTAGATTTAGTCACGGGATCCTCGCTGTAGTTGTAAGAGTAGCAATTTAGTTGTTGTTTAGGACGTTAGTCCCCCAAACTGCCTCGTGCATCATTTACCTGGGCGGGGGTATGGTAGCAGCAGAAAGCTCGGGGGTCGCGCACAGTGGCGCTCACCTGAATGTCTGAGGGCGCGGACATGGACGCCAGCTGGTCTTCGGCCACCAGTCTCCCGTACAACGGCACGTGGCGCCGCTCGCCGCCGGCGGCCTCCGGCATGCCGCCGCCAACCACGCCCACTGCAACAACACACACACATTTAACACACATAATATGCTACCTATACTACCAGTATTGTTCAATAGCTTTATAACACTTTTGAGAAGATCAATCATGAACATCCCTGCAACGATTATGAAGTCAATGTTTACGGAAAAGTTTACAAATTGTTGAATTGAAAGAATTTTTAACAGGTGGTAAATTATTGAATGTAGTAGACTTACTCGCTTTAAAAACATAGAACCTACTTACTCCTCGTCTAAAAATAAATGCTGAATTTATAATAATCTCTTATAAATAAATCAACAGCAATGTTTTTATTTTAAATATGTATTTGCTTTGGTAGGAAATTCTTTGGATGTTTGACTAGTCATGAACAAGTGAAAGCTGGAGTTTTCAGTTATGTAGATACCTAATTAATTGCGAATTGATTAAAATAATTATATATTGACAATTATAATTGTTGTTTTGGATTCAATATTTAACAGCAAATTGTATGCTTGGTTACAAAAAAAAAACATCAAAGCCATTGCTCAATTTAGTTTAATCGGTGTTATTAAAATTTGAATAAACCGAGAGAGATCTATTCGTCGGAGATTCATGGCGATAATTCGATAAAAACCCGTATTAAAGTTAGTCATTATTAGTTCGGTAGACGGCGCGGGCGTCGCATCTCAATCAATCTGGGGTATCGTAATAGCTCAAATTGCCGTGTGAACATGCTTTATTCACCTGATTGCCGCCCACATACTGCCGGATCCAAAACTTCGTAGGTATGTTAAAGGTGAATGAATCATTCCGGATTGACTTGTTCCACGGACTATAGAGGACGACGTCATCTCTGCGTTTATGGTAATACATTTGAAATCGATATTATTAGCGATGGGATAATTTGGAAATATTGTGGGAATGGAATCTAAATTAATTTATCTTGAGACATTTAGCACGGAATGTTTTTGTTATTCAATCTTAAAATAGCAAAGGTAAATAAGATGTTTGGTCGCTTCTGAGGGTGAGCAAGAACGTTTTGTTCCTACAAGCCGTAGAACAACTCCCTAAGTATCGTATCACCGAAGTTCTCACATCGTACTGTCCTCACGGGGATGTTTACATGTCTGAAACCTGCTGCGAGATCGCTGCTGTTTTTTCTTACTTTTTATCTTAAAATTCTTTTGATCTGTTGTCCAAAATGACTAAAAGTATTCATACATAGAAGTTTCAGTCACAGAAGCATGATCCTTAAACGAGTAAAATAATTAATAAAGACTGCTGATGAAATATTAAAAGTATACACTTAAATGTAAGAATGTCACTTCCTTCAGGAATTACCAACTTCACAGCAGCTTCTTACAAAATTACTCGACTAATTCGAGTCTTAATGGCCGTAAATTTCGATCATGAACGTCTTCTCGCAATAAAAAAATCATTTCAACCCATAAAATTAAATCACCTAATAAAATAAAACATCTTAAAGTGTCCTCGGTCGATTTGAAATGGAAATGTTAAGAATGGGTTGTACTTAAAGAGAGACTTTAATAAACTTTTGTTTCAATATAAATTGTTGGATGAACGGGATTCGATTGAACATGTAATCCAAGGTGTGAATATGAACTTTATCGTGTTAAATCCAGAGGTCGCAGACAAGTTAATTTAGTCTTATTTATGTACCGTCTGGTACGACGTGACATTTCATAATAAAACAGCGACGTTCGAGGCTCGCTAGGTACTATTGTGAGCGAAAAGTTTGTTGAACGTCTCACAAGTTCATATTACGTACAAAGGTATCTATTTAAATTGGACCTAATTTCTGAAGCCATTTCGTTTTATTAAAGCAACAGGTGTTGGATATACTGAGAAGACATTATTTTTTTTGAGAAAAATGTTCAAATCTCTTTTTTAATCCCTATACGAATAATGAGCTCTTGAAGTATGTTTACAAACAGAGGTTTTTCTATAGCAATTTCAATTTTTACTGGAACCAAAATATGGATCGAATTCAAAAAGAAGTGATTCTCAAAATGATCCTGATTCAAATAACTTTTCATCGGAACATCGGGCTAGTTAGGATGTCAGAAAGACGTTATTGAAGAGGAAACATAACCCGTCATCTTATTACCGTTGTTATATTAATTCCTCCTTGGAAACTTGCAATATCAGAAAAAAGGAGAAGTAATATTAGGTGGTCCGATTGATCCTTCTAAACTCAAAATGTTCATAATAAAAAAAAAAACTGTAAATGTACCGATATAAAAAAACCACTCGATCAAACAGAGGTAGCGTCAATATTGGTAGGCTATCAGGCCTATTATCAAGTACGTATGTGCACGCGCATTCGTTGTGTTATCGTCACACACACATGTGCATCAGCGAGCATGCAACTGCGTAGTTTATTGTGAAATGTGGTACTGTTGTGTGCGAGAATGGTTTTGCGAACTCGGGTGTTTGTCTGACAAGGTGCAAATAAACATGTGTTTGTATAATGCAGAAATAAAAACACGTGAAGGATAAAGTGTGCATTGGGGTCAAGGGTCAATTTATTTATTTTTAAAAGCATTCTGTTTACTGTAATTGATGGTGTGGTGAATTCAAATCTTTAAGTAAACGATCTAATGTCCTTCATTTCTGAGAAGTGCAGTGTCGAGAACTACTGGTTGGTATAGTCTTGGTTGGTTGAACAAGATAAGGTATGCTACATTGACGGACAGCCGATTTATCATGATTGATGTGATAACTGTGATAAGTAACTTGTCTCATCTCTTTAATTGATGATATTAAATCCTATCGGTCCGTTATATTGTTGAGCTTATTAGACGAGATATAAGGACTAAAGCTCTCACAGATTATCCGCAATAATTCATA
This sequence comes from Helicoverpa armigera, assembly GCF_030705265.1. NCBI lineage: Eukaryota > Metazoa > Arthropoda > Insecta > Lepidoptera > Noctuidae > Helicoverpa > Helicoverpa armigera. Next base: position 8,444,199 of record NC_087135.1, on the reverse strand, counting down.
ATGCAACCTGTTTTCAATAAAATAACGACAATAGTATTCATGTTGGCTAGCGTTTGATCGAACATGGAAAGACTAGCAATCAGTTGTCAATAGAATACATAATCGAAGACGTATGACTGAATCGTTAAACCAATAACATTCTCGTGACATACATAAATATGTTAAAATTATCTACATCCGGATAACTCAACTCTCCGGACGCTCAGATGAATGGATGTACGACTCCGCTCCGATTGAAAATAAGGCCGCATCCGCCTATTAGCATTACAAACATTCTTAGTTCCGTACTGAAACGACGGAACATCTAATAATTGTATTACTCTTTGTCAAGCTTGTTCATCTCAAAACAACAATAAAATACGATACCCTGACAAATTCACTTTCTTCCCACGCCAGTACAATACACATATTTTTCAATTTAATTATCTGCCAATGACAAAATGGCACAACGCCGCCGTTTCCCTTTCATGACACAAACGATAAATACATTAGGACCATATGACAATTCGGCGTAGAAAGGCGGCACGCGGCGAAAGCGCACGCGATTTCTGTACCCGAGCGACGACGATCGGTGACATTATAACAAGTTTGCATTTAAATTGCGCAGTAAAAGCGCCCAGGGTATATAGAGCTCTGCGACAAGGTCATATTCCCCCTTGGAGATCAGATTAAGGAGGTGTAGAAAGGCTGTATGTGATCAAGACATCGGACCTACGAACGGCCGGAGACGCGCCGCTACGTCATCGCGGTGCTGCAAACGTTCGGAACCGGCCGCGGTGCCGGCCGACAACCTGTGGTAGGTATGTCAGGAATGTGACTAGCCTCCGGTAGATTGGCGTGGGAGGTGCAAGATGCCAGCGTTCGCTGTTTACGAACCGCAATCGCAATTTTCAGTGTAAATTAATTTAACGCCTATGTCTACACACTATACTATAGCATTGTTTTAATTAAGTTTTATACTCAATTGATATCTATCGCCTGGATAGCAACCAATAACAAACGCATATCGCTTTAAAATTAATTGTATTGGTTAGATTACATCAGTCTTGTGATTGTAAACTAGGAAATGATGTGATAGTTAAATGTCAAGTTTGATTTTGTTCGTAAGAAGAGAACAATAAACTGATCAATATTGGAATATCTGACACTGCAGTGAACTGCAAATCAATTTATTGTGGGCCCAGTGAGAACTTTAATTTAGTATTATTAAGTACAAGGTCAGATTAAAACCGTGTCATGGAAGTTTAAGTAAAATATATGGCCGATCGTAGTTCGATGTAACTGCGCAGTTCTCGAGTCGAGACTTCGAGGAATCCATTAAGGCGATCTCCTTGACGCATTACTGGTAGCAATGCCACTCGGGGAACTATGCACGGTAACAATATGAAACTTACTGTTGCCAGGTTCGCTTTCGTAATAGGTATCCATCACTACACAACACTATTCTGAATTGTAAATAAATTTCACTACACGAAAACAACACTAAATTAGCGTTTTAAGTCACAAAGTAGCACTTGAGCAAGCCAAACATCGTAAGAAATCCTCGTCCGGAGTGGACGCAAACAAGTGAACGCGCTCATCTTGTTTTTTCCCTGTGTAAAACTGTGAACACTGAGTATTTGGTTGTGGATGAGCACAGAACGTAGTTGTTAAACAATCAATGTGTCGGTGAGCGGTGGGCCGGCATCGTCGTCGGGCGTCCTTGTCCGCGTCACCCGCGTGTTATTGTTGTGAAACAATGTTTATACACGTGGCGCTGTTGATGCGCACTTCGCGTCTCCGCCGATAAGGACGCTATGTCGGCGCGGCCAGCCCGCCACAACTAACGCGCGAAACCAATGCTTGCTAGTAATAACCGAACGGAAGGCCACGTGATTCAGATGACAAACGCGTCGGTAAACTATACACTGACCGACCGACCGCGCCGTGCTTATCGGTGAACGATTTACTATCAAATCTCCATGTCGAGAAATTATTGCTAAGTGAAGTTACACTTTGTACACTTGATACTTCGTCAAGTGTTTAAACAATTTGCTAGTTGCATTTAACATAGCGTTTTTACAACATAGTTACTCATTCTCTAAGTCAATAGAACGACAAACTATTCATAATGGGACTTCTCCATTTAAAAGAGGTTCGATGGGTTGTGCCCCTTTTAAGTTGAAAATTGAAAATTACCTAACCGAAAGAGATAATTATGGAACATAACAATGACAACCAAAGTATCCTGATCACTTTGCTTTTTCTGCAATTTTCATAACATGAAGTCATCTGTAGTGGTGGTCGCGTACACTAAAGCCGTGCAGAAAAATGCCTATTGCCCACCTTAATGTGTGTCTTGGCATTAGGAACTTTGAGAGGAAACCCTCTGAAATGAACACGGTTCTCGCTCGCAGAGAAATTTTGGTGATTACTCAAAAATATCTTTGATGTATTAGGGTAAAAAGCGCAGGACCCGCACCTCGAACACTCATATGCATAAAACTACACGAATTCCTTTTTTCTCGACTGCTGCCAGCCACGCAATTTCTCCGATTGTATGCAAATCCTCGACGCAAACAAAGAATGAAAAAGCACCGACGCAGACGTTCGCTCCATCCCACCTGTGTCCCCCCATCGCGTCCGTCTGAGCTGCGGGCAAACTAGAGACCGTTGCGACGCAATCCAACCGAGAGCCGCACCGTAAACAACCACGATATTATTCCTGAATAGATCTCATCTCTTTACATATCGACCGCCACCGTCTTGTCGAGCACGCTTTTATTAGCCGTCTTCAACTTGTGAATTATTCAGTGAGTATTCTATTAAGCACTTAGGCAGAAGAATAATGCATCCAGTAGATTTTCATAGTGGCAGGGTCGGCGGGCACGTCGCATAAACATCACCTTGGCCCGCACGCTCGGCCCGAGAGGAAAATAGAATCGAATGCATCAGAATGTGACCCATTTAGTGAAGTGTGCGATAACAAAAGGGGACGTCATATTGTGATCGTAATATTTTTTATATCATGACATTTTAACATCCTTTTTATAGGTAAACAATTTTGAAACTTGACTGGGACAGATTCTCTACGAATGATGACTGATATTTGGTGATGTAAGGAACTATTACGCACATAAGGCTACACGACCTTCCTATAATTTTCCGGGTCGCAATGTAAATAGAAATGTTGGAATATAACACAATTACGATACCCAATATTGTCTTTTTCGTCTCTGCCATTCGTTTTCGAAGAGTTATAAAAATAAATTCAACCACCTGTCTAGGGGGCATTTCATAAAGTTAATTATGTATGTGTCAAGTTGTCAACGCAGTTGAAATGGACAGCTTAAAACACAATAGTGCAAAAACATGCATAAAATATAATTGATTAGTTTTTACACTGCTGTTAAGGAACCTCATTTGGTGCTAATTAAGTAATTTTTATTCAAGAGATTTCGGGTTTGTTCCAAAAGCACTTCATGAATAATAAAAAAAAAACTTTTTGGAAATATGCATATTTACAAATTGCAAATGTAATGAGGCGCAAAGGTCAGTGTTCAAGGATGTCACTTAATAAAAAAAAAATTGCGATGTCATCGCGTGAAATAGTCAGAGACGTCGTCGACAGCCAGCGGTGTAGCAACCGCGGCACGCTGCAGATGTTAGCACGCTAAGCCTTCGAGGCCACAGGACGGGTCCAAGGCAGGTTTAACGGCCGGCCGCCCGCCTGTCTGGCCGTTCACCCGGGGCCCGCGCGGGGGCGAAACGTGCGCGAAAACACCGCGCCCGCGCCGTTATTGCCTCACGCTCGAACCACACATAGCCAAACGTTTTCCTTTGTCGTGTTATCTCTTTCTGTTTCTTGCCGAAAGCAAAGGACGCGGCGCAAACGCACTGAGTGTGGACACAACACTAGAATAGCGAGATACAAGGAAGCGATACACGATTGTATATTATCTTATCGATAACTAAGCAACGGATCGGACCCCAAATCTAAACGAATGTTGTTGAACTTGACTTGTCAACGACATTTGGCACGTTTTCGAATAAGTTGTTTATATTTTATTCTCCTCGATAAAGTCGATTGTTGTAAGGAAAAGCGATCGCGCGACTGAGTGGCAACAGAGTAAACAACCCGACAGTTAGAGCCTTAATATTGATGTTGGTTTGTCCGTCCTAAAAATGGACCGTGAAAATAAGTAGTGATATTATACGACTATTCCCACAAAAGGATTTACGTCAAAGATTAATGAATTGAACAAACCTCCTGTGTAATTAGGATCAACAGCTGTTCAGCAGTGGAGTTGAATATTTACCAAAAAGCGTGCGGTTCGTTCGGTTCGGCTAATCTTTCGTGAATGAAGGGTCTTTTACAGTTCACTCAATTGTTTTCAACTCGTAAATCCCAACAAATCATTTAGCGCGATTTCCTCAATTTGTCTGTCAAACAAGATAAAGATTGTCGGAAACAATAACACCGATTATTTTTAATTAACTTTCGTTTGAGCTCGGCCGTGGTTGATTCTCCGCTTTGTTGTTACGCCAGCTGATATTATTATTTACGTTGATAAATATTAATTAAACCTGAATCCGCAGCATTAACCCACCAGAAATGTATTTATGAAGGTAAATGTAGCCTTATTTCTAAGAAGCATGTTCCTAAAGGATTCGCTTTGATTCAAAGAGCTGAAGCGGAGGTATGTTTTAAATTACTTGCTGTATTAGAAACTGCACCCATCTTAATTAACCGAAGTCGTGAACCAGTTGATTAGCAAGTTGCAAAATATTTAATCGAATTCGAAGTCTAATAGAATAGCAGACCTTTGAAACAAGGAAGTAGTACCTGAATACCAAAGATGGAATGAGTCATAGATATTCGGCGAACAATTTACTTAAGATCTCAAGACACAGACCATTGTCCAGCATCCGAACGAGATAAGTGTGTCGTTCTAGATTGTGCAAGCGGCCACCGTTGCGGCGTCGATGTGCAAAAACCGTCGGCGGTCAACGACGCTGGGGCCCGATGGGGATGCGCAACACCACCAAAACGGACACCGGCATCGGCATTACTCATTGTTCGTTCATAATAAACGTAATAATTCCAAATAACATACTTCAACACAGCTACATCTTCAAAAAATAGTACAATCAAACATTGTCTTAAGATTTTAAGGTCATGACATATTTAAGGAATTAATTCAATTTAACCCCCATGTAACTAATATACCAACTGCTTTCTGATATCCGTTAAATGACGATCAATTTTGTTTGGTCTTGAAAGGTCTCAAACAGGAAGTCGTGCTAAGGGCAATGAACACTCGAGTGTGAAGGTCGCAAAATAAATAGCTACGTGTCACAGTTGGCACTGTTGGATAAACAGATTATAATCAGCTAGGTTGGTGTAAAATAGTGTATTTAATTATTTTAGGTAATTAAGACTAAGATTTTCTTAGTAACTTATATCACTTTGTAAATAACTCCTTCGTTTCCTATATTGAAGTTAGTACAAACAGTATTTAGACAAAAAATCGACCTATCATCAGACGTCACACACTCATCCAGTTACCGTTAAGTCTTGATGCTTTCCATACTCATTCAATTATTAAAATAACAGCACCGTTGGACGCGCAAAAACCTTAGCCATCGGTCGATGACACCGAGGGGCACTTTAGGGCTGACTCCATCACGCTTCGTCAACTTCGTATCATGCTTATAATAAAAATACTTAATTTTTTTCCTTACAATAAACCACTGACAAGAAGTAGCGTGTACATAATACTTTCAGATTTTAGCTTATTGATATCGAGTACACTTTCTAAAGAGCTTATAAACACGTACTTTTTAATTGTTGACGATGGATATTTGATCGTAAGACACCGCTGGCTGTATGCGTAGTGTTTAGCGAGATTTTATCCAATTAAAATGTTAATACCTAGTTAGCGCGCAATGAAATCGTGGTCGCAGAAAATAATGGGGCGCGATCACTGGCCCGCCCGGTGAAATCTTAATCATTTGCATAGGGTACCAGAATGCCCACACACATTTGCCCACGCTGGCCGCGTTGTCCTCGGCTGCCATGTATGAAATACTACCCCGAGCGACTTGTTATTGAACTCTGACATTTTAACTGAGTGTATTGTCGGAAATGTTTCGTAATTAGTCATATTAATTGTGTTTTTATTTCAGTAGTGGAATAAAAGTAATCGAAAAACAAGTTTCTCGTTCAGAACAATCGCTTTCAGTTTAGTGTTCTGAATTTTATCAACTCAGGGCCTCTTCGGCCAGTAGTTATTTAAACGACTTCTGACCTAAGAAACTTTTAATTATTTGAAATCATTTCACCTACAATGCGTACAGACAATTTTGGTGGGGGGCGATAAATCGTCGTTCCGCATTCCGATGTGAAATTCATTCACGGGTCGTAACGAAGTCGTCTAGACTGTGTGTCGGAGAAAGGTGACCATTCACCGGCCGGCGTGACTCGCGAGGCGGGCCGACTTCGCTCCCACCAACGTGTAAGTAACTGGTTAGCAATCGGCTTCGTTATCATGTGAACACATTTTTTATAGTTTTCGTACTCCGGAGATACCGTTCAATTCAACAGTTAAACATAACGTTTAAAAGTTATGGAAATTCTTCTCAGATCTTTATGACTTGCCTGACTACTTAGCAATATTACAATTTTACTGTTTCAGTTCACAATCTGGTTGTAATATATTCCCATAGTGTTGTAAACACCGAGGCGGTATCGGCACAAAGTACAAAACTAAATAATGTAAGTCTTGTAAGCGACCACTTTCCAAACAACACGATATCATCTACATGACGGCGGTGCACGAGCGTTTGGTTTTAATGACAGCGCACCGTGAGGCCAGCATCCGCGTAGCAACAGCTTTCAGACAGTGAATGAAAGTTGATCGCGGCGGAAAAAATGCGAGACCGCCGATGGTTCCGGCACAAACGACCGCCGTAAATATTTGGCACTCGGATCCCAAGCTGCGGCCCGACCACCGCATTACAATTTCCATCGACATTTCAGTACCCCAGATTTTTTTTTAATACAACGAGTCTCTGTCCACTTTTCTTTTTACATGTTTATGTCGCGAGACGAATTTCTCTCCTTCTAATTTATCCTACAAAATGTTGTTTCCTCAAACATTCTGAGATAAATTAGCATGTTTTATTTCGCATTCATGAATCTCAAATAGGTTGTTAGCAAATTTATCTGAAGTCTTCATCCTTATCCGTATAAGCAAGGGAGATTTTGCATTTAGGCAAACGGCTTCTAGCGAAATCCCTGATGATTATTTACAAAGAACGTTCACCTATAAACAATGCCAACAGTTGCCAAGGTGGGCCAAGTACCTAGTTGTTTTTTTTTAACGTATTCGAAATATTGTACATATCCTAAGTTATGGCTAACCGTAGCATCGGCATATAATTTATTTTGGCTTCGTAGCAATCTTCAATGATTAACATGTATAATTCGAAATGCAATTTATTGATCATAAAGTTTAATTTCAATCAGGGTAGCATGTCCCGATTTTCCCAGAAACTGGGTATTAAGAGCAGTCTTTGTGTTATTTAGAACTGGCAAATGCAGCGATCTCCAGTAGAGTGCCAAGAGCGTGGGCGGCGAGAGTCGCGGGCATCACCACCGGAAAGTCGAATAAAATATAGGTGTTACCGACTTTAAAGCGGGTCATCATACTGACAAAACTGCTGTTTGATGTTACAGAGATCGTTATTTAATTACAGAATTCATTATACTGCAATAACTGAATATTGTTATTGCGCGTGCCCCAACACGTAAGTAAACAAAAAGCGTCAAATGAAGTGATTCACTCAATCGATATGTCCGATCGATGCGCTTGATATGTTGTCACTCAAGAAGTGAATTGGTGTTATCTAATAAAAGCATCAATGCAAGCACTAAGCGCCCATCTGCGAGGGTTGAACATCGAATTAGGTTAAAGGTTGGGGAGGTCGACGCCGCGTTAAACAGTTTTAGGGTCGGGGTACATGGACCGATCATAATTCGCCCCAAAATAAAGTACAAATTATGTCATAAAACAATCTAATATTTACCATGTAAAAATACACTGTTGTCAGGTTATTTGTATCTAATTTGGTCACAGGGATAAGTTACTTTATGATGATGTTTTTTCTGATTACTGATACATGTTGAAAGAAGTCTTTTTTTAAGTCCATACACATCCACACAAGTACATTTTTAAGCTGATTTCACTGCAGCTGGAAGTGAGAATGTCACATAAACAATATTAATGATATTTTACAAATTATGGATTTATACGATGTGAGATATGATTTGAACATACAAATTTTATTAGCAAATATTGCGAGAACACATAATATTAAATCAAAGTGTGGGGTCAAAGGTATGTAGGGCAGGATGCCCCTACAGGTGGGTCAGAGAGGGCTGTGTGCACTCAACAATGTTCACCCATAGGGCTTTATTCACCTGCATTTGTTTAGCCTGTTATGCCATTAAAGGAGGTCATAACATGGAAAATTGTGTTATGTCCAATGAATCAAAGGGCTATGTGATTTCATCCACATGGCTTGTTGCAGGCTAGGGTTAAATCAAAAGGGTTCTAACCATAAAGCTATGAGAATTAACATAGTAAAATATCCTTCGGAAACTGTCTATTAAGCTCAAGTGCTAATTTGCGACAGGTTCGATTCTTATTACTTACAGGCATTACAGGACTGGGATTATGAGCCACAATTTCCTTGAAACAATGTTTACTGTAGACAATTTTAAAACTTTCCTAAGATTAATGTAATCAAAGAGGTATTCTTACTGAGTCAACATGCATCTTGTAGAGGACTAACTCATCCGAGTTCAATATTTTGCTAAAATACAGGACTCTGGGTACGTCTAACTCAATACATATAACTACCCTATGGATGTTACATGAGTGTGATGGGAAAATTGTCTATGACTAATGAAAAATGCTACATTCCAGCCTAGCTAAAGGAATGTTGTTGAGACAGTTATCATCTGCTTTGATATTATCATGCTGAGCAGTACTTATGGTGGTAGATACAGTTATGGGTCCATGCTGAGCTCTTGTGTTGTGTTTAGCTTGACTACAAAACAAAATAAGGTTTGTGTCTACATTCTACAGGATCAAGTTGATGTTGGTGAACACAACAACTACCTTTGTATGTAATCATTATACTTACACTTATTTTTGGCATTCTCATCCATGAGCATGTTGAAATGGTGGTGGCGGTTCCACGCAGCCATTTTGCCTTCGTGAGGAGCCCCGAGAAGCACCAGGGCCGCCCCGGCGGGCCCAACTCCGTCTAGGGGCTCCAGTGTCCTCAGCGCACTACAACTTTGTCACACACTCATAACCCAAGGAACATAGCTATCACACACTCGCGCTCAAAACGCCGTCGCCCCGGACGGCGGTGTCATCGGCGCCGACGCGCGGCGCACATGCCTTGCACTTCCGCTCCACGCACTTATGCACACGCGGGTAAACAAGCACGATCAAAACGGCACCGAGCGGTGATTCACCTCTAACGCCCGTCGCGCGCTCCGCACTGCAGGCGGACTGTAGCGGCGCCCGCGAGCCGCAACCGACTGACACCCAAACACTCGTCCCGTGTCACGTGTGCGCTATGTGCGCTGCACCCAATCACATCGACCAACAACACTATCCCGCACTAATTAATTCACACCCGATTAGAAATCACCGTCCAATATTACCCACAAATTAAAGAATTCGACCGAACGCGATAGGAGTGAGCAAGACGCGCGACGCGGTTTCCCTTCGCCGATCCGATCCTCACTGCTCCGAATCGAACTCGCGAACAAAATAATAACAAATGTGCATGAGATGCTCGCTATAATATGTGCACGTGGGTTGCGTCATAGACGGGACCGACAAAATATTATGAAATCACATTTACAGATTAGAATATTTCAAAAATTACGACGGAATGCCTCCGAATGCAGACAGTTGATGGCCAGCTAACGAATATAAATTTTATGAAATACGAACTTCACTGTCGCATTCTCAAGTATCAAAGTGATTGCCTAATCAAAAGTATTAGCAGTATAATTACAACACCAATAACTACACTATTTGTAAACAAAACACAGCCCGTAATACATTCAGAAAATAACAGTTTTGTACAGTAAACGCGAACGCGTTGATCAAGCGCGACAAATAGGACAAAACATGGCAGACTCGAAAAGCACACGAATTTTATCTATGGTCGTTTTATTTTTAAAAGCTATGGTTCTATTACAGAAAATAAATTGTCTAAATTCAATAATCTTGTATATTTTTGTTTACATAAGAAACAATAATTTATAATAACAATGTTTTGTTTTAATGTTAGGACATTTACACATTATTTATATACTAGACATTTTTATGTGAATTTGTTTCGTTTAGATTTTTTTCAAAACAAATGCGTATCACGAAACGTGACATTGCGATCATAGACAACATTTTCTGTTTCTTGCCAACCATAAAAATTAAAGAACAATTCGTTCATTCACTGGCATTTTTAACTAGTTCCAATTTCTCAAAAACTTGTAATCGGATCTTGTAGGTATTGTGTATGTTGTTTTTTTAAATTTCTGCATAAAATAGCTGAATTCGCCTCTAGCTGAATGATTAGGTTTCCATTTTCATTTAAGGCGTCATCCTCCTGTTATATCTGCAGGGGTAATGCGGTGTGACTGCTCGTGGCATTGCAATGCTTGGCTCATTCGTCGGTCTGTAGTTTGGTGATCTTTTCATGAAAAGTTCTTTCGTTTTTCGGAAAACACGTCAATTAGCTACGAGTAGTCAGAACGCAGAAAGTCTGACAGTCAGTCTTACTAAGTGTGTCAACATAGTTGCGAAAAGGCTAGGCAGATGATGATGCGTACAATGCGGTGTGGTGCGGTTGCTATAGATATGGTCACTTTCACGGCAATGTATAATATGCCATTGTACCACAACATAATACATCGCGAGTCATTGCCATTATACAGCTGCGAGCTGCATCTGTATTTTCCGTTGAATAAGACCCTTTTAATGAAGTTTGAGCTGTTTTTGGTGTAACAAGTAGTTCAGTGTAATGCCTTGATTTTCACTGCTGGTATTATTGTATGTCTTTTATACTCTATATTTTTCGATGGCTTCCAACGTTAGTTCCTGTTTTTGCCACAATCTATAAACAGGTTGCTCTATGGCGACTTTTTAATCTGTACTGTCAAAAAATACCTTGCAACGCGAAAGTACGTCTGCATTTCTTAATATAGTGAAGAATTGTTATAAAATTAAACAATTTCCTACTTTTTAACTGAGAAACTAACATAGATTTGCTTTTACTACAGAATTGAACAACTGTGTATTTGAAATATAATCTAGTTTGTTTGCGGAACTCAAGTGTGGGACGCGTTGTGCGTCATAGATTTAACCTTATTTTGTGGTGTAATCTTTCATCATTCAGCGTAATAACAGAAACATGCCTAAAAACGGTGGCAGAATAAGAAACTTTAAGAACAATGACGCTTTTGGTAAGGGTTTTTACTTCTGAAAATTTGTTTATTTTGATACTTCAAGGCTTTGTGTTTTTTCTTCCACATCGCTTTTATTGTAATTCATTCTGCTCTTTTAGCTGTTCTAAAGATTAAAGAGGTATGTAACCAATCAAACACATAGTTTAATTCAACCTTATTTGCAGAGCATGATGACCGAACACACACGAGTAACACACGGCGTGTTAGTTTCAAACCAAACACGCATAAAGGAAAGAACAAATGGAACAATGTTAAACTGCAGTTGGATGATGACGTGTACATGGGGGGTACTGGCGAGGGCGGCCCGCATGTCCACCGTAAAGGAGCATTTAGAGGCCGCGGAGGCAGGCTGAACTCTCCATCACCTAGAACAGGTCATGGCATGGCGAAGAAGAAGTTCATTGCAGGTGTTCTTCCCTGGTATCAAATCATCATACCATATGGGGCTAAACACGAGAAAGATGTTATTCTGAAGACTCTTTTGAGCTATATATCGCCAGACATCTTTGTGCCTCACTACTACAAGACCAATGGCAATGCAGCCGTGTTTTATGTAGATGATGTTAAACTGGCTGAGAAGCTATTCCATGCTGACAGGAAGATCACAATGTCCGATGGCTTCAAGTTAATGGTGATTGTAAGAAACTCTGTGCCCAATGTCGCTGTTGATGCTGAAATGAAGGAAAAGATGAAGCTTGCTATGGCTAAAAGATACAATGCCACGACAAAGGCCTTGGACTTGACTAAGTTCCATGCAGATCCTGGTAAGTTAAATATTTCTTGTATACTTTATTAGATTCATTGTGTTTTGCATTGTCTGTGCATGATTTTATTGAAAACATGCACAGACAATAAGGAAAAATTTACTTAAAAACTTGAATGTGAAGGTGACTTTGTACATTTTACCTTATATTATTTTACCACTGCTTACCTGTTATTTGGGTGGTTACATAAAGAAACAGCTTTCCCGTACAGACCAATCTGTACAGAGTGTAGTGAGTGTAAATCTGCCCTTAAAGACAATTAAAATTAAACCCGTATGGCCCAGTCCAGGTGGTCAGCACTGACAAGTTACAACCTGTTTATAAGTGAGAGAATAGGATTTTATTGAAACATTATATCGGCGCTGATCGGTACCTACCGATACGGATTTGTCTGTACCGGAAACCTGTTTCTTTATGTAAGCACCCTTTAACTGTAACACCTGTACATTTTCATCACTCCAAAACAAATAACATTTGTTCCAGACTTGGCAGATATATTCTGCGCCCTGTTCCGTCCAGTCATAATGCTGGCCGCTATAGATATAATTGCTGAGAACATTCCGGATCTTGAGGCATTAAACCTCAATGACAATAAACTTCATGGTATTGAGCATCTGAAGATTCTCTCTTCTAAACTGAAGAACTTGAAAATTCTGTACATGGGGGATAATCGGGTAAGCTGTTATTCTAGTGATTGTTCATGTTTATCCCATGTTATGATAAAAGGAACCTGGATAAGTAGTCAGGGTTCTTGGATTATGTCATGGTCATACTGTTTTAATTATTAACAGTCATTCATCACAATAGATAGGTATACATACATTGTTAACAATTATGACATTAACACCAAACTGGGGACTTTCTTGTGATCTGTTAACTTCTAGATACCAATCTAAACTTCAGAAGGGGTATTTTGGGACTGCCTTTTGTTTTTAATGTTCGGAAAGTGCTGATTTATCAGCCTTATTTAAATAAACGTTTTTGAGCTCGAGTTTTAAACGTTGCTGTGACAATAATTTTTCTACTTCCTTCTAGATTCCATTCCTTGGTTCCCTGGAGCCTTTGAAGAACTTGCAGCTGGTGGAGCTATATCTGAAGGGCAACCCGTTGGTGAACAGGTTTTCCGATAACGAAATCTACGTCAGGTAGTGTTATGGAGTTCATGTATTGGTTGAAACCTATTGTAATTGCATTGCATAACAGTACATACCTTTGAAAGGTACTGAGGGAATAAAAGTAATAGGCCTGTAGTTTTGAGCTGAACAAGGGGAATAAATGATTTACATTGGTTCATGGAAATCAATGTTTCAGAGATTTTCATGACATAAATGAGACAATTTTTTTATTAGCCATCCTATAATTTATTTAAACAGGGGCTTAAATATACTTAACTCAATCTTCAATTTGATATGCAAAGTCCATTCCGAATTTTTGATGATTTATATCACAGCTTATTAAAATTGTACAGTTGTGGATTAATACAATTTTAAACACCTGTAAATAAAAAAAATACAATAATGTTTTCGAAATGTATTGATTCTAGGTTATTATTCCACACATGTACATTTTTACCATAACATGTATAGAATTTTTGCTTGTTATTTTTATTATATTTCAGAAGCCACAGTCACCGTTTCCCGAATCTAGAGGTATCTCTAGATCTAGGACACGGTTGCAGGTTTAATGACCTGCGAAAATGATATTTCATAACAAAATCTACATCCTACTGTAACTAAGAAACTAGAATTCAAGATGAATTTTTATGAAGTTTAAAAAAAAAACAGAAGAATTTTGTTGAAACTTAAGTCATGACTCAAAACTCAATATTCAACTTTTGCCAAATTGATTTTAATTCCAGTTTAGTTACATAATCAGCAAGTTTGTTCGAGGTTCTTTCTCGCATTTCTTGGAATTGAACTGACTTGTGATTTTTGTTTCGACAATATTAATTTGCAGACTACAACTTCAGAGATTCTTCTCACATCAAGACTACGCTTTTATAAAGTCCACACATGTAATGCATATTTAATTATATTCAAGTATAAGTTAATAGAATACTCACTGTATGTCTTAATGTGAGAACTGCCTCAAATTCAACTTGTATTCTGGTTTTTAATGTACATTTCAAAGTACAAAGATTATGGTATCTACTAGTGTGAAATTTAATTATTTCCAAGGTGTAAAATGTTTCTTTGACTTGTTTTACCTTGAAGATTTTTCTTGCAACCAATTTTGAAATTAATTTTAAATATACACTACTCCAATATGTTCAGTAATGCATTTTTAATAATATTTATTAGCTTTAATAATATTTATTAGCTTTTCTGAAATGCATTAAGTGTTAATGACCAATGTTGCTTTATTTTATTATTGCTTTGGAAAATTAAATTCATATTTCTTGAAGTTAAATTATTTGAGAAGCAAAGTTTTATTTATATGTGCTTATGCTTGTAGGTACTTAAGTGATAAAATAACTGATAGTGAAATATTTGGCAATGTATAAGTGACTAACATGATAACTATTGGTGATTTTATCATTGTGTAAAAATAAGCATGACTATATTAGATACATTATTGCTTAATAAAGTTTTGTATAGGTGTTGTAAATCAGTCAGAGAAACATTTTAGTACATACCTACCTAATGTATACTGTACTTCAGTGTGCTGAGAGTATAAATAGGACAAGCTAATGCACCTTATTTGGATACTTACAAAAAGTGTTGGTATAAGTATGATTAAAATATCAATACTGTAAAAACTACTTGAACCTCTTTATAATAAAACATGGCCTTCAAAAATATACAAGCTTTAGTACTAGGTTTAAACCACCATTCCAAACAAAGTTAATAATAAACTAAACTTAGCACTAAAGGCGGTGATTTTTAAGACCACATTTTATAATATGATGGTAGACAACCTCACTATGAATATTCTAGAAAGATGTTCTGTTTTGAATTTAGGTTGCACTTAAAAAAAAGAACAGTATATTCAAAATGGAATGCCATTCAAGAATATTTTTAATAGTGAGACCAAGACGTAACCAAGTTATTTCATACTTGTACCAGCACTCTGTAAAGGTGCTTTGTAACTTGTCCTATGAATACTCAAAACTGAAGCTAACATGTGATGTGAGTTTCAGAGATATTGTTTCATGCCATTGCCATATTATTTGTTGTCTCCAGCGATGTGCGGAAGAAGTTTCCCAAGCTGGTCAAATTGGTGAGTAGATCAAGTACAAAAGTGGGTTGTTACAGTTAATGGCCGTTTCCAATATTCTACCTATTGTTGTGGTTACTATAGATAGGAATTTGACATTGCTTGTATGACCTCCCCACTCAGAGACATTTAATGGTTACTTAAGCCATTCCTTAGTGAAGGATTTGTATGACATTCCGTCACTAAGGCGTGACTTAAGTAATCATTAAATGTCTCTGAGTGGGGAGGTAAGACTTATATAAAAAATCTATCACTGGTAATTGTCCAGTCATATTAGACCAAAAAATTTGTGTGAAGTTACAGTAATTCACAATAAGTTGAAAATTGGTGAGATCAAATGTCTTAATTGTCTGGACTATAAAGAAATCAACAGATATACTTATATAGAATGTTGGGAATAGCCGTAAGGGTATAAGCAATGGGTTTGTATGTATAAAGATAAACATAAGCATATAGGGTAAACTCGTTAGAGTTGGCCATAGTTTTATCTAGACATAATAAAAAAAAGAAAAAGTGTTGTTACAATCAGTCTTTTATTCTTATCATAATTAACAGTTATTAGTCTTGTAAAAATCAACGACAAATATTTTTTTATAATTCAAAAACATATTAAAAAACAATTTCTAAAAAAAAATAGAATTGGCCATCTCTCCCGGGGTATCAGGGTAAGTTGGCCATAGCTATACGGGATAGATGACCAGTACTTGACTTCCCTTTTCCCTTTCCCTTGTCCTGAAATTCGGCTCCTTTAGCTTCTTTTTTCTTATTCTGTCCACATTTGGAGCACATATCATTAAACTCGGTACAGTTTTCATGATGACCTGTCACAAATAAGACACTGGAGCCAATCTTCCACAAGACGAGTCTTATAATAATTTTCTCCGCATCCAGCGCAGTTATCTGCTTCGTTTTATTTATCTTCTTCATCAGATGTATCACACAATACTGGTTCACTGAGATCAGAACTGCTTTCGCTAATACGCCTTACAGCTTTCCGTTTTCTATTCTTATCGTTCTTTTCGTATCAGTTTTCTTATCTTTGGGTTTAACCATTTTTTTTTTGTGAATCTTTACTCCAACATCCACGAGTGGCTATGGCTTTTCTCTCATAATTATTTGGCATATGTAACAAAACACAAAATGCATTAATATCACTTCACATAACAAGAATAATATGGCCATCTCAACCTGAATTTATGTGGCCATCTCTCCTTCTTGTGCGGGTGAGATGGCCATATCAAATTTTTGATTTAATTAAACATTAGCAGGCGCCATTTTGAGGTTAGAATAGACGTTAACATTTGATAAACATAATAAACTAAGCAAACATTTAAAAAATGCAATAAAAAGTAGTACCACATGATAAAATATGACCACACTGTACAATTTTTGCAATACCCTGTAAAATAAAAGTTGAATTACTTACTTTTTAACATAAATACGCGCAGCAGCGTCGTCGCACTGTGTTCCCGAGCGTGGTGTGCGGTGTGCTGACTGCATTGTAGCGTCATCTAGCTATGCATACCAAAAATAATTCGATTGGCCATCTCTCCCGTATGGCCATCTCTAACGAGTTTACCCTAGAAATATAGCCAAAAGCACAGTTTTAGAAAAAGTTCAATAATCCTGAAAACAACTTGCTTGTACCCATACAATTTTCTTTATTATTTTTTACCAAGTGTTTGTGACAGGTTAGGTTTTGTTAATCAGCCAACCAGATTGACGACCTACCTGAAACCCCTGGTTACCAGATAACGGTGAGGTTTCGAGCCCTTATTTTTAATGGCACATACATAGACAGCTCATGAAGGTATGGTAGCTGGACTGTGTGTAAGTCATAACAAATAAGGGCTCTGACATATTGAAACTTTACGATTAAAAGATGTGGCAGTCTTGCCAGTCATTTATCAGAATTGAATAATACTAAAATTATCAACTAAAACCTTATCGTGATTAGCCAAAATACTAAGAAAACATTTTCAAATACATATTATGATGTCATAATCATAACACTGCTCTTTACAAAATATGTTAAAATTAATGTTCAATGAACCAATAAAATTTACAAACACTTATACCCCAAAATGTTCACTTATAATACCACAAGAGCTTCAAAATTATCGGGTATTTCCCGATAGGTTCGTTGCAAACAAATGAAGGAGTCAAGTTTTTCAGGTTAAAAAATCACGAGCGCGAAGCGCGAGTGATTTTTCCTGGAAAACTTGACGACTTTATTTGTTTGCAGGGAACCTTGAGGGAAATGCCAGATAATTTTGAAGCTCGTGTGGTATTCGGGGGATTATTTTTCCGTCCCAAATGTCGGCCACAACCTGTCAGTTTGACATAGCAACGACCAGAGAAAATATTCAAAAAAAATTATCAGTATAATACCATGTAGGTTGTACCACGTGACGTCGAATGGTGCAATTCTATTGGTCGATATTTGGGTCGGAAAAATAATCTCTAGTATTTTGGCAAATCTTCAACCACAAACAAAATAACCTCTAACACCCAACACTTAAAGTACAAACTCCCACAACACAACTGTAACCAACTTCCCACAACAGGACGGAGTGGAACTGCCCCCAGCCATCGGCTTCGATGTCCTAGAAGACGTGTCACTACCATTACGCCAGCAATCTTTCCTCGTAGACCCGGCAGGACAGGACTTAGTACGAGAGTTCTTAACTCAGTACTTTGCGATATATGATGCGGAGTCACGGCAGCCGTTGCTTGAAGCTTACCATGAACATGCTACTATGTCCTTGGCAGCTACTTACTTGAGCAACGATAATAGGAATGCTGCTACGCAAAGGTATGTTGATACTGTGGTGTTAAATAACAATATATATATTTGTAAGACTTGTTGCAATAAATGTAAATAGAATAGATAGCCAGATTCATCTCTGTGCATTTATTAATTATTTACGTGCATGGGATTATATCCTATATGTTAGGTATACCACAGGCTTTTTTCTGTTCATTTATTGATATTCTTTGACTTAATGAAAACACTGGTACTCAGCTGTATTCATGTAGATTGGAAGCCGAGTCCAACGTAGTTGGGAACAGGCTCGGAAGATGATGAATTTATTGGTATTCTCTCTAACTCTATAGGGTCATAGAAATCTGCCATTTTATGGTGACACCGCAAAGTTACCATTTCCCTTTTCTTAATAAGCCAAAATCAACATAATTTCCATTCCAGATTAAACTCCTACATAACAAACAGTCGCAACATTCTGCGTATAACGGAACGCGAGTCCCGGCGACGTTACCTGCGCACGGGCAGACTGCAAGTCGTGTCATTCCTGTCTGACTTGCCAAAGACAGCGCATGATTTGATGGGATTCGCTGTTGATTTACTTGTTTTTACTGTAAGTAGTTTTTAATAGTAATTTTATGTCTCAGATATTACTAAATCATAGCAATTTAGCCGTCTATATTCCGCAGTTCAAATGGATCTAGTTGTTATAAAAATAATATACATATCCAATAAAAACCATGAGGTTCTCTCTGTCAACTGGTTAAAGGATTTTAAATGTTGAGATGAATGTTGGGCCGATTTATTCATTGGAGTAATAAAATTAGTCTATGCTGTACTAGCTGTTCACCGCGGTTTCACCCGTGCTCCGGAGGAACTTCTCGAACTTCTTCCTATAAAATATTAGCCTATGTTACTCGGTGATAGTCTAGCTATTCAACAGTGAAAGATTTTTTCAAATCAGCTCAGGAGTTTCGGAGCCTTTAAGGCACAAACAAACACAAAAAATATTATACATATAATCTATATTTCTCCTTCTTATTTCCTGTTAGTGTAGATTTTCTAAATTCCTTTTCTCCGCCACAGCCGTCAATAATAGTGCTAACAATGAACGGAGTCTACAAAGAGACGAATACCAACGGCAACCCGACGCGTTCCTTCCACCGCACGTTCGTGATCGTGCCCAATGCTGGAGGCGGGTTCTGCATCATCAACGATATGCTGTTTGTCACTAATACTACTAAGGAACAGGTGAGGTTTTAATACTTTTGTAATTTAGTTGGGACTAATCACAGATTGAGTGCATATAATGTATGGGCATTATACATATACCTCAAGTCTTAAGTTTGTGAGCTCTTATGACCATTATTCATAAACATTTTGGTGATTTGATCGGGAAAAGTATAGATGATTGTCATACAGCATTTCTGACGAAATGCGAAGAGATACATTCTGACACATATAAATAACTAAGAGAAACAGTTTTTTTTTGTTATAAATAGAATTAGAAGTTTTAACAACCTTTACTACCAGAAATGTTTAATTGAACTAAATAAGTTCGTATGGTATACTAACTGAACTGTGAACAATAAAAGCTCATCTGTCCATATAATTGTCCACTTAAATATATCCAACCAACTGTTTTGTAAAGTCAATCTTAAACCAAGCAAGAAAAGAACATTAATTAAACAGCAGAAATTATAAATCGTATTTATTTCTGTTAATAGGTTTACAAAACACGATAATATTTTAAACGTATTTATTTTCCCCCAATCCAGGAAGAAAAAGCCTTCTCAACGGGTGTAACAGTAGAACCTACTCCGGCCCCTGTTGCGCCCGCGCCAGCCGCCATGGCACAGCCGTCACCCGACGACGCGCAGAAAATGATGCTCAATATGCTGAGCCAACAGACTGGGATGAATGATCATTGGAGCATCAAGTAAGTTTTAGCTGTAGAAGAAAATTATGGTTATTGATATAGGAAAAATTATGGTATATAAACGGGATTTGATGGGAGAAAGGTTGAATTTAAATTGGAAAGAATGCAATGAAATTTATCCATAGCAAGTTCAGATTGTATTGGGGAACTGTAGGGTCGAAAATAGCATTGGAGTCTTGTTATGGATCCAAACAGGGATTATTATTTGTCTCGTCTTTATTTTGTCCTTTCCAATATCTGACTGTTGGTCATTGACAATTTTATGGGACTGTCAAAACACCATTCTGTCTTGGTGATAAACTTATGTTACGTAGAGTATAATCATCGGCAAGGATATTGAGCCCTGACCTTCACCTGCGCAGAAGTGATTTATTGGTTTATTGCCTTAAGTGTACAGTGCGCAAAGCGATCACCACTCTACCGCCGAGAGCTCAATATCCGTGCCGATAACTATATTTTGATATTTATCAAAAGTCAATCTTTTTACACTTAAAAGACAATTTATTTACAAGGCTTATTTCTTTCCAGCTGTCTACAACAAACAGGATGGGATTTCCAACGAGCCTTATTCGTCTTCAACCAACTAAACTCAGAAGGGAAAATACCCCCCGAAGCGTTCGTCAAGTGAACGTAAAACTTTCAAAATAAGGCTGTGTCAGTGTACATATTAGTTACGGAAAATAAATAACTATTTTTTTAGTTGAATGACTCTTGTCGACTAGTTTATTATTATTATCTATGGATAAGTGAAAGGAGTTTTTTATGCACACTGAGTCTATGGAATGTGGAGATGCAGCGATATGATTTATTACTATAATAGAGAATTAGAAAACGAGAATGATATTGAAGATAAACAGAAAGTCGCGCTGAAGATTCAAAGATACAGTTTAAATAATATCGTCAATGTTTGGAAATCAAAACAAGCTGCATCAGAAAGCAACTCAACTGCAACAACTGACGCTCAATCAAGAAACATAAGGATGATATCGTGAAAATACTGGACAAGATTACTTATAGAATAAATTAATTGAAATATTTATTATCAACTCACTTATATGGTTTGGAAGTACATATACTCCACGATACTACATAATATGCAATAAGATATTTAACAATATACAAGAAGAAATCACAATGTAAAATAGCAAACACAAGTTCAACGAGAATCTATAAATTTTTCTTCATTATGAAGCCAATCAACTGATGCTAAGAATGTTCACAAAATATCTATTTGAAGATGACAAAGAATTTCCTAGAAACCCATTCACTTGTCGAAGCTAATCCACTCATAAGTATGAATGCAGGATTATTCTGTCCCAATATGCATTGACGATCAGAAATATCATCAAGAAATCACCATTAATAATAACATAGATATTTATATTGGTGATTGGAGCTTGCACAATGATTCAAAAACTTTGTCAAAAATGCGTGGCATCAGCTCAGTTGATAATAACTACATTCGAAGTTGTTATTGGAAGATTTCGGCGCAGAAGAATCTTTTTTTTCTTGTTTTGTAGAGTCAAACAGTTGAAATAGTTTTAGTCTATGAAAAAAAAACTAAAAAAAAAAGAAAACAAGCATACAAAAAAAAAAACAATTACTTATGTAACTGTATTAAGTATATTTGTTTGATGATTTACTGTAAAAATAATTTTGTTTAATTTGATAGAGGTGCGATGCGATTTTTATACGTTTTTTTCTTACTTTTTAATATCAATCATTTCAATAATTTTAAACGTATGCCATTCCATCGCGCGACTATCTAAACAGATTTTCATTTCATCAAAAGAGGATTTATTTTTTTGACATTGTAGTTCTCTGCTGCATCTTAAGCATTATATAATATTTTGCCTTATATAAAATATAGAAATTATATTTCCTGTAATATAAAAGTAGTTTTTAGATATAATACATTATCAGTTTCTTTTCTGCATTTTTTGATTCTGTATTATGTCTACAATATTTTTCTGTGTATTCATAAACCATTACTCTATAAATAATTATATTTGAATTAAAAAAAAAACGAACTTAATTGTATGCAAAGCTATTTCAATTACGAAATAGTGAAAAAAGGATGATAAAATTTATAATTTGAATTCATTTTGTTATTTGTAAATAGTAGGTTTTAATTTTAATTGTATTTTCGTTTGGGGTTTGTTTGGGCCGCAGTGTATGGATGTGAAGGCGAAGTTCCTCAAGGACCGGTCGGTTTTCAGTGCTTGAAGTACAAAGCTGGGGTGGTATGAACCCAGACAGTTATATTCATATTGTGCGAGTCAGTGGACCGCGCAAACTGCGGCGGAACCCCTTGACTTAATGTCATTGTGGGCTAGTCGCAGCGTATGTGAATACTTTTTTTTACAAAGAACTCTGATAGCACTTTTTTACTTGGCCGTGAAGTTTGTGGACAGCCAGAATCCTGCTGTGGCCTCGGGCGGGGCTTAGGGCTTATGTTAGGAGCTAACATTAAGACTGTTACTGAAGTAAATAAATCTTTCATTTTGGATCGTATTTTGGGTTTTATTTAAATTCTTAGAGCCCTGAATTATAAGGTCAAGAAGATACACGGCGTAGAACTAAACTACGTATGAACCATCTACTTAGTTAACTTCACATTTTGATATTTTCGATTCTCCGAACTTATAACGCCTTTACCTATTTGTTTAATGTAAGTAAATAGTGACTTTTTTTATTTCTTCCATGGTTATTCTTGGAAAGCAATTTTCTTTGGAATCGGCCTTATTTAAGTAAGTAAAATCGGTAAATCCTTGAATGTCGATTAGAGTCGAAAAGTACATTTCCAATAATATTTTGGAACGTAATAAATAGTATAGGTACCTATGGCAAAATACCTATTTTGGTTATTCTACGTAAATACCTATAGGATACAGTTCTTCCCCGCCTATTCGTTATCAGTTAGGTACCATTGTTCGCCTTAGGTACATATATATACCACTAATTAATTAAACATTTGTTCGTTATACGTGACGTAGGCAACACAGTTATTTTAAAATACCAGGAATCAAATGAAGGTAGATACCTTGAGCCGTGAGCCAACAATTTGATTAGGCAGATGGGTTAAGGAAACCCCCGAGGAGATGTTTCTCTCTAAAAGGCCAAAAATGAACATACAAACATACAACAAACATACCTAAGTATTCAGAAACCGAGCCTTTTCCCAATCATGTTGGGGTCGGCTTCCAGTCTAACCGGATTCAGCTGAGTACCAGAGCTTTACAAGAAGCGACTGCCTATCTGACCTTCTCAACCCAGTTATCCGGGCAACCCGATACCCCTTGGTTAGACTGGTGTCAGACTTACTGGCTTCTGACTACCCGTAACGACTGCCAAGGATGTTCAATGACAGCAGGGACCTACAGTTTAACGTGCCATCCGAAACACAGTCAAATGGTGTCTAAGATATACTTAGAAAGTACATACAAACTTAGAAAAGTTGCATTGGTACCTACTTGCCTGACCTGGGATCGAACCCGCGCCCTCATACTTGAGAGGTTGGTCCTTTACCCACTAGGCCACCACGACTTATTAAGTATTCAGAAACCAAATGGACTGAAAAAGAAATACATGTTGTCTAGACAAGGTAGGTAGTATGTTTTTTTATAAGTATACGATCACAACGTTCTGATCATACAGTGTAAACTTTAAAGTTAACAACTGCTAGACGTTGATACATAATTACCTCAACTCTTGAATGACGCGCGTTCTTATCATTTCGGCTAACGTAAACAACTAAATTGTAGTGTTCCTAAGACTTTGATAGTAAGCCGATCGAGGTGAATGACGTTTATCATTCTATTATGTTCCAAATTCATTCAAAGTCTAACAAACAGCTCAACAAAGGAAACAGCATCGGCGCAGAGGAACGGAGTTGTTTAAAATGTTGGGAAAACAGGCTAGATCATTGATATTATATCAATGGGCTAGATGCTCTTTCTCAGCTCTGCACCTGCTTTTGTGGAAACACCTAACTTTTTCACTACTCAGCCCCTCACCGATCCCCTCGAAATACATATATAGAGAATTGCCACCTAATTGTTACCAGCCACCATTAGTTGCTACCAATTGCTATCCTCGTGGTTTTGAAGACAATCAGTGTGAAGAAACGCCGCAAAAGTATTGACTTTTTTCACCCAGAGTTGATACCTAGTTCCTACCTTCAGCATAAAATTTTGGACCACTCCGACTCCGCTCTGCTACGCTCCGTCTCAATGGAACCGCAGCTTTTACTGTTCATGAAAAAAGGTACCTAGGTGTTTCCACTGATGCGAAGCACAAGTTTTTAATTTAAAGATACTTAATTAAAATAATCTCGAAGGCTGTTCATAGGTTCTTGCTCGAATTTTAAGTCAAGAATAGTAAACATCACGTCATATTGTGATAAAAATATTTAGGTTTAGCTAATATGACCGACATAAAATTAGTGGCAACGTCAAATAATGCAAGGTCAATAAAAAATAATAGCTCTAGTAGAGGGAGAGGGACTACTGATTTGAGAAACTATAGCGATTTTAGGAAGCCATGGATTTGCCGGCAGCGGCAGGTATTTGCTGAGAAATTAGTGAATAGGATAAGTAAAAGCAAGTCAATTATTCAACCTTTTGCAAGACCCAATAGGTGGGTTAAGTTTAAACCGTTAATTTAAATTCTTATTTAATTTTATGCACAAGGTGTTCCAATATTGTTTACAGTTTTGGTGCAATGGGAATAAATAAAGGTATAGTGCCGTAAATACTTACAATAAAACCAGCTTTAAGGATGACCATCACACAATTTTCCGCCATGTTTTGCGTAAGCACTGACGTACATAGACTGGTGGGTGTGCTCGCCTGTAATAACCACTTCTGGCGGTTATTGGCTTTACTTCTGACCGTTATTGGCGAAATGTTTTTTTTTTGTTTCCCACATATATAAGTCTTTATCTGTAGGTACTTACCTAGAATAGGCACATTGTCAATACCCTGGCCAGTTTGCACATTGGCTGCGGAAAGGTATAAAAGATCAAAATTGTCTATTGAGTAGCGAATTTGCTGTAAAGGCGGGTCTACGCCAGACGAACCGAACACGAGCGAAGCGCTAGCGGAGCCGTTCTCAGCGTCAAGTGTGGACGTACAACGAACCTACAACGATCACTGTTCTCGAACGTAGTTTTCCGCAGTGAGTTCGCGGCTCTTGGCGAATATGGCCGATATTAATAATATTGCAGTAGCCGCTGCTGTTGCAGCCAACCAAACCCTTTTTATAAAGGGCGTCACAAGGGCAAAACCTTCAACAGGCGGAACGCAGCCGAGCACGAACGAAATGCTCGCAGCGCGCTCGTTAGAGGCTTGTAAGTTGGTCCACACTAGACGAATTGTGTTCGGCTCGTGCTCCGCTCGTGCTCGGTTCGTCTAGCGTAGACCCGCCTTAAGAATTGACAAGTTAGCTTTTTCGGATGAAGTAATGAAAACTTGCACTACAGCACTAGGTAGGATATTAAATGTTTTGCACGGGTAGCAGCATCTTCAAAACTGAAAAATTACCCACACTGCGCTCACCAACTCCCACGCCCAACTTGTTAGCATGGCCAAATCCTCCCAGCCCATTCCCATAGAATGAGCTTTTGTAAAGCAGTGGAATTTTTTAGACTGACGCAGTTTCGGATCTACCGTAGTGCCTTGTACACGCCCACTATGAACTACCTTCTGTATTCTTTTATAGATTTACTACCCTTTTGTACTCCCTCATTGAGTACCTACATAGTCACTACCTATTCACTCACGCATGTACTCCCCTTATGTACCTACCTAAAATACTTTTGTACTCTCCTTATAAACTCTTATGCAAGTACTTTCCCAATTCACACCCTTATGTTCTCTGCCCATATACTCCCTCATGTTCTCCCCTTATGTACTATCAACTTATGTACCTAGGTACTATCCCTATGCAGGTACTTCTTAATTTGAATACATATTGCATCCACATAAGATGGATGTGCCCAGTATTGTTAAACGTTCGGAAAAAACGTCTTTTCGATAGAAAATAAAGAAACGAAATTCAATAATTCAATGGATGATGCCCAATTAATAGAAGCCAGTCAGAAGCCATAGAAAAGATCATTCAAAAATAAATTTTAAATTCAAAAATATTTATTTTTGCAAACAATAATTCTTCTTTCTGATAGAATATCAACACGAATTTTCAAATGAAATATTGCGTCATTTGCAAAATACGCGCCATTTTCTCCCGTCAGGCGTTCTGTTATCTTTATTTATTTATTATCTTTGTTAGGTAAATGCGAATATACAATGCTATGTAAATATTGTAAATGAATAAAACCTGTTATGACATCTGAAATATTTTTAAGTGGCTGTTGTTACTGAGTTGGTTGATCTGGGATGTTACATGACATTATCAGATTTTAATTTGCTCTGTAAAGGTTCATGATGTATATTCGTAATATTATTAAAAAAACTTTGCATTACATGTATTTAACTGTGCATCAATCTGTTCAACTACCAAAAATGTACTCAGTAAGTATAGGAACAAAGAAAGTTCAAAACTATTTAGGTATATTCCGAAATCAATAGCTCTTTGATAACCCTATCGGTAAAAAGAGAGAGGTTGAGGAATATTTTATTGTTTCTTCAAGTCTTGGGTATTCCCTATTTCAAAAGTTTACAGGAAATATGTTACGCGCCACGTAAGATGCTACGCTTTGCCCGCGGCTTGGGCTGCGGTTTTACAAGTACTACGACCTTTCATACATGATAAACCATACACCACAATAACATACGTCAGAGTAAACAAAAAATATAGAAAAAAATACGTTGGTACCTGCGTAAGATTTCTATAAATACGCAAAAACAACACGCTTTAATCTGAGGTTAATAAATTAATAGTAATTTGTCACTGTCAAACCAATGAGGTCAATCTTTTGTTCCAAGATTTTTTAAAGTTATCTCATTCAAAATAAAAACTAATATGATGTGTAGCACATAGGGAACTGATTTCAGGAGACCCATTGTGCGGCGGTTGAGTTTTTAGCTTGCAAAGTATCGTTTTAAAAATATACGCAAAAGGAATTGTACTCTCTCTCTCTCTTGCTAACTGGCTGACTTTTACTCCGGAATTCGGAAAAATCTTATCTAGAAAAAAGCATCTGCCTTACTTCGGGATACCAAAGTGAAAAATACCTAATTATCATGTAGTAATACTACTACTTGGAAGAGGATGAAGTAAAATAGGACTAAATATACCTACGTATTATAACTTAGCACATGACACAGCTAATTACAAGCACCCTAAATGTTCTTCACACTAATAATTCAATTCCTCATTACACGAGACAATTACAAGATAAACTAGACTAAGTTCAATATTACCTCAATACCTAGGCGCTAGATAAAAGTGTCATCGCGTCTCGAAAATTATCTTTCACAAACAATACTGTTCACGCACGCGATGACGGAAGATTTTCTCATTTCCCATGATCTAATGAGTTTATTAGCTTGTGACCTGAAATCTATGTCTATGTGAGCTATGCCATTAGGTACATGGGTACCTACTAAGAAAGCATGTGTCGTGTAGGACAATAACCGAAGTCTGGAAAACAAAAGACGATATCAGGTAAGGGCTTGAAAATATGCGTAGTTTTTTGCTATTAGGTACAAAATGTCACATAATTCTATTTTTAAAACTGATATTTATTCGATTAAGATGTGATTAAAACCCAGTTACATCATTTAACTATAACGATAATCAAACCATAACCAGTGGTGACTGTACTCGCCGTCCATTGGTCTAATCGGCGACTTGACAACTGAAAATGGTTCAGTTATCGTTAGAGTTAAATAGTGCAACGTAAGACTGAAATTAAGGATAAATTACTGAGATTTAAACCAGGATTTAAAAAAATCAAATGCTTTTTTGTCCCTACGATAGCAATATCCTCATTTAGTTGTTCCTGGCACTAATTGAAACTCCGGGCAAAGAAAATTCTTGGTAATCGGTTCGGTAGCTGAAAAGGTGTTCGTGGGAAAACCTAACACGGTGATAAATCAGGGTATCGAATCGTACAAGTCATTTGCATTGACTTTGTAGCTCTTTCCCTATTTCCTTAATAAACAGTTAGGTATCATGCGTAGATATATCTGTATGTTGATTGAGGAAAGTTGCGATCATTACCTACTAGCCATTCATCTATCTATCTATACTAATATTATAAAACTGTCTATGTACGTTTATATATTTTCGATTTGTCTTATATACATATTTAGTGCACCTGCCATGAAATTTCTCCTCCACCTAAAGGTTGACTGGTAGAGAACGCCTAAGGCGTTAAGTCCGCCTTTGTACATTGTTTTTTTTTTGTAAAATTTGGCAAAAAGTATATATAAAAAAAAAAAAACTGGAGAGTTTGTTTGTTTCTACACTGATCTGAAATTTTATTTCATCGTGAGGATACTCCATTTATCGAGGAAATTTCAAAGGAGGTTTCAAATTTTCATAAGGGTGCGTTCAGTTTCCACGGGACGCGAGGGAAACCGCTGGCGTAATAAATCTGATGCAACACACACACTAATATTATAAAGAGGAAATATTTGTATTTTTGTTTTTGTAATGGATAAACTCAAAAGCTACAGGACTGATTTAGAAAAAATCTTTCACCAGCAAGCTACATTATCTGCGACTAAGATAGTCTAAATTCTATCGCGGTACGGGCAGTAGGTACTACCCACGGGACGCGGGGGAAACCGCGGTAAAACGGCTAGTATTTTTGTTGTAATATTTTTTTTATAAGTTTTTTATAAGTTAAGTAAGGTTTCCAAGAAGGACTTTCAACGTGTTATCCATCAAGATGGGACCAGGAATCTTCATGACGTCAATAGCAATTGATTTGACGAATGCGCGGTAAAAAGTTTTATACACATACGTAGTCAGATTACTCATTTATCTTGCCTTGAGATTGTTCAAGGCTTTTATTTGTTTAGTGTTTATTTATTTGTTGTTGTAACCACTATAGAACAAATATTAATTAAGCCCCTTACCGTTGTGGTGGTAATAACTTTATGAGCAACGGTAAAATTGGTTTAAAAACCATTTTTTAACCGTCGGGTATTGGGTTTTCCCAAATAGGAAATGGTGTTAGGATAATACCATCACACCTAAGTATACCGTAACTATGGGATATTACAAGTACTTGTAAAGAACCGAATATACACATCGTTAGATTTTGTTCTGCATATCGTAAAGATTGGGTTTTCCGCTTAACTATTCCAAGAATCATTCAAAAAGTTAATCAAATTGTGATTTGACCATCAAAATATTTGGACTGCGTCAGTTAGTTCAATCTGGACTTATAGAAACATATTTATCCTTATTTTAGTAACATCTGTTAAGTTATTTTCCTCTGACTGGTTTAAAAAAATAAGCGTTTTTAGGGTTCCGTACCCAAAGGGTAAAACGGGACCCTATTGTTTTCGCTCCTCTGTCCGTCCGTCCGTCCGTCTGTCACCAGGCTGTATCTCATGAACTGTGATAGTGAGAGAGCTGAAATTTTTAGAGATGTTGTATTTCTGTTGCCGCTATAACAACAAATACTCAAAACTAGAATTAAACAAATATTTTGGGGGGCTCCAATACAACATACGTAATTTTTTTGCTCATTTTCTAACTAATAGTACGGAACCCTTCGTGTGCGATCCGACTCCCACTTAGCCAGTTTTTTATATTTGTGAAGCAACATGTTGTACTTGATTCATTTTTCACGGCTGACGAGCGAGTCATCGACCGTGGCTTACCGTGCTGCGGGGAAAATAACCCCATAATGCTGTTTTGGCATCTTATAAAATACCTACTTTACCTATAAATGTTTAAATAGAATTTGAAGCCTTAAAAAATCAGAATAAACTAAACATAAATTAATTCTGTTGAGCGGTTTTAATTTTAGCAAGATGCGTTAATTAAGGATTAAAGTTTTTGCAAATGGCCGTCCATTGCTTAAGTCATAGACCTTTTTCAAAAAGATTTTTTTTTGGATGCGTATTGGCTGCAAAGATTGTCCGTCTCTGCATAGACAAGCAATTAAAAGTACCGAAACAAAACATTACACGCCCAGCATGTTTTCAATAAGTAGGTACAGGTACACTTGTCATAAATAAAATGTTATAAAATACACTTTCATGCATACATGAGTAAATATCAATGTCAGTTTTTTTCTCACACAAATATAAATACAGTTATCTAATTGAGACCAATTTTGAACGCCGAACCTTGCCGAACTTTGAGTTATAACTGTATTAAAATTCAAAATCCGACCGAGCCGTTTCACGCAGATTCCGAATTAATTTGTTTCGATAGATTTTTAAATTAATTAATCTTTATGATAAATTAGTAGTTCATTGATTCAATTCTACATTTCAAAGAAAAAAGAATGATCCTTTAGGAGTTTTTATTCGCATCAAAATGCAATATCTAAGAAATGTTTACTTTAATTTATGAATTAATGGAAACAAAACAAAGTGAACTGACCTAGAAATTATGCGAAGCTTTAGATCGTCGACACGGTTCGTTTAATATTTATACGTTCCATCAACGTCAGTGAACTCGTGTGTGCCCGCCTTTACCCGCTTTTCCCTCAGTGCATTATCTAGATTCACTTATCGGAGCTGCTCGCACCGCGAATGTGAAGTTGTAGTCGGTTAGCGCAACCGGTGGTCGACGGTCGTGGACTCGCTACGGCTAATTGTTTTTTTAAGTGTTTTAAAGTGTGAGTGAACAGTGTTAACGGGACAGGCGGAGTTAGTTTGCAGGTAAGACCGGCTTGACCCTTTATCGGATAACGCTCTTTGTTGTGATTTTAATCGTTTACCGTTTTATTTCGTTTGTATACCAGTTTTTGTGATTGCCTATTGTTTTCGTGCGGCGGGATTTAACAATCGGTTTGGCGGTAGGCCACATCTTTGTGTGTATTTGGTACAGTTATTTTACAAAATTAAAAAGGAATTGTTTGTACTATTGACACGGTTTTTCAAAACCTAGATAAGAATAAGTGGTATTTTCGCATACATTGTTCCAACTTGTAAATAGACCCACATTTTTCTTATTTACAATTACACGTTCCAAATTCAAGTCGCCGATAATTATGAGTGAGCAAAGAGATCGGAATGTAATTTTTAAATGATGGTTCTTATTTGAAACTGGCAGTCAATAAAATAATGGCGGTCGTACACCACGATGGGCGCAACCTGTTGCTAGTTGAGACTGTTGTGACCTTTACATTGACTAATTTGTTGGTATAAATTCACTACCTACAAAACCATTGGCATATTTTCTTTATACCTAAGAAATAATCAAATTTACGGAACTATAACACGATGGGAAATGTGTTTGTAATGTAGGTAAATCTAACAAGCAGAGGAAGTGCAGACATGCTTGTCGTCACCTTTTTTCAGCGACAATTCAGTGCAAGAAGGAAATATGCGATTGTCTATTAATATTTATAGAGTTGTTCGGAATGATACCCGGGCCAGTATACATTTCTTATTAAATAGGTTGGAAAGCCTTAAAAGTTACATAAAAACAAACTTAATACTCATTCCTTTCAATAGCAGCCTGTTCGATGATAATGATTTCCAGTTGTCGAACTAAATTCTGTTATTATTAAAATAGACGTACAGAAAGAAAATCGTGAAAATTGATAAGAAAGCGCGGGCGCATCGTAGGTACGCTTCTTTTTTGTGAGGAATTAAAAGGTAAAGAAAAGACAAAAATCTGATTCCAAATAATGATGCAGCGATCAACGCGAGTTTGCATTATTGAAAAGTTCCGTTTTCAGGTAAGTATAAAACTTGCAATACGTACCCTGTATGTACGTAAGTATGTACGTCTCCACATAACAACACTGAAACATGGAACATTAACTCCTGACATCAAAGAGCATTTCCATTTGAAAATCGAACACACAACACCAACCTATCTAGGAACCTATTCAAATTCGCCAAAGCACTGAACACCGCCATAGTCAAATCACGTACTTCAGCCAGAACGTTACGGAGGCTGAACAAGAACGGTTCAGATCTCAATCTGGCGACAAACAAGAGGTCGATGACCCACAATGTCATCTGCACGAGCGTGACTTATTGCCGGCGATGGAAAACCTTATTAAGATTTATAGGGCACCCAATAAAAATGCGCGGTAAATACTTGTACAATTATAGTATTTGTTGGTACAAAGGTTGGTATAAAGAGTATCATGATTCAAGCGTGATTGATCTGGTACCGGAGGCAGGTTTTAGAACAATTTGGTTCGTTAGACATTAAAGAGTATAGCAAAAACTAAATACCTACAGACGCCAGCAGGACAAAGTAACCGAATCTGTCAAATTTTATCAATCGAATATTAACTTTCTAGTATTGTAATAAAGTTTAAAATCTTTTGAAGAAATTAGACAGATTAAGGTAGGTTGATGTACTGTCTGTACCATCCATATCAGGAAAAGGAGGTGCGATATGTAAATTGTATAGATAGGTAGAGATGAAGCTAAGATACCTCCAACAGTCACTGTCTGACTTTAAGCACCATCATCATTAATCATTATAATCTGAAAAGGATTTGAATAGGTCATTCAAAACATGGTGAAAAAGTTAGTTAATCAGCAATAAACTTTGGACTGGGCTCGCTGGATTCGTATTTTAGCACCCATGTTTCTTAAGGTCATAAAATTAATAACCCATACTGTGTGCAATCTAATTAATAATTATTTCGTAAATATGGCGCAACGATTGTCACCTGTCACAGTTGCTTTGTCTATACTTCTATACTGATATTATAAAGAGAAAAACTTTGTTTGTTTGGTTGTAATGAATAGGGTCAACAACTACTGGGCCGTTTTTGAAAATTCTTTCAACATTCGAAAGCTACATTATCCACGAGTAACATAGTCTATATTTTATCCCGGTACGGGCAGTAGTTGCCACGGGACGCGGGTAAAACCGCGGGAAAACGGCTACTTACGTTATATAAAGGCAAGAATAGAAAGAATTGTTAAGATGCAGAAATTAATATATGGAATGTTTGTTCAGGATTTCTAAGCAAAGCTTATATGCCAAAATAGGTGAGGTTTACGTTTTCAATAGCTTATGTGAGAGGGCATCTCTCTATTGTTTGAACGTTTGAATGGAACTTCAAAAATCTTATTGATTTTCGCCCAAAATAATGTGGATCAAGGCACAGCTATTCTCTTTAAAGCGTGGTAACTTTGGTTAGTTCTGCAAGTAAAAATTGCTTGTTATATTGATTAGAACACCAAAGATATACTGAAAACAAATCTATGTATTTATTTGTAAATATACCTACTAAATAAACCTGCCAAAATTGAAAAAAAAAATCTATGTATTTTCAAATTCCTTTCACGTAAAAATAAGATCTATTAAGCGCTATTTTGAGGTTGATACAAATTTTAAAATGCAATGATTACTCACTTCTATATCAACGTCTTCACCAGGAAAACTCAGTGACATAATAATAATTATATATAGGACTATATACACAATCATCAATAGGCTTAGCTTTATAGAATCTCATAGAAAAACTCACTCTCCCACGATGCCCTTATCTATAAAACAATGCTGAGCTGAAAAACTAGCTGATCAACAGTGATTTGAATACCACTTTACATTCTATAGTATTACATGGTATAACTAGAATACAATGGAGGTAGATTACTAGGTTTATCAAAGGAGCAAAAGGTGTGATGTTTGTCAAGATCTTTGTGGTAACAATATTGTAAACTAGCTTCTGCTAAGAGGTACTACCGAGTACCATATCTGTTTTATACAGAAAGATTTTCAAGAAAATTGATTCAAGAGGTCTTGGGAAACCACTTCGTGATCTTCATCATCATTCATGAATCTTCATGAATCATCTCTCTTAACGTCTTTGTAAGTTTGGTTAAAATCCTTATGTGTTCCTTCAAGGCTTGAAATAGACAAGTTCATGAACATTTTCGGCAAGGTGATTAACACTACAATTAATTTTGATACTATTGCCCATTCTAATACTAAAACTACGAAAATAGACACGAATAGCTCAATTTTTGATTGTTTTCTTATTAATTTCTCAAATTATTTTCGTGACAAGACTCCATTTCTTGGTATTCTGAATCATGAAAACTTTTGTAAGAAAGTGATGGATCACTTAATGTGAAACTTTTTTTGGAATTTCTTTTCACTATTTCAAATACCTGTCTATACAAAATATGATAGTTGCTTCGTGCTTGAGGTAAATTAATTCGTTCCATCAATACCCAACAATAGGTAGATATCTATCAGGTAAAAACCACATAATTTTTAGTGACACATATTTCGGAAAAAACATTCTTATATAATGATAATAATGTGTATCAGAAAATAACACAAAAAAGAAAAAAGGTTTCCTGCCTTATGTAACGAAATTGCCGTTTTATTGCATTGCTTGGTTTGACAATACTTCTTTTAGTTACCTATTTTTTTATACATAACATATTTAGATTATTAGATCAACAAATGATGAAAGTAGTCAAGTAAGGCCCAATTTACCGACAACATAACAGTTTTCTTAAAACAACTGATGAATTTTCTCGTGCTATGAATTTTCTATAAGACGAGAAAAATGATTTTTCTCGTGCTTATTACAAAGTAAATAGTTGTGAGAAGAAAAACGGTCATTTATGTTGTAGTTGAAGTTGTGCTCAAGTCTTAAATTCTAGAACTATATGCTTAAACCAGTGTTCAAAATTAATAATGACAGACTTGTAACCAAAGCCGGTTATTACCGAAAAATATATAATACCATATAATATGATATAATATAAAATACTAGACAAGAAATAACCAGTTTTGGCTTTTCTGCATATTTGGAAATGCTAGCAGGTATCTAGGTATAAATAGAACAAGTTTTAAATATTATTTTAAAATTGAATATGGGTTGAATATTCATTGCTTCTGCGGAAATCAGCATTTAAAAACTTTGAGTTAAAGGTGACTCGTGTTTAGTCTGACCTTTATAAGTTGGTCTAGAAGGTATATAAGGAGATCTAATCTAATAAACCAGTATCATTTTCGGGTTGAAAAGATAGATCTATGTCTCTTTGACGGGCCCAGAGTTCTATTCATAGACTACAATTATTAAAATTGGATCAAAAAGGGGGATTCCCACGGGAATGACTCTAGTATACACTTATATATAATGATTATTACAAAATTCATCAATTCATCATAACTCCCAAAAATGTTTGCAATGTAAGGGTGTTTATTTAGTTGTTTTTAAATTAATTTTTTTCCTCATTAAATTATCAATATTCATTGCATGTTTTGTACGTATATGGTTTATTCAAATAGATTTTGACACGAATTATGTGAAAGACTGAATTCTGATGGGTGGCATCTAATGTTTAACTCTTATAACATTATCCATATTTTTTTCAGACATGACACCATTTTTAACTGATATTCCAATAATGTATTCCTCAGTTTTGCTCCGGTCGTAAAAGTTAACAATTGTTTTTATCTGGGCCGAGGTAAACACGGTCGTAACGTTTAGTATTTTACATAGACTCCTTAATTGCTTAGTAATGCCTCACTTTATGTCACTTGGATCAACCATGTCATACAGTTTAGATTAACGAATAGCAAAATAACCCGTAAAGATTAGTCTCATAAAGTGATTTCGCTTACCATAAACACAGATTGTAATTTCCCAACACGATTTGGTAGAAAATCTGTGAAAAGTCTTTTCGGTACTAATTGTATTCATGTTTACACTTATGTCTGATAAAATATACGACTGTGCTTTGTTCAGTGATAGTGTTATCATTTATCAAAGTTAAATAAGTTGAAGTTCTAGTGGTGGTTCGTGGGACAATAAAAATGTAATAACGTAGAACATACAGTAGGAATCAAAAACAAATATATTTTTTATGTCGGAATCACGTATTTTTTATTTAATTTGTTTCGTTGTCATTTTGTAGCTGGTAATTTGTAAGTCTATTTAGTAATTTGGTAACAAATTACATCCATGTTTATTTTATGTATTTTGACTTCCTCAACAGAAATAGATTACTCAGTCATGTTTTCATTAATAATAATTAGAATTTAATCAATATTTTACACGTGTCAAAATATGACGTATGAATTATATTATTGGCCACTAATTAGGTGCTTGGCAAACAAATTAATACAAAAAACCGAATGAATAATACTAAGTCGCGAGCAGACATTTTTTTCCAATCTTTTGTTAAACCAAAGCAAAAACCCCAGTTCAAAATGAACGCCAAAAAACCTTGCATTGTCCACTTGGCTAACAAAAAAACTGCGATACCTAACTTCGGTAACTTTCGAATAACAATTCGATTATCGATATCACACGCGTACGGAAGCTATCGAATCGATTTTAATAATCGATGGTGGCTCGTACGAAATCGCGTGACTCCGTACGGAAAACACTAGAGTCTCGACGTCTTCCGACTGATATTTTTTGTTACATTGCCCGGTAATAGAGAATGGGTCATTATGTTTTACCAATTATTCAATCAAATTGTGACGCTTGATGTCTATATTTTACTATCTTTTTTGCGCTGTGATTTCCTCACGTATCCGACGAAGCAAGTCGAAACAATGAATTTTTCTTACCGTAACTAGATTTATATGCAATTCAGTGTTCTTAATTAATATGTCAGTGAATCAGTCATTACTAAGCGATCTTTCTTTTCTGATTGTTTTAATTGTAGTGTTGGAATTCAACGTCTATTTTTCGAACAAACGAAATATTTGTAGCAATCCATTGGTCTACCCAAATTTATCAAAATCTCTTGTTATTTGTATTTTGTCGTTTACTTTAAATTAGCATTACTAGTTTATGAGCTATTAAAATTTAATTTTGAATGGATTTGCATAGCCGTTATTATATTATCCCACCCAAAACAAAAATGTGAAAGACTGCCAAGTTCGATAATATGGGAATGCTTCGCCTATAAAAGAAGTGAGATCTGAATAAGTACCAAGTTCCATACACATACCTCAGTTAAAAATAGTTACTTTTTAATGATGTTACTTGGCAAGTTTTCATACACCTTGTTATAAACCTACTAAACGCGATGAATCAAGTATTTAATTTTCTATTAAAACTTGCCAAGTAATCATCATTAAAAAGTAACTATTTTTAACTGAGGTATGTGTATGGAACTTGGTACTTATTCAGATCTCACTTCTTTTATAGGCGAAGCATTCCCATATTATCGAACTTGGCAGTCTTTCACATTTTTGTTTTGGGTGGGATTTCATTTATTTTTGTAAGGTTGTTTATTTTATTTTTTTCTTATGATGAAGTTGGTTAAAGAAATGTCTCATTTATACTATTTTTTAGATTTTTTAATATGCAGTATGTTTCTTACAAAGAAATGAACT
Source organism: Helicoverpa armigera (assembly GCF_030705265.1). Lineage (NCBI taxonomy): Eukaryota > Metazoa > Arthropoda > Insecta > Lepidoptera > Noctuidae > Helicoverpa > Helicoverpa armigera. The sequence goes on along the minus strand of NC_087135.1, from coordinate 8,406,535 downwards.
AGATTAATTAAATGGACTAGATTTACCAACTGACTGACATGACATGTAAGGCGGCCAACCGTCCCGCATTCTGTGGGACCGTCCCGCAATGCTTGACGAAATCCCGTTTTGAAATTATTAGTAAAATAGTCGCGCAAATCGTTGTATGCGTCCCGCATGTCCCGCATCAGTATTTTTCTACCACGCTTCTACACAACACCCACCTGCGCGCACGCTCAACAGTGCAGGAGCACAGACTGATTACCTATAATATAATCTCGTTCTCTTTATTTCTACTGAACTCGTGAGGCCTAATGATTTTGAAAATAATACATTAGTGCACGCTGTGACACGATATTGATAGGTTAAATTATAGCTTTTTGCTTACGGTTTTTATTTTATCAGTTCCGTCCGATCATTTTTCAATGCCCCCCCCCATCCCCCTTTTCACGAAAGGTTAAGTCCCGCATTCAGTTTTCGGAAAGTTGGCCGCCTTAATGACATGTTATCATATATTATGTTTGTGGATCAAAGTTACACATTCGTTATTTTCGAAAGTGATTCACACTTGGCCGTTTTCAGATTTTTACTTTACTTTGACTAAATACAAACCTTTGTACCATTCGAAGATATATTATATAAATATAGATAAATTTAGTTCGTTTTAGTTCCTTAGGGGTATAAATTTACACCGGGTATAAAACACCTTCATTATTTTGAAACCGACTCACACTTGGCCATTTTCAGATTTTTCCCTTTACCTTGACATAAAGACCTACCTCCATGCCAAATTTCAAGTCAATACGACCATTGGAAGTGGTCTAGGTTTTTGATGAGTGAGTCAGTGAATCAGTGAATCAGTGAATCAGTCAGTGAGTGTATAGTAAAAATAGCGATTTTCTGACGTCAATATCTCAAGACCTACAATAGGTATATTAATGAAATTTTGTATTTTAGATAAGTGAGGGGGTCTCAACAGATACTAGAAATTTGATATGCGTAAATAAAATAGATTTTGAGTTACAGGGGGGTCGAATTTGGCCCGAAATGGTTCGTGTAATATAACCCACGGCCGGTGTGTCGCTTTTTTTGCTCGAACTTGGCGGACACACTGCCGTGTGTCTAGATTTCATCATCTTCTATTGTTAGCTAAATTGGTACTGAGTAACAGGTTTTGATAATAATTGACGTCGATAGAGCAAGCTTGTCATTTCAGATGCAGTTTGCACATCTCTATTTGGAACGGGAATTAGATTATGCAGTCTATTTCACTACCGTTTGTTTCATAAATGTCAAGGTTTATCTTTGTGCTATATTTTTGTCATTTTCTTACCTCAAACAATATCTATAACAATGCATATTTGCAAGGATCGTCACGGTTGTGGTTAGGTCTTTATATTTTTGTTGCATTTGAAATGGTTATTGCACAAATAAAATACAGCCGTAACTGCTAAATATTGAAATACTTTTTTTAGCAGCTGAAAAATCAATCAATGCAAAAATGCACTTAAAATTACAATTAAGCGACCATCAATTTAGCATAACGAATTTCTGTCACGAAATATTCGTTTTGTGATGAATTAACATGAAATAGTTGCGTGTACAACTCGATTATTATTAATCGTATATCGTGTGAGATGCGCGTGAGTACATAAATGAGAGAATTCGCGGAAAAGTTTTCGTCGTGTGAGAGTTGACAGGAGGATAAATCTCTTTATCATGAACATGCGAGATTTTATCGCGTTATGTAGATGTTGTATATCATGTCTCTGTGATTGTATGACGCTTCGTTATTTAACGGCTGGCTGAATTGCGGCTGTTAGATATTATGCATATTAGATGTAATTTTTCTTAATTAGACAGGGAAATATGCTGTGGTTTTAGGCCAGAAAAAACATAAAACAATATTTTTTCTTTTCATGTCGGTGCTTCAGATTGTGATTGTAGAATTAGGATTAGGCCGTTTTTGCAAGAGTTGTCTCAAGACCCAAACACTGCTTATATAAATAGCCACTGATTAAATAATTTTCAATTAAATCTAATCAAAGATTTATAGCTGTAGCCTGTTTAAAAATATCTATTTTTCGTGTAAGTATCTGTCACGTTAATTATTGATCGTTTTCGTATTTTTTACGGTTCTCAATTTACATTTACGCACGTCAGAAACATTTTTTGAGAAAAAAAATGTCGTAAGATAATTTCCATACTCGCTGTTTTTTTTGTAGAGTGACCACGTGTGTTTATAAGTAGGTAACTACCATCTAATTTTTTTAGAGCTTCTCATATCAATTTACAGTTTTTTACGTAAGTAACATTTATTACAAAAAGTACTAATCACCGGAATTTGCTCTTCATTCTGCTATAAGCTATTTATTTATTCAGAACTTTTCTCTTAAGTAAGTAGACGTTTCAGGCAACATTTTAATAGGACATTATAAGCTATTATTAAGCGTTCTTAAAGTTAGCAATGTGGATCCAGTTTTATCTAATATAAAATATGCACTTATTTTTTTTGTCTAGACATTTCGAATTAGACCACAAACGGTTATGCTGACATTTAAATTATTTTTTGGTTTTCCCTATTTCTTCAATGTCAAAGCTATGGAATGTGGTTTTTGAAATTCTAGTAAATGGACAGAAAGCTCTAATATTCCTAAAATAAATATTTTGTTTTTAAATCAAGCAAACAACGCTATATTTGTTTGTTTATTTTTTAACTTACCTATCTCACAGACTTGATATTACAGTATCTAAACATTTTTTTTTTATTAGAAAAGTTATCTCTTTTAGGAAGTTACACCGTCATTATCTTCGGATGACAGCATCATCATCATTGACCACAGAGCATCTTGGTCAGATGATTGTGGCGGTGCTTGTCTATGCGGTTATTAGTCGGATGACATAGGCTATATATTATCCAAACACACGAAAAAAAATCCCCGGGACGTGAAACCGCGAGAAACAGCTACTAGTAATAAAAATTCCATCCAACAAAGCCACATGTAGACCACCAGGTATATCAGTTACGTAGGTACAGCATCCAGACAGGAACACAGAGTGAATCCATCCGTTAGCGAGAGATTATCTCCAATTGAACGTCGTTTAGTCAGTGACGACGCCACCACTTCGTCTGTTAACCAGACAGATTGTGTCTGAATTGGTGCGCAGTTCTTACTGGGTGTATCCAGGTTTTTTTGTTAGAGTTGTGATATTTTGGTAGATATGTCAGTATTATTTGTCTCCTTTAACAGTTTTAAGTCAGGAAGGAATCTAGTATATAAAACAGAATAAAACTTAAAGCTACTTAAATTAACCTCATTTGATTAAGATTGAAAACAAACAATAGAAAAATACGTTTTTTTTTAATATTCGTAGGAATTATCAAAGTTTATTAATGACTTTTCTAACAAGCCCTAACAAAGTTGTACGAATTTCCATCTTGAAATTTCAGTTCAGCAAAACTGCAACTTGCATTGCACCACAAAATTAAGAAAAAGACAGGAAATAGCATGTTAAGATATTATATTTTAAAGGTTTTCTCATCATCATTTAGTAAATAAGAACCAAAACATAATCTGTCACATAAAATTACAAAATGCATTAAAACTGACATCGTTAATTTATATCTCGCTACCGTTTGACAGGAAGTATTAAGGTACTGTCAAACTGGTTCAAAAAAACCATGGGAACCAATTATCATTAGATAGTTTCCCATAGCGATATCATCATTATTCATCATCATTCTTACGTGATACTATGTAATTTCCGTCTGATAGCACGTGATGTAAAAAATGGTGTGATCTCGGAGTAAGGAATGATGAGCGGAGATGCCATAATGCGGGTAGGTCAAGCTTCTTCTAGGTCAAATTCGTATCGTGAGCATACCAAAGCGATCAATTATGAGCGAACTGACGAGACGTTCGGGTTCTTTGAGTTATCAGTCAACGATTTTTGGTATTACAAAAAAACGGTTGGGCCCAAAGAAGGCATATACCTAAGGGCTAAAAAGGGTGAAAACAGTAACGTCCCTCGTCCTCCGCTCACCCGCATTTTGGCGCGCTACTTTCTCAGGCGATTTTCTGTTATGGCATCTCCGCTAGTCATTTTGTTCTCCGTAGTTGTGATGGTATCATTAGAATACTTTCCTAAAGTGTGATTGGTACCTTTCTCGGTAATTTGGCGAGAGGTGATAAAATGATGTTAAATCGATTTAAAAGTGAGTGTTATGGGTACTTGTGAATTCATATTGTGACGTAACGTTTATGTTTTACGTTTTCCGCGATACAATAGGCAAAATGTTGTCGATGCTGTTTGATATGAATACAATATATTAATATTTCTAAGAACGTCAGTGCGATTTATCAAAGATCCTGGCCCAGAATCTAAGACATCTTTCGAGTGAGTAACGGCTATATAGGCTTATATAAAACTTAACAATACTGATGAAATTAAGATTTTATTTTATTCCTTTAGGGAAGACTGGTTTGATTAAAATTAATGGTTTTAAAACTTCTTCTTATGACGTCAAATGAATCCAGAAATAAAACAAAATATTTTACTTGTGACGCAAACGCATTTTTGATTTTTGTTCAAGATAAAAATAATGAATGAGTGGCAATTTAATGACGTAATAATGTGTATAATAAGTATAAGCATGATAACTGGGTAAAAATAGTGATTCTAATTTAGTTCTTCCGAAAAAATACTTGTCCAACATTAAAAATTCATTTACCTAGATAAAATGGCATTCTAAGTTGGGTATGGGGGTTTGTGACGTTACGTTTATGTAAAATTTGTACTTATTTGACGCATCTCAATATTCAATCGTGTTGTATTTTTCGATGTTATTTGTTGGTGGGAGAAAAGAAAAAAATACATGTACATTATTTTAGGAACGAGGATTATTTTAGGGTTATCTATACAAAAATACAAAATACAAAAAACCTATTATGCCATTTTTTTTGGGTTTCGTGTCTGGTGCCTATAATGGCAGAAATCCTAATAAATAACAGTCGCTCTAAGTTAGTATTTCTTCCGTTATCATGCAAATGTTGATAAAAGCCTTTTAGATAACTTGTTATTTTAAATCTAGAATTTTAAATTATTTTTGTGTACCCCGGTTATGTCATAATTAAGACAATTTATTGCTTTTTTAATTAATTCTTAAGTATTAATTTTCTTCTTCAATTAAGTTAATCATCTTCTACTAAATATATAATTAAATGTGGTTAATTTTTATCCTAGCTATTTATAAATTCTTAATTATTGTTACGTAAGCGAAAACTCGTTCTCTAAAATGTCACTTTTATATTAAATTATGGTTATGAGTTATTAAATCTGAGAGTAATTAGTATTTTTAAAAGCTATTGAAGCTTGGACACTGGTATGTTTTTATTTTGAAATTCTACAGTAATTATAGCGTCAATAAATAAAATGAATATCGCGACACGTTCACACACGACGCGGTCAGCCCATGGTAAGATACCTATTTATTAGCTTGTGTTATGGGTACTCACACAACTGATAATCTACCTACATGTACATACATAAGTAATATATACTTTTAAACATATTAAAACACCCAGACCACAGCCAACAAGCATTCTCATCACACAAACATGTTGCCTGTACAGGGAATCCAACCCGGGACCGGCAGTCCGGTATGGTGACCATAGCACCACCGAGGTTGCCTAAACATAGGGCTGCCATTTCGAATTTCGCCAAACCCGGACAAATATTAAAAAAACCCGGACATTTGGCGTAAATCGCATTTTTACCCCGGACGAGTCCGAATTTTTTTTTAACAAAACAATACCTAGTTTTTAATATTACTATTACTACTATTATGTATATACTTAAATTCAATGAGGTGCTTCCTTACATGGAACGTCAGAGCCATATCTAGCTCAAGTACCTAGTAGGTACCTAGTATTGAAAGATTATGACTTAATATTTCGAAGGTCATAAATAAGAAAGCTCATATGGAAACTAGGAGTTAGCTTCTTGTTAGTAATAGGACTTAAAACGGCGCTACCTTTTTGATAGGTTAGACAAAAAAATGTAGAAAAATACAAACAACCGTAAAGTGAAGTCGCCGAAAATTTTTGAGTTTTGGGTCACTAAAGCACCAAAACTTGTATAAAAAAAAAATCTGCAAAGTGTAGAAGCCGCGAGCGAAGCGAGCGCAAAATTTTTTGAACATTGGGATATTAAAGTAGCTAAACGTAAAAAAGATAGTGTCAAGAAAGGAAGCCGCGAGCGAAGCGAGCGCGAAAATTTTTGAGTTTTGGGACACTTCGACGTCTGCAGCCTGTGTGTCGATTGTAATTAAACTCGAAAGAAAAATGTCCGGGTTTTCCCCGGACACTTCTTGAAACCCCGCCCGGACGTCCCCCGGACGGCCTCCAAACGAGGACAAATCCGGGGAAACCCGGACGGATGGCAGCCCTACCTAAACAGTATGTTGAAGCTGGATGCAGGTCGCCTCCAACAGGTATCTGTGGAGATCTAAGGGAGAGGCCTATGTTCAGCAGTGGATGTGCTATGGCTGAGATGATGATGATGACACAGTATGTTCAAATATCTACCTTTAGTGAAAACATAAAACCATATTTTAAAACTAATACCGAATACCACGTTCTGGTTGATGATTCGAGAAATACTAGTTAAACACGTTTGCCAAACGACTTATTGCATATTTTTGATAATGTTTTATTATTATGCCATTACGTACGAATTTGACCTTTAGACCTTTTTCCTTGACCTACGTATGGTTATGGACCATCTTGCTATTTTATATAATACTAGCTTCTGCTAGCGGTTTCACCCGCATCCCGTGGGAACCTCGGCACGAACCCGGATAAAAAGTAGCCTATAGCCTTCCTCGATAAATGGGCTATATAACACTGAAAGACATTTTCAAATCGGACCAGTAGTTCCTAAGATTAGCGCGTTCAAGCAAACAAACAAACTCTTTAGCTTTATAATATTAGTATAGACTAGCCGTTTTGCCGCGGTTTCACCCGCGTTCCGTGGGAACTACTGCCCGTAAAGGGATAAAATATAGCCTGTTACTCGGGAAGAGTGTAGCTTTCCAACATAAAAATATATTTTCAAATCGGTTCAGTGCTTTCGAAGCCTTTACAAACAAAGCATGTTTGCACTTTATTAACAAAAAATTATATGAAAAACTAGAAACTCGAAATGTTGCGGTAACCGCAGCAGACGATTTTATTATTGATTTCGTTGATATATTATTATTGCAATCATTTTATATCATATATTAATTAGGTTTGGCCAATTCATCATCATCACACAGATATTTATGGAACAATGCGTGAAACCCCGAGACAAAGTTACATTTTTTTTTCTGATACATAGGTAACACATATAGATAAAATACATTTCAAAGAAATGAATTTGTTAAACATGACAAAGAAGGTATTACCTGATTAGTAGACAGCGGTATAAGTTTTTATGTAAAGTTACATAGAAACTAAACCCGTCTTCATACAAGTTTACGATGGCGCGGGAAAGCGAGCATGTCTTACTAGACTTGGTTTTACTTTATCACTTATCTCTTTATCAGTAAGTGCCTGATAACATGCTGTAATGCTTCTAAAGATATCATAATGTAATGAGCACTTAATTAATCATCACTTGCATACCTTTCACATGTATAATAGCTTCACAGGGTTATAGTTCTTCCAAGCGTATGTAATTTGCATCATTTTACTTGAAAGGAGTAAAATCAAAATCTATGTATTTTTATGACCCCTCCCGCTGTGAGTTAACAGCACCGCTCACCGTCGTGTTCCGTCGAAAGTCTTTTATGATGTACCAGGACCCAGCTATTGGAAATCTATGTGCTTACTGTGTAATATTGAATTTATTTAAAATGATGCGTCCACGCTTTGGGATTAAAGGTAAGCAATGAATGAAACCTCATCAGAAAAGTTTATTTTACTTTATTCACGAAAATCATAGGTACGTTTAATTTAAAATAAACCCACATACTACTGCACACTTTTACCTTTAAAACGTTTATTAGGTACAGGTACGGTAGACTGCACATCAGTGGTAACTGTCATGCACCTTAACTCAATAGTACTAAGTACGATTTTCCTATAAAACTGTTACCACTGACCCGAAGTTGACGTCCGGAAATTGTCACCATTCGCAAAGGATGAATGTCCTACTGACGTCAATCGAAGTCAAGCGGTTTTCCGTAATTTGTAGGTACTTTTTACAGGTAAGTGGTGTTAGGTAAGTAACCCAAAACAAAAATGTGAAAGACTGCCAAGTTCGATAATATGGGAATGCTTCGCCTATAAAAGAAGTGAGATCTGAATAAGTACCAAGTTCCATACACATACCTCAGTTAAAAATAGTTACTTTTTAATGATGTTACTTGGCAAGTTTTCATACACCTTGTTATAAACCTACTAAACGCAATGAATCAAGTATTTAATTTTCTATTAAAACTTGCCAAGTAATCATCATTAAAAAGTAACTATTTTTAACTGAGGTATGTGTATGGAACTTGGTACTTATTCAGATCTCACTTCTTTTATAGGCGAAGCATTCCCATATTATCGAACTTGGCAGTCTTTCACATTTTTGTTTTGGGTGGGATTTCATTTATTTTTGTAAGGTTGTTTATTTTATTTTTTTCTTATGATGAAGTTAGTTAAAGAAATGTCTCATTTATACTATCTTTTAGATTTTTTAATATGAACTATGTTTCTTACAAAGAAATGAACTAGATTAACTATGACTAGATTTACCAACTGACTGACATGACATGTTATCATATATTATGTTCGTGGATCAAAGTTACACATTCGTTATTTTCGAAAGTGATTCACACTTGGCCGTTTTCAGATTTTTACTTTACTTTGACTAAATACAAACCTTTGAACCATTCGAAGATATATTATATAAATATAGATAAATTTAGTTCGTTTTAGTTCCTTAGGGGTATAAATTTACACCGGGTATAAAACACCTTCATTATTTTGAAACCGACTCACACTTGGCCATTTTCAGATTTTTCCCTTTACCTTGACATAAAGACCTACCTCCATGCCAAATTTCAAGTCAATACGACCATTGGAAGTGGTCTAGGTTTTTGATGAGTGAGTCAGTGAATCAGTCAGTGAGTGTATAGTAAAAATAGCGATTTTCTGACGTCAATATCTCAAGACCTACAATAGGTATATTAATGAAATTTTGTATTTTAGATAAGTGAGGGGGTCTCAACAGATACTAGAAATTTGATATGCGTAAATAAAATAGATTTTGAGTTACAGGGGGGTCGAATTTGGCCCGAAATGGTTCGTGTAATATAACCCACGGCCGGTGTGTCGCTTTTTTTGCTCGAACTTGGCGGACACACTGCCGTGTGTCTAGATTTGCTTTTGATTTCATGCCTTTCGGATTTCTCGTTAGGTATTCTTGCACCCATATAGACTCGGGGCGTACTTCTGACGTTCTAATTTTAAAAACCTTTCATATAAATGCACCGAAAATAGGTAAGACAGCTGTTAAAATATAACAGACAATTTAAGTTACTTGTAATGATTAAGAATGCTACTTTTTAGAAGTAACGTTGAGCTTACATAAAGTCCTGGTTTCGATATCCCTGTTAGGGGTATTTAATAATTCGAAAATTCATTTTACGCTTTGCCCATTAATAACACAACATATCCCATATCCAAGTAAATACATAAAACCAACATTCAAAGACAGTACCTATAATTCAAGCCTTATACTTTGTGGTTGTAGGTACTTGACTTACCTCACATTTGCCTATATCTGAAGTAATACCCATATGAAACATAATAGCCATCTGACATAACCGTCGTCGGTAATAGCCATCGGTAATAGCTGTAACATATTACATAAAATGTAATGTATCGAAGAGCTTCGAGTCACGAGATGCGATCAATATCGTAACAATAAGAAAAGTGTATATTACAAATGGAAAGAAATACTATCCGCTTTTGCAATCGTAGAAATACTTAAGATTCTATGTTGATATATAGACAGATGATAAATTTTGTAAAAGTAGTAGCTGTTTCCCCGCGGTTTGCTTGACAAAATGTAGCCTATGTTACTCAGGAATGCTCTAGTTAATCAACAGTGAAAGAATTTACGAATGGATTCAGGAATTTAGGAGCCTTTATGGTACAAACTACCAGTCTGATGTTTACTTTTTATTATATTATTAAGATTAAGAAGACCCTAGTTATGAGCCTTTTGACCAGGGCGTCCTTCGTATAGTACTAGCTAATTTTGGAATCGGTCCAGTATTTACGGAGATTATCCATTACATACATGTAAACTTTAAACAAATTGGTACCACATAATATATACTATTATTGTTAGCTTGTATTGAGCTTTTTCGTGACAATATACAATATTATATCTTAGATCCGTATGTCGATCTTTGTAAAACAAAAGACATGCAAATGAGACATTTAAGCTTGTCCAGTCTTTTGTATTAGACCAGTTTCTTTTAAATTATTGTGTGATAATGTCTGTGACTCATGGATGTAAAATATTATCCGGTAGAGTATTTGACACTTCAAATAGGAGTGATTATGATAATGACGTACCATACCTATTACAGTTCGTTCCAAAGTTGGCTGCAGGTACAAGATTCTTCACAATAATTAAAAATGTAGGTACGATTAAAAAACACTAGGACATCCCATATCATAGAACTATGCTGTTCTGAAGTCAACCTTGCGGTTTGCGCAATAGTCTTTGTTTAATTTATTATTTCCGTTGCGCTATCACTACTTCTTGTGGATTTCAATAACCGATTCAGTCCTTGTTTTGCGATTGGAGCTTCATATAAATAATGTCTCATTGAAAACGATGGATCGATTATTGAAATGCTCAGTTAATTGCCAACTTCATAGCTAACTAGATGCTGTATGAGTAAGAGGTACATTGAGCTCTCTGTATGAAATATTCCGATCATTACCACACTTTGCAGAATATTAGTAATAGTTGCAACGTTAGGTCATTATGTGGCTTACCACATAATTACAGGCGTTTCTACTTTACTCAGTTCAATGTTTTAACGTCTGGAGAGAAGAATAGATGTCGATAAACTCGGCCAAGTTTCTTGTTTGTGTAGTATTTGTGTTACTTTATTATAGGAAAGGGGAAAGTTAATAAGGTGATTTCATTATTTTAAAAAAATGCTGAAAAAAACTGAATGATGTTCATTTCATATTTTATTCTTGAACAAAAAATCTTTGACGCAAAACATGTTTAAAATAATACCTACTAATACGTTATTAAAGTTAAAATTAACTGATCAGTAGGTGGCATCGGAATATAATGATTAAATCAACTTGCATAATTTTATTAGACGATTATAATCAATCAACAGGTTTTGATTGATTGATTACCGTAGTCTAAACTTCGCACGGTTATTATTAGACTGGTCTCAGAACAAAAAACAATACTTGTTATCTTTTTCTAAAAGCTTGAAAAAGATAAAGACAGAAATGTCTGAAATTCGGTTAACAAAAACATATTTGAAGTTGTCATAACTAGCCATACTATATCATCACTTTTATTTCAGAAATCATCATCAAATGACACCTCCCGCTGTGGGTGTAGAGTGATTGAGTGCCAGACTCTTACTGACTAAAGCCCACCACGTTCCTTCTTAAGACTTAACCAGGGCCGCGGTAACTTTTTCGAACAATTCCGCAGCCCCGGCAGGGTTTGGCTATAGTGGGCCCCACTGACTATTCATCATCACTGAAATACATTTTGAAAGAAAAATATAATCATAATAATAATGCCCTCCTAGCCGATTATCGGCTACGGAGGCTGTTTTCACGTAAGGAGATTAGATAAATGCGCAGGACATATTATAGAGCACAAGCATTTGCGCAGACACAGGTGCACTCACTATTCCATCACTCTCATAGCCCGATGGGGCGGCAATCCGACACGACCGGAAAGAGATCAGGCGTAAATATACGCATAGGAAAAATATACCAATATTATATACTTCATAGAAAATATATTATATACTTCTTTTTCCTTTGGTGAGACACTTCCCACAGTCATCGTCTGAGCAAGGAGGTTTTCCCATTTTGAGCTTCTTAGTACAAATCCTGCGTCAAGACGTTGTTTTGGAAGACAATAGGTCTTATTTCAAGGAACTGAATTACAGAGTTGGGAATTTTGGCTACTATATCTATATGTTGCCTATAAATGCTAAAAAGATGATGTAGAAGTAGGCACCTCTGAACTAAACTGATGTTTGACTGGTTTATAAGGAATCCCCGTGCAATAATATGCCTTCCATATTACTCACTTTAAAACCATGATTATATAAGTTGAATAAAATAGAAGTTTCGAGCCCTCCAGTCTTAAACTTATCTTGAGCATTTTAACAGATGACGGGATATAATTTTCTAAGGATTAGATTTATTTTAAACAATAAAGACTGTCAATCTAATCGTCACTCATTATTATCATAACTTTCCTTCATTACAAATAAGCCTACCCAACGTGTACAGTCAACTTCAGGCCAGTGGTAACAGTTTTATAGGAAAATCATACTTATTACTATTGAGTTAAGGTGCATGACAGTTACCACTGATGTGCGGTCTACTGTACCATATGCTTCTTCTCATCTTCAGTTTGATGCACGAAACTTTTCTCAGACCGTCGTCACTCCATTGTTTCAAGAGGTATATAATGTATCAATATTGTATTATTACTGTAAGATGGGACCTACATTTCACAGATATAATACGTATCGAGTAACGGATGTGAATGTGTATCTAATACGATTAATAGTGTTCATAGAACTGTCTATTACTTGAGGAAATATGATCCGTTTTGAGATCATTTGTTTTTCTTGTTAATCGAAGATTGCTTGGCTTGCTTGTTCCATACTGACGAAGCGAGATTTACTCAGATGAGAAAACACTTGTCATCATTTTTATCTATACTAATTACTTATAATCTGTACTAATATAATAAAGAGGAAACATTTGTTAGTTACCTAAGTATTACCAGCACCTAAACCGATTTGAAAAATTCTTGCATGTTGGAAAGCTAATAGTAATGTAGGCTATATTCTATATCCCAGAGTTTTACCCACTGGATAAGCTAGTTAGAAATAATTGCTTTATGGCCTTGAATAAGAGTTAGAAATGAATTGAGCTGCGCAAAGCTTTATTTACTATTTAACTAAATATTTATTTCAGCTTAAAAATATAAAAGACATTTGCTTTAAACATATAAATGAAATTAACAGCAAATGTCAATAAACCCTATACCAACACGTGTTGCAATCTGCACCCATATTAACCAAACAAAAGCTTATCACTCATTTCATTACATTCAAAACAATACTATCAGACGTACTCACAAACTTCCCTATACCTTTGACGTCATATGTTATCAAAACCACCATTATGGTAGAACTAGGTACATTCAATTAGTACTTTATCACCCCAGTTGAAATTATCGCGACATATCATGGGATATGACAAACAGCTATACCAGTTGTTTAATGAATAAACTGATAAGGGTTGTAAATACAGACGTACGTAACTGTGGTGACAAAGTTAAAATGGACTTTAATGTGATAGGAATATGATTTAATTTGGGGTGTTATGGGTATGGTGTTTGCGGTTGAGAGCACAAGGCTTCGTGGAATATTTTGCTGGTTACATTCCTCGCGTGTTTTGTTTTATGTTGGTGGTTTTTTCTTCTTTTGTAGATCAATGGTTTCGTGGAAGTGTTGATCGACATACTTTTAAGTAGCTCTTATGTTGTCTTAGTAGGAGATAACAGGCATCTAAGGCATCGGAAATCTCAGCTAGAAATCTTAATGCTTTCAGTCGGTCTTTGAAAGCGTTGTGTCATAAAAGTCAGTCTTATTTAGCACTCTTTAGGAGGAATTTTATTATGTACTTAAACGTAAATAAATACCGCTTTTATAATGTAGTTATTAAGTGTGTATATTGAGCAATCTATTATAGTTACATACTGCAATATTGGAAAGGTAATAGGTAAGAGAGTTACTGCAGAAATAGAATTACAAAACTCACTTATCACAACTTAATTTTATACCTTGCCAAGTTTCAAACAGTTATAAATAGTCAATTTGCAGTTAAAAGACTCATAAAACTACGCATTCATAACTTTACGACTAACAGTTACAGCCAAGTTATTAATTCATTATTAAAAAGATAAATTTAACTAACGAGGTTGAAGGAAATATAAAAACAATGAAATGCAATGTTTGCTACGCATTTCTTAATAGTCACCTTCATACACTATAAACTATGTGTGTAAAGTATATTGTTAGCTAATTAAGTAAGGTCATGTATAGAACTGAAAATAATGCTTTATTAGGAAACTTACTTCCGCGCGCGGCTTCGCCTGCGTAGAGTTCGGTTATATCGCGTTTCCAAAAGAATTCTTTAAAAGTCCGGGATAAAAACTATTCTATTTTCTTACTCAAGGTCAACTCTATCTCTGTACCACATTTTATTAAAATCAGTTCAGTAGTATAGACGTGAAAGCGTAACAGACAGACACATAGACAGACAGACAGAGTTACTTTCGCATTTATAATATTAGTAGGGATTTTACTAAGTTTTGATGAGGCATAATAAGTAAGTTTTATCTATGTTTTATTAAAATGCGTTTATAGTATTTCGAAGTTACGAGTAAATTAAGGAAAATGATCAAATGCAACTGAGAGACTATATTGAATTCTTTCACAATTCTTTATGATTAAGTATCTATATATTTAAAAGAAATAATAAGTAGTTTGCAAGTACACTTTGGTTAAGAAAGTTAAGTAAAGAAGATAGAATAAATCAATGTTATATTATGTACCTACCTACTATTTATTTAATAACTATGTATTCAAACATAAAACTTTACAAAGCAATTACGCAAAATTACAAAGACAATGAAAGTAAAACAAACAGCCTCCACTTTTAATTTTATTCCAGTGAAAATAATTAAAGTGGCACTTTCTAGAACATTCTAAGTTGGGAAAAGTTAATTTATTATGCACAGTTAGTTAGCGATAACCGAGTCTGTTCTCATATGAGTGTTACGGTTTCTAAACGAGTTAATGTCTTTTGTTCTTGATCTTGATATACGATTCTCGACCTTATTGCGAAGGATTAAGGTTTATGTGTTATGTGTGTTACCTATATATGTTTATGTTATTGTGTTAATTTATTACTGGGTAGGTGTTATTAAGTTATTATCAGTTTTAATAGTGTGAAATGTTTTTTGATTGATTGTTAATTTATAATCTTAATGGTTTGGTGGGTGGATCCGAAAATTAAGGCTTTTATAGAAAATATTCTATAACGATTTCGAATCTGCCTATAGTTTACTTTTGAAGAATTTAATCAAAAACTACGCATAGGTATGTAGATTAATACTAAATGAAGAAGATTAAAACAGTTTGATCCCGGAATTTCAGTTCACGTACTTAGATAATCGTCAATTCTGCATGGTTATTCTGATTAATGGCAACATATTGTGTGCTGGGTACCTATTTTATGCATCTATGAATAAATAGCAAAAGAAAAACAACTCTAGGAATTTCCGACATTACAGGATCTTGTAACTTCCGAATTAAAATAAATACATTCATGCATCACCTGCATATAATATAGAACTTCATAGAACTATTTAAATTAACTTCATTATTTTTGTTTCCTATAAGTATAGTCGCGGTTTTTATAAATATAATGGTTTTTTAAATAGTTATTTTAATAATAAATTAAAAGAAAACATTGTTAATAACACACGAGAAACATCTTAACTGGTCTTTAACCCTTCGCATGAAGATGTAATATCATACAATGTAAACATTACATTATTATACAGAATACACTACCTAAAGGTACATCTTGAATGCCAACTGCCGACTGCAACTGCTGACCGCACATGCCGCGGCTAAATTAAATCGGCCGCAGCTTCACTACTGGTTTTTATCTATGTATTTACATGAAACTATTTTGGATCGAAACTTTCTGTAGTCGTTCTCAGACATGGATTGCTTGGGGCTGTGGGATTGTTGGGGCTGCGGGATTGTTCGAAAGAGTTACCGCGGCCCTGGTACACAAAAGGCCTACGACGGAGCACGACGGTTTTTAGTCAGTAATAAGAGTCTGACACTACCTCACCGCTGCTAACCCACAGAGGGAGGGGTCAATTGATGATTTTTGACGTCGTTCAAAGATATGGATTGTTTTATGCAATCGCAGCATGTGCGATCGGCAGTTGCAGTCGGCAGCTAGCATTCAAAACGTAGCTTAATGTTTACGATTGTTTAAACATTTGAATACTAGAAATTGTTTTCAAACACTACGTGGCCTTCATTTGTTTTGATTCGTATATCTTATTATAACTTACATGACGAATTTATTCAAGTCTTTTTTAGATGTTTTTTTTCGTATTGAAATCGGCAAACAAAAAACAACTTCTTTTGGAAGCGCTATTGGATTATGTTCTTGTTTGATAGAAAAAACTGATGTCATTGGAATTTGATCGATGTTTTGATGTATGTGTTAAGAATAGCGTATTAAAAACTGTACCTATCTGTAATTCAAAAATCTTTTAAACTTTTACGCTTTCTAAACATAAGCTTTTTTGTAGATGAGAAAGCATTGTTTTTCTTTTCCAGATATTATTCATAGATTCCCCTCGGATAGTCGGATTTACCAATTTATTGATTGACGTAATACTATTTTTGTTCCTCTACTATGAAAGAGTAGTCGTAAAGAGTATTAGTATAATTCAGTTTAACCCGTTTAAATACCTCAAGTACATACAAGGGGTACCTATTTGTGGGTTAAACTTAGATAACATTAGAATAGGTATATCAATTATAATAATTAATTCGGCACTCAGCATTTATCTCTAATATATCAAACGTCATACATGTGTTTTGTAATTAAAAACCTATTAGCAAATAAATGAATGATTTATATGTTTTAATTTTTCAATTATCATGCTTTGTGGCCTGTGGGTGATGTCTGGCATATTATGTTATACGTATGGGATATTTTTATTTACCAGAAGTTAATATTTGCAACGTCATTCTTAAAAACATTACCTATTGAAATGCGTTCGTATTTAAATATCAAAGCTAACATAGCCGTGCTTAATATTAGTATTATTAACCTGGAAAGAGAATTAGACCATATTACTGTCCAAAAAACCAGTACCTATCAAATACAATAAAATTTCAATCAATGAAACGAATACCTTTATTTATCCACATACAGAAAACCAAATTGCATCATACAAAGTAACATAATATTAACCCATTGCGTGCCGCATGGAAACAACACGCTTGTGGTTGACATATATTTTAGATTTACTGCTAAAAATACACTAAAACCACAGACAATTGCGTCACAAATAATATTCAAATATACACTGTTTATTCATAACTTATATAGGGGAAATGTGGGAAATATTTTATATTTATATTTAATTCTAGTAAATTATCGCATGCTTTTTCTCAGCTGTCAATTATCATTATACCAAGAAAAATGGCTGAATTAAGAAGTTTCTACTTAATTAAGAACTTTCATTAATTAAATGTGTACTTTATGTCTGTTAAATCCCTGTCTCTTTCTTTCATTATTTAATATAAACTGTACCTATTACGTATTACAGCTAATTTTCAATCTCTCACATAATGTCTAGAATTTTCTTAACCCTCACCACACGTCATACACACATTTATCAGTCCAATTTACCCTTATCAGCTGTATCTAGGCCGTCAAGTCCTCTTGAAACTCCTCGCCTGAGCGCTCTTGTGGAAACACTTAGATTTTAACTGCAATTGCAAATGTTTCGAAATCATTTGTTTTACGATAGATAGAGGGTAATTGGCTTTTGTGAAATTCAGGTGGCATTTAATTGATGTTGCGTTTTTAATGACTGTTAGAAGATGTTAGGAGATTCTAGTGTCTTAAGAGACGTGTGGTATGTGATTGCGAATGGTCTTGTGAAAATGAATATCATTGTGTTAGAGTAAATTGCACTTTAATGTCTCTGGATTCCTTTCTTCTATTTTAAAAACTTATTTATTGTTATTACCAAATAATTTTGGATTCTATTTTTTACATTTTTGTGAGCCTTCAGAAAAAGAGACGAATCCAAAACAGATTTGATTATTGACAAACATTTTTGCATTGTCCCAGATTTTTTTACCAAAATAAACGCAGTGTATTGTAAAATGTCTTTCTATTGTTATTAACATCTTTATTATTGGTAACTGAAGCACGAATTGCTCTTTCAACCTTTAACTTGCATTCAGAAATATTTATATTGACCATAATGGTCTTATTACTGGTTGAATGATGGTGTTTTCGTGTCTGACTTTCGAACTTTATGCTGTTCCAATTGTGTGTACTTACTTGAGTTTCTCTTATACCTCGTCATTGATAGTTAAGCCATGTATTCACTGAGAAACAATTGTTTATAAACACTGTTTCAGAAACAATATCTACGTGTTTCTGAAACAGATAACTTTGTTTCAGAAACATATAATTTTGTTTCTGTGGACGATGTGGACGGCAGTTTCCGAAAAATTGTTCCTGTAAACATCTACGTGATGTTTCAGAAACTGTGTATCTGAAACTTTGTTTCCCAGTGAATACATGGCTGTAGGTAATTCTTTAATGTTCAAAGTTCAGTTTTAACCTACTCTTCTGGTTCATAAGCTTCGCAAAAAGTTATTGAAATTTCATAAATTATTATGCATAAGGTATTGAAATTGATGAATCAGATTGCATTAAGCAAAAAGTTGTTACCCGTATAGCCTCTCAGATCTATTTTTAGGTTTAATTGAGAAAAAAATCGGTTACTTTGGTTATCTTGACTGCTTAACTCACAGTGGGATTATGGAAATGTGGGACTGTAAGAATTATTGTTATTGTTTTTTTCGTATACTTTCTGGAAGAATACATACTTAAAGTCGTGAAAATTCATTTACAGTCCATTTTTATTTCCGTCAACAAGTTCATCAAAAATACAGTAGTACTTAATAAGTGCATAAAAAACATTTTAATTGCAATAAAAAATCTTCTTTTACAGTACTTAATGGTACATTAAGTATGAATACGAGGCATTTAATTAATCTTGCGCAATTCCGAAATACGTCATAGTTTTTACGAGCTTACATGCGTGTTGAATGCAATTCGTTGCACTACGCAAGTTGTAAGGCGGATACCTACCTACGTATAAGTACTTACTGAGATAACACGCACCGTGGTTGATGGGCCCGTTGCTAAGGCTGGGTGTACACTTCGAAGTTTACACTGCCTGTACGACATCCCGCCCACATGAAATCAGACACGCGGGCGTGCTCGTTTGTATGTTCATGAGTGGGGCAGATGTCACTAAAGAAAAGCTACTGGATGTTTAGTGACCCACTGTAGTAGACTAGTTTTGTACCTAAGCCAATATGGTACCTATATAAAACAATAGAATATATATTGTGTTTCGTATGGATCCAATACACTATTAAACAATAGAAAATATAGTGTCTCATATCGATCCACGTTTTCGGTAGCCCAGATAACTGGCTTTAAGTTTTACTGCCCTAACTGATATTCTGTCTGGAAGACAATAAGGCAGAGCTATGAGCCACACATTTTTTCTATACTTACTAAAATATATCGAGTTTTGCATTTTTTCTTGCAAAACTCGATATATTTTAGTGAGCAGCACACTAAAATAAATACGCTGTAGGTTTAAATAGTGCACGGTAGTGTGAGATCCGTCTCACTATGACCTCAAGTTCCGTGGGTGAATGCACTAGTCACTAGGCATTTAGAACGTGCGAGATAATAATTTGATGAATAGATAGGTACACTTCGGTGCATTGAATCCGGGTCTAATATAAGAAGATCGATAAGTAAAAAAATAAAAAATAAACTTAAAATGTGTATCATATTTTGATAGATAAATAAATAAATCCCGGTGAAAAATTAAATTAATGTTAGTAGCTGGAATATATGAAAAACACAGTTATATTAGGTAGTACAGATAAAGGTTATGCTAAAAATGTTGAAATATTGCTTTGATAACATGAATAATTTCTATGTTGAGTAGTTAACTAGACAAGATTTTCTGCAAATAAACATAAACGAATATTGAGTGTGCAAAGGTCAGGTTTTTCCGGATTGAACTGGCTTTGCATTTAATGAGTTACAGAGCTCTCTGCATAAACCAAACCACTTCTCTAAACGGTCATGCATATTATGTACAGTCACATGCAAAAATATTATAACACAAAAATTAACATTTTTGAAAGATACTCCAATTAAGATGTAAAAATGCGATACATTTTAAAGTTAAATATTAAACAGTAAAATTAAATCAACTTACTTATTATATGTTAACAGAAACGACCTCAATAATTATTTATCGATTCTGTTAAGAAGATAATTTACCCATTATCAAATTACCCAAAGATATTATAACTAGCTTAAATACATAATGTGGTTGTATATTTTGCACGTGAGTGTACTGCTAAGTCTAACATAAATATTTGTTATTATTAGCAGTAAATAATGAGCAAATACTCATATACCACCCATGGTGCTTAAGAATTATAATAGACAGATAATTGCCTTTTGTACGTACTTATAATGATGCTCAATAATGCAAGGATCATTTAACTCTTCGTAATATCAAGTAATATGGGTTTTAGAATGACGAAATGATGACGAATATGTAGGTACCTTTGTTTGTTTAAAGTATTCTGGAAATCAGAAACATTCTGTCAATATAAATAGGTTTAGGTATAAGAAAACAATTAGGTATTATAGGAAAGTCATTTTCTTGTAAACTTATTAGGTAAAAATTCCAGTTAAGTTTTCTTTATTGACATATGTTACTGTTGCTATTTCATTAAATTCTTTCATATCTGTCCACTCCTTGGATTTAAAACAATTCAAATATATGCAAAGGCTTCTCAAAGACTAACTTTTACGTGCACTTTACTGCACTTCAGAGAAATGCGCTTGCAAACTGTAAGAAAATAAAATTTACATAACAAACGAAGAAAATTTCTAAACTTTCCTCAAGTTTTCACTGAACATAACAATGCTAAGTAAATATATTATTTAGTAAACAATATACAATTACATACAAATGCAATAAAAAATATTAATTATGAGTAGTTTTTCAACTGTGCTCGAAGCTTTCGGCACAAAATACATAGGTACAGAAGTCAATCTCATGTATGTACTTCACTTTTCATGCCTAAACTCGGCGGTCGCGCTAGGGTTGTCAACTTTTTTATGCGCATAAAACTAACGTGGTAGTGGTACTCGTATCTAATTATGTATTTATTGTTGAAAATAAAACAGGAGAAATGAAATATAAACCAATAGTAATAAAATATTTAATGTGGCATACAAGAGGTTGATAAACACTTTCAGCGGAAATTAGTTTGAACGAGATAGGTACCGAACTTTTTCAGAAACAAAATAATTTTGTTATTCATACATATATACCATAAAACACTATGTAAAACAAAGTACCTCTTTACTTGCGAAAAAATTTTTTTTGTATGTAATGGGTTGGTACAGTCCCTGATCTAAGCTTGCTTCTACCTACAGAAACCTTGAATGCGAGTCCGACTCGCACTTGACCGGTTTTATTTCGTCTACCTTACACAACATACTCTCGCCATGATCACAAAAATGTATTAACTCCTACTACCTAGTAATAATCTTTGAGGGTAGGTAGGCAGGTTCGCCTGGGTCGACACTCATCATCATCATCATCATCATCAGCCTATCGGGGCGCTTACCTTCCCACCTAATTGTACCTACTGCGTTTATTAAACGAATCATCGAAATATGAGAAAATAACATACTATAGGTACTATAGGTACATTACATACCTACTATAGGTACTTACCTCTCTGAATCAACCGGCAGGCTAAAAAACGACAGTTCACTGTTTATTTTTGTATTAAAACAACCGTCCACTGAACAATTATAATACGACTTTTTTTGTTGCTCCATTATTACTTTTTCTTTTGTTATTAAAATTTAAAATATTACAGTCAAAATACAGTTAGGAATCACAACGCGTGCGATAAACCTTGTGACGCGGGTATCTCAAGAAAACGACAGCCGCGCTCGCACTGTTTTGAGTTGTTTTGAGACAGCGCGTCTGTGAACACGCACACATAGACACCTATGTCTGCGTGACTCGAACGCGCTTTGTACGTAGATTGACTTCTGTACCTATTTATTTTGTGCTTTCGGGCTGTAAAAACACAAACCAGTTACAACTGGTTATAAAATTAAATCGTCAAAGAAAACGGATTGATTGATTAATAAGTCCACCTTTGTTTGTACTCTGCACATGACGATTTGAACTTTAAACATGGTATAAAAAGTAATAAAATGATATACATAAGTAGAGACAATTGAGCTCCAAGTCTGTTCAAAGTTAAAGCTAGATTTACACTAACTTTGTACCTAATATGACGTGATCTACGTATAATGATCTTTGTATTCCTTTTGTAATCACGAGGCAGCTAAGTTTATGTTAGTAATCTGAGGTATAGGTACAAACTATCTAGTAGCTGCAAAGTTTGATACAGACTCGCTTAGAATATTTCAGCAACCGGGGACTCCATTGCCGTGTCTTATTGTGTATTGCAGTATAAATTCTTATGTAACCTGAAATGTATGCTTGTGTTTGTCAATGTAGTCGTGTGCGTATGTAAAAATGTATTAGGGCGTTACCTCGCATCCCGCTCGTAAGTTGTCAGTCAGTCTTTTGAGCACAATTTTACGACTTGGAGATTTGTTCCATTTAACCAGCTTTAAATGCTGTAAAATCCAATCGTGTTGTTTTGAATCTTGAGTTCTTACACTAACAGCTGATATCCAATACACACTACTACAAGATCATAGTCCACATACCGCAAGTCAAACATGTGCAGTCAGCTCATTTTCTTGTACCGCTAGTTCAACATTCTCAGAACATCGATTTGTTGCGCATTGCAGCGGTGATTTGATTTCAAAGCTGTCTGTTTTACACAAATAGTTTCTAAATTGGATGTCTTGAAAGCTTCACGTGTTCGTATAAGTATTGTGTTGATTTTGTTTTGTTGTATTATTTGGCATTCTTCAATATTTTACACTTTTCTTATCAGAGTTCTATTTCTTTATTTTCATATTGTCTTTCAAATAGATCCTTCTTTCGTTTGTTTCATGTTTCAGATTGTTTCAAACCTATGTTTGCGACATAAACTAATTTCATTACTTAATAGTCAATAACGACATTAGACATGATGGGAAATCAGCTAACCCCTCCCGCTGTATACTTTAAGGAGTATACAATTTTTTCTGTCTATAAAGCACCTTTGTTTTATCTAGAGCCCTTTGCGTACCAAAGCAAAGCCATGGTAACTCTTCCTAACAAATCCTGCAGTAAACTACACTATACAATATAAACAAGTTGTAGTACATTTAAAACTACATAACCTTAATATAAAAGGGCACTTCACGTCCATCGTCAGCGGTCAATCAAAACGAATTTGCTTGGAATTGTCTAAATTAAGCTATTTTGGTGCGTGTCGTATTGCCCTTACCGCGGCAAGGCTGCGTTTGACGTCACAGTTTGAGGACACGAGCGTCCGTGTGTGAATGGAGAACATATGGATGCGGCAGTTTATTAGGCCTATTATACGTACCTACTGATATTATAATTCTGCTTGGATGTTGGTTTGTAAAACTTTTACGGTACGAGTGATAGGGTGACATGGTTGTGCGGACAAATTGATCCTTACATGTAGGACAAATAGATGAGAAAGAGATATTGATATGTGTATGTAGATCTCGCCAAAGTTTTTTGCCGTCCCTGAACATTGGGTAAGTCTTTAATACTTACCATTATAGTATGGAGTAAGGATCACAGTCATGCATACACTTACACTGTGGTAGTCCTGTGTGCACTCGTGCTCCGAATTTAGTTGCAAACCGCCATAGTGCTTTGCTAGAACTGAACCCACGTAATCATAGACAATCGGGAAGCTAGTGACGCTGTGGGAACATGATGTATAATTTTTATCAGTTTCCCACACCAACCATGACATAATTATTAGGTACCTATATTTATCGGTGAAGTTGATGCATTATAGGTTTCCAAAGAATGTTGATGTTATAAGGAAGTGTTCGTTTGAAGTTAAGGCATTCGGGTTTTGAAAAAAATGTAAAAAAAAACGGTTTAAATTGTATTGAAACCTCACTTCCTAATATCAGAAAATCTTTATAAGAAGTACAAAGTCCGTTTTGAAATACAGTAGAATCCGGATATAACGACCTTCAAGGGACCGACGATACTATGTCGTACTAACCGGACGACGCACAAAACGGATGGATTATTTCTTAAGTACATAACTTAACTTGTACATACATACATAACTTACGAATACATATTATTATTATTATCTTCTTATATATAAAAATGAATTGATGTTCGTTAGTCTCACTAAAACTCGGGAATGGCTGGACCGAATTGGCTTATTTTGGTTTTAAAATGTTCGTAGAGGTCCAGGGAAGGTTTAAACGATACGAAGTTTGTTGGGTCAGCTAGTCTTCTTATATATAAAAATGAATTGCTGTTCGTTAGTCTGACTAAAACTCCGGAATGGCTGGACCGATTGGGCTTATTTTGGTTTTAGAATGTTTGTAGAGATACGAACGCGGGGTGGGAGTGCGAACAAAACATTGCGCGTGTGTCGTTTTAACCGGACGTATTATAATAAATATTGGTCGCTATAAGCAGTTGGTCGCTTAAACCGGAGTCGCACTAAACGGTTATATTGTCTTAGTACCTATATGCGAAACCTAACTTGAGTAAAGATTATAGTCGCTAAAACCGATTAGTCGTTATAAGCGAAGTCGTTATATATGAATTCTACTGTATGTAGGTTTGTACCTCAGCATCTATTTACATATTCGAAACTCCGAGTAAATTATGATTGCCCATTTAAAACTGAAATAATTACTTAAAAGAATGTTAATTGTTGAATTTTCGTTGAGTTCCAACTTTTTTTATTTACCTAAAGAAAAGTAATTGGTTTCCACAATTTGTTTTCATAAAATTCAAAAAAGGAATTGTCGGTTCTTGTACGGTAGACCGCACATCAGTGGTAACTGTCATGCACCTTAACTCAATAGAAATAAGTACGATTTTCCTATAAAACTGTTACCACTGATCTGATGTTGACTGTACTTACTGCTTTTTCGCATTTTGATTTCCTTCTTGAATTATATTACGTTTCTTTTTTTGTAAATGTAAAGGTGTAACAAAGTCTTATATGCTAATTTAGTTTTTTTGAATATGGAAAGCTGGCAAACGAAGGAAAAGATGGATTGATGAAGTGGATGTTAGTATGGTAGCTGACAGAGAGAAATAGAGGCAGATAAACGTTCCCAATAATTAACTTATAAACTGGGAAGGAAGAAGATTTGACTTAACCGCCAAAATCAATCGCCACTCCCATAAATTAGCCTAACATTAGTAAATAATATGCAAAAGATGCGCGTGCCACGATCAAACGCGATACACATCCCAATTAGCTGATAACAGTCGCATTTATGCAGGACATGATGTCTGTAGAATATTTGGTAGAGTTTGAGATGTTTCACGTATTATAGAAGGTTATTGTTGTGTTTTGGATTGTAATCAGGCATTATGTAAGCGGATAGTGTTACGAATTTGTATCTTAGTAATAGTGTTTACGTGAGACACGTGAAGACAAAATTAGGTGATGTGAACAAAGCACTACAAACTGCTGAATGTAAAATGATCACGTTTTAAAGAGTTTTGACATTGAATTAGAGACTGATAGTTAAAAGCATATTTTGTTTAGTTCTTTTGTCGGCGACAGTTCCTTTGTGACGACATGAGATTTGGAGCTTTTTTCGAAAAAGAGAGATTTGTGCCGTTGTTACTAAATTGCAAAATGTTCAGAGGTGTCAAAATTCCCTCAGAAAGGACTGCTTGTAACTGAAGATGAGTATACCTATAAAAGAAACTAATCAGTTTCTTTTTAATAGTCCCGGGACCGGTTAATTTCCTATGATTTTCTTATGGAAACCTTTATTTAGTTAGCTATCTCTATTTAGGTAGCTAATTAGTTTTATGACTTCAAAAACGGAATTGTCGGTTCTCATATTAACCTTTTTGAATTTCTATTTTCTTTTGAATCGCATTAAGTTCACCGTTTGTTATGTTTAGTGAATGTAAAGCTAAAACAATCAACGACAACATTTAACAAGCAATTAAAACGAACTCATGTTTATCTTCTCACTTACCGATAACAATCTTAATGAGGCGATGAGAAAAATCAATGCAATTACCTGTCATCAAACTACGCAGCAATCTATAGGTACTAATATTATAAAGTTGAAAAGTTTGTCTGTTCGTTTGTTTGTTTGCTTAAACGCGGTAATCTCAGGAATTACTGGACTGATTTGAAAAAATATTTCAGTGTAAAATAGCCCATTTATCGTGTCTGGCTTTAGGCTAGTCAGAAGTTCTCACGAAACGCGGGAGAAACCGCTGGCAGAAGCTAGTTTTATAAGCAAAAAAACTGGAATGTATAGCTATGATGAATGATCATTGTTACGAGTTGTTTCGCTGAAAAATATGAAAATACAGGAAGAAAATACGTCTGTTATTTTTGCTGTTCAATTGAAATTTAAGTGTATAGAGAAATCGATATTTGAGGCATTTGCTCGACTGTTGTTTTGTGGCAATCAACTAAGTGGAAATTCTAGGCGCAATGGAAAGTTTATAAGTATTGTGAAGAAAATTCTAGTGAACCAACTTAACTATCTAGAAATAACTGTAAATTTTTACTTTCTGGAAGTACTGAAAGGGATCAAAAAAACTATTTCAATTGCATGAAATTATGGCTTACCACATAATGCAATCTCCCGATTTTCTCTGGAGCAAACTGTCTACACGTGTCTTTCTAGTGATGGTGCAGAAAAACATCTACCTATTTTTCAGAACGTTTCAGGAATCCATTTTTGGACTAAGTTCCAAGTTATGCTAAGGAAGGAGTTATATCGTATTTCGGGAGTATTCCGAGGCGATAGCTCTTCCAGCACGAGTTACTATGCACATTTTCATTTACGTACTACATGGAAAGGAAAATCCTAGCATACCTATCTAGAAATTCCATATTTATTCAGAGCTTAGCTTCAAACAGATTAAAGTTATAAAAGGTGTTACGTTATTAAAACAAAATGTTTGCGCAGATTATGTATATTTTTATAGCACTATTGTTGTTAAGGCTTTGTTTACAAATAAAACTGTTAATTGTAGCGTTCTCTATAGAGTCATAATTATTATACAATCTGACGATTAATTAAACATTGAAAATCTTCTATATAATCTATCTAAGTCCTTATGTGCCCATTTTTTTTACAGAAGGATCTGGTGAAAAGTTAAAGTAAACGATTTAGATTGGTAAAAAAGTTATATTTGAATTTTCTAAATTCCATTCGATAATCGGAATTTGAGTTTTCAGATCAATAGGCATTTTACGTAAATAAAGCTATTGTTGTCTATAGAATAATGCTGTTTATGACAACTGCGAACAATCATTTTACAGTTATGTTTTGATGCAAGTTTTATAGAGCACATCTGCTTGTGTTTGCGAACCGATCATGTTTATCATAAAATATCTAATCAGTGCGCTATTGTTATTTATAATAATTATTATTTTGTATTGTTATATCGAAAAAAGGAATCCGCTATTAATTAACTTGCTGCGTGTATCAGAGCATGATGATAAAAACTGATTTTAAATCACACTTATTTTACGAAATAATTATCAGTATCCTGTTTTGTTTAAACATAAAATCCTAACTGACGTTTGTTTGTTCCAGATAAGGCTGAAATGTTCAATTGTTAAAACGGTTTTCGAGTACAGTTAAATTAGAACAAGGTCAGTGATATTTTTAATTAATATGAACCAATTACTACACGTTGCCAGTTGCCATATCCACACACAACATTAGTTGTGTGGTTATTTTTCCTTCGTTTTTTTAAGGCCACAAGGCCGATAATGTTTACAGTGACATGTAATAAATTAGGAGTAGGTACATGCTGGCACGTAAATTATTCTAATCTATTCATTTGGACTGAATTTGAATTTACGTAAATGCTAATCATTGGTCGGGAAATGTACTTATAAAAAATCCAATTAGGTTAAATTTTTTATATGATTTCCAGTAAAAATGCCGCGTGTCGACAACCGGCAACCGGCGGCGACCGAAGACTTCCGCCGCGTGCTGCGGGAAAAAGCACTGAACCACAGCCTGTTCTACTTGAAGCTGAGCGCAGGAGTCGCGCCCGAGCACAAGCGCGAGTCGCACGCGCACGCGCCGCGCAGGAGCAGCGGCAGTGAGGGCGCGCGCGCGCCGCCGACCGGCCGCGTCCCTCGACAGGCGCAGCCCCGCGTCTCCGAGCTCCTGCGCCGCTTCGAGCCCGGCCCGATGCAGTACCTCCGCCCGCCGCGGGCCTCCTCTCCACTCGAAGACATCTCGTCCTCGGACGACGACGACCGAGCGGCAGTCAGGCGCCGCAGTCGCGACCTCAGTGACGACTCCGCTGTCGAATTAGAGACGCGTCTGCGGAGGCACTCACATCCTAGGGATATCACGCCTCCGCCGGACACGATGTCACCGAGGCGAGAGAGGACGTTGATAGAGGCTCATGATGTGGAGTTGGGGCGAAGAAGTAGCGAGGGTTGTGAGATCAGAGGGCGATGCGTGAGGACCCCCAGCGTGGTGGTGAGCGACTACTCGGACGGGGTGGTGGCAGTGGGAGCCACGGAGGAGGAGGTCAACTGGCTGAGGTCCAGGTCCCTGTCTGCCGACTCCGCGTGCTCGTCCTGCTCCACGCTGTCCAGCCGCGAAGATGATGAGTTCGAGTCACCAACCCTGCCCAAAAAGGTGAGTTTTATTATATTTCTTTGTCTTTTTTCAGTGATATAAAAAAAGTTGGTTTTGAAAAAAGGCTCATTCAAAATTCAGTAGAAAGTTACGGAATTGCGATCGCAATTAATTATTTTCTATATTAAATGGCCTTTAATCTACCGGAAATAAATGCTTTAAATGAATTGGCATCGCTTAAGACGACTATGTGGATGACTTCGTTTTCATCATATAGAATGCATTCAACGAATTCAATTAAATTTATTGTTATTCAGATTGAAGACCCTCTTTGAATCCATTGGATGAACTTAAAGATAATGATTAATATTTACGTATTAATATTGCTCGGCAGTATTTTTTCAATCATTGACCCTTTAATACACAAAAAAAAGGAGTTTTCCTCATTTAACAAAGCTTTTTGTGACGTCAATGGTTTATTTTGATTTGCCTTAACTCGTTCAGTGCATCGAAAGTTAAATATTGGTATTTTTTGAGGATAATATGCGTTTTCCATGGAATGCCTAAGAACAATTTTGCCAACCATTTTTCCTTTGTTGTAATACATTATGTCCTGTGTTTACAACTTTCAAATATGACCATTCCAAGCATGTCCTTTTTTAAACTTCTCCAATTTTAAAATCTGCTACAAGTTTTAGTAACTTTTACCATAATGTAAAAGGAAGCTAACTTAACCTAGAATATTCAGATGTTATCAAGCTGCCATCAAATAAAAATAATTTATTGTCATGAATATTAAAATCTTGTTGTCTAATTAATAAGACTATGTTTAAATACATTTTCAAAATAATAAATAAAGTGAAAGAATACTTAATGTTGATCAAAACCGCGATTAAACATCTTGTTTATTATCTTAATGGTTTGTATATTTAATTAAGTTTTTACCATTTACATCCTTTTAACATTATTTTATGGACTGTAGCTCTCACCTTACCTACATAGCTAACAAGATTAAAAAGCCATCTAGAAAAAAAGAATAATAAATGGCCTATTATACAAAATTCTTTTCTAAACGGTAGTATCACCAGTCTCTGCTATATATACTGTAAATATAACAAACGTTTTTACAATGTATCTCAGTAGTCCGTCGCAGTCTTAACATTAATGTTTTTTGAAAAGAGTCTATGAAGTTTTTTCCATGAGATCAACTCCTCGGAACAGTGCAATTAGTTTGACGTTTCGAAAGAGTTTGTATAGGCCTATTTGAAATTAAAAAACATATGTAGGCATATAGAAAAAGAAATATAAGTTTTGTACGATCAAAATCAAGATTATCGTTCACATCTAAAACCACATGAGCACCAGCAAAAATGCCAATACGAGTACTTCAAATTGCTGTTTCATCGTTAGTTTTCATTCCCTATACCCTACATCTGACTATAATCCGTGCGTTACTGTTATTTGTATGTAAAACGGATGTCCACATCCGTCATTGTTATTTGTATATGGTAACTGGAGCGGGAACATATTAGTTACAGCGGTACGTAATCGACAATTGTTTTACATTGTTTGAGATCTGAACGCCTTTTGTATATGCATCGCCTTTCATGAGTTGACACCTGAGAAAACGGCTGCAGATACTCATTCATTCATTAGGTATACAGTCGATTTCAATACATCCAGTCTGTGTATATCGAATCTCTTGATTTTGCAAGAGTATGGTCCTGCATTTGAGAGCCCTATTTTTATGTAGACCACGATAACTTCACCTATACATATCAAAATTCTGAATATTGATAAAGATGCAATCCCTGGTCTAAACAATGGAATGATAAAAGTAAATGAAACTACTGAAGTAAAAAGCATAATACTCAATTAAGTAGAAACGTCATGTGATCTTAATAATGTCCGCATCGCAGCATTTAATTACTCTGCAAAATTAAGTGTGAAATTAAGGCCTGTTAAGACCACTATTCTCAGTATTTTTTCTCAAGACAATCAAATGAATAAGGAAGTATTTCAGAAAAAGAAAGTTTTATATTCATTTGAGAGAGTAATAAAAACTTTAAGCTCTCAATTTGTCACAGCCATCATTTTTTGATGAGTATTGTTCATGCGGGTCCATTCCTAAAGTAAGTATCCAATTTAATGTAGGCACGGGTTAGGATGATTTAATTTGTTTCCCCCTTTTATAAGGCATTTAATATTAAAAATGTGGGACGAAAGATAAGATTTATTATATCTGTAGTTATAACTGCCTTATATAAGTAATATTTGAATAAATTCATTAAAAACAAATTTCCATAACAAAAATTGAATTAGATTTCACATTAAGATCTTATCAATAGCTTCGATCATTATTTGTATTGAAATGCTCGATTCTAAGTCAGTTACACTCAATATATCTTCCTAACAAGGTCCCATTATAAAATAACAGGTAATTTGTATGTTAATTTAAGTTTTTAACTGCTACATAAAATTACCAACTATTATTTTAATGGGTGTTCCTCAAGGTTGCACTTTCGGCCCATTGTTATATTGTTACATTAACAGATCGTTAAAGTTATTACTGCTCATCTTAGTTTTCGTGGAAAATTGTGCAAAATGTGTAATTTTGGTATATTTCCACTTGTCATAAGATAAGTGAAGAGATGTTGACGTCAGTTGTTAATCTTATTTTCGAATTTTGTTCACTTTGATCTATTGTCTTGTTTTGTATATTTTTGTTTGAAATGGTTTCTTCAGCGTGGTGGTTAGGACTAATTTACCTATCGGCGTTATGATGCTCTCCAGCCAGTACCTAAAGAAGTGAGTTATGAGAATCATAATGAGTGTTGAAATACCTTTCTAAACTCCACTGAAGTGCACTCATCCTGTTTCTAATAGAAAGCGCGGTGGCTTCAATGCAGGCTCATAAAATATCATAATCATATTGATAGTCTAGACTGGACATTTCCCTTTCTTTAATCTCCAAGGCATTACGAACGGCCACTGAACTACTAAGCTTGTTTTACGATCAAACGCCAGACACATCATTCATATTAAACTATCATAATCAACATAACTTAAAAAATATGAATATTACGTCGACAGTCATAAAATTATATTGTTCATTATAATTTTGATTACGGTGCAAAAAATCTGACTTTGGCATTCTAGTTTTTGGATTGCCAGTTTTGGAGAGCCTCTATAAATTATGCATTCTAGGTATATCCTTTCTGAATAATTCAGAATTTAGATTTTTCTTATCTAGAATCTGATCTTGCATAAAAAATAATTCTATTTAGTGTCAGTGTCGTTACATCAGCATTTATATCTTAATTGGGAACAAAATAAATTAAATATTTAAATATAAAATAAAATGCTTTGAAAGTTTTGGTTTCATAGAAAAAAAAGTAGCATAGTCTAGAATTCATAGTAGCAGTATTTAAGAAATTCCCTTTTAAGAGACACACATTTTTTTAAAACAAACTTCTTTCTTAGTAACAGATCATTACTCCCTCGTACATCAAATACGAATGACCTTTCAGTGGCTAATTTTGGACGTGTCTTCAAACATTCTGGCTGTTTGACCCTAAACTGCCGAAATTATTTGAACACCCGTTTTGTGACGTCAATGGCGTCCGTGAGATGGCTTGTCACAAGGTTCTTTGGTCTGTCTTACTATTGTTTACTTTATTTTGTTTGTAAAGCTTTGACCTGTTTTAAATGGTTTTGATTGCATGGTTTAGTGATCTTCTTATTTGTCAGGTCTGTCTGTTTAAATCAATATTAGAACTAAAACAGTTATGCCTATTTCTGTTCCGATTGCGGTTGAGGTCCGCTCGTAATTCATCTAGTTTTTTTTTTGAACTTATGTTGAGCCAAAATTAAACTCAGTATTTGCAAATCCACACATTGAAAGTATGTACTACTAGGTATTTTAATATGAGTATGTTCAAACACACTTATAGTATATAGCAGAGTACCTAAGTCTATAGACAGATATTGCGGACGGGTTTTATGTTCGGATCTCTTCTCAGAAAAGGCATCAGGGTCTGTCAGCTTACGATTAATAGGAATGTTACATCTTGATATAATCTGTCTGCCTTCTATTTTCGAGTCACCACTACGAAAACAAAAGCCAGTCAGGATTTACAATGGCTATCTACAACAGTACTTCAATGGAGTTAACTGTTCCGTTGTATAGAATTATTAGATTCTGCTAGCAGTTTTCCACCTACATCTCATGAGAACTACTCCACACCTGGGTATTTTTTCAAAATCGTCCTTTAGTTTCTGAAATTAGCGCGTTTTAAGATACTCTTCAGCTTTATCATGTTAGTGTAGAGATTTACGTATTAATTTTTGTCGTTCCATCTCATATGAATTTTATGATATCTTATTCAATTAGCCCAGCTATATTGATCACCGTTAATTAGTTTTCGATGGCGCTACAGAACTTGTTATAGTTTTTATAATATTGACATTCTCATTAGTATCGACGTCAGTGATTTTGAATCGTGAGTCTCGTGTTTTTTTGTTTGATGTTTAAACTGTTTGTTTGCCTTTGTGTATTATGGCTTAACCTGTATTTGAAGAAGGAAATTGAGATGACCTCTTGGATTGTTATATTTTATAAGATGTGTCTTGACTGGGTATCTACTGGGCTTGGAGTTTCAGACTTCATTTAAGTTGTTAATTTTTCTCTTTCATTTTGCATAGATAATATTTTTTAATTTCCATAAATATCTCCACTTAATTAAAGTTCCTTTTGTTTCCCAACTTTCGCTTTTATTAAAAGCTATCCAAATGACAAAGATAAGAAAAGAATTTATGCAATTTATTTGTTTTTATTACGAAATGTTTTGGACATGAATATTTATGGTTAATTGATTGGAGAAAGAATGATAAAAATCAGAAATGCATTTTATGTAAGCTGATCTACGATAAGCGGATATATGATAATTACTGTGAACCAGATAAAGAAAATGGCATGGAAATAAAATAAATACGGTTACCGGACGATAATAAATTCTAGGCTTATTATTATTCGGTGCGAATTCAAATCGTTTCAGTCCACAATCCGCATGCATAAGTGAAAATTTAAAAGTTACGGCTCTGGTACACAAAGGGCTCTAGAGGGAACATGGTTGATTTTGTCATTAAGAGTCTGACACTACCCACAGCGGGAGGAGTCATTTGATGATTTCCCACCAAATATAAGTACATGCTTTATATTTATCTGAATAAAATTTTATGAAAAATTCCATAGTTTGTGTGTGTATTATGCACAAAACGGCATAAAATTCATTAGTCGCCCTACCATGCGATTTATATTTAGATATAAAACAACGTTTAACGACGATACGAACCATTAAAATAATATAACGATATCAATGACGTCGATACACTATACATTACTAAAGGTTATAAAAATCACATTAACGTTCTCACTTGCATGACGCCATATAAGATGATGCAAACAGTAGGTATGTTTATAAACCAGATCAAACAATAGGATCGGTTAAAGCCCATTATGGTTCACAAAAAACCCGCAACGTTTAGCCGACTTGCAAATAAATAGTCGAGCTGATTGTCGATACGTGGGTATATTAGAACAATGGCTTGTTATGATTGTCTCGTTTTCCGTCCGTAGTAAACTGATAGTTTTAATTTTTTTTATACCCCACCCATCATTGACGTCAATCGACCGGTTGCGGTTTGCATGTGTGAGTAAGCGTTGTACCAGGGCTGTCTTCAACCACAATGCGCTCGTGTGAAACAGTTATAAAATGCGTTATTTGTGTACTTAACTGCACTTGTGCAATACTTTATGGTAATACTGGACGTCATAAAGTGCGTACAACGTACGATGAGTACATAAATGGAAGTTTTTGCGCATTTTAATTAACATTGCGATATGTAAAATTTATTTATATTTGTAAGTTGAGATGCACGTGCGTTCCATATTAATCGGGGTATAATGCATAATTTATATACATAAATAATAGTCTGTGCAATTGAAATGACTCAACCATCAAACGTATTAAGTGCCTATATTATGCTTCCGTTATGACATCCCGTTTAGAGACATAAATCCCTATTCTATTTTACCTACATTGGATTTGACTCACTCTTCCGCATTCCTTTGGATTCCATTATAGTCCTTCTATATTCAAATACTTCTTTTGTTTTTGGGCCAGCCCTGGCAGGCTGGAGTAAGTGTCAAATCGCTTATATCCATACAGTCGTGTGTCTATATAAGCAGTTAAAATTTTGCGTGTGTGAGTGCTGCAGCGCCCGCGCATTGCATTCGTGTGAAGTTCAGAGGGAACAGATTCTTACTGCACTGTGAATACCATAATGCATAATATGGTGAAATATAGTAAATCATAACTGATGTCCTACGTTTTTTTTTATCCCAACCAAGCAAACTTTCCAAAAAGTAGGAGGTTCAAAAGTAAGATGTAATTCTTAAGTAATAGATGCAAACTTCGAGTAAAGATGTAACCAAAATTCAAGTAACTAAGTAAACGTCTTCCTAGTATATAATTTAGAGATCTGTACAAAACACAAAAATAAATAACGTACAATGTTTATTATGCCTAGCAAAACATTTCCTTAAAACATGACCGGCTACTTCAATAGAGCGGTACTTAACAATATTTTTTATTGAACATAATAAGCCAAGGTATGCAAAGATAAGGCTGCTTATCCGGCAATAAATTAAGCTGAGAGGACCTGTCAAAGACCAATTACTTGTATTATTCCAAAGTACCGACTTCCTCATTCCTTGTTCATCGTTTCTTTGTCTTTCCACCATGGTAGAAATTGTAAAGTTCAAGGGAAGCCACTTTTCCACTCGCTCCCAAGATACTCTTCAAGAAATTACTTTTGAAACCTGATTTTAAATGTCATTCGTACGAATAATCAATATGTTATCATTTACATAATTACTGCGGGTAGTGTGTGCGTTTTATTTTTATTTTTTACGCAGCTTTTGTACTTTCGAGAAGTTTTTATTCGAAAGAGTTACTATGACTTGCACGCATGTAAATAAGGCCGTATTCGCGAAACAAATGAATTTACATTATTCACGATTCGGAGTACAGAGAATTGATATAACAAAGAGATGACTGTTGTCGTTGAATGTTCTTGTTAGTTTGTAAACTATTTTGAATTTTATTTGAACTGTTTTCAGCTGTTTTGATTTCCAAAATACTATAATTTAAAATTTTAAAGGCCCTATGTTGAACAAGTTCATCGGTTTAAGCCCAAGAGTGCAAAGAGAGAGCGAAAATCAAGTTTGTTGAAAATGCTGACATTGGACTGAAACTTACTGCAAACACAAACAAAACTATGTATTATAGAAGAAGCATGCTAACCCCTAACATTTTAACCAAACTTGATTTATGTGTGTCCTTTTAAAACAGGTCGCTCAGGACTCTTTAGATACCCTTGCTTATATTTTCGAAATAAATTAAAAAGTAAAATTCCTTGTTCCAGATGATAAACGCTGATTGAGGGCCAGGACTCTTGAGCGACCTGCGAGCGCCGGCGGCTTTGGACCAACTGCACCTGGATCTAACTTGAATCTTTAGCTACATTCAAAGTTTCTAATGTATAGACTTTTTTAGAATACTGTCAGTGACTTCTCCTATTTGACGTTTGTAAGATATGGTTGTGGACAAGGAGCTTGTAGGTACAACTGGACGGTTCGATCAGTAACTCTTTCATATGTGTATATCATCTGGCAGAGGAAAAACAAATGAAGAGACAGCGAATTCGTGTGATCTATCTTCGAGACATCATGATAGGTGATCAAGCATTCCAGTTATATCTACAAGCTTCTTGGTTGTATGTCCTGTAGATTGCGCGGGAACGTTTTTCAGTGACATTGTCACTTTTTGAAAATGGAACTCTCAAAGACTCGGATAGGTATTAAAAACTTTTTTGTGTTATGATGCGTTAGTGCGTCGCGTCGTAGAATATTCTCGTTATAATAAATTGCCAGTTTCAAGAGATAAGCAAATTGAGAAACTAGATACTCGTTTCGTTAAAATTAAATTTAGACTTGTTTATTATTAATTTATTGTTGAAATGTTATCTTTTGTTGAGTTTCTACTTTTAAATATTCTCAAAAAGGAAATGCTTTCGTATCGATTTAGATAAACAGCGTATCGAATGTTACTAATATAAATAAATCGAGATATTTCTACAGACTTTTTTATAGATTCAGAATTATAATTATGAACTCAAATTAGGCCTGTAATTTAAATAATATTACTGTGAGTCTGTATTTATTTTGGTTCTGTAAAGTTCCTTCAATTTCTAGAAAAATATAAAAATGTTGCATTATTAGTATTATACCCATGGCTATGAAATAATATGCAGGCTTGTTAAATACCTGCATTGTAAGACCAAATATTTGTTTTTCCTATATTTTCTTGTTACGAATGTTATTTAAACCAATTAATTATGGCTTTATATTAAGAAGTAAAAGATTCCGACGAATTGAAAACCTACTTTTTGGGAAGTCGGTTAAAAAGCTTACTTGTACCATTCTCGTTTGAAGTGAAGAGACTATGGAGTGAACTATAAATTAATTACTAAGAGTTAAACGGAAAAATATTTATAAATTATAGTAAAATGTGAAAGAGGTTTTTTTTTCAAAATTGAATGTCCATACTTTGAGGAGTTTTATTTGCTATAAAAATTAAACCGAAAAAAAATGCACGTATTGTTCTAGGATTTTAAATAAAAATAAGTCTATTATTTATACACAAATATTGCGAACCCTGATGTTAAAGTTTTTCCTCTTTCCTTGTATATAACAATGTATCAACTTACCTTCCTATGATATTTACCTACGTGAAACGAAACGAACTTATGAAATTATTATTAGAAAAGCAATATTATGTTATTAGGTTTTGATTCTCATAATGTATAACAGTAATTACTATAGTCAGTTTTAATTTATTTTTATTGTTTTACCATAAAAGTATTACGCTGTAGAGTAGACTTGTCTTTTAACTTTTTTAAAATTAATTATTATTTCGTAACAATCAAGAATAACAAAGAATAGTAACATATCATTTACGTAGATTATTATTGTTTTCTAAAAAGTTAATATTTTTTCTTAAGTGATATTATTTATACCAAAATATCTTGCCTTATGAGATTATTTGAATAATTAGAAGTTTTTGATTAATACCTATACTGTAAAACATTCCGTAATTAAAAATTGCTACAATAAATTAAGTTATAAGTTTCAGTTATCGTTACTTTTTCAGTTGAATCTGTTTTTAATAAATAAATTATTGTTTAAGTTATTATATCCACATGTGAATGCTAAATAAAATTTATGCATTGTTTAATTCGTTTAAGTCATTTTAGTACCTAGAAATAAATGATTCTATTATCCTTCAATAATAGGGGCTCATTTTGATGTAACTTTTAGTTAGCAGTGATAGGTATACGATAACCGAATAATTAAAAAGGGTCAGTACCAATAATTCAAAAGTACAACGAAAGGTAATTATGTACCACAACTTATGTAAACAGTGCAAAATGCCCCTTTGAAATACAAATATCCATAAATCTACGACGCAGCTCACGAATTAGGTCACCGCTTAATGAATTAAATACAAAATCCTATCTTTATCCACCGACTTAGCGTTCAAAATCGATTACAGCAGATCAAAACTAATTTCCTTTGTTCGAAAGCCCTTTCCACACAATGACATAATAGCGCATGCGTGGATGACGCGCGAACTGACCTCGACTGCGGCACGTGGGAATGTTAGCTGTCTCCCTCTAACACCAGCTTTACTTATAGGGGAATTTCAAAAGCATTCGAAATAATTATATCCGTCTCGTTTCCGCGTTATGTTTCTTTTTTCCATGTAAAGGTCGTAGAAGGAACGTAGGTATTGTTGCTGGTTAGGTTAGAAATAATGGCTGTTCAATTTGAATTTAGCATGCAATTGGAATGATGTTGGATGAAATTAAACGTACTGTTGTGGTTTTTGTGTCAGATAAATAAAATGATAATTAATTTCAGTTTTATTTCAATCAGGTATTAAAAGCAAAGGACGTTCTATTTTGCTGCGGGATTGTTCGAAAGAGTTACCACGACCCTGGCACATGAAGGGCTTAG
The DNA here is from genome assembly GCF_030705265.1 of Helicoverpa armigera. Lineage (NCBI taxonomy): Eukaryota > Metazoa > Arthropoda > Insecta > Lepidoptera > Noctuidae > Helicoverpa > Helicoverpa armigera. Next base: position 8,367,430 of record NC_087135.1, on the reverse strand, counting down.
GAATAAACATGATGGGTTTTAGTCAGTTAGACATTCCCTCACGCTGCTAACCCACAGCAGGATGGGTAGTTTGATGATTTCTCATAAAAAAGGATGTTCCATTTCATAGAATACTGAAAATACTTGTGGATTTTACTGTGACCCTTCGCCATTTTCCTAGGCATATAGGTTTGGTCGATTTACAACAGTCATAACTACTTTCTCGTTAACTGTGTGACCAAGTATCAAGATTAATGGGCAAGATTTTGATCTTATCCATTGGGTTAAGTGGGCAGTTCCCCAAGGATAGGAAGGTACTTCATGCATTATGGGCAATGTAAAATACAGTCACCTTTTCCCCTTGAATTAACTAGATATTTACGATAAATAACTTTTAGTTTGCTCTGTTTTGATTAAAATAATAACTATCTATAAAAACGCTTAGTCTTATCAACAATAGTTGCATTTGCATCTGCGCTTACATCATGGGATGTAATTACATGAGCCGTGACGTGCGTGATGGTTTATAAATTATCTTATTGAGTTATAGTTATATGTTGTAAAGATTTATATGTGTGAGGATGATGTTACTCTAGATTAGTCTAGATAATGGATGGATTAAATGCAGCTTTACATGTTTGTAGTTGTAATAACAATATAACACTTGTGTCATCACACTCATCACTTGATGTCAAACTAAGTTGATTCAATGGTAATTTTGTGTCCTGCATAGCAAAAAATAAAAGAGGGAATACAAGATATTATTTTATTAGGTTCATTCGGAAATGCTGCAATTAAGAAGCCATATACTTATCGGGTGTGTCGTTCACAATAACATTAAATCATATCGCATATACTTTATGATATTCTATGGCGAATTGTAAAAAAAATAACCTAATCCATTCAGTGGTTTAACCACAGGATTAAATTTTCGTTTTTATAATTTACAACATCATGTGTAAAGCAGAGAAAAAGTTAGGAGTATCGTGTGTTTTGATCAGTTGACAGTTGTCAGTTTTCAAGGGAGAATTTCAGTTGTTTGTAATGACTGACTTTTATATGGTGTTCTAATTTTTGCACATTTTTATTCCATTTACTTTGTTTGAAAAAAACATTTTTTTATTTTTACGTATTTTTCTTTTATCTTTGTGTTAATCGACATATATTAACCAGTATATTAACGCATTTCATTTAATGTGATTATGAACGACACACCCGATATGTAGAAGTATAGGTACAATGCCTGAAAACTTGATAGCATCCGTTATGCACCTCTGAAAAATAGTCTGAAAAGCATCGGAAAAAAAAACAGACAGGCAGAGTACAAAATAAACAGCTTAACTGTTATAAAGTTAAGCATGAAACCTTATACACCGAAGTTTAGCGCCTGACGATATAGTTTAGCAAGTATCGTTCGAGTCAAGTCGATTCTGTTGCTTGACGATTTTGTGTAGGCGTTTAATTTAGTACATTTAGCGACAGAGCGAGAATGAGTGTGATTTAACTTCATGCTTAGTAAAATATAGGGCATGTTGGCTATCATTTGAACATCTTTCCCATCATTGGTTACGGATAGTTAGATGCCATTAAGTCTGGCATACCTAGAGAGAAGATAACAAAGGTCTGTCAAGTAGCCCAAATGAGGTAAGAAGGTCAAACAGGCCCTCCATGTAACAAACACTAATTAGGATGGAAGACGACCCCAAAATATGTAGTTGGAAAAGGGTTAGGCAGATGATGTTGGTCTGACAACATAATAGTTCTGACTACTAACCTGTAAAGATGCATGCAATAATTTTTCATCTGCCGGTATAAGTAAGTAGGAAAGCTCAGACAAATATGCTTAGTAGCTACCTAACTACCTACTACCTATATGTATCTACTTATCTAAAAGCTCCACAATAACCACTTTACCAAATACGGCTTCATCAGTTAAGCATGTCAAGCGGACTTAACCAATATATCAATGTTCGTCAAATTATCATTATTAACCGTTATAATTTGTGACAATTCTATAACATAAAGTATTATGACAGCTGGTGTCTGACTGCATTTCGATAATATGAGATGATCATCTGTAACTGTCATGGGTAGACTGTGTTTTGTTTTAAACAAATCGTTGCTTGCGGGTTTACTTGGGAAATATTTGAAGGCTTTGAAAAAGGAAACTAGTGTTATTTTAGAATTATTTTCTTTTAAGAAAGAGTAATGTTATGAATTAGCAATATGGTTGCGTAGAAGTAAAATAAACAAATAATTTCTACATTAAAATATAAATATTTTCTAAAACCAGATTACAGCAATGAATGTTTTTAAAGGTAAGCGCTTATTTTCAGCTTCAGAAGTATCTGCTCTAAATGAGATAATGGTTAATTTCATTATAACAATTAAAACACAATTAATATCATTAATTTTTCTACAAATAATGCAAAAACTCGGATGAATAATAGTTTCAAACGACATAAAAGCTGTTAATTCAATTAACCAAAAAAAGCGACTTCACATTTTCTAAACAACCTCTTTGGAAAATCATAGCGATTTCTCTCGTATTTCATATTAGGAGTTGAGCGTGCTAGAGAATACCAATGATCGATATTAGTCGAGTATCGATCGATTGAAATGAATCGATTTAAAACAATATTGGTGTGAGAGATATATGAGGTGTCAACGCGTGATTTATTTGTGTGCCTCCGACGATGTGGTTGCGCGTGAGTGTTGCTATCATAATGTGGAAACGGAGCTTTTAATATTTAGTTATGTCTCAAATATAATTTACAAAAAACTCATAGAACTGAAAATATATTAACGCCAGAACTTAAATGACTACTACAGCTTTGAAATAATAGGAACTAAGAGGCAATCAAAACCTACATAAGACTGAGCTCCATTTGGAGCATATGTGGGGAAAAAAATTCATTGTCATGGGTACGTATACCCCATTCCCCCTTATGTTAGGGTGAAAACTGTTTTTACTATTTATAACTACAAAACTAAATGAAATAAATGAGAAAAAAGCCTTCGCCGTATTAATGTCTTGAAAATAACCAAAACCAGAATATTTTGTTGATTTGAAGCTTTGTATGTACCTAGTAGTATCACTAGTATCTTTATAGAATGCATTTAGCAGACCCCTTTTCAAGATGAATATAAATAAATATTATTTAATAGATTTATGTGTTCATAACTTTGATCTATGGACGAACCTTAAAAGGGGTAAAAGATTAAACATAATCATAAATTTCCCTCAAGCTTACCGAAGTATTTCATTTAAAAACTCTATTATTAATTTGATAAATATTACGTTAGCTTATCTAGGTTCAACCTCCTTTTAGTACGAGTACATCCTAAGACATCATCATAATATATTTTCCATAAACTTACCCAACTACATAGTTCTGTTAGAAAATGCTATATTTTGATACATAAACTTTTGCTTTTCTCTGTTCAACAATAGTTATTTTCCTACTGAACGTTCCTTCTAGCCATAACAAGAATGAAATTAAGAACGGGTGTTTTTCATCAACTTATTTAATTTTAGAATGCAACAAACTCTTCAAAGGCATCTTTTAACGATGCGTTCAGTATTAAATCGAGATGACATCGCATTACGATTGTAATTCACCAACAACCAAGATGGATGCCTTCTCCCTTTAAATGGAACACTATAATAATCATAATGAATGAACCAAATTATAGCCGAAAGGTAATTGAAATAAATTGGGCGTCATTCTGATTGACATTAATTGCAATTATTATATGTGGTCTGTCAAAAAACGCTCATTACTTTGGATACGGTAGATTTTTATCGAGAAAGGGGCAGTTATTTATCAATTAACATTTATTTTTGAAATTGTTATGAAGTGCACGAGATTTTGGTGTGGAATAATCCACTGGTCATTGTACTATACTGTGTTTTTTGAAGAAACGAAAATTTTTGCTTTTGTTGCATCATTGACATCCGCAATTTATTAAGTAGGTTGAGGTCAGACACCACCTTAAAAATATTGCATGGAATGAGACAGTAAACAAGCAAATAATTTTCTAACTACTCCACTACAATCTTTCGACATCAAAATTCTGCGAAAATGGACGTATACTTAATATGCATTTTTTTCTTATAGTAGGTATTAGGCATATGTTATAAGATATAGTGAAGAGTCGAGTTAAGATTTTCTTGTAAAACAAAATACTGTCGCATGTCTAAAGATCATTATTCCTCGAACTGGTAGCAATAATATTTACTGAGAATAATTTATTGACGACCCAAACACACTCATCATTATGGCAGTCTTCTTAATTATTTAAATATGCATATTAACGACTTGAGTTTAAGGGCAACGAAAATGTAAACAAACAACATAAAATTACACAATAATCGAGAGTATTATATTTTTATGTAAATTGGACATAATGAAGATAACGTACAAAAAAATAATGGCGGTTTGATTTATGAGTAGGTTAAAAAAGAAATATCGTTATTTAATAAAGCCGTTTTCCCGCGATATCATCCGCGTCCTGTGGCAAATATTGCCCTTACCGTGATAAAATATAGTCCGTTACTCGGGAAGTACACTTTTCCCGAGTAGCTTTCCAACAATGCAATCATTTATCAAATTGGTTGAGTAGTTTTAGAGCCTTTACAAACAAAAATGTTTCCTCTTTATTATATGCATTAGTATAGATACCCAGTGCGGAGGTGATAACAATTGCCTCAAATATATAAACTCAACTTATGAAAAAAGTCGCATGTGAACTTTAAGTTTTAAATAGAAGATCCTGAAAGTGAAAATGTTACGTTAGCATGTAATTTTTACACTTACATAACTACTTATAGTTTGGGTTATCTGTCAATCTATATTATATGTTGATAGATATAGTTATAGGTACCTGTTTGCTACGCTTAATATAGTGCGTAAATCAAACACTTATTTTTAAACGTTTTTTGTTAATTATCAAACTTGTTTGTAATTCAAACAGTCTTAGATTATTTTATAAAAAGCATGAATAGTTAAAATGAGTATTTTTTAATTATGCGGTTTATTTGCCAGTTTTTGTAACTATATTATATAAAAGAAAAACTTAGTCGAATAATTAATGAAAATGATTACTTTTTTTATCTATCAGTAAGATGTACGACTGTTGTGAACGTTGTCTTGGGGTTGGCGATACTTGGAAATGATAGGTACCTACTTGAAAGAATTTAAAACATTTTGCGGAGTGAATAGGTTATAGTAGGTATATCGCATACATCAAGTACCAGGTTTCTCAGAAACGCTGATTTTCAGAAATTTGCTGGGAGCAAAATTAGGTAGGTATGTAATTAAGTACCTATCCACTTAATCGAAGAAATCTACATTACTTAAAATACATTAAGGAAATGTAGGTCAAACTCTTCATAAAAGCTCACACTATAGCTTTAAAGTGTCACCTCTACACGGATGCATCGGTACAGCATGTCAACCAAATTTAAACATTGTTAATTAACCGATTACCATCACTCAGTGTCACTCCAACACTAATTGAGAGCATCGATCAAACTAGTATTACTGTTACGATTTTACAGCGAGACAAGCCGTCCTGTCACGCACTCCCTATTCGCCAAAATCTTGCGATGTCTCGGTCCCACGACACACACTTATCTTAAATCATGAATTATCGGTCGCAGCCTGCTGGCAAACCGACTCACTACTATCTCGATTACTACGCCAGTAGTTGTACAACCCGTGGACCGCTTACACGCATTCGATTTACGCGATCAAATTCCGAATTTTATATTCGATTTATAAGTGATGTGTTGATGAATCGATTTGTAGTGCATTAATCGTGACAGTGTTGCGTTCATTCGTATTACATGTCAGTGCAGATAATCATAACCAGTGCTGTATTTGTGTTACATTTTAATGCAGATTGACGTAATGCAAGTTTGTGACATGTGAAGTAACTTAAAGGCTGATCGGTAAAGATATTGGTATTATTGCTATAACTTCGTGCCGTGATTTTATCTAGTCCACTGAGATTAAGCGTAAATCTATGTAAATGTTAGAAGTTGTTTTAATTTTGCGACATGATCAAACAAAAAATAATTGACGTCAAGCTTTTTTAAATCGATCATGGCATGTGATCGATAAATCAATTCGGATCGAAGGCGGAAAGGTCTAAAAAAGTAATAGGTTGGCATTCAATTGTTTACATGGAACAAAACAAACAACGTTTTATCTGTTTGATAATTGACCGCCTTTGCCGGTCGAATATCGAGAATGATTTTGATTGAAGTAATCTATGAATTGATCTTCGCACTAGCCGTGACGCTAATTGCCTCAAACGCTTATCGATATCACATCTTGATTATTTTAGATTAACGATGCATTTGAGATAATAGAACTCACATGCTTGTGAAGTGTGAATAAGATGAATCTCTTTTTAATTTATCGAAAGATACTTAATTATTATTGTTTTTTGCAATCACAAGCTTTCATTCCAAATGCACTAGATATGAAGCTTTAGAAATCTAAGTTAGGTACATTTACTTGAAATAAGAAAATTTGAAAAGTTTCTGACTCAAGCTACAATACGTCAGCATTTACGTCTTTTTTACGGAAATTTTACTACCATAGAAACTATAGTTGAAAATTGCTTAGACAAACAAAATATTGGTGTTGATTATTATAACAATGGTTCGTGATAAACGTACTCAGTCTAAAAAATAGAGACGTGAATACCAAAGATCATTCAATAATGACCGGCCTATGAGGAAAAAGATGAGGTTTCAATGATAAGTAGAAGAGAAAGGTTCGAGAATTTTAGTAAGCAGGTTACATGTACAGCAAACATTTAATAGTTCCAGAATCAATGAAAATAAAAATATCTTGCGATATTTAGATAGCGGGTTCAAATGACTCAAAAAAGGAAAACTTCGCCTAATATTCTTTTTAATAAAAAGGGTGTTTATGATTGTGCAATATACGACAAGCATAATAAAGCTTTTGATTAAGCCAGAGAACTACAGAAACTTAACAATTAACCGACAGAAAACAATCAAAGTATGACCTAACCAACAAAGCTTACTCTGTGTTGCCAACATGTTACAATTTACGTCACAAAGAAAATAAACAAGCTATAAAAATGGTGGTTTGTTGGCAACATAAACAAAGCATAGACAAGGTGGTGAACAGATGCCCTTTTAGAGAACGCGCAAACTATCAACTTTTAGTCGGCCGATAGCTGGCTTGGGCTCATAAATCAGTATGAAGATGAATGGAAGCACACACGTAACAACGATCAGGGGCTTGATTCTGCTAACTCAATAATGTGGCATGTGGAAAACAATTGAATCTCAATGGCAGTTTTAACTTAAGCGGTAATTCTGCTACTAATATAAGACCAATCGTATTCCAATGACATTTCATTGGTTTGCCATTGGTCTATAGGGTGGGTAGTCTGATAAAACTTCTGTAAAAACTTTGAATGAATTCACGATTTTCTAAAATTAGTTTTTTCCCCCCCAACAGGGAAAAAAGTCGGCCGACTATTTGATCTGCAGTTTGCGCATAGGCTTATACTGATGGAGTAGCGTGATGACGGGTAAATGGATACCAGAAGGTCTTGTGGTACCAACTTAATTAGAAGGATGAGCTATGACGATGGAATGTCTCTATGATGTCATTTTGGTTACGATTCTGTAAGCCTAGTGAGAGAGTTTTGAAAAGGAATTTTCATAGCCCATGCTTTATCCTAATATATTGCCAAATGACAGACTACGGAACAATAGTAAATATGGAACTTGTTAGTATGGTTAATTTATTACTAATTCATTTCAAGCATTTTACTAGGTAATAGAAACCAAATTAGTGTGACGCTGGGTGGGGCGTTTTACTACTCTGTAAATTAAAAGGTTCAATAGTGTAGGTAGATTCGAAGGTGAAGCCTCTATGCACAAGTTATAGATAACCATAGGAAGTTAAAGATCAACCAAAGCTACGATGAAAGCAGCCCAAAAAACCTGAGCAATATGACCCTGTTCAATAAAGCACAAAATAAAAGTATCAAAAGTATTTACAAAAATATTTATTTTTTCAAGGCAGCTTAAGTAGCTTCTTTGTAACTTAAAATTAAATGAGCACGTGTATATCTAAAATGAGATAGGCTTTTATCTAAACTGAAGTCTAAACAGCCGTCACAAATAGAGAACTGACTAATTTATCTTACCTAATTATAACATTGCCATCGGCTGAGTTATTGCTCAACAGACGCCATGACATTTATGTTCATTTAACACATGTACTAATACGAGATGACAGTAATTTCGAATTGTGTCGGTTTTCATTAGCAACGGTATGGTTTATTCCTCTGAGTTTTGGCTAATTAGTTGGGAGCAATTTGATAACCATAAAAAAAGAATTAACTTCTTTTTTGACTTCAATAAAAGGAGGTTATCATTTTTTATTCTTAGACCAAAGTAGGCGTGTTAAAAAATATGGATTGTATTTGTAGCTCCAAGGGAAAGCTTGTTAAGATGCGTTTCCTTGCACCAAATTAGACTCTAAGTTAAAATACTTATTAGCACAAGCACCCTTTCAGTATCGGAATGCTAAATCCTTACAATGCTAAAATAGAAGATTGAAATAATATTCGCCCTAACACAAGCACCCTTCAGCATACTAGTTCTTAGACCTTGACTACGAGAATAAGTAAAATGATTTAGAGTTATATAGGTACCTTAGAAAAGTACTTGCAGATTACTTAAGCTAATATCTTGTGAAAATAACAGAAATAGGTAGTATACAAAAAACATTCATCAATGGAAAAGCAGGACCTCCATTTACCTGACCACTCACACACACAGTAACACACGCACGCAATTATCCATATAATTACTTTACTTGACCCAATTATGGGTTAGCGAAAACATTCACGTGGTATTATTAATAATATAGAGTACACGCACGACTTGCATATAAATCATATGCAGAATATATGCGTTAGCCATTCAGACTGGTACAAGATATTATTTAATGCATTTGCACTGAATAAGGTTGGAGTGGAAGAAATCGTGCGTTTGTTTGTTTGCTGGTAAAGTGATATAGATATACGTATTTTTTAGAAATTGGTAGGGAAACGGTTTCAGTGAGATGATTTGATAATAAATGATTGAATACGATCCGAGAGTTTCTGCTGAGTGAACCTTTTGTCTATACAGAGTGAAGGGCAGTTTATATCCCAAATATTTCATCATAGTTATAAAGCTTAAGATAAAATTGTTATTTTAATCTAGTTTACAGCAATTTATTTCTCGATTAAATAAAATCTACGAATGGTATTTGGGTATTTCCTTCGAGACATCCACAAAAATGCAGTTTGTTGTTATTAAAACATGACAAAATACTACCTTATTTTTATACAAATATCAATAAGAGATGATCACCAGCTCCATAGTTCGAAAACAAAAAACGAGGAAAAACATCACCCAAAACAGAATTGCGTAGTTAATCCATGGTTGAATAAAATAAAATATTCATGAATACATAAACCTAACAATTGAATTAAAGTTTTTATCATGGCCCAGTAAGCGTGTCCTTATTACCATACTATATACTTATATACTTATTACATAACAAACTGAACCACAATAGATCGTAACCTTGTATTTCTAACTTATTAAGTACTAATAGAAAAACTTGGGCGCGATCGTATCTAAATGTTTCTATTATGTTTATTGAAATTAATGGCTTAATTTTCGGAGGTAAGCTCGGTAATTTAGGTGGTAAGTAAGAGTGGATTATTTAAATTTTATTTAAATGTAAACAATTGTTATTTTGGAACCGTTAATGCTCTGTCAATCCAAGTACTATATATGCAAATCTTTGTTTGTTGAGCTAACTAAATATCAGTACAATACCATTACTACTTAAGTATGATTTGTTCAGACCAATTGGGATATTTTGTATGAACATTGGTGGATTCGAGTGATGTTTTCAGGATCCTTAATTAGAACTACGTGAAGTGATATCCTCAAAAACGGGATTTCAGGTTGCAAAGAAATAATTCAAATAACTATACTTATAATCATAATTTCGAAATTGTTTAAAGTGACCAGTAGCCAGTAAACACCTCCAACAAAATAAAAAACAAATGAAGGCATAACTACATCCACTCTTGCGCATAAGATCGGATTCAGACAAGCGACAATGGCGTTAAGCCGCGTCGTTAGATCGACAGCTTAACACATTCTGTCCGTTCATGTTATACGGTACAACGCCTTACGTATCATATCGTATCAATGATACGTATGAGGAGAATGGAGATTGAAGGAGCTTTTAGGTGTTAGAGATACAGGTGGTTTGAAAAGATATTTTTAGACAGTTGGAATAGATCTAAGCATTTTGATAACTAAAAGTTTTCAATCAACCATTATAGTCGACGATAATGATCGGCACTTTTGACTTAGGTTCTTTGTTAATTTGTCTTGAGATTTAATCAGGGGATGTAACACTAGATCCATCACTGCAAAGAACGCGGAAATGTTTGATGTATAAAAGAGTTTAGGTACATGTCTCCAGTCCGTAGTGTTAGAGATTAGGATTTTTTTCAAAGCAAATTGAACTAGGTGCTAACAGTACCAGTTTTTTCACAACCATAATTATATATTCGCACATTGCATTATAACAATCTTGTCAACAATAGTTACACACCTATCTTCAAGGCCCCATTTGGGCGGAATATCTTAGAATTAATTACAATTGTTCTATAAATAAAAACAATGAAAATGGGCGTAATAAAATTCATTGACAGTTGTTGATTTATATCGTTTGCTATTCACGATAAATTATTTATAAGTACACTTGTATTTTATTCAGTTATTTTTAATTCCTAAAGAGGTAGGTATTACATTAGTGACTTGAATGGTAAACGGCGTATGTTTATGTTCAGTATGTGTGAAATATGCTGTATGTGTAATTTGTAAAAAATGGTGGGAAAAAATGGGAGAATTTGCACAAATCGAGTCGGGACGTAGGTTAGTTCTTATATTGGAAGTAGATTCAGGGATGGAATACAATACTGAGTGAAAAGCAAGTCACAAAACAGTCATGTAGAATATAGAGATTTACGCCTACAGCAAAAAAAACTGACTTTGTACGAAAATTTTAGAAAAATAGGGCTCTATGCAACCTTTTCATACAAAGATGGAGCTACAATACGTCAAGCTCAATATTCTTACGATTTGTAATATCTCTAATATCGCGGATCTACCACATTCTAACACAACCAACAACCAATTTAAATAATAACAACCAAACAAAATAACAACTCCATGCGCGAATGCATTCTGTCAGTCGTCGATACAAGTAAGTCAGTCTGACAGACAACAGACGGCTACAACGAGACGTATAGACGTAACCTTTGTTACTCGTATGTAGGGCTGCCATCTCGAATTTCCGGACAAACATTAAAGAAACCCGGACATTTGGCGTAAATCGCATTTTTTCCCCGAACGAGTACGATTTTTTTATTTAACAAATTACTACCTAATTTGTAATCCATTTAGGTACTATTAACATATACTTAAATTCAATGAGGTGCTTCCTTACATGAAAAGTGTCCTTCGTCTTCGTCGGGTTTTCCCCGGACACTTCTTGAAACCCCGCCCGTACGGCCCCCGGACGGTCTCCAAACGAGGACAAATCCGTCGAAACCCGGACGGATGGCAGCCCTACTTGTATGTAATAAGTTTATTAGCTATTCTGTTAATGATGATTGGTCCATCCATCATCGAGCGTTAAATTAGGTGTTTGTTTCTTGTTGTGTTTAATGCCAACACTTGAGCAGTCCATTTCGTGATTGTGATTGTATTTTTCTTTTTAAAACCAGTTGTCTATAGGTACATTTGCAAGTTCACATGTTATGTTTCTGTACATCACATTTTGCATATAGTCATACATAGGAATGAATTGAGAACCAACCAGATGATTTAGAGTCTAAGGAAATAAGGGCATAAATACTTAATCTTCTTTGCAAAATAAACTTTATCAAGTCTTTCGTTTGTTTCATCGAAAAGTTTTATGAAATTTCCTGTTTCGTGAATTTAATAAATAGCTTTTAAACTTACCCGAAAACGGGGGACGTTCTTAATTTTCATGTATCTGTATGAATTGTTTATAAACACTGTTCGGTACATTACACGGCTCGTATTCGGTATACCCATAGAAAATATCTAGGTTAGCGCCTCTCAATACATGGAAACGTGTCAAAAGTCAGGGTTGTAGTCATGTTGATGTTATCATCCAGGCGGGGTCAGGTATTCAATAGGAATTACAATGCGAGTTGGCAATTAGTTGGCAAAATGTTGAATAGTTCCTACCTTTGTAATGTGTATTTATTGTAAAACCTTTAGGACAGAACTTTTGATATTCAAGATGGAGTTACTTACTGTAAAGTTATTGATTTTCATGTCACTAAAGTGAATTGCGAGTTTTTTATTTTAAAAATAGAATAAGTGACGTCTTCCCAAGAAAAAGAAATAAGACATTTGACTTGGATATCAGTAAAGCATACTTAAATAAATTTAAACATTAAAATGAAATGTAAACATGATTTAATCTTCAAAACAGGCATACATTTATCATATTTTAACTACCAAAATGTTTGTAAATGAAAACAGAAACATATCTTTCTGTCTTCAACATTCGTTTAAGGAAAAGGCGTGCATATAAAATGCGTGTGACTTACGGGCTTTACAAGTTATAATATAAAATTCTGAATACACAATTATATTGCCAACCGACTTGTTACCGTGTAAACTGTCAAAACCACGTTGATAAGGTTATTCGTCGGCACTTTAGAACTCCGTTTTGAACCCAAAAATTATGATTTAATCGCAGTTCTGCCACTTGGTATGATGTTGAAGAATTTCAGTGGTAAAAGTGAAATGTTCACGAATATGTGTTATTTATTTACCGTTTTTATAAAACCAAACTTAAGTTAAGGAAAATTAACACGGAGAATTCGGCACTTTTTTTACGAAACTGCTCCCATTCTGATTGGTTGAAACTGTTTTTTTGATTACTTAATTTCAATCGAATAGAAGAGTATAAATAAATCATGCTTCAGCTAATCCAAAAAGCACTTTCAAATTCACTTCTGGTTTCCAATTTACACTGAAAAGGGGTCGTTAACTTAATTAAATATTGCCTCCAAGAGTGACCACATTTTGCACCTGGCTCTGCCTGAACCGCTATAGAAAGCCACAGTCTAACAACTAACAGTATATCATTTGGTACACTGCTGATGCACTTATAGATACCCTGAATTCCCTTAGCCGTTTAAGGCAATATCGTTAAGATAAGAACTGTCTACAATATTCATGCACAGTCCAACTGAGAGATTTACGAAAGATCCCCAGTGGGGGATCGTTCGTATCAACTTGCAACATTTCACTCAAATATCAATTTATGGGTGGTAGGGTTACCGTGTGGGATTGATTGGGTCGTATTTTTGTGTAGATATGCAGTAGATATCGACAATTGTGATAAAAGGTTTTGGTGATTAGGAATGTTAAGTAAGTTACGTATTAATTGATACGAGTATCAATCATTTTCAAATTCTCCAATATCTGTACCTGCAGCTGCTATCAGCTTTTTCGTAACACAAAAAGCCTTTGGTTAAAATACTAATCAAACTTATGTTTGGTATTTTGAGCATGTTATGTTCGTCCTTCCAAGTATCGCCATCCCTAACCAGGAGCGATACGGCGAACACGCTCCGATTATGATCTCCCCGAACCCATGATGTCTTCGTTAAAATTCTGCACATTGTATTGAAAGTTGCTGGCGATATTTACTGTACTCCCATTCCAACTGGCATTTCAAAAGGTCGGGTTGTTACATGGAGAACAAAATGACCAGCGGAGGTGCCATAACTGAAAATCCCCTGAGAAAGTAGCGCGCGGAAATGCGTTTGTAGCGGGGACGAGGAACATTACTGTCTTCACCCTTGAACGACTTCTTTGGACCCGAACATTTTTGCAATACCGAAAATCTTAGACAGGTGTATCAAAGAACCAGAAAGCCTCGCTAATTCACTCGTTACTGATCGTTTTGGTCATGCCCACCGTACCTATGTGACCCTTACTGAAAAAAATCCATCGTGTTCCTTCGTAGGCCGTTTATGTACCAGGAAAGATGAGCGGAGATGCCATAATGCAGGTAGGCAGGTTCTTCTAGGTCACAGGATCATGGCATCATGGCATCTCCGGTCATCTTTCCTTACTCCGTGGGTTGTTACCATTCATCATGAATGTACTCCAAACGGGACCGATGTTGTAAGTGGAATTTACGAGCATTTCATGATTTTTTGGCGTTGAAACTGACGTGAAATACGCTAGTTAGGAGATGAAAGTCGGTTGGATTTTCCAGCGGTAATGAATGGGTCGTTATTTGTAGGAGATATATGTTTATGATGAGTTGAAGTTCCAAGCACACTTGTTAGTATTTTATGCCATCAGTATTTTCTTAATAAAGTTCTTTATGGGTCTTATGGTTGTAAGTCAGATGGTAACATGTAGAAGTAGCAAGATTTTTAGTTGAGTATGTGCTCAAGACCAGCTAGGAAGAGATGGTCTTGATAGACGCTGATTTGAATTTCATGAACACACGAAGCATTGAATATTTGTTACACACAAGATAGTAAATAAGTGAGCCTGTGTGCGTACCCTAGGTACTTATAGACCACACACGATACCATAAATAAAGGCAATATCTTCATTGCCTTGTGTCCTACAAAACACAGACTCGGTATGTCCTTTTTTACAAACTTAAAGATTAGTTATTGAAGTGAATGTATGGCACTTGACGTATCCGTGCCGCCTATAGTCGGCTAGGCCGCCAAACAAAAACGCAAATACCTAGAAATTACTAACAATTAATTGATTTTCCACTGGCTGGGCTTAGATTCCGACATACGGGTTAGCAGACAGAGAGGTTTAGAAGTTCCACATTTAGAGAAAAATACGGTTAATAAAAGATTTCAACTAAAAACACTACGTATATTGTGACACCTGAAAGAAAATGCGGGAATGCACTTTAAATACATTTTAGAAATTATATTCAGATTTTTATAACAATTTTATACCGTACCTGAAAAGGTGCATGTTATATAGAAAATTAATCGGGTATTCTTTCACAGTATTTGTAGCATGGCAATCTTTTCAACACTACTTTTATTTCTCTATCGAATGATACCAAACGAACCTTCTTTACCTATATCCTCATTCCATTCATGTACCTCACCAGAAAATACCTGAGCGGTCTCCCACCGCGATGAGCGCATAAAAAATTCACTCGAATCGACAATAAATACAACGAACCAATAATTAAGCTACGGAGCAAGTCCTACTGAGAACTTATGAATACGGTAAACGGGAACCAAAACCAAATCATTTACTTAAAGACCAACTTAACTTGACCTGTCAAAATGGCGTTGCTTGTCAAGGAAATCACCGAATGTTTAACAAAATCCCATACATTTTCATAGTTCCATATTTTGCCATTTTGTTTTGTGAAATGGATCCGAAAAAGTTCTCTCGTAAGTTGCTTCGATTTTCAAGACATTAATTAACAAATTATTGAGAAGTTTTTTATAGGCAATACTGTAAATATAATGTTCAATTTGTGGGTACTTTCTCACGTTGTATTTTACTTTTGATTTATTTACGATGTTGAGCCAAAAATATTGATTCGATGAAGGATTTTAGTTTTTTTATTTTTATTAATTAGATCATAAATCCTGTCTACTCACTTTAAATAAGGGTATGTCGTATTTATAAATAACGAAAGATATTCTAAATTAGATTGAGATCAATTTTGCAATTTAGACAAATTGGTCCTAATTTTTAAGTATGTACACACAGCCTTAACAAATTCACAGAAAAACTGAATCCCATCAATTAACTCTCGAAAACATTTAAACATCACCGAATAAGTATCATAGCTATATTCGAGTTACAAACCAAAATGCCCAAATCCAGCCATTTAAGCTTCAACACTTAAAATTCTTGAGTTTTAAATTACAAAATAAAGCTATCAGTTTCTCGTATAAGGTAACAATATAAAGTAAAATGGTCTAAATAAGGTGAGGCTATAAATTCGGCTAATAAGGGCTTGGACAAATTGTAAGAATTATTTGGTTGATCGAATATTAATTGTGTGGGCGGGACTCTAAGTACTGAGGGCGTGGCTTATCTTTGTAATCGATTCTACATTTCACTGTTTGTTTGAGTATATTGGTGTTTTATAGGAATCAATAGTTTTGAAGGACTTGTAAAGGATTTACTAAAGTATTTATTTTGGTGGAACAAATGATAGGCAATAATGTAAAAAAAATATGTCATGTAATAACAATGTGTATTTGCAGTATTTCACAACATACATATAAAAATAAAATGTAGCTTTAAGTGAGACAAATAATTAGATACCTACTTAACAAGTCTCCATAAGATTCATGTCTCCTCGAGGCAGATGTTTAATAAAAAAATGTACACAAACAAGAAAAAAGATGCATTACAAAGTAGAATAAAAAATGTTACACAATTGTCATTTTTCATTCTCGATGACGGTGTTTAACTGACGCAAGCGTTAATGAGCATGCTATAATCATTCATTGTTGTTCACTGGACAAGTTTCTTAATGAGAAAATATTTTTTTATCCCATACTTAAGCTCTTCCTTGTTACTTTTACGTAGTAAGGTAATAACTAATTGAATTGTTATTGTTCATACATTAACGTCATAATGTTTATAGTTTTTTTAACACGCTTATATTGGCTTCACTTGTAACTAACTATGTATGTAAGGAAATCTTAGAATCTTAATTTGACCCACTTCCCGGTCTTCCATTAGGATGAAATTTTGCACTCTGAATTCTGATGACAATACATGACTAGCGTGTTTTTTACTTTTTAAAACTAACAGCTAGTTATTCTTACTCAATCACATCCTGGGAATACAACTTCCCGCAACTGACTACAATATAAAGGATGTCCTCTCTCAGTCTCCAACTTACCTCTTATATTATTATTTCTACGCGCTCTTTAAAGAGTGTCAGCAAACCAAAGGGCCAAGGCCTGCCTGGTTTGAAAGAGTTACCGCGGCACTGGTATATGGACATGGTAAAAAGATGTAAATGCCTTAAGAAAGAACTTGGTTGGATTTTTAATTCCCAATAAAAAAGGCTCTAGCTTATCAATATAGTGGTGTTTCTTTTAATACCAGGCTGTAATTAAATACCCAATAAAATTTATTTGTCTACTGACACTTGAACCATTTAAATGGCAATATAATAAATATTTCCCGTTACTTTGTTGATAGTGATAGCTAAGTGTTAACCAATTCTAGTATAAAGTCATAAATCTAAATAGTTTCGCGTAGGCTGGGCCGATAGTTTGTCAAATATTCAGGTTATCGGCTGCGTAATTAAAAAATGTTGTCTGTAGTAATTACGAGTAGATAAATAAACTATTATAAGCAAGAAGAATTTGCAAATAGATTAATTTAAAATGCTAATTTTTGGAAAGGATATTGATGAAAATTATGTAACAGCATTAGAAAAAAATGTGTAATTACTCCGCCTATTTCGGGATGTATAATGGACTTCAAATGTATGTTCACACAGGAAATTATTTAAAATATATTTTTTTAATTAACCAACCAAAAAGGTGATGGACAACATAAATTATTAGTTCCAATATAATTAGCTTCCTTAGATACTGAAAACTTTAAAAAAAATTTGATTTTGAATAAAAGAACGAGCATTGTCCAAACAACATGCTAACATTCAAAGATCAAGCAAGTCAAGTCAAGAATGCGTCGTATCATTCAGACATTCAGATTCAGAGCTTCAGACGTTGATGGTGTTATTTTTTCCCAGACTCGGTTATAGTGAACTTCAAAAAACTTCAATCAAAATTTTTTCCCAGTTTAAAAGCCGTCCACCTTCCAACCAAAATTCAAAGATTCAAAAAAAGAATGCGACCAAGAACTTAACAGAACATTACTGGAGTCAACGCTTGCACATAGCAACACAGTGCACATACCATGTACAGTTTTCGTCAAGAATGCGTCGTATCGATTCAGACGTTGATGGAGTGTAGTGTTGTTTTTTCCCAGAGTCTGTTATGGTGATACTGGTTGCAAGTGATTTGTTAGACTGCAGTGTCTTTGTGATCGAGTGGGTTAGGGTTGCCATTGGAGAAAATTAAATTATAGGGTTTATTTATTCTGCATCTAATCTAACGGCATTGAATACTGAAAATACAGTAATTTGGTGTCAAACGCCGTAATTATGTATGAAATGTAATACATAAATGAATCTTTTAAAGCAATCAATCAGCTACTGCAGAATAGACGATGCCCGCCCATACAGTTTTCAACTTTTAAAATAAAGGAGGTCTTGCACTCACTATTTGCTCTTCTTTGAAAATAATTCTGATAATATGAACAAGTTAAAAGAAAAATATCAAAGCTTTTCGTTCATTTTGTGTAGAGCAGTTTATCGCCGAGAAGGCCGAGAAAATATTATAAAAGCAAGAAAATCAACTTGCATTCACTTAAAATCTTGTGTTCACCAACCATGAATGCAGTATTAACATTTAACATTTAACGCTAACCCTAAAGTGATCCGAGCTTGTTTTGGTAAGGTTAGCTATGTGGTGAAATGTCCCAAGTTTTTGCGGGACAATTTGCAGATTTATTTATTTGATTGTATTGCTCGACGGTGCCTTTAAATGGGCGTTTTCAAGGCATTTGCAAACGTGCTGAGAATTTAAATGCTAGGGCCGCATGTTTGTATGTGGTACTTGGTTTATAAGAACTTATACAAATTGCCGAAGTTGGTCGGAAAAATTTAAAGGGTGGCATAACTTTACGCATCAAGAGTTGATGTACATAAGAGTTATCCAGAATGGATAGTAACGTTCGGAATTATGTGTGAAGGTTAAGATGTACAAGCATTTAAGGGACTAAGCATTCATGTTTAACCACTAGTAATAAAGTTTAAATATATAATATGTTTCTAGCAAGGAGCGTGAAGTATGTATGAACATACTTTTCAAAATTCACTGAGACTTTTTCCCAAAATTGGGTAGTTTGCATTTTCTGGAATGTTAAGGAGGCATACTTAAATACTCAATTTAGGGATCGAAGCAATTAAAAAAAATCATTGCAGAAACCTTCTGTATATATCTTGTTATGTGGCCCAATAGAAATATATTAAGACAAATTGCAGTAGCTTTATCAGCCATCTTAATAGAGCACTAAGCAATTATATTAATGTTTGTGTGTACGTTTGTTCGTGTGTCCATTTACAGGTGCGTGTCACTCTCTGCTTAGATGTGAAGGTAATTTAGGGTTCCTTAGAGAACCAGTTACAAAATGCTCTATTTAAACAAGACCTTTCCAGACACCCACACACTTTAATACACAAAGAAAACAATAAACGATAAATCTCCTCAGACAATAACGAACCACTTTCCAAAAACAATCATCCACCTACGGAACCCACTTAAAATAATTACACGTTTTAAAATTCGAATGATTAATACGGCTCACCCAAAAATTAATTAGTAGTAATGTATTTGCGTTCAGATAAGGTAATGTATACTGTAGTTTTATACACAGCCTGCCTAAGGCAAAACTTTACCGTTACGAGAGCCGCAAAAACGGTTGGTCGTGTTTATACGGTGGTTATTGATGTATGATGTTAATGATAGTGTAAAGTGATCTGAAGGTGGGTATTTAACTGTTTAGTTTTAGGATAGAGAGGATATATTAAGATCGTATTAGTAGACCGTGTCAGTTGACCATTAAAAATTGACCAGCTAGCGATTAAAGAGTTGTTTTTTGTCTCGCCACGCAAAAAATGCACTCAAATTGATGATTTGATTATTATCATTAGATGTAGTACATGCTTTTAATTATGTATGAGGCTGTTTGAATATTATAGATTGCCGAGGACTCTGCATAAAGTCAATACTTAGCCAGTAGCGTCTTGACAAGAATCTACAATAACAGCACTAGATCTTTTTTACATTAAACATTTTGTTTTAAGAGGAGTAATTTCTTAAAGTCTCAGTCTTAAAGAAATAAGCTTAGCGGTCCTGCTAATTATGAGGTCAAGGTAGCCATCGTCCTTTCTCAAGAATATTACGAAAAAATGTAACACCCTCGGTTTAAAGAGCAGAGCAATCACATAACGGGTGTCAAAAAACTGATTTAAGTATCTTAAAACTGTCCTCAACAAGTAATAAAACCACAGAGGAACGAAAGATAGCGGAGATGCCTTAAGGAAGGTAGGTCAGGCGCCTTCTTGTAGGTCAAGTTACGTACGGTGGGCGTGATCAGTAACTGGAACTAGCGAGGCGTTCGGGTTCCTTGATAAATCAAAACCAATATATCAAAGATTGTTCTTGTTTGAAAAGTGTTTAATTTAATTATTTCAGGCGAGTAGATAATGCCCATATAAAATATTTTATGCCATTTTAAAAACATTGGGCGGTTTCCATAGAGGGCGCGTAAGGGCGAAGCAAGTAACATTCCTCGTCCCCGAACACCCGGATTTTGGCGCGCTACATGGAGATTTTGCGTTATGACATCTTTGCTAGTCTTTATACTCCATGCAAAAAACTGATTTAAGCATCTTAAAACTGTCTACGATAAGTAATAACAGACTTTATAACCTCAAATTAACCGTTATAAGCTACAATGAAGTCTTAAAAGTAATGAATGTGCAGTAAAACGTAATTGCGTATCCTTACGGCCCTTTCACACGGCAGTCCTGTTTTTTGCAGGATACCGTTTTTTGCAGGATCCCGTTTGATCGCAAAAGATATTATATGATAGTGTTCACACGAGCAAACCGCATGCAGGATCCTGCAAAATGCTGTTACCGTCGATTTGTGCGATTCGGTTTTGTTACTTTAAACTGGATCGTTCGTCCAGTAAAAAGCGGAAATCCTGCAAAAACGGACGCTGTGTTCACACGTAGTTCAGTTTTGCAGGATACGGTAAAATGCCGGTCCCGCAAAACTGGACTGCCGTGTGAAAGGGCTGTTAATCCGAAGTGTAAAAGTTTTTTCCTTCTCAGCAACTTCGTAAATGTCAATGAGTTGTACTCATTTAATTTTATGATTGATATTAACTTTTAGTATGGTGTAGTGTTATTCAATTTTGTAGCCGTTTTTTTCTGGTTATTTTAAGAATGATGTTGTTGGTAGTTTATTTTGGGTTAATATTGTCGATGTTGTCAAGGCTTTTAGGGGAAAATCAATAGGTATATATGCGTGAAGAAAGAGTTTATTGATAAGCTGTTAAAAACCCACGCGTAATGAGAGTGCTAGTAGATATACTCATTTTTCAGTGTTGATACATGATAAGAATAAAAATCTAACTTACTAATTTCATGCACTGGTCACATCATTGCAAACAGGTACAAATTGCTTTAATACAAACATATTTGTTTTAATAAAAAAACTTCACACACCAAATGACATTTAAATACGCTAAATTGGGCCTTTTTAGAAATTGTCCTCGACTTAAATAATTAATTCCGCTGAAGTATCACAATATTTAATGTTGTCACTTGTCACAAATTACATAATTTACACCGAATAAATAAGAACTGGTTCAAACGTAATTAGCTGTGATTAATGCGGGGTAGCGCCACTTTCGAACGGTGTGAGTGGCGGTCTTAATGCAAAAGTGTTGTTTTTATTTTTAGGCAGTAACTTGCTTAATTATGTGAGAAAATTGCAATGCTTAAATATTGGTCTCATTATTTTTATTTATTTTGTAAATAAATTGGAGCTGGGTGTTTTATAATTTGGGTCTGCTTCTTTTGACACTAAAGTCAATATTCAAATAAAGTAAAGTTTTCGTAATTTATGAATTAAAATAATGAGTAATCTAAATCTCGATGAGTTTTTTGAAAACCTTTATTTTATTTAAGAAAACACAGAGCTGTTTCGGTTCAAGTACAAACTATTTCACTAAGCCGGTCTTCATAAGTTGCTTCTCTCATTTTTATAATTCACAAATTGGCCATTTATTACAACTTTATAACCTGACAATTTGGCTGAAATCAAAATAATAGCGTAATAACATTACTGACCTTCGGAGAATAATGTGAAAATTGCTTTTGTTTCAATATAATTTTGGGCACCCTAAAATGGTGTGTGTATAATTAATAATTTTATATAGGTACACAATTTTTCAGTGCAGTATAAAATTAACAACTGTATGGGGTAAATATATTGGAATTAAAATTACAGTTACATAGATGTTGTAAAATAAATAGGCTTACTAGTAGGTACACAGCACCAAAAGTTCCAAAAATAATAATTAATATTCAGAAACTCCTTTCGCAAATATTTTCGCAGATTAAACATCTGTGCTTTAATCGAATGCAAGTCGATTGTCGAAACGATTATGGCTGCAAGGGCGGTATCGATACGGACTTCATTAATTTATCACTTGTTTTCAATTCAATTCGAGAAATTGTTAATTGAATGAGAATTAAGAGCGTGTACGCTCGGCGCGCGATGTCAACTTTAGGTAATTCAACGCAAAAAACCGCGCAGACTAGCGTCGCGGCTGTGTGCGTGCCTATCATACTTCACGTATAGTCACACAAACCATTTTGATCCTTTCGAGTGAAATTGGTAGAACAAAAAATATATTATTTAGTAAATAGTTAATAGCGGGAAAATAGTGTAAATCTATGGATGTCTAAAATATAAAAGCATGAAAATAAGTCGTTAATACTTACACTCTTTTGCAAAAAAATCGGGCACCTATGAAAACCTTGGTTTTGAGGACTTTCTGTATATTACATACAATTTTCAACAGTACTAAATAGTCGACTGATGATTAATGACAATGTTAAGAGTTTCTGTATTTTAACCGATTTCAAAAAAAGAAAGGAGGAGGTTTCAATTAGATTGTTTTGTGATTGTTCTCGATTTCTCAAAGACGCCTGGACCGATTTGAAAAATTGATTGTTTATATGAATGGTCCAGTCCATCCAGACCGAAAATTTGTGGTCAAATAACAACAATTGCCGGAAAGCCAAATATTGGTGAAGAGCTTGGGTTTACCATTGCAAATAAAGTTTTAAGTTATCTATCCTATATGCTTCAAAAGTTATTCGAGATCAAAAGTCAAAATTTGGGTACATCCAAAATGAAAAAAAAATTATAGCTCGATTGGTAACAGACATCTGCAATAAGTGATTTCTAGCATAAGGAGTCCGCCATATTGGATTTAGACTCGCGACACATTTTTTTTCGAGTTATTCATAGCAAGCCCTTTCATTTGATACCCATATCGTAGGAATGCATTAAAAACATTTTTTTCTCCATCTTGGGTATACCGCCATATTGGATATAGAATCATACATTGTCATTAAAACTGAACATTCAAACAAAATTTCAACTCAATCGATAAAAAAAATATGCTTCAAAATTGAGCTTTAAATAAAATAGTAATGTATCAAGATTTGTTGGTCGCGCTTGAAATGTACTCTATTCTCGGTATCCACGGCAGAGGTTATTCACCCTACGCGATGTGACGGAGCGACACGTCCTCTCTGTGAAGCCTTGCGGCGGTCTGGTTTGAGTTGACTCGCGTGCAGCGTTTTATAGTAGTTTTTAAATAATTTATAAAAAAATAAAAACGAGAGATTAAATTATAATATAAAGTTTATGTTTTAAAGAAAGAGTTATATTACTATAGTAAATAATTGTTATATTAAATTAAGTGAGATAGATAGGTAAAAAAAGCATTTGAAATTCACAATTTTTCACATTGTTAAAATATTTTTTTCTGAAAGATAGAGACCTAAATCAAAAAATGTTTTCAACTAACTATATGCATGGGGATTTCGTCTATGAGTAAAAAAATAAATATGATTAGATTTGCCACTGTTTTCACATGAATTTAAGCTTCGAAATAGACGCTGAACGGGAATTTTATAAAACATCTGTTACGTTATAGGGGTTCTAAGTATTTAAACTACACAAATTGAAATTTATGTTCAATTAACTATATAGACAGTGAAATTACCTTGCGTTATTAAAAAATAACATAGTTATAGGATAAGTAGTTACTGAGAAACAGTGGTTTGAAAAGTACCATTTTAGGCCAAATGGCGCGCGGTTGACGTACACGCTCTTAATGGGAATGTATTTTTCTTATTTTTAATTGGAAAGCGAGAACTGAATTGCTTATTTACTTTTCGGTTATTACTGAGAAATATTGAGTTGGCTTTATAATTACACATTTAACGCGTTTTGGGTGCAATTTGAGTAAATTGTGCAGAAATTAAATATTTAAAAGTGCCGTAGAATCGTAGGATGGTAAGTTTCTTCCTTGAAAGTTCTGTGTTGCCTTTATTAACACGCTTAATATGATAAAAAAAACGCTTTGCCTGAACTTTCCTCTATATCTGTAGGTACATAACATCGCTGTTTGTCGTTGAATTTCAGCATTCTATTCTAGTTTCAGATCCATTTGTTCCGTAGGTATATTTTTATTAGCTTCCATTAGCATTGTTTAGTAGTTCAGTGATAATAGAACGCTAATGATTCGTGGGTAGAGTCGTCGTTTAACAATTAACCATTGAAGCAATATTTTTTAGTTTTGAGAGTCAGGCGATTTTTATGGGATCATGTAGGTAAAGTAGGCAGTGGCTATGGCTACCTATGTTGCACCTTACATAGGTACAAGCAGTATTTGAACACACCATCAATCATCATCAAATAAGGAGAGAACAGAAATTACCATTTACATAGAGTATTACATCAGACAAAAACTTTTGCAAATCCTTCAACTTTACACCACTGGTGATGACAGAATTAGTATCAGAATATACTACGATAAGTTACACATGAAAATAGAGCAAGCAACACAATTTACAACCAAGGAAACGTATTTAACCAACAGCTACACTAAGAAATATCTCATTGAACATTCGTTCTTCGTAAAACGAGCTTAGAATGTCGCAACCGACTGCGCGAAGTTACATCTAATTAAATATAATTAAGTGTTTTATTGGTCGGTCCACCGTTCCGCTGCGTGCCGATATAAGGTGTGAAATTATGCTCGTTTATGACCATATAATTGACCATAAGAAGTGCAATGACTTTTAATATTTTATTAAGCAACCCGCATTGAGTAAGCTTAACGATTGACACTCAATCCTTCGCTGTGTGAGAGGAGGCCTGTGCCCAGCAGTGGGACTATAAAAAGGCTGAATATGAATCGTGGTGTTGCCACACTCAAAGTCATTTTTTTATTCGATTTATGTTGCAAGTGTAGATATTTATTTTTAATTGACATGAAAAGCAACCTATTGTTAGCTAGAATTGCGTAGGTGGACCGTTCATTGTTTCGAAGAGATGCATTATTGCTATACATATGAAAGCCATCTGATGACATTATTTTATTTATCTCATCAATGATATTTATTTCCTAGAGCTCAGTTAAAAGCCCTGAATGTTCTGAAATCTACTTCAGTTATTTAAAAGTCCGTGGAACTTGCCAAATTATGACACATGCCACCTCCATATAAGCTGCAGATATATAAATTATTGTTCTTCGCCATCGCCGGTGGTCCCACGTGAATTATGCCCCAATGTCACGGACTACGTGATATGAAATGTTTGATACAATTGTATTACGTAATTTTGTATTTGTATTCAGGAGATGTAAATTGTACACACGTGTATGTTGGTATTTATGTGGTTTGTGATTTTATATGTGGGAAAATAATAAATAGAACTAACTGTTGTTTTTGTATAGGTGCTAATTAAATTACTGCCTCACTCTTTTTTATGGAAAACTACTTTTCAACAAAATCAGACAGGGTTGTTTGTTCTTCTCATCATCTAATTGTAGTGCATCGCCTTGGATTTTTGTTAATTTTGCATGGTGGTAGTTTAAAGTTCTGTGTTATATTTAAGTCTAGATCAGAGACTACTATCGTATACCTATTACCTATTTTCTTTTTATTTAGCGTTGGCAGTCGCATATTTATCTCTGTACGAACGTTCCCACATAAACATGTAACGAATTTTCGCAACACATTTGCTTACCAGTCCTATCAATTTGATAATCCAGTGCCATTTGATCAACATACTGGCTAAGTTATAACTTATAACTTACTTAAATGTAACTTAGCTGAGGTTAGGTACGATTAAGAATAATGCATCCAAGTTGCAACTCGTTTGATAGTTTGATTTGTAGCTCTATGAATAGGCCAATGAATATATGAATGTTTAGGTATTATGTACATAATTTTATGGTAGAGGATGTAGGCTGAGAAACGGTGTTTATGTAGATTCTATTATACAGATTGTATAAACATTACTGTCGGACGTGACGTGACATACCTACATATCACTACATAGTATACAACCAAGTTGCATTTTCTGTCCCTAAGTCCCTTTGTACGCTTAAATCTTCAAAACTACGCCACCGATTTTCATGCGGTTTTTTTTTATCAGATAGAGTGTTTCAAAAGGAAGGTTTATATGAACAATAACATACATCAAATAGTGGGGAAATACTGTTACGCAGTGCGAAACCGGAGCGGGTCGCTAGTTTATTTATAAGCCAATTCTCATATTTTTATGAACATGATAAAATTGATTAAATCATATCGTTTATTTTTTACAATACCATCAATTTACATATTTAAGGTTTTGTAATGCATATTCAGATCGTAGTTACTCCATAAAAATATCCTATTCGCACACAACCGTTTTCCACCACATCTTCACACGAAACTTTATCGAATTAAGTTAACCCTTTAAACAAATTGGTTCAAGTGTTTTTCCTTTCGTTCAATAAAT
Organism: Helicoverpa armigera; assembly: GCF_030705265.1. Taxonomy (NCBI): domain Eukaryota; kingdom Metazoa; phylum Arthropoda; class Insecta; order Lepidoptera; family Noctuidae; genus Helicoverpa; species Helicoverpa armigera. The sequence goes on along the minus strand of NC_087135.1, from coordinate 8,340,559 downwards.
ACATGTAAGTTGAATGATTAACAGAATAATATGGATGCTTCTGAGTAAAGGAATTAATTGGCAACCAGCACGTCAGCCATGCTGTGCGTTTCCCGTTATTAAAGTTTTTGTTTTTAAACTTAAATGGCTCTCTTTTAATGTTAGGATTTGCTACCAGTAACTGTAGGCTTTTGTATGATAAAGATTCGGTTAATATTGGTACAAATAGGTTCGATGTGTTTAAAAAAAAATCATTTTTTTCTTGGGGCATTTTCATGACTTTCATTTTTATTGTCACGTAAACGATTTCCTAATATTTAAGCGATGAACGTTATTTTAATGGTTCACCTGACAGATTTGAGATAAGGAATATTTTTCAGAAAATATACCTCAAATTACCTATGTATTTTGTTCTGAAATTCCAAAGCTTGATTGAACGTACCTGTGCAATTGCCTATCTGACCTCCACAATCCAGTTACCGGGTCAAAATTATGTTTTTTTTGGGGCTAACCGCAACATGATTGGTGTTATTCCTTTTACTTATTAGCTTTATTAACACTTGATCGAATTTCATTGCGTACGTCAATCAACAAATTAAAATTAAACAGAAGATCACGAACCAATTATAACAATCTTAGTGTTGGAAAAGTAATTTGATTAATTATTTAGATACTGACATTTTGAGGCCTAAGGAAGGCTGAGCTTTTATTAAATAATTAAATTTCTAATATCTATTCATCTTCTTCATTTAATATAGTGAATCAGTAAGCCCAAAAAAAAAGATTCGATATAAAACTTACAACAAGGATTACTGGATCCAACAGTTATCTTTCGCGGGTTCAATTACGGCATGGAACTACTACCTGGCCACTAAAATTGTTCCGGGTTGTGTGTGTTTGTAAAGAAACCCGTGACACGAGAAAAAATCTAGCGTGGGGCAACGTTTTATTTAAGAAGACAGTGCATTTACAGACACAAAGATCTATTATCATCTTAGAAAGCTACTTTTCTTCTCTTTATAATGGGGTACTAGACATATTCAGGTATATAAAATGGAAACTAAAAGTATCACCTAACCAGTAAAGTACTTCACAACAACGATACAGGAACTACACTTACGTCACAATCGTTACGTCAACTCGAGTTGTCAATCGATCGTGTGAAACACGATATGTCTCGCGATCGGTAATCGAATGGGCATCGATCTATCCGATATGGACGTTACAAGCATGTGATGTGGCGCAAAAACTTGTTGTTTTTGTCAATTGTGACGGCTAATGAACGGTGGACGGTTGTGTTTTGAGTTCCGTTTGTTAAAGCTTAAGCTTTGGTATTTTAAACGAGCCTATCTAAGTTGTTGTATGGAAGTTCCTGATTTAGACAATAAAGAAGCATCCGATCATATATTTTTATAAATGTTTTATTTAATCGAATCGACGATTTCTTGTTTCGTTGTTTAAAAATTATGCGTTGATCTAGCGCCGAAAATTGATTCCGATATTCATCATTACAGATAGTCATCACCAGCAGAATCAGAGCCACAAAAAACTATTAAACGCCATATCAAACTGAACACTCCTTACACACAATATCCATAAACATTCCTAGACAAATAGCGTACATAAACTGCCATATAATTTAACCTAACTTAGATGAACTGATCACATCGAGACAGACAACATGGCGGGTAGCCCACCCGTTGCGCCCGCGCATATAATGCCGCGGCCACACTTTGGACATATTTGCACCAACGTAATGTTTTGCGCTCAAATGCACCAATGTGTGTAGGTATTTTGACACAATGTAGATTTGCATCCAATGCCCAATACTAACGCACTCAGCGTCGATTTTTCATACAAGTTCAAAGGAGAGGGGAATGAAAGGGGAGAGTGCGCGGGACCATCTTGGACACGTCATTGTCTTCTTGAGATGCGGGTTAAGTGTATTTGGTACTCTGCTTTTAGCTCATACGGCGTCATTATTGTTGAACTAAAAAGAAAAAGGACGACGTTAATGACGACTTAATTACCGTCCATCGTCTTCGCTCGTCTGAAGCGGTCAGCTGGCCCAATGACCGAGTCAGTTTCCATTGTTTGGTCACAAAGTTGATATTAAAGCCAATGTGTATTGCAGTAGTTGGACCATTTCACAATTCGGACCAATATTGGACGCAAAGTTGAATCCAATGTATGGTCGCGGCATAATACGCACGGATTTATGATATAAAGATTATTACATGGCTGTGGAATTAGTCGGTAAATTGCAGCTTATTTTATATGTATGAATAACTTGGTTTGCCCTTTGCAGAGGTTAGAGGTTCGAGTGTGTTTTGTTGTGTAAGTTTTGGCTAAGCTTAGAGGATCGTGATCGTGTGCTAGTGACATCAGTATAAAGTTTATTTGAAGGTTTTAAGATATATTTTACAATGCTAAAGGCAAAGTACGGTTGATTCAGTGGCGTATCAATAGATGTATTTTGTGAATACAATGATTCCTGTATGAGGCAAATAAAATAAGGCATTTAGTGATTGATAATATCGTGGAAGCCGACCCCAACATAGTTGGGAAAAGGCTCGGAGGATGATGATTAGTGATTGATAATGTAAGTATGTAAGTACATAATATGCTAAACGTTTTTTTGTAAGATACTAAAATTAGTCTTCACCAATAAATTCAGAGAATTTTGGGTAAACATCTAAGGCGCCATCTAGGTAGTGGCTGTAACCACAGTGAGACATCAGTGTCCCGTAATTCTAATAAAAATACATATTTCCCAAGCCATGAGCCATCTGTTCACAAGTTTTTCTAACAAATAATTAAATCAACTTTATGAAATTGGAATTCTTTCCCAGAGCCATGTTCGCGGCTGTTCGTTTGTGTGCAAATCATGTCCTCGACAATAAATAATAATTATTAATAATGCATCTTGTATCAATAGAGCGTGTTTTACGATCTCTCAGCTACGTGCGTTGGAATAGGAGTATAGATTCGATTATATAATAGTTTGGTCAAAGATGTAGAGATGATGGAAGAGGATAAAAAATGACTGCTCTAAAATTCTGCAATATTTTAAGAATGTACGTACTAATATCAGACAAAGTAGGACATCGCACAATTTTTTACATACCATTCGATTCTCCAGATGTGAATACAGACCTTTGTGAGGGAGTCGTTGTTGACTTTTCATTGCATAGTATGCACCTAGGTATATCCATTTTCTCACACCGTAAGATAATTGACAAGTATATATAGAAGGCATAGACAAACATAAACATATAGAGACATACTTAGTGCAAGTCCAAAATTGTATTTTTACTTTATGCAAGCAGACTTCTTATAAACAATCCTGTCTGTTATAGCTTAAGCGTAGTAACTATTGAGTAATCTGTGCTAAAGCTACATAATCCCACCCACGCTAATGTCACTTCTAGCATCTCTATCTCTTCGGAACAACTCTTACGCAGGTGTGTCGGACAAGGTGCGCGAAGGCAACATTTTGTATGTGTGCGGAATAACTAACAACCTCCTGCTTTGAACTGTGCGATGTAAACAAATGTGTCCGCTAGTTGATCTGTTTGTCATGCAGATCTATGGGTAGGCTGGGTAGCGGGTTCTTTAGTGCAGTGGTGTAATTTTAGACTGTGGCGTTGGGCTAAGATATTGCTGAAATTGTGCAAGTATAAATTTGAAATATGGGTACAGGATTTAAAGTTTGGAACAGGAAGTCTTTGGGATAGCGTAGCTTATTTATTTATATTGATCCAAATAAAAATTCAAGTGGTAGAGTTCGTTCAACTCATGTGCTGATGCGACTCTAGCTTTTTTCTTCACATAGGATAATTCCTCTATTTTTAAATAATTTCTAAAACGTTGTTATTTTTTTGTTAAATGACAAATGTTCATAATGAGAGCCTTAGCAATTACATGGAAAAATTGTAAGGAGAAAGTGGAACTAGACAGGATTTAAAGCGTTTGCAATCCCAAATAGGCGTTTGCGATCATAAATACTTACCGTGTACCTTTAGCGTTCATTTTAAAACGATAAAATTTTGCCACACAAACATTAATAATTTATCGCCACAATTAATAGCCGATACAATCAATAAACAACCACGAACATGTCTATAAAACCTTCTGATATTGATTTACGCTGATTTCAGACAAGTTATGGCAATAACTGCTAATATATTTGAACCTCTAGTCAATTTAAACGGCACAATTGCAGGTCTACCTGGACTGTATAATAATAAAAATATCAAAGTTTGATCAGGATGTGATATGAACAATAAAAACATAAGTGTCAAGGTGAGCCCAAATAAAGATTCTAATCACTGGGTAATACCGGTTAGAAAAAATGTGTTCTAAGTGATACGGCGACCAATATTGGTACCAATGCGGGCTACTAAGATGACGTCTTCTCATTGCCGGAGCGCGACTCCGCCCCTCTCGCGGACTTCGTCAACAGATCTTGCGGCTTGTCCTATATCGCCGGACGTGTCGCGGCGAGCTCTGTCCCCGGACTTGTCTCTAAACTTCACGCGACACCGGCCTCTGTCCCCGGACGTATTGGAACATTGCAGACCTCTGTCCCCGGACTTCGCGCGAAGGTCACGGTCCCCGGCGAGGCCGAGGTCCCTAATGGAGTCTCTATTAGTCGCGAAAATGGAGGCGTTGAGCACGGGGAAGCTAGTGCGGACTGATTCCATGGATAGTTGCAGCAGTTTCGGATCAATGTCCTCCCTTCCTAGTGATGTGTGCAGATGTGATGATTGTTTACTCGGCATTGTGGATTTTTATATGCCCAACCCTTCGGAAGTGAATAAGGCATTCAGAAAGGTGAGTCCAAAAATTGTATTACTTATTCTAAAATTAGCATTCATTACCTAGTCAATGAACTCAAGAAGGATATGGAAACACAAAAACATATTTGTGGTCAATTCTTGAGTGTCCGGTTTGTCAGTTTTGCATGCTTATTAAAATTACATACCAAAGTTTTTAACTCTTAACTTTGCAAAGAGGTTATGTACCTATCAATAAATTAATACATTAAACCTGTTTTTAATGCGTGCAGGATATCTGTTTAGCCAATGTGTTTAATGTTATGCTCATCATACTAATATGTTTGTAAACATTGACGTACTACGGCGTTGCACGTGTGAATTGTAAAACAAAACACACTCGGCGTACGTGTGGCGCCATCTAGCGAACGTGACGCGAGTTACATAAAGTATTCAAGTACTTGATTGTGTGTGGAGAGTCAATGCTTAGATATTAGTTTACGTTGAATAATACAGATGGCGCTACTATTTCCAGAGCTCTACTTTGGTAGAGTTCTTTCAGTTGGACTCTATGAAGTTTGTATCTTGTAAAGACAATTTACATTAAGTAGTGTGGATACAGTTGCATATTTAACAGGTACTGGCTTAAAAAAAGTACAAACATGTTTTAATTTAACGCTAACGATTTTTTATTAATAAGACACATAGGTAGGTAGTGTTGTCAACATGTCAAACGAACTTATCGATTTATGATCATGATTAATATTCCACAATCGTGAATAAAAAATGTGAAGTCAAATTGGAAGTTTTGCGTCAGGGGTTTGCGTCAATCACCATGTATGGGACATTTTTTTTCGGACTGTTAATTTTAAGCCTACGAAGCCTACGTGGATTACTGCACGAGCACATACATCAGGACACGAGTTTGGCAGTTCTCCATAATTTAAATTGACAATATTTATTACAAGCTTCTGCCAACGGTTTTACCTGCTTCCCGTTGGAACTTTAAAAAAAAAACAAAATCATTATAAAACAAAAAAATATATAAATTACGAATCTGCGTGAAAAAAATAATTAATTTTCCGACAGCTTCATCACAAAGAAACGTTTCTGAACCATTTGTACTGAAAGAATTATCCAAAGCCTATAAAAGGTTGAAGGGTTTTCATGACTGTTTGATATTTGCAAACTGAGACTGCATACAATACCCAAACACCCTCACTAACGATCACCCAAACTCTCAAATACTTCTTTATGTACTCCTCTTATGTGTTAACCTACCCCTGCTAACTCCCTTATGTACCTACATGTCTCCCTAAGTACGGTAGACTGCACGTCAGTGGTGACATGCACCTTAACCCAATAGTAATAAGTACGATTTTCCTAAAAAACTGTTATCACTGACCTGAAGTTGACTGTACTAACTCCCTCATGTACCCTCTTTATGTTTATAAAGAGAGAGAGAGAGAGACGGGGAAGTATATAAGGGAGTTTTCCCTTATATACTTCCCCGTCTAAATCCCATTAAAATTCAGCAACACTGGTTACAAACTTTACGACAGACGAGCAGGCAGCGGGGTGTGCGTCAAACTCCATATCAGGGCTGTGAGGACCTGATAACAACCACATTCGCAACGTGATCACTTGCTGAGCATAAATGGTTGGCCGTACGTGACTGGGACATTGTAGATTTGTAGGTAGCAAAGGTTTTGTTCTCGTAGCTAGGAAGGTACGCATATATGTCCTCCTGACTTGTTGGTACTGGTTGGTAGAGGTTTGCTTTTGCTCTTAATTTTTCCAGGTTTCTCATATATTTTAAGTCAGCGTCAGATACAATTTGTATCTTTAAGGCCCAAGTTCGCTCCCAACATAAACATCAGTTTTCTTAAAACAACTGTTTACAATGAATTTTCATCTCCATATTTTAAAGTTAACGGTTGTTTTATGACTTATGATAAACCAACGTTCATGTTGTCTATGTACTTGGGCCTAACCGGCTTATTGATATGTCTCGCGGACTAGACTGAAACAATGTATCAGTGTCCACCTTTATTGCATGTGGATCTATGCGGCACATGTACAAAGACATAGTTTGACTATATATATATATTACTTATGTATCAATTATTCGTAGGAAAACTGGTTTTTACACTGTACAGAGTAAAAAAATACATAATGTAAATTATTTCTTACTAGCTGTTGCCCGCGACTTCGTCTGCGTGGGCAATTTGGAATTGTCAAAATACTAGGGGAGATGTTCCCAAAACGGGTAAGCTAAGGGAAGATGTTAAATAAAATAACCAAGAACATTACATGCGACTTGTATTTGTACTCATAGGGTTGTTTATATAATAAACTTTGGAAAACATAAGATAGTCTTAGTAATCTTCTTCAAAATTCAGAAAAAAATCCAAAAAAATAAACCCCTTCGAAATACCCGCTTTGCCCTCGGGGGGGTCCTAAAACGGGTAGCGCCTTTGGGCAAAGCAGGTAATGAATGAATATATGTGATAAATGAATTAGAAAACGTATCTTAGCCTTCTGTTATCCAGGAAATCTTTATCGTTAATTAGTCTCCTTAATTATGTTAAACAGTTTTCTTATTTTGATCAGTCTAGATCACTTTTTTACTTTATTAAATGTTACATTTGAAATTATAATCCTACCAGCAGATAATTTTGTTAAAAATCAGAGAAAACATATTTGAATTTCTTTTTCACGCTGTTCCTGTACTTCTTCAGCTCTCTGTGGCTTCCTTTGTCTTCGATTAGCTTTCTGTGGGATCAATTGAGGAAGTGGCCCCTTATTTCAAATCGGGTAGTCACCCGTTATGCCCCTACCCGTTTTGCCCAAAAGCACGTTTTAAATTTCAACTACCTTAACCTTAAAATAGTAAACAAGGAGACCACTAATTATTCACAATTAATAAGCATATAACATGCAAAATGATAATACAAAACTGCGAAAACCGTATCTTGCACCATATTTGAGTAGTCAGCACTAGCATAATCCGATTTTTTTTAATAAACTCTGCAAAAAACTTTTTTTACATCTAATCTCGAAAACGCTCGTTCTAGGCGCGCGACCCAACTGACCGTGATCGGCGAGGTGGTAGAGCACCGCTCTACACTCACAGGTTCTTACTAAGACCTATAATATACGAATGGCAAAGCCTACCCGTTTTAGGAAGGGTACCCGTTTTAGGAACATCTCCCCTACTTATGCCGTAGCGTAGGTGTATTTTTTTACATAACAATATAATTAGGATTACCACTTACACACGGGTTGACAAATCAAGGTGGTGTCGACGATGTGTGACTATTTATCTAAACAAAAGAAGTAAAGTTTGTGACGTTGAGGAAATCTCTGGATCTAGTCAACCGATTTGGAAAATTATTACGTAATTCTCACATAAAACAAAGGTCTGACAAAGTTGTCATTTGTACATTTTCTGCAGCAGCTGCGACAAATCAGGAGCCAGAAAGTCTGTCAAACAGTTTTACTGACCATGGATAACGCGGTGTCTAGTTCACTGGGTTGAAGAGATAGGCACTCCAAGTGAACATTGGTACTCAAAAAGATTCGGTTTGACTGGAAGCCAACACCCACATAATTGAGGAATAGCTGGGTGGATGATGACTGAGTCATCAGGCAAGCGCATAGTTTCACTACTTGTATTTCGGGATTTTCTGTGCACTCACTCACTATGTTATGTTGGAATTCCACCGAAATGTTTGCAGTTCACGATCAGGTAAAGTATACGTCCGAGAGAGTAAGTCCAATTCGTGTGTTGGCACTTGAAGCCTGCAGTTCTTCCAAGATTTTCAAAATGTACGCTCGCAATTTGTCATTTCTTGGTGGAGCCAGCAGATCAGAAGAAACATAAGTGCTGTGTATACTGTGCGTCACTACTGCACAAAGGTAAAATTTCGTCTTTATAAATAGCACAAACGTTCGCTCTCTTGCGGAGGACGTTTAAATACCATATTATGTGTCACACGTAGGTAAACAGGACAACAGTATATTATCATCGAACCTCTTTCAAAGATCTGATGAGCGAACAGACCAGAACTGACTTGATCGCCTCGAGAAAATCAGAGCTCTATGAAGCGATCATTCGCTTTGGTTCCTACTGTTATTGTGGTTTCTGAAAATGTATTCAATTAACCAACGATGAATATAATTCTTAGCCGGCCGACTCTTTTGACTTCTCGAAAATCATAACGTTGGTTTTATGGTTTTACTCGAAAATCACAAACGGAAATTCGATATATTACACATTCGATATTCACACTTCTACAGAATTGATATTAAAAAGTTTGACAACGGGCTATAGTAGCGTAGTTAAACTAACTGAAACAATTTTAGTGATCCTTCAATAAAGTTAGAGAAGCGGGTGTGCATGATGAACATTAAGAGTTGGTAAATACGTGATGAAGATGACCTAATTCATTACTATTCTAATTTGTTCATGTACCACAAAACTCAGGTTAAGGTGGAGAAAAGGATTACCAAGCTCCCAAAGGCCTGGGCATTTGCAACACGTTGCATGGCATCCTGGAAAGTTACGTAATTCTCAGCCATCAGTTTGAGCAGCGTGAGGGAGTGTCAGGCTTTGGCCCTAGTGGGCCTCACAGGGGTTTGCTGAAACTCCGGGCGCGTAAAATAACGGGTCTCCCAGAAGCCGGAAGGTCGATGACTCACTCAAAACTAATCGCTCACGCCTGCGGTGGCCGGGAGTCGTCGGCCGGGATGAGAGTTGGGAATTTTCAGTCGCTCCGCCGCCTCATTCTTTGTCATCCCATTTCTTCTCGCTCCAGATCATGGTTTAAACCGGGGCCGGTTGCGATAGGTCGCACAGTCCGCACAGTGGTGACACCCGGGCGCCACCTCCATGAGATCAGAGTTGGGAATGTATGTTTGCAAAAACTAATAGAACATTTAGCGAAAACACGTTTGATAGTAATTATGTCTTTGTAACTGAATAATATAAATGATATAAACGTAGCTATATAAAAGGTGTTTTTTTAGACTCAGTCCGTGGGTCTGACTGTGACTGTTCGTAATTGTGAACGGTGTATTTGTGATATAATTCTTAGCTCGATGATTTGTGTTCAGAAGTTGAAAGCAAGTATGTCTCTGGCCTGCGACGCGTAATTTGTACGTTTTCAGAACGAACGAACTCTTGTCTTCTGTTGACATCTCGTTGACGTATTGTGACAGGTAGTTATTCCCATTGATGTTAATTTTAGAAGTGACACAATGTTTTCGGTCGTATTTTGCCTACATTCTTCATTACTCAAAAAGTATATTAATAAGGACCTTCTATTTATATGTAAGTGAATTCAAAATAATGTAATATATTAAAACCAGGAACTTATTTTTAAGGATGTTTGAATATTAATTACAATGTTTTTTTTTTATAATAATAAAATCTTAGACTCGCAATGCACTTTCAGTGTGATGCATGTTTGTTATTGGATGAAATGAATGGATATTCATGTTTATGAGAGGTATAGCTTATATTATGTCAGAACAACATATGTAGACTTTTTAAGAATGTGGGGGAAGTTCATAATTTCTTCGGGACGTGGGTGCCGCTTCCCATTGGGAACTACTGCCCGCACCGGGATAAAATATACCCTATGTTACTCGCAGATAATGTAGCTTTCTAATGGTGAAAGAATTATAAAAATGTCCCTGATGATGCGCTGATATTTCTTGTAGTGTTTTTATAGTAGCGAAATACACACGTTGTCATATAATTTTTTCTTGAAAGTAAGAACATACCATGACAAAGTGAAGTCTGTTTTCATTGATATTTTACCTACTACCAGTTTTATGGCACATCTGTTTCTGCATGATTTTCTTCATCTATAATTTTAGGATATCATTTCTTTAAATTCAGTTTTTTGCTCAAGTTACGTATAAAAGCGTTATTTTCTATGTAAAGATTGATAATAGGCCGATAAACTTACAAAGTTCAACATTCAGTAATGTGTCATTATTGCACCTGCTGTTGCAGAAACGTTAACAGAAATTATCGTTCATTGCTCATCCCCCGTAGGTGATAGCGTGATAATATATATCCTATATGTTGAACCGGTTCCCAGGTAATATTCATGCAAAATTTGATTTAAATCTATGCAGTACTTTTCGAGTTCAGTGAGACCAAACATACAGACAAACAGACAAACAGACAAACAGACAAAAATTCTAAAAACTATATATTTGGGTTCAGAATCGATAATAGATCACCCCCCAAGTATTCTTTAAAAAAAATATTCAATGTACAGTTTTTACTTTCCTATCATTTTATTATATGTATAGATTATTTGCATATCCGAGCTAAGTATAAGCTTAGCTTCTACAAATACTTAGATAGCTTATTCCTATTGACCATACTTATTCAGTTCACATTCACAACTACGTAAGTAATAACTGTACAGTCATAGCATAATGTTATTGAAATAAATTCACCGCCATTTAAACAACCGTATTTATTTGAATTTCATTAATTAATTAATTTGTAAAACCAGTCACAAATCTAACGTGCGATAGACATTCCGACTGGATTTGCGTCAATTACTGTATTAAGATTCAGGGATGCGGTTTGAAGTACATTTGTGCATATAGAATTGAAGGAAACTTTATTGTTTCTATTATAATCTACCTACATAGACACGTGTACAAAATGAATACATTAGCTACATATATCTATCAATTGCTGAAAGGAAAAGTGGCATCCATAGAAAATCTAAAACAATAAAAGAGTATCAAAAACTGTCAGTAGAACGAAAGAGTACATCAGTTAAAATATCACTGCAAATATATTGTTTTCGGTTAAGGCGTTTTTTCATTATTTTCACTTGAAAGTAGGTATCCAACGAGGAAATGTTAAGGTCACCGTCTAAAGTCTGGACTGGATTCAATCTTGAGATAAAGAAATTATATTGTACATAAAAAAACTTGTTCTTTGTTGGAATACTGGAAAGGTAAATAAAAACATCGAAAGTTGTTTTCTCAAAAGCAATCTAAATATTTTTCAAACCTTACACCATATGATGAGAGTAACGTCAAACGTGTTTATGTTTTTATAACTCTTAGTAAAAATGCATCTTGTTTAAAACAAGCAAACAATAAACCAAAATCAGACAATGTAGCAAATTCAATGAGTGCTCAAATATGATTAGCTGTTAATTCTTTCTTTAGGTTCATGATCCCAGAATTATTTCTGAAATTAGGAACAAAAGTCATTCATAAAGAGGTGCCTTATTGGCCCACCACTAAAAGCAATTTCCATTTTACAATAATGAGCGGATAGTTATTTTAAAAATATCCCTAAAATTCTAAAAAAATACTTGCAACTGGTCAATGGTGGTATAGCGTGAAGTCCAAAAGCAATTAAATCTATGCTATAAAGACTCTACGGTCAAGAAAATACTCTTTCTAAGAACTAAAACAATGTATTTATATTTCCTCTGCGGTTAAGTTATAATGAAGGGGTTCAAATATTTGGACCATGAGTCATGGACATAATCCGGTGGATTGACGCACTTAAAATTATGAATGAAAGGAGACGCCGGAATTTCGTGGGAACTTGAATGAATGATGCATGTGAACATTAAGCTAATTATTGTATTTTTGGTGTTCTTGGAAATCTTGAAAGTTGCCTTAATCTTCAGTTATTTTGATCATGCATTGCCCTTCAGTTACAAACCATAGAAAAGGAGGATTTACTTATAATAATGAAACTTTGACCCTGGAGTATTTTTTGTTATGAAAATATTATAGCATCAAGTGTCAGACTCTCAGTCTCACTGACAAACACCCATATCCCTTCTTGAGATTTCCGTGTCCTAGGGCTACAGTAACTACTAACTCTACTAACGATTCCATAGCTACGGCTACTATAGTAGTGTTTAATTTTGGATTTGTTTTTGTTTTTTTAATTAGGTGCAAGTTTATCAATTTCAAACTACCCTGCCGATAAAGCTGTCATACCATTGTTCTACCGCTGTCAGCAATTACTTCTCCATTTCCCAATATTTCTTCAAGAGGTCAAATCCAGTTGCATCTAGTATATTTCCCGTGACGTTAACGGACACGGTTCGATTGCTTGGCCCTCATATGCGTCATTATGACGTCATGAGCTCAACTAATGTCTTCCACTAGCCGTAAGGAACTAGAGCGTACTTGCTTGAACCTTCAAGACAGCTGGCCTTAAGGCCTAACCCAAGGCTAGTTAAATGCGTGGTGTAATTTGTAGGTCCTGTTTCAGTTGCTTGCAAAAAGTTGACGAGGATTTCCGAAAATTACAATACGGGTTTGGGTTAAATGGATATTCGCCGATGGGAATCCTATCTGGGGTAATTTTAGTCTAGATACTTACAATTACGATATGTAGGTATACTTTGTCGATATCGATCAATTTATGCCTACAATGGAAGATAAAGTTTATGCGATCAACAGGTCAGGCTTGGCACATGACAATCAAAGCTAGACACAATCCTGAATTCATATATTTGCTACTAAACATTTGGTACACAGCATCCATAAAATCCCTATGCATCATAATAATTTATGTTACTTGAATCTGTCTTACGTTAACATTTCGATAATTGTCAATGCCAGTCTTGCACTATCAAATTATATACCTACCATACTCCTGCCTACGCTCACCAAGTCTTCCTAGATCCCATCTTAAGACTGTACCCGGCACCCGTGCGTTGTGACGTCAGCCGCCACGCTCCACATATCCCGGCGGCGCGTGCGTCACAATGACGTCAGTACACTCTGAAAGGCTTTCTACCGACGCCCGCGCCGTTTTCGGATGCATCAAGCAATCTGTACGTTAATGTATGCATTTTAATTTAATCATGACTACGAGTACCTACCCATTGTTTGGAAATGATAAAGTGAATGTGAATGAAAGATTGATGAGAAGGAAATTTAAGATAGTAGGCTTTGTACGTCATTGGTTAAGACTGCCTATATGGTGGTGTCGGTTGATAATGACTTCAGACTACTTATGTTGTATGATTCAAGTTACTGCACAAGTAAAAGTTGTTGAATGGTTTTTATGAAATTACATAAAGTAGACGAGAAGAAACAAGAAGTGGAAGAGTGGCATGGATTATTTTGAGCTTATTTTGGCACTTTTAGTTGGTAATCAGCCTTTTATGTAGCCCTACAATAAAGGCGAACGTGAGACGTTCAAAACTTGGGAGAGATTTCTTTATATACTTTATTCAGTTATTCTTTATAGACTTTTGCCCTTCTGTCATTATACGTAGATCCAAGTAGTTATAATTTAGCTTTGAGGATAAGATTGATGAAAGTACATATCGACACTACAACATCCTTTCACCAAATTCACTTAAGCAAATACTTAGCTGTCAACTTTTATTCTTTGTTTTATTTTCAACACTTACTTAGCCAATCCCAACTTAAAAATAGCCAGGCAAATATGTAGATAGAATAGAAATCGTTAAATGTCAAGAATTTGAAAGTTATTGACGTATTATAAGTAGATATTAGCAGCAATAGTTACATCGATGACGTCAATAAGAAAATGCGTTTGTCATTGAAATCCGCATACTTATACACATTTGTATAAACAGCTCGGCCTATTATGTAGATTTCTTAATGTTTTATTGATCCCTTGTTGGATAATCACCATACAATCATATTTCACGTTTTGAAAATTTGCGACACCGTTGCTACGTCTTTTGAGTTTGAGATCCTGGTTTCTGGGTTACTCGCAGTATTAGACCAGATTTAAATGTTAAGCCTGTTTACGAAATCAGCAATATGATTGACTATATAAATAGCATGAATAGCCACAGACACTATAAAGAAGTAATCATTGAAAAAAGAAACTGTAGATCTAAATTACTTCAACTCACCTAAGTTGGAGCATGCAAAGTCATTCAATTAGACCGCTCAATTAGTGCACGTGTGCTTCAGAAACAACACACATAAGAATCACAAACACATAACATTAATAAGGTACAATGACTCAAGAACACCGGACGAAAAACAACAAAAGTATCGTCATTAAAATGCCGACATGGAATTCAGAACAAGACGACCCTTTTAACCCGTCAAAAGTAAATATGGTGGAAGTGAAAATCAAAGTACGAAACTCTTAAAGCCAAATTAAAATAATAACGACTAATTACCAAATATTTTTAAGTGCTTAATGACTTAAAGTCTCCAAAGATTGGCGCCCGTCATTAAATCTGAGTGAAAATGGTGATGAAATGACAGTAAAATTGCTCCGCGGATGGTAGTTCAGTGTCTCATATTAAAAGCAATAATGATTTGGGGAAATTATTTTTGTAGTACGCGATCGTACTCTCGCTAATGTGAGGGGATTAGATGTTCGTTATTTCAGGTGTAAAGAGGGCGTGATTTTTAAGCAACCAATCCGCTTGCCTTTCGAAAGGGGAAAGGAAAAATGCTTGTATTTCCCCTTCGCGATTGGTAGATGTGTCGATGTAAGCTAACGGCATATACTACAATGATTATTATCCGTATTTATTCCACCAACACGGATCATCGAACCTTAACACTTTGAAGTGGTAAACAACCGGCCGATACACAATAAAAATGATTATTTAAATAAATAAATCATGCATGCACACACTGTTTACAGGCCTTGGCCTCTAACAGTTGTACATGTATTATATAACGAACATACTTGGAGTGTGACGTCATCGCTGCCGTAGAACCATCCCATTTGCAATCGGTTGTCAGTTTCACGTGACGATACGACCTTCCGATATCGTGAACAATAGGACGATTTAAAAAATCATTTTAGTTTGAAACTAAAAATAAAATTTTATATTAACAGTTTTCTGACCATAACAATTGTGGATGGATTGTGTAAGACTATGTATGTGACAAGTATCCGCTATACTTACTTGCTACTAATTATTAGTGTGTGGTCGGGTTTGCCAATAGTATGATATTTAATCATCGTTAGACGAAACCACAATGTTCGGCAGGTAGGGACCTGGCAAACATTTTTTTGCTTCTTTTTGGGACAATCAAAATTCTTTTGAGTCTGGCAAAACTTTAAGTGTTTCGAAATTATGCAAAGGTCAAAATGAATGAAATAAAATCCAAATGTATTGGATAATATAAACAGTAGCCAATTCTATAACACCAATGTAAGTAACAGTAGGTGTTGAGTGAAGAACACTCATTATGTACAAATTATATACTTACTTACTGTACATGAGAAATAACGTGTGAGGAATTGCATTTATGTTTATTTAACAACGCTGCTTATAAAGATAGGTACATATTTTTGCTTTTGTTTTTTAGTTTTTCAAAATTACAAAATTAATAAGCACCAATAGGTATCTCTCAAGCAAATAAAATGCATTTATAAGACAAATTTTCGAAATGTCCCAGTATCGGGCAACATTTTTATAATGTGTTTTTGATAATTTTAGAAACTTGGGGATTCCGAAAATTGGATTGGGACATGGGATTTCCAAATTCCCGAATCCGCTTTGCAACATTCCTGTCTGTTTTAGGTCCAAATTTTGTTTACCTTGGTTCCTAATTAATATTGGACTTTATTGGTTCTTGAAAATAGTTGAAAAGTTTGTTTTTTCTCGTTGAGTCAATGTGGTAATCAGGAACTACTGGTCCGATTGGCATAAATAAACCTATCAATAGTTCATTCTACCGAAGAAGGCTGTATTCCACATTTATCCGGTTGCAACAAACAGTTTTCTCGGGAGAGACCTGCAATACCCTTTTAATAAGGTTTTTAAATCATTCTATTTGCATAAAACGTTGGTATAAAACATTGTTATTTGGGTACATTTTTTGCACAAACTATTTGCCTACGTCTCTAATTTAGACTGCGAATAAGTGACGCCACTGATTGGTTATTTACCTACAAAAACGATGATGGAATCGCATTTTGTTATGCCATAAAAAGGACCTACATCAATTAATTATGTATCTAGAATTCTCTAGACTCAAATGTATAATACGTCGTTACGGGTAGTCAGAAGCCAATAAGTCTGACAAACAGTCTTACCAAGGAGTATGAGCTTGCACGAGTAACAGGGTTGAGGAGGATCAGATAGGCAGTCGCTCCTTGTAAAACACTGGTACTCAGCTGCATGGTACTGGTGCTCAATTACTCGGGAAGATTGCAGCTTTCTTACGGATTAGTCGTCTATCTAAATAATAAAGAGTAACATTTTTTGTTACAGATTTTACAGAAAAAAATAAGCTAACTAGAAAAGGTATTTTCATAGGATTATTAGCAATTTCGTATCGGCAGGTGCACACGTACGGAAAGTCGTATATTTATTTTTTCCCAAGGTCCTTATCAACACGTTTTGCGAACACGCTTCACTAACTTGCGTCATGGTTTTGCCTCCATTTTTGTTTAGTGCTAAACCGCTAAAGATCTTAAGTGAAAAAATTGCCAGACTTGTTTACGGGCGATTTGAACGGTGTATACGGACTGAATGTTTTTTTTTCGATGTTTTTCTGTGTTATAATTTAGGCGTAGGTATTATTATGTTCTTACATAGTCAGTTAATTAAAGTAGCTACTGCCATTTTCCGTTTTCACACTTGCATGTATTTCGTTGGCCATTTTCCATAGTCCGTTGAAGTGCAACAATTCTGTATTATGGAATTTCTTTGCTTTTACAATGAAAATGAAAAGAGGTGTGTAGATCTAAACATAACAACAGCAAAGTATTAGAACCAGTAGAATCTCTACTTTTACTAACATGTTTTACTTGAATAGAATTAAAACTATCATGCCAATATGCATATTATTTTATTATAAATAATTATTTTCTGTGAAAAAATAATAATAGTGCGCATTAAATCAGTTTCTTACAACTCCATTCACTCACTGAATTCTATGAATAAAATTACTCAGGCTGTAAATCTTAAAAGTTTGTATTACTCAACCAAGGTCAGAATAGGTGAACCCAAGGACAAAGGTCATCTAGTCTCCAAGTCTAGACAATCTAGGTCTTATCTACAATGACGAATAAGACACTTTTTGTGAGAAAAAACTTAGGAATTCTTTGTTTCCTGTGTCAATAAGAAAGAATGTTGCAAAAAGTTATCAAGGTTGGATTGTTCTAGTAATCTGTGGATGAAGATGTACTTTTTGTTCTAGGTCTTAACAGAACGTAAGGACTTATAGGAAATCATGAAAACTAAAAATAATTAGCTAGTGATTAAGACATCATCATCAGATTTCAAAATCGATGCTCAAACTTGCAATATGAATGGAGACAAGTGAGCTTGGTTTTCATGGAGCGACTGCCCCTAATTGTAACCTCTATATTCTATAACATCAATACGCACTTACTACCTTATGGGCATGGTATAAAAATTGTTGACTACTAAAAGTGCGCTAGGATTGGCAATTATTTATTACCAATCGTGAAACCTACGGGGGGCATCGTCCAAACATTTTAGTCGCGGCTCATCATCGGTCTTGCTATTGTCAGTTAGAATATCATGTTCAACATTACGTATAATAACATGTTTGATCTTACGTTCGTACAGTTTTGCGCAAACCTACGATGATTATGCATTCTCGTTCCATTAGGACGATGCCTTATGCTTTCGTGTTTTCTGAGGTATGGATTATTTCTATTATTATGCCATAATTTGGTTGGACTACCACTTCCAGACTTTCCTACTCCCCCAGAAATGAGTTTCAGTAAACTTAACTTAAAGATGACGGCATCACGTTATCCTGCCGGCTTCTCTTAATCAGTACCAATTATTCGAACGCCATGAACTAAAGCAGGACGTCCTTAACTCGTCCTATACTTTTGCCTAAAACACATTTGATGTTGGGGAAGGCCTATATTCAACAGTGACAATAGTCTGATCATGAAATGATGATTATCCTGTAGTTTGACAAAGTCAATGATCCCAGTTCGGCAATGACCGCAAGCGATTAAGCTAAATGTTCTTACAAAGCAAGATTCGTTACAAAGTAATCAATTAATCATGATACAACACATTTTTGGTAATGTCTTTGAACGCCAAGCGGTCACTGGTGATCCCCGGACAATCGTTTTTGTGGCAAGACTCCTGTACCACGACTCATGTCAATCGCCTGGATTATGACTTGGTTCATATCTCACAAACATGCAAAATTATAGCGTGAGAACCTATAACTGTATAGGGCATGGTAGACGTTCGTGATTGATGCAAGAAAATGTCGGTCCTGCGCCTTATCTCTCTCCAGTAGTGGTAGATTGCCGTCCCATCGGGCTGCGAGGGTGAGGAAACAGAATGCACCAGTATCCGGCGAAAATACCTACTAGTGCCGATATTGTCTTGCGCAGCTGGCTGATCTTCTTAGAAAGAACAGCCTCCGTGGTAGACAGTCCGTCTAGGCGACATTATTATTGTAGGACATGGTTTATTATGAAAATCTCGTGGTTCTCACTAATTGACGCAAAATGATTTTTCTTTAATAAGTATAGTCTTTATTCTGCACACTTTCTGACCTTTCCAGTTTATTTACACAAAGTTCAAAGTATGTATGAATTGCATAGTCATTCATAAACCACTATGACTCGACATTGGAAAACTTCTAGCTTCTATTATTACTATT
This sequence comes from Helicoverpa armigera, assembly GCF_030705265.1. Lineage (NCBI taxonomy): Eukaryota > Metazoa > Arthropoda > Insecta > Lepidoptera > Noctuidae > Helicoverpa > Helicoverpa armigera. The sequence continues at coordinate 8,321,168 of NC_087135.1, read as the reverse complement.
ATGAACAAGAACTACCAATGTCAATGCTTTTAGAAAAAATACATAATAATAACTAAGTAATGAGTGTAGGTGTAAGTATATTATATATATGACTACATATGTATGACTACAGTTTGCAGTCATTAAACTCATTTCCCGTGCGATAAAAAGCTAATTTATCAATTCAAAAATAATACGACTAATCAACAATACTTCATTTATTGAGATTGGTAAGGGTTTTAAACCTTTGTACCTTCTGTATTATGAAAAAAAGTACTATTACTGCGTCACAGTGATGTGTCAAATTAAATTGTTTTTCGTCTGTATGAATTTCAAAATTATTTTAATTTATTCAAATATAGGTAATAGGTATAACGTTAAAGTACGACATTTACGTTAAAATTGACGTAACATCATTATGTAATGTCATATTTTGTAATTTTCCCTCCTAGTGCTTTGAACTTTGTGATTTTATGTTTTGGTCAGTTTCCATTGTATACAATTTGACATCGCACCTAATATTCTACGTACAGGTGTACTTGGTTCGCGGTTTCCGAACTATACTGTTAGTTGTCATGGAAATGATTAATTATGTGTCAAATGAAGGAATGGCTTAAGGTAAACGTACCAATAGTCGTCGGATTTCGGAAATCACTGACTTTGAAGCGCTACTGTGTGTTAAATATTCAATAGAAAATGAAATTTTTTGCATGACGTGATAGAGTATTTATTCATTATTCTAAGTAACTAATGTTTTTTTAATCATTTTGATGGGTTTGTATACTTATTAAGGCAAAAGTAAAAAAAGGGCGATTTGTACCAATAGTCGTCTGATTTGTACGGATACTCGTCAAATATTCCCAGTACTCGTCAATTTTTAATGCTAATGTAAACTCTCTGCTCTTGAACATAAGGTTCAAGTTATGTACATTTTTTTTGTGCTTGAATTTGTAAAGCATACTTGTGCTTTTGAAACATTAGGTAGGTAGATAGATAAAAACCAAATTCCTATTACGAATAGGTCATAATCTGTTAGAAGAGCAGGTATTCAATAAAACAGATACATGGTTGCATTTTAATTTATATTCCTATCTATCAAACGCTTGGAATCACAAAACCAGTTTATAAAATATATGTTAAATTTCTTAATCATAATAACCATGCAGTCATGTGCATATGTAGCACGAGTATAATAATTACTTTTAAAATATTTAAATTGTAAAATAAAATAATTAGTATTCACAAAAAATAAAAGCCACATTCATTTATATAGCTTTCCGCGAAATAATTACTAACATTCATAGATATGTAGGTAAGGTTGTCATTCATCAAAACTTCTGAACTGCTTAGCGCATGTTAAGTACCATTTGCAAAAAACTCTATAGACAGTTCAAACTGTCTACTGTCTTAAAGGTACCTATCAATCAAAAAATAAAATATGATTAGGTACAACTAACCGTTCAAACCCAATAATAATAATATCTAATAACCCTGTGCCCGATATCGGTGGCAACCTATTTTTTATATTTTTAAATGTTTTTTATTTTAATATTTAAAATTTAAAAATGTAATAAATATGTGCAAGAATAAATAAATGAAAAAAATATCTAATAAGCCCCACAGGGCATCTGAGGCGGATGACGGGGAGTAGCGACCCTGCGGGGCTATATATCCGAGTGCTCCGGGGAGAGTATACTGTCCCCCATCTCCGGCCTGCCGGAGTGAAGGTCTCCCGCCTCTTGGCTTGCCTTCATTGGCCGACCAGAGTGGAGTCGCTAGAGCAGGGTTAGCAGCCCTGCTCGGAGGGTAGGTGCCTCGTGGTAAGTGGCGAGTGGGCCGGTGATGCTGTACCCACAGGGAGCGTGTGATCTACGTTTAAAGTCCACCGAGGTATCCTCACCCTTCAGCCGCTCATGTGCCTGTTGCCCTCTTTTTGCGATTTAGCGACTGATTCCCGTGGGCCCAGTAAGTGAGGTGGCGAGTTTCCACCTGCCATTTTAACATGTATTTTATACATTGTCATCGGCAGGTGCCATAGTTCCTCATCATCACCATCAGCCTTTTTTCCCAACTATGTTGGGGTCGGCTTCCAGTCTAACCGGATTCAGCTGAGTACCACTACTTTACAAGAAGCGACTGCCTATCTGACCTCCTCAACCCAGTTACCCAGGCAACCCAATACCCCTTGGTTAGACTGGTGTGAGACTTACTGGCTTTTGACTACCCGTAACGACTGCCAAGGATGTTCAAGGATAGCCGGGACCTACAGTTTAACGTGCCATCCGAAACACAGTCATTGGTGTCATTGCAGGATATTCTTAGAAATTACATACAAACTTAGAAAGCCTGAACTTGCCTGACCTGGAATCGAACCCGCGCCCTCATACTTGAGAGGTTGATTCTTGGCCCACCAGGCCACCACGACTTTTTTTCCAGGTGCCATAGTTCCTATAGTTTCCTATATCCTAATCCACTAACATCCCAACGCAATAGCCCAAGTAGTTTTCCTCCATATTTAGCAATAGTTTAGCACACAACCGGAGATTTTCCTTGGGTTCATTTCTATAGTATACAGGGATAATCGTCGGTTTTGTGTCACCATTAAATTAAAGTTGTCTCAAAAGGGCGTTTTAAATTTTCTTGCCCTTGATTGGGCCCTTGGGCCCTTGATTTCCAGCTTTTATGACTTTTAAAAGGCCCTCTTGCTTGTAGTTTCTTTCAGTCATGATCTGCTATTAAAATTACGATCATGGAATCACTAAATACAGACAATTTTAAATAAAAAAATCTTACTCTTTACCCATCAATATCGAATACGATAAGCAAAGAAGTGACAGTGATGGAAGCTATGTCATCTTTTTTTTTTTTTTTAACGATGTCAAAAATCATCAAATGACAACTTCCGCTGTGGGTTAGCAGCGGAGAGGGAGTGTCAGACTCTTACTGACTAAAAACCGTCGTGTTCCGTCATGGGCCTTTTATGTACCAGGGCCGCGGTATCTCTTTCGAACAACCCGCAGCCCCGGCAGGCCTTGGCCCTGCTGGGCCCCGCTGGGGTTGCTGACATCTCTTTGAGGAGCGCGTGGAACAACGCGCGCCGTCGACACGGGTCTGTCGTCTAGAAAGACAGAGGGTCGATGAGCCACCCAAACTCACCGCCCACAGACCCACGCCTACGGTGGCCGGGAGTCATCTCGCGACACCCGGCGCCCATGGTGTCTACCTGGTCCAGCGCGGCGGCCGGGATGAGAGGTGCGAACTCTCTGGCGTTCCGCCTCCTCCTTCTCGAGCATGACCGCTTCGCAGAAGGAGGCAACGGCATCCCATTCCCTCTCGCCCCGGACCATGGCCTGAACCAGGGCCGGACGCGAGAGGTCACCGCCGCCCAAAGCCTCGACGAGGACCCGGCGGTGCCCCTCCCATGCGGGGCACACCTGGACTGTGTGGTCCACCGTGTCCTCGGGGCTGTCCGCACAATGGTGACACCCGGGCGCCTCCTCACGACCGATGCGGTGCAGGTACCTCCCGAAACAACCGTGTCCGGTGAGGACCTGCGTCATGCGGTACGTGAGGGCGCCGTGACTCCTCCCGAGCCACTCCTCAAAGAGGGGACTTGCCCTAAGCTATGTCATCTTAGTTTTAAAACTGATTTTAATATTTTTTGCGTCAAAACTAGTTGAATGACATAATTTTTATACAGGCGCTATTAAGGCACGTTAGGAAGACGCGTGACGAAATGCAATTATTTCGAACATAAAGCATAGTGTAAGAACAGTCAATTTTTGTTTGCCACAAATTGTAATCCAAGCATAGTAGAAACAAAGGCTAGTGCTAGACCTACTTGTACCCAAAGCGGTAGATTTTAATCGAATGGCGGAGGCCTACAGCGGCCAATATATACCTACCTGAAAAAACACTCATAGAAAGTTCATACTTATAGAAAACAGGGGATTTAACCATTAAGAAACATATGAATTGAATCGAATAACATGGCTGTGTACGTGCATATAGAACCAGCAGAGTAAAATTTACCCCTGAGAAAAAGCTTAAAAGAAACGCAGTTTTATGAACAAATGTAGTCTAAACCTTAAATATGTTTCTTCTAGACAGTTATCAATTTTGTAAAAGTCCCGATATTAGCTATTTATTCGCATTTTGTACTGTAAAACACAAAATATCCTTATTATGACGAGTTTAGGTGCAACTTTTGAGCATGAACCAGTAGTCGTCATAATAATTGTAAAATTAACGGGTTTTGGGACAAATGGGAGTTTTGAAGTACCAATAGATGTCACATTAAAAAAATATATCTTCTATGTTAAAAGTATTCCAAATTGCATATTACATCGCTAGCAAATAAACTTAACTATCTAATTAAACAAAGAAACATACCACAGACCTCACTGGAGTTATGTAAATCAAAACACAAAACCACGTGCTGAGTTTCACTTTTGACAGCTGAACTTCACGAAAAAACGATTTTATTAGGGCACACACGTTTCAAATAACATATCTGAGAAGCCGTGACTGCTAAAACCCCGTATTGTTATTTCAATTGTGCAATATATTATCAAGAATATGTTGATATATAAACCAGCCCATTTTAAGTTCAGTAGAAAATAATAATAAAAGTTTTAAGATTAATTGACGACTATTGGGGCATGACGACTTCACCCGCGTTTACCTTATTTACTTCAAAGCAATCTTTTTCATGAATCGACCCCTTTATACGTTTTTTTTTATGGGAAATCCTCAAATGTGAGATCATCCCGCTTTGGATGTAGCGTGAGGGAGTGTCAGACTGTTACTGAATAAACCCCACCACGTCTTTCTTGAGTCCTTTATGTACCAGCCCCGGCAGGCTTTGGCCCCGGTGGCCCCCACTGGGGTTTGTTGACACTCCTTATAATGTGTGGGACCTGCTTTAGAGATAGCATGAGACATAATGTAGCTATATGTCTTCATTCATGCTCAATGCGGATTTTAGCGATTGATTGGTGAATATTGAATATATTATCGCAACTTTTACTTTATTTTTGCGAGTTTCCCAACTAAGATTTCCTTAATATCAATAATGACGTCTTACAGGAAAAATTTTGATGAGGTAAACAGGATGTTTTTAGGTGCGTCAATATTCCTTTTTGCGATTTTTATGTGCATGTGCATTGCTTAGGTATCCATAAACTTCTGAATCCGGGGTCAGAACGCCGTATTTTGTTACTTTTTAATACGTTTTATTATAGGCGCCTGATTAAATAAACTTAATTAGTTTCTTGTTTGATTTCAGGTAATATCATCAAATCTGTTCTTCGTCAAATCAAACCTTCAATACGTAAGTAAGTAGGTAAAAGTAGTATCTACTCTTATACATAGTTTTGCATTTTTTTTGGTCGAAGACGAAGGCCATCTATCTCAATCGTACATAATATTTACATACTATACCTACTTTTACAACCTAGATTTTTTTCTAAATTCCAACACGTTTATTTTTCCCACTCGGTGATAAAAGTCACATTTTCCCATCTTTGAATCCTGTTAGGTATAGCATTATCTCCGTCTCCGGATACCTTTTAAAGGTGACTATTTTAAAAAGTTGATTTTTTATCTATCCTGTATCTATTTATATAGATATAAATATGTATCGACGCCATAGAGTGAATACCTAGTTAGTGTAAGAGAACTTTTGAGGATAAAGATAAGTACAGAATGCTCTTGCTTATATTATCTTAATAGAAAAGCATTAAAAAAAAATAAGTGATTTATCACTTACTCCAGCCAGCCAGGCCTGTTCCAAAAACAAAAGAAGTATTTGAATTTGGAAGATTCATGGAATCCACTGGAATGCGGATGGATGAGGCAAATACAATGTAGTACAAACGGATTTATGCCTCTAACTACAGACTAGAACTTTCCAGGCTATTCATCGATGTCATGTAGCTAAGCAAATATTTACAAGTAAATAGGTACTTTCAATATAATCTATTTATAGTAACAACTACGTAGTCACAATGATACGGTTAGTGATTATCATAATATCTCGAACGTCACGGCAACTGAACAGCCTTGTCTCAACCATCAGTTAAGTAAGCAGATAACTTCAAAGATTACCCCTTTATTTCTTTGAGTTAAGCAGAATAGCAATCTTCTTACAATTGGCCATATAAAACTTACGTCATTTTTAACCGGCTTCCCAATAACGAAGGAGGTTTTATTCGGATGTCTACAGATTGTTGATTTTGATTTTCAGACAACTATCATTATTGGTAATGTAATCATTGACGATTAACATCAAATTATTCGATTAACATTTAATTGCTTTCACTGAATGAATGCACCAATTAATTTGTTTTAGAAAGATGTAGATCTAACGAGCATGAATAAATCTATACTGGAAAAAATAATAAATTTTATAAGTACCTAGGTATACGAAGAAGTACGTCATAACTCTAAGATTCTACTAAAACATATTGAACAGTTATAAACATACCGTTAACACATTATCATAGGTTAAAGTAACGACTCGTAATTCCCACAGACACTTAAACAATTAAATATGGTCACGATATCATTACTGTTATTTTATATTATCATTTGATGGCTCAACGTGACCTATGTACGTAGCTGTGAAAATGTGACACTTCTAGTGGTATTGTTAATATCTGTGACGTAACATGAGAAAATCATTTGTCCGATGATGAAAAATATTGTATTTTGTCATGGGAAAGTATATTCATTGGAGCTCTAGGAAAATTCACTCATGATAGCTCGTATTTTGAAATTAACCTGTTGAACTAATAAAAATAAAATTTATGGCGTTAGGAAAATATAAAGAATTACAGAGGAATCGGCACGACAGATTTTCTGCCGCTCCGAAAATGTCACTCGTAGAAAAACCGAGCGTACAAACAAACGCCCGACAAAATCCGCAAGTGTGAAAACTATATTAGAGTTGACATTGATAGAGTCTGGATAGTAACAACAGAATTGCCCCCTCAGAACTTTTAAATCGTTTATAGTCTTATCTATTTCATGTTCTGTCAAGGGCCTGTAGATAACCCTACATTAACCATTATCTATTTCTCATACTATTGTTATATAAATAGTCTGAGAATATCCTCGTAATGAGTTCTGATCACCACATCGCATGGACACAATGATATCTAAACATCAGTTCTCTTCAGAACACGGATTTTATTATCAGATTTTATAAAAATAACTCTGAAAAACGAATTTACGTAAAACAGTTTTTTTATTCTTGCTAGTTTTTCTTTTGCGTCAGACAAAGTTAAACATCTTTGCCAGTTGTTACGGGTAGTCAAAAGCCAGTAAGTCTGACAATTAGTCTTGCCAAAGGGTGACTAGTCAACTCAACCCTGAGAAGGTCAGGAAAGCAGTCGTGCGTGGTAAAACGCTAAAACGCTGCATAGAGTATAATTGGAGGTAACACTAAGAGTCCGGCACACCCCTCCACCGACTCTAGGTGGAGGACAGACCATGAGGAATTTCCCCCTGTTAAAAGAAGCTTATTAGAAGAATTAGACAAGAAGTTAAGCTGCATCCTGTTAGACTGGAATCTAACCCTGACATAATTGGGAAATAGCTAGGCAGATAGGTATGAGGTAAAGTTTGAGTTCCGTTTCAAAAGGAATACTCTGATTTCAATAGGGAATTATTTATTGACGTCTTAGTCGAGATAAACAAATAACTCATTAAGAAGAAATAGCCTACGTTATAGTATTTTCCAATAATAAAGCGCGTACCTATATCCGTAAACCTAGTGTTTATGCGTACTACAACAAAATAGGTACTACTAAAGTAGCACGTGTATGTTAAACGGCAGCCACCTAAAATGCTATTTTGATTCTAGTTTTTTTTTGTTATTGAAGTAGCAACGGCTGTGTTTCGGATGGCACGTTAAACTGTAGGTCCCGGCTGTCATTGAGCATCCTTGACAGACGTTACGGGAAGTCGGAAGCCGGTAAGTCTGACACCAGTCTAAACAAGGGGTATTGGGTTGCTCGGGTAACTGGGTTGAGGAGGTCAGATAGGCAGTCGCTTCTTGTAAAACACTGGTACTTAGGAAAACATCTGTGTAAGAGCATTCCTGCAGCCTGGTGACAGGCGGACAGCAAAGTCTTCATAATAGGGTCCATTTTGGTAATATCCCTTAGAAAGTTAACGTATGTATTGATGGTTCACTTTTTAAGTTCATTATTTACCTTTTCCGTGTAATATTTAATCATCTTAGAATTGGGTGCTGACTTTAAGACCAAAAATAGATATGAGCTATGGTGTCTAAACTAAGCTTCCTAAGCTAACTTTTTGGAAAACTGAAAATGAATCAGACTCTTAGAAGTGTTGTAGTTGGTTTTACTGATTGTGTCTGAATCATCTTTATTAGTTCCCGAAAATCAATAAAAATGAATCAGTCTGGGATTTCTTTATTAATGTTCAATACGTCGACGTCATATTTTAAGTCAGTAGGCCTATACCTATTATATTTGTGATTGTTAATATTAATCATAAGTATTTCCAGAACATATAAAGATTAAGAACATTAAAATGAGAAAACTGATTACAAGAAAAGGTGGTTGCGTGTTGGATTTTAGTGTTACATATATTTAGTTTCCTGCTCATCTTTTTTTTAATTGATCTTTGTTTTTGCATATTTTGGAGTTAAAAGACGTTGTTCATTTTACTTCTATCTGATCTCAATATGATGTCTAAACAAATATAATAAAATGAATTGAATAAATTGGTTAGCTGCTATAATAAAGAGGAAAGGGCATTTATTTGTGCTCCAAAGGGCTCGTAAGGGGTAGGGCAAACTACTAAATCGATTTGAAAAGTCCTTTCACAACTAAGATGCTAAATTATCCCCAAGTAACTTTTTCTATATTTTATAGTAGTTCCTACAGGAATCTGTGGGAAAACAGCTTTTTATATGTATAAAGAGACTTAATATCCCCAGCAATACTGATTGCTTGAAATTATTATTATTTCTCAGTAATCCAGTTTAAACTGAGTAGTATTTTGTAGTAAGACACCATATTTGTACCGATCTATAGTTTATGAGCTGAGATTGAAATCTAGACATTATGAGCTCAGAATTATTTACGTTCATGTTATTTTATAAGAAAACCTATAAACTGGAAAAAACGTGTGAGTATAATTTAATATCAAATCTAATACCTAAGTTTAATTTATTGTTTATCAGTATTTTTATTGGATTCTGTCACTGAAAAAAAATTAAATTAGCTAATATGACCACGGTAATATAATTTCATCATCATATTAAAATTTCTATATATTCTATAAAATTGATTTGAAAAAGAAAATCATTCTTATTTACTTGTATTCATATGGCTAATCAAGTGGCGGTCTACATATATATAAGTATCCTTGGAACGATTTTGTCGCAGAAAACAGCTAAAACAAGATTTATGTTGTTAAATCTATAAATAATAATAGCGAAAAACGTTGATAATCATAAAATTATTCATCGACACCTTTTATTGAAATATATCTTTTTGAAAACACCGAAACGTCTCGTCGCGGCTTGTTAACGTTCACCATAAATATTTATGAAAAGCAGGAAGATATTTTAAAGTAAATTGATGGATTTATCACTACGAAAAGTGATAAATAAGTAGACTTTAAAGTCCAGACAGCTCAATCTTACGTATAAAAGTCTTGATGAAGAGTAATAAAATACTATGTGCAAAATTTCTTTTGTGATTAACATCTGCGGCAACTTTGAAAGCTTGGTTACCCTACTTATACTGTGGATTTTAATACCTATCTTTTGTTTTGCTTACTACAGATAGAATTTTGACTTTGGAACTACACAGGTAATGTCAAAGTCCTGTCTCCATAACTGCCGATTACAATAACCGATCCATTTTCGATTAGACATTCATCCTACGAGCCTTTTGCCCAACTATGTTGGGGTCGGCTTCCAGTCTAACCGGATGTAGCTGAGTACCAGTGCTTTACAAGGAGCGACTGCCCTATCTGACCCCCTTAACCCAGTTGCCCGGGCAATCCAATACCCCTTGGTTAGACTGGTGTCAGACTTACTGGCTTCTGACTACCCGTAACGACTGCCAAGGATGTTCAATGACAGCCGGGACCCACAGTTTAACGTTTTTCGATAAGACATTCTGTCATGATTTATATGAAGCGAATGTTAAAATTCAATCACCAATCGCAAACCAACGGATCGATCGGTTATTGAATTCCGCCGATATTTGTGTTTATTCATTTTCAACACAATATATGAGCAAGGCGATTTCTGTGAAAATAACCTAAAACTATTATCGCTTCAGCTTAACCCTCGTTTATTAAATAATTTTCCTTAATAATTTCTTATAAAGTTCAATGAAATTATTACAAATACACGAAGTTATTAATAGGTTATTTAACATTGAAATGCCTACCTATACGCTGGGGAACATGATTTACAGTTTTACTGAATTTATCGTTCTTATTCACCGCAAAATTCCAGCCAAATTCATAAGCATAAGCATTAAAATGCTTATGAATTTGGCTGGAATTTTGGAATTTTGGCGCTAAAGCGCACAAACAATACCATACATTTCTATGAACTTTACTAAGATAAAAGCGTAAAAAGTCCATTTAATGTATGGCTACAACCCTGATTGGGAGGTCTCAAAAGATTGAGAGGTGTTTAGGCAAAATGGGGAGGCCTTTGCCCAGCAGTGGGACAGCATAGGCTAATTAAAAAAAAAAGAATTACCAAAAAAAAATATTCATTATTATCTTCCACGGTGTAGAATAACACATATTTTTAGAATATCCTTGTGATGCTACACTACAGAATGATGGTTTGTGCATTTGGTTAAAATTTAGATTTAGAGGAAATATGTACTCGCAGGTTTATGAAAAGTAATTTAATATAATGAGCTGTTATGATATTTGTCATGCATTTGTGATAGGTAATAAACGCAATTGTTTCAAAAGGAAAAAATATTGTCACAACCATGACAGACAACTTTTTTTCAAGTAAAATTGAATGACATAGTTAATGTTTTACATTGAAAAGGTCGTAAATTCCTGCTTGTTATTTTGTATTATATTATTTAAGTGGAATAATAAATTATTTTGTCAATTTATCACCTATTGTGTGGGAACTAGTAACCTTTATGAAACGAGGTGATGCAAAAAATTGACCAGTGTGTTCCAATTTTCTGCACTGAAAGTTCATGTTGGTAGCAGGTTTATAAATTATTTATGTTATTGTCGAAAGTCATTGTTTTTTGGATCACGGATAACTATAATTTTCCTCGTCGGAAACCATGCGAGTTTAATGTGATCTCAAAAATTTCGCTCCCAACTTATTATATGTATAAGTTCTTTTTGGACCCTAAAATATCTTGTACCTGAACAGGTCACTTATCGGGACAGACATCAATAGTAGGGTTAACCTGTTACCTAAGCAAAATAACTCAAAACAAGTATTTCTTTTGAAACCGTCCATTGTTTGTACTAGGTCAGAATTATTAACCTTTTCAACCAGTGTGTGTCATGCTTTACCTATTTTAACCAATTATTTTTTGACGTACATAAAAAGTAAAGATTTTTATATTTAAATTGAACAGTCTAGAGTTTACTTAACTTCAGCTTTTATAGCATATGTCATAAGATATGACGCACAGTCTGTGTAACATTTAACGCATCGTCTCATAAAAATAATGGCGTCCATAACATAGTACATTTAATTGAAACAGATCATAGAATCAAAGCGAACTTTAACTAGACCATCTCCTTGCCCCGAGGTTCATGTTTAGAAACTAGAATTGTTATCATCAACATCCATTCGTCAATTAAAACCGGTCAGACGTTGTTGACGTAATTATAGTCCCCACTTAACCGACTATTTGCTTCACAGCCGTTAAAATTAGAACTACACCAATATTTGGCAATAAACAACCCACATGAATCACGAACTGAAAGGAACTTGTGCTCTGCATTAATTGCAAAAAAACTGAACAACCAATTCATTAGAACACATGTGCGATCTAAATAAAAATACAGTATCAGTGCTATACACGAAGCCGTTACAAATCATGACTAGTCACACTTGGAATGTTTTCTCACGAACCTTAATTAATAGCTTAACCATACATTAATAACGTATTAGAGCCCTTATATAGACTAAAAGGAAACCGCAGCTATTAATTGTGATCAATACCACATTTGTCGTCGAAATACAGAGCAGAACAAATTGCAACACATGTATGTAGGAGCAATTTTACATTTAAGCCACGCACAAGGCTCTACTGATTTCTAAATAAACGTTGGGTGTCGGGCTATCACCCGCATATCTTGTACATCGACATAGAGTTTGGCTGAGCGGTTCAGTTGCGCGCGCGCGCCGCGTGAAGCCTACCGGGTCACAGCGCAGGCGCAGTGCACGCTCCACCCGCGCGCATGACGCTCGCGTCCGCTCCGCTCCACAGCCCGCGCACCACGAGTGACTATCAATGTGACCTTGCATAAAAATGTCGTTACCCTGTCGTCCAAATATTGGGAGGCAGTACGTGAAGTGATTTGTCATAATAATGCCGGAGTGCACGGAGCAGTTCACGTTCACCATTCCCATCATACGTTACACCATGGAAGCTGAAGACAGGCCCACGGACGCTGAGCGGCAGCAGCTCACCAAGAAAATGTCGTTGCTGACCCCAGTGAAAATAGAGACTCCTGACTGCGGGAGAAGTGGAAGACGGTCGTCCGAACCGACCAAGTATTATATTCCACCACAGTGCAATAACAGACTATCTCCTAGAAGTGCGCGTAAACGTGATACTAGGAGAAACTCAAAGACTGGCGTGAAAGATGACTCTCCTACTAAGGAGAGCTTTGGACCAAAACCGTGTAATTGTGAGGACTGTCGTGCTTCGAGTCCGTTGCCTCCGGGCTACGGACCCCAGACCATGTCTCCTGGTTACGACCAGATGAAGATGTCCCTACTGGAAGTGCCTTGGACTGAGGATTACACGGAGGCGTCCAGTGATGATCTCAGTTCAGAGTGGGACTCCGATGTTCCTGAGCCAGCTCCTCCTAAGGTAAAATATAAACAGCAAATACATTAAACTACTTCTGTAGATGGTGCATAAACTTCAGTTCTGCGATGAGCCTCAAAATCTAATTTTGCCTAATCTGAAATTCATTGAACCCAAAAAAGTTCGACTTTGAGATCATTAAGATACTGTTAAATCTTACCTGCGCTGATATATTATGCGAAATCATGAATGCAAATCCAATTCAAACTATACACGAGATACATGTTTCTTAAATTGGTGTCTGTTGTTTAGGAATTGTTTATACCTTTCGACAATTAAATTTGGTTTTATGCCATTACCCTGAATAGCACAGGAGGCAATTATAATTGAGATATAAATCTGGCATTCCATTGCTTATACGTCTGGCTTATAATAAACCTAATGGTTGATTGTTTTGACAATAGATTTGAAAGTGTCAATGAAGTCCATACCATTGATATGATAACAGACATTTGCAAAACAATTCAATAGGTAATTAACATTGAACATTGAATTGCAAATTTTGCTACAAGATATTCGTTGAATTTGTATATGAATAGTGGGGCCAGTATTTTAGCCACCTGTGTAAATCCGAGAACAGAAAATGAAATAGCACATTCGACAGCTAAAAAAATAAACGATGACGGTCATGATAAATTAATAGCGAAGCGTTTCGTCATTAAACCGGTTATTAAAATGTCAGAATAATTTATGGATAAGAAAAGGCGATTTGCGTACTTATAATAATCATAAAATGTATAAACATATTAAAATACCGGTTTTGGTCCGACTTTGACCTGATTTGCGTACGAGACCAATCGAATCTAAAATTAGATTCATAACAACGTTTAACCATCCAAAAATTTCGCGTTTTTGTAGCCTTAATTACATAAAAGAAAAGATCAAAACCAGTAATAAAAGTACCAGGGCTAGCACGCTCATATAACGTATGACTAGAGCAATATTGTTTACCAGAATACTGTCTTTAACATTGTGAATAACTGGAACTTCGTGATTGGCATTAAACTCGTTGATAACTTTAACGGTTCGGACGTTTTTAATCTGAGGTTATTTTAACATATCAAGTTTGTTATTATAATTCAGAGATTGTCCTTCGTTATTATCATCATCCGCTTTTTTATTAACATTTGTTGGAGCTAGAGGTTATTTATAAACGGTTATATATTTTATAATTTGAAAACTAACACAAGTACTTGCCACGTGGTTTGAAGTAGTACTGGTTTAATTATATACTTATTTTATAATCATACAATCATGTCAGTACGTCACGTGCTTGAACATTCATGGAATGAGCTGGTTTGTTTTATGTAGTGCTATTTTCATACATTGTTGGCTTTATATTAAATTTATGATTTAGCTTTAGAACAAAGCCATTACATTTCAGAATTAACAAATTTACCGTCACCAAAATGTCCATGAAAAAATCTGCATTCAATCCTCACAGTCAAAACCAAACTCAACTCCAAAAATTCTCAACATGTGTTTCACATTATCACACACACATCCACACACTCAACACCAGCATAAAAGCTGTCTGCCGATGATGTAACGAATCGATATCGTTTATCATCGATCGATTATATATCGATACTCTCTCCATAAGGTTGGCGAGCAACCGTTACCCGTTGTTGCGCTGGTAACCCACTTTCACGCGTCTCATTGTTTTGTGTGGGCCTTGGTGGGACACTTTCCGTTCCTACAGCTTAATTGTATGTAATAGGATAAGTAGATTATGGAGCACAAAAAACAAATACTCGATGCCTGTGTTAACTGTATGCCATATGAAATGTAGCTTCATTTCTTGCCATAGGATCAAAGTTATTGAAACCATGATACAGCTTTTCTAATATCATTTCATTATATAAATTCAATCAACAATTTATTGGGAATGTGTATTTGTGTCTTGTTAAGAATTTTCGTTTTCGAAATGATATATGAATATTATTTTCACATTCAAGGAAAGAGAAGTAAGTCTAAACACAGAAGACGAAAGTGTATATAGAAAGAGAAACTGCAAAGACGTAAATAAAACCGAGATTAAATAAAAAATACTTGTCATGTCATTCACAAAGACAATACTAAATTATTCAAAGTTTCCATAGGAGGAAATTTTATAGAATTTAATATGTCGCACCATCGAACCAAGTCATACCGTCAACAAACCACGTCATTAATCTAATATCGTCATTGTAATTAATAAATAGTTATTAATTGTCTAGTTATTGGCTAATATGCATTTTATCCCTATTTGGTTTAGCTCTATATATTCTGTTGCATTATGAATAAGTTGCTAATGCATATTCATTACTGAAGACCAATCCTCTTAAATATAAAAAAAAAACATATGTAATACTAATTCTGTTATACTATTTGAGTTTGGATAAAGACTTCTCATTACTTCGTTTACAATTTCGCTTTCGCACAAAACAATTTCGCAATCTCCGCCAAAGTTTTCACTTCTTCCAGAGGGAAGCTTAGGAGGTATTCAAAAACACACAAATGAAATGCGATTGTTTCAAACCAACCTTTTTGCTATCTGAGACCTCGACATTCAAGTTAACTTTACAAAATTATCTTCAATGCGAATTACGTGTCCTCGTTACAGTTTAGCTGCAGTAGATAAAGCTAAGTACCCGAAAGATTCATTTGAACCAACAATATTATAATCTTCAGTTTGTATAAGAACATTATTGATAGATCCAACTCCTCCTTCTATTGTTATAACAAGGACGAAATAATCAGGACAGTCAAATGACCTTAAGACTAAAACAATATATATGGGAATTTTATTTATGATGTTAAGTTATTAAGGTCGCTATAAAGTAGAATCACGTGGATGTATCGAGGTAATTTTTAATGGCGTACACGCGATACTTGCTAACAAAGTTGAAACGAAGACTAAGATAGTTGAATATAAAATTATTTAAAATATTGATGGTTCTAATAAAACTAAGAATCGATTTACCGAATGAATTAATAAAAACACCATAACACTATTCATTATTGTAAGCTGTTGCCACTTTGGCAGAAATCCAAAACATTTCAAGAAATGCTTCTTGCACTTTAACATCAGTTTTAGTATTACATTTTCCATTAGCTCTACTGAAAATTGGATTGATATGACCTTGTCTTGAAAATTGGTTCTCTTCATCATCACCTCCCACGCCACTTATTTCACAAAGACTAGTTCAGACATCCGTATATTATCATCTATTATATTATCCTTCTGACACTAAGGATGGCTCATTATTCTATTTCTGGATATTACATAACTACTTTGGATGCCGAAGCACCGGTCACTGCCAAAGGCGTTTATGAATAAAGGATATTTATGACCAAATTAGCGTTGAATCAAACCTGTTTTAGATTCTAGACATAGACAACAATGCATAGATATTCAAGATATAAATAATAAAGAAATATTAATTTAGAAATAACTTCTTTTATAATACCTACAATAACAGCATTTATTTAAGATGCTCAATGAGATTCTCAACATTTTTTTTATGATAAACAAAAGCAAAGAAATCAAACAACAATAGGATAATTCAATGGCGTTTATTGAATCACGTTCCAATCATAGTACATTAATTGTGATTGTAGACATATTTATTGAGCATCTCGATGATGAAGCAGTAGGTATAAACAATGATAAACCTTTGAATATCATAAACCATACACATAAAGATGGTAATATTACAGTTGATGATGATAGTACAGATGCAGTAACAATAAAGTTAATAGTGATACAGTCATTGATGGGATTAATTTATAAGTTGAAATATAAAAATCGAATAAACGTAAATCAAGGATTATCGCAGCCTGTAGAAAATGCCGTGACAAAAATAACAAAACAATGGAGGATTAAAATGGCAATTGATAATAATGTTTAGCTACAGACGGTTTAGACGGAACAGGACTTGGATAGGTCAGCTTGTTATTTATTATCTTTAGAAAAATAAAGGAGATAAATAGATAACAAAAACGTTGGCTAGACAATAAATCAGTGAATGATGCTACAGAGCAGCTTTAGTTCTAAGACCGACTGCCGCAAATAGTTCCAAATAATTAAAACAAAACAAGAACATTTTTTTTCTTCTAGAACAACAACCCACGCATAACACCATACAATAGATCATACAAATGTACTCGTCGTACATCTAATTAAAGTTACAAAAACATGGTACTGCGCAGTTGATCTACAAATAATTTCAACATCGTTCTTATTTTTTTTAGTATGTGTAAAGGCTTCTTTGTCATTATTTTTAGTTATATCATTAATATCGGCTTTATTATAATCAGAAATATCAATTGCTTCATTGTTTTTAACATTGGCTTTTATACCATTTCAACCATCTATCATTCTATGGAATGTGGGTTGGCTTCTATCGAGTTTTTACACACCCACAAAGTTAATTCTTGTTTGGATCGCCGAACGTTAGTTTTTATTATTAGTATTGAAATATGTTTTCATTCCTAAAATCTGCAATTTTGCGGTTAGGCTAAAGAATTATGCAGCTTCTTATGTGCATGTTTTTAAAAAAGATATTGCGACATCAATAAATTTACCTTTTATTTCAATCGTATACATAAATGCCAGACACATATGTCTTATTAATGTGGCTATATGTGTATATTTTTATATTCTGCTTATTATGAGAAAATTCTTCTTCTGATAAGTTTTTCTTTAAAAATACCATATAAAAAACCTATTTATTTCTTCTAAAGCTTTATTAATAAGTATGAACATTTAATCAATTTTATTACCACTTAATTATTGAAATAATTACACATGATTGACCACTTAACTCTGTTACTATTTTAGTGTTAATTATTTACTTGTAAAATTAATTAAGTTGTGTTCGTATTTAAACGGCGTAAATAACTGCTTTCGTCACAAAAAAAAATATTTAATATAAAAATGTAAAGGTTAAAGTTATTTAAGGAATATTTGTTACAGATTAAACAAGGGTCGTTTGGTAATTTAATACTGGTTTTGTAAGACTTGTATTACTTTCCTTTATAAAAATTCCAAGCGATTTTACTTTCACTATCGACATTTTGATAAATGTACCTAGTCTTACTACATTCACATTGAAGATAGTACGTCATTATATCCAATTGGATCTAGATTATCTAACTGAAGCTATTTGAGAGCTATAATCAATAGACCATCGTTAGAATTTAAATCCGCACATAAAAGCTTGCCTGAACGCAACAGGCAATGTTTAGAAAAATATTAGTTATACATACCTACATGATAAATCTGCGAACAAGTTTGGCATTAAAAACAATTCTTATTTACTCGAAGATCACGTATTTAGCCGAGATTTTGCGCAAATAGAGACGGGTAAAGTCCCCAAATATCAGAGTAAAATACTTACGCTCTTCCAATTCCAAACCGAGTTAGAACATGTTGAAGTATTACTATGACATTACTTGCTAATGCCCTTTTTATATTCTTTAGGAGACGTTTTTGTGTTTTTAATTTAAAAGTAATTAAGCTCAACCATTCCTAGATGATTTTTTTTTCAAAATTCTATGGTACCTAGTTACTTCTTATACCTATTATGAAACATTTTACTAAAATACTACGAATACATTTGTCATCTATGTAACCTTATAAACTCTTTTGCAAAAAAAACGGGCACCTATGCGAAATCTTAGTTTTAAGGACTTTACGTGTATTTGAAAGGGTTTTAATGATTGTAGTATGTTTCTAGCATCAAAAGGGTTAGCCAAGCATGCGTGACAGTGGATTCTAAATTTGAATTTTGTACAATTGCTAAGAAATTGGTTGAACCTTGTTTTGGACTAATTGCTGGCAGAAAGTTCGTCGGTGTTTTGAAAAGTTTTTGAAGTGATTTTCAGGAAAATAATAATGCAGTTTTAATTAATGATTAATGTACTTTTTTGTTAGATCAAAACATTTTTGAAAAACTATGCGTATTTGATAAAATTTTCACTTGCTCTAAATGGGTTATACTGATGATTGATGGCAATCTTAAGAGTTTCGGTATTTTAGTGTAAAGATTTCTATTGTTTAGATATTGTACCCACGTGTTTTAAAATATCGCTTTTTCATAAATAAACACTATTTAGACGAGTATCAGTACCTTTGGCTGCGTCAAAACAAATTTAAAGTAAGCAGTGCCGATCACAACTCGTCTTCTATCGAACTTTGACATTTAAAAAATACCAAATTTTGTGATAAATGTTAAAATTAACCACATGAAAAATGATGAGGTGGATTAGAGCTATCTAAAAAGTCAAATTATTGCCGCGCTGAAGCTCTCGATAACTCCATAGGTGTCGGGTTACTAAACGACGATTTAGCTGAAAGGGAGTCAAGAATTCAAAACTATTGGCCAAACGTATGTTTCTTAAGAAATGAGCAGCTAGCCAATTATTGTTATGATTTAAGCAGGAAAGTGCTGCAGATGCCAGAAAATCTCGGTGTAGGCTAGTTTATTTAATAAAATATCCGTGGGATGAAAACACGCTATTTGAACGCTCAGACTCATAGATCTTCAGAGGTCTACCGAGTTTCCCAAGACACGAGGATGTTTAAAAATCAGTGATTACGAGACCTTAAGATCTCGTGCTCACAGTCTATGCGCTATTTTCTGTATTTTGTAGAATTTCAAGACTTTTAAAAATGTCAAAGTCTGATAGGAGACGAGTTGTGATCGGCACTGCTTACTTTAAATTGGTTTTGTCGCAGCCAAAGGTACTGATACTCTTCTAAATAGTGTTTATTTATGAAAAAGCGATATTTTAAAACACGTGGGTACAATATCTAAACAATAGAACGCTTTACACTGAAGTACCGAAACTCTTAACATTGCCATCAATCACCAGTATAGCCCATTTAGAGCAGGTGAAAATTTTATCAAATAAGCATAGTTTTTCAAAAATGTTTTGATCTAACAAAAAAGTACATTAATCATTCATTAAAACTGCATCATCATTTTCCTGAAAATCACTTCAAAAACTTTTCAAAACACCGACGAACTTTCTGCCAGCAATTAGTCCAAAACAAGGTTTAACCAATTTCTTAGCAATTGTACAAAATTCAAATTTAGAATCCACTCTCACGCATGCTTGGCTAACCCTTTTGATGCTAGAAACATACTACAATCATTAAAACCCTTTCAAATACACGTAAAGTCCTTAAAACTAAGATTTCGCATAGGTGCCCGTTTTTTTTGCAAAAGAGTGTATTTACTTTATACATCTGTTTTCTATCTTACACATACTTATGTAGGAGTATTATAAGTTCTCTTGTTTCACATCAGAATTGTTACAACTTCAACGAGAAATTGATTCATTATCTTATTTGTGAACATTGTTTGGGTTATAGTCTATCAAATTGGGATCAATCTTTATTTACATGCCCTATTTTAAAGAAGCGAACAAGAGTAATTGGAAAACACATTATAATTGTATGTAGCAGACTTAAATTATGCAACTGCTGTCTACTACTTGACGCCTCGATAACCTTTGTGATCTGTCTGACATTATATTTGTGTCAACTGTCCACTGTACATACAAAACTGGACTTTATTACCATTACGTAAGAATCGATAATAAAATAATTAGAAAAAAATGTGGAAAATTCCTCCAGACTATTGATGAAGCTAGTACCTATAGAGTAATCTTGCGTCTGCATGTATTTCTTTTCAAATTTTTGCTTTCAGACCAAATTTTCAGTCTTTACAAGTACATTTGCAAATTACGATTAATTATGATTATTTAATTCTGATGAAATACCAATCAATTATTGCAATTATCCTATTGATATAATAATTATATAATTGGGTCCAAAAGTGATAACAGAAAATTACCCCGTATCTAAAGAAAAACCCCGCCAAGGTATTGGATATATACATGCAATGCTAAATTGAAATAATAGGGTTTTTTGGAAGATTTAAACACAGAAAGTTGTAAATGAACAAAACCTTTAAATAGAACATGGTACATAAAAGACAATAACTACTTTTAATGGGGACTTTACGTCTAGACACACATTGTTTCCCCATAGTCGTTAATGTTAAAAATAAGGTAAACCACAGTTACAGTCAGAACATACCTAGTTATTTGTGTAACTATTCGCGTTAAAAATATGAGTGCGAAACAAATGCTAGCTATGTTGGAAAAATTAACAAGTTTCTGAATACGTATGTAATCTACCTAGATAAAAAGTAGCCTATTTCTATGTTGATAAATGGACTGTCTAATCCTGAAATATAATTCAAATCGCAACAGTAGTTTCTGAGTTAAGCACAAATAAGTTTTATAATAATAAGAAGTAGGTATAGATTTGACAAAAAGAAAAAAAGGTGCCTATGTAGTCGAGTCGTTGTCTCGATAGCGAATAGAGATATAATAAGGCAAAGAATTTCTTAATAAATTGGATTCAATTTCTTGGAATTGAATTTTATAACAGATTTTAATAAATTATGAAAATCTAACGGAAAATGTTTTGACTTTCAAACTTCTTAGAATTTTGAGATATTAAGTCAGCATAGAATTGAGGTAATCTCTAAGCAACTGTACATTCATATTTTTTCCTCTAGTTTTCTGCCCGATCAAATACCTCTCTGCATTCTGAAAAGCAATAATATAGATAGATAAAGAGATAGAGTTAATTAGAGTCATGATAACCTGTCACCTGTCATAGTTTGCCCTAGTGGTTTATCTGTGGCGCTACGCATGAGGTTTTTGCGTGATTCTTAGAAAAAAGAAAAGATCATAAGCTATTATATGCATATATAGTTTAATCGTATTCATAAAAGAGTAATCCTTACCGACTGAATCCTTTAGCTTTTAGCCTTTAATTCTGCTAAGTTTGTCGCGTACCTAACTAAACTATGTTTGTAGAGTTTTCACGCTACTAACAGTTATAAAATTAATTTGGCACACCACCATATAGAGCTTAAGAAAGGACATAGGCCACTTTTTACCCGGTTGCGGGTTGGGATAGAGTGGTGAAAACGCGGGGAGCAGATATAGTTTCATAGAGGTACATAGAACTCGGCGTAAATCACACAATTTTCCTATAGCAACAGACTATAATGCTTAAGAAAACTTACTTCTCGTTTGCACTAGTCTTTATTTGGATATACTATGTAGTGCTCACAATCTTCTTTGTGCTAATCACGAGTCACGGTTTAAACCGCTGACCATACTGTTAGCCTATCTAATCGGAAACCATTATGGTTTATCTTTATGCAACTGTTTTGACGATGCTGAACATCCGTGGCTGGTTAGCTCGATAAAACCCTGCATAATATTAAAAAATAAAAAAATGAATGTGGACATAAGTCGTTTTAGGTATTACCTACACAGTTTTTGACAGTAAAATATTATTAAACTTTAGCTAAAATGTAAATTCTGTTGACAATTAACCGCATAATATGTTGGATTTTTAGTACCTTTTTTGTGGTTTGACACGAACATACGATCAGATTTAGGTAAATTCGAGGAATTGTACCAAGTTCCTATAGTGACTACATCTACGGATTTCATAATAACAAAATAATGTAGACGTTATAAATTATTGCGATCAGACTGAATGTAACGGCTTACGTGTTTGCGGTTTCTCAAAATGTCAAGCTTTATAATTGCAATGTGGACTAAATTAGTTTAGGTATTCGATGTCAGTCTTTATTATTTTTAATTGAATATGAAGAGATTGGTTGGAGTGATTTTGTGGCCGAAAATAGACGGTGATCCTCTTCGAGAACAATCAAGTAATTGGACAGTAGTATTCACGTTTCTATGGCGTGATAGCCTTTTTAGAAACTTAGAAAAATCACGATAAAAGAAGAAATGTTTATTTCGTTTTACAATAAAATCTTTTGATCTATACCAATTATCCCATTTGTTTATAAAAAATCTTTAAAAAAATATACGAATTAGTTTTTGGTTACTCAGGGGATTTTTTTTTTACTGATTTGCTTAGATAAAACGACGAAAACGTTCTTAAAAAGTACCTTTCCCTAACAGTACTTATTTGAGCAGATTTTTTTAAAGTAAATATTTTGATGTATGTCGTCAAACGTTTTCGTCACTTTTGTTTTAGGTAGCAGCATGTACTACATATGTAATTCCCCCATGAATGACAGCTTCTATGTACCAAACACTGTATTTTGCTCTTTAGAGGTTTTGTTTTGAATATTTATTTTTAACATGCTTGCTTTAAAACTGGTAATTCTAGTTCAATGATATTTGTAAAAAATACATAAAAAAGTATGTATGTTGATTTATTATATAATGCATATTTAGATTAACCTTTTTATAATGTATTTTTTAATCCAATTAAAGAACACGTGTCTCTAATATACACTAAACTATGTTCAATGATAAAACATGATTGCATACGATCTACTTAGCAGTTCTAGTTTAAATCACGGAGCGTATGTTAAGCCTATGTAAAGTAGGTGTATTAGCTTAGGCATTAACTGAATTGCCATATCTAGTAGTTACGTGTACTGCGTTTTAATGGATCTATGTAGAACAAAATTATCTAGGTATGTGTGTTTGTTTTTCATAATGCAATGTGTGGTTCTAGTGTATTGAGTAATTTTCAGTTAGCAATACATAGGCTATGCAATAAATGAATCACTATAATGTAATATTTATGAGTGTGTAACATAGCATTCCCTAGTCGTGAGTTATGAATGAGGGAAAAACAAATGAGAAATTAAACAATTTTCATTTGACTTATTTCAAGATAGTTTTCAATGAAAATTAGGTACAGGATATTCTTGATGACTAATTTTGCATAAAAGTTTTCAATAACTGTTCTAACAATCAACATTAATAAAAAAAAAGAAAAAAAAAACATGTCTCAAAATTTTCTTTTTCATAGATGTTTATGTTAAGTGTAAAATAGAAAAATGGCGAGGAAAACCGAGTTAAAAGTTAGTAGTAAAACACACAAGTTTACTGCCATTATTCCACCCATACTGAGCGGTATTTAACTACGGTTAATTCTCCCATAAGAGGTTATTATCTGAACTCGCTATTATCGAAGCGATTTCTATGCTAAATAGAATCTATTATGTTGAAATTCTTTAAAGTTTTTTCATATTTGTTACCTCTGTTATGCAAATATGTACCTACATAAGTAGTTTTTCGTGGTTCTGTCCATTTTCTTTTTTATTCAATAAAAATAAATAATAAATAACAATAAATAATATAGGAATATTGTCTTTAGAGGCTATTTATATTCTTGTAGTGATATGAGAATAAATGAGTAAGAAGACTGATATTATAAATTCTGCTGTTTTCTACATTTTTTCCCACCCGTACCTACGTCGTACCTATGTGTATTTTTCTCACGATAAACTCCGGTCCGATTGAAACTGAAACAAGACTATTTGGAATCAGCCATTTTCTTCACAAAGAATTCTTGTAACCCATTGCGGAGCAGTTATCGGGAGCTTAAAATTATGCAACAAATGATGTCACCGCAATGACGTCACGGTCCCATTTCGTGCGCTTTCACAAAACTATCCATTTTAATCACTCCGATGCACGGCTATAAACATGCTATTTTCATACATATCTGTTAATAATGGCTTTGAGATAAGTACTGACAAAAACAAAAGTATTAGCGGACAAAATAATGAATTATTACCAAAAAACGTGATATTTTAAATTCGAAAATATGGCGAGAATTTAAATGTATAAAATAAACAGGATGTATTTATTGACGTAATGAAAACAACATCAAAAATATTGTCTAAAACAAAATGTTTGTAGGTGCACGTGTTTGTTACCATACAAGTAAATATTATCATTGTAGGTTATAAGTATACCTAACTAATCAAAATCGTTTCAATCAAAAATACATTTTTACCCAGACATTTGGTCTAGAAGTTCGTCATAATTTGTTATACTTTTGACTGACGTACATCCACTTATTGTTCTTTAAGTAATAACATTATAATAATATGTAGATGTCATCGTCTATGGACGTATTCGTCATTTGCGTCATATTTTTATGTTAATTTGAATTAGATTACTTCCTTACACAATGGGTAAATGACCTTATTTTTGTGACGAACGAAAACAAAGGTGGTTCCAAATTATTGGGGTCACTGAATTTTATATAGATTTTGTGGTGATTTATTCTGGTTTTCATAATAATATTTTGAATGTGGAAGATCCCAGTGTTGGTTGTGTAATCACTCGAAAATAGGTCAACGGATTTAAATGATATTCGGCACATGGGCTGTTTATACCGCGATAAAGTTACGTCTGTCTGTAGGTAAGTGGGAATAAAAAATTGTGAAAAAGTTTTACCATTTTTATTACACACTATTTTTATAATAGAATACTGGTATCTATGGTTGATTTTATTACTCTTAAACACAGACATATATTCACTTTTCGTAAAAAACATAAATTAACTATTATATTTAACCAAAAATCTCGGAGTTCTTATCCTTTTCGTTGTTTCTCTTGATGGGGTATTAAGATAATTTTAATGTCAGTCTGTTTGCAAACATTATTGCTTGGCATTCAACTGTTGTTTAAGCTCTTTAAAATAAACACTTACTTTATTGTTAATTTCTTGAAAAGATCATTACGTGAAATGTCAGGCGAATAAACTGTGTTTTGCGATGTTTTGTATGAAAACAGGTGTATCGTGTCACCCTGAAATAATTTGTGTATGTTCATTGAATATTCATTGTGTTTTTAGGGTTCCGTAGCCAAAATGGCAAAAACGGAACCCTTATAGTTTCGTCATGTCCGTCTGTCCGTCTGTCCGTCTGTCCGTCTGTCACAGCCGATTTACTCGGAAACTATAAGTACTACAGTGATGAAATTTGATGGGAATATGTGTTGTATGAACCGCTACAAAAATATGACACTAAATAGTAAAAAAAAGAATTGGGGGTGGGGCCCCCCATACATGTAACTGAGGGATGAAATTTTTTTTTTCGATGTACATACCCGTGTGGGGTATCAATGGAAAGGTCTTTTAAAATGATATAAAGTTTTCTAAAAAACATTTTTCTTAAAGTGAACGGTTTTTGAGATATCAGCTCTCAAAGTCGTAAAAAGTATGTCCCCCCCCCCTCTATTTTTATAACTACGGGGTATAAAATTCTAAAAAAAATAGAGGTGATGCATGCTAATTAACTCTTTCAACGATTTTTGGTTTGATCAAAGTATCTCTTATAGTTTTTGAGATAGGTTGATTTAACTGTAATTTACGGAACCCTTCGTGCACGAGTCCGACTCGCACTTGGCCGGTTTTTTAATTTAAATATGTACCTATATTATATATTTTGGTCTTTATAATGATGTTTAAAGCTTATAAACATTTTTAATTGACTACCGGACATGTGTTGCTGGGGAATTTGTTGCGCCACTTCTACTTACCAGCAAAAAAAGAGCAGTTGTGAAGGGCGGGCTTTTTAGGAATTGTCTCATATAATTTTGACGTAAAAAAAAAGTGCTGTTTTTCAGCTTACTTTGGATAAAGGGTTTTTGAGTGACACCACTTCTCTTAAAAGTTTTTTTCGGTCGTTGAACTTACTTTTGTCATATGCAGAGCATTGTGCAAATTACATTACTTTAGGGATCATTTGCAGTACAAAATAAATATGTTATTTATCATAAACCTTTGAACAAAGTGTGCAGATATAAAACTGTAAACACAGGACTTAGTACCTACTGTTACCAAAGATAACTTGTAAGTAGCACTCGATATTACAATTAATATACGTCATTTACTTGTTGTGATATTACATTATCATACATATTTATTTATATCATGTACCTACCTACTATGTGCCGATTAATGTAAAGAGAGCAATTTTATATATTTTTCCAGAGTGTAAATTGTGATGAATATTTCTTTGACATTCAAATTTCTACCGCACTGAACACAAAAACTAAGTTTTGTCCTAAAAAGGGTTCTATAGGAATACCTGTTATAATTTTGTGTAAAGCTGGAAAAAAGATGTTTTAGCTTATTATCTTGATTTTATATTATTTTCATATTTATCTACAAAACTTTTGTAGAACTGATAGTTTTAGAATTACACACTGAATATAGCGAGGTTTTGATTGAACGCAACATACCCAACATCTAACTTAAGTACCATATCTGCGCATAAAACTTAATCGTAATTAAAAGAACCATGTAAGTGCCACTTACGACGTTTTACAACGCAAGTCACGTATTCTAAGGTTCGCGTATGGGCACGCGACGCGGTGGGTCCCTGATATTAGACGAACCATTTTTGTACGCGACTGTACGTGGTTTGACGTAATTCTGTGTGTGTAGGATTAAATATAGATATGTTGTGTTATTAGTACCACACACATACTGACATACAAGTGGATTGTTTTCTGACATACAAGGTATTAGGATGAAATTAGTCCAAGTACTTTCTCTGTTCTAGATTGTTCAGTATCAGAATACCGCATATATTTTAAGAAGAATATTTTTAATATCAAAATTATTCAATATTTTTCCTGTTGATCAAGCTATTTTTGTAGCTTTTGTATTTAAGAAATGATATAAGTGTGTGATTAAATTAACATTTTATAATAGATATCGTAAACATTTTTGTGGGCAGATTATGTTAAATACACGTTCACCTATTATAAAATAACTTTATTGTTAAAAATAAAATTCGAGACTGTCTGCACCGAGCGGAATTTATTACAAAAACGATTCATTTTGAGCATAAATAAAAAAAAACATGAAGTCACCAGTCTACACATTAAATGAATGAGCTACGACTTAAAATTCGATTTAGGTATTGAGTCCACTAGGTAATTTGTCTAGCCGACCACAGCCCTCAATGAAGTCATTACAAACGTCATAGATAACAAAATAAAATAGAAAGTACATAACTATCTAGTTAACAATGGTACGCTGTACTGTAGATAATGGGTTCGAGTAGGATAACAAATGTAAAAGACGTCAGACACAATGATTGAAATAATTATAGTACCATTATGCAGTTAGTGATGATTGGTGACGGTCAGTGTCGGTGACTGAGAGATACGATGTTCTTGAACGAAGGGTTAACTGTTAGGAAGATCGTGTATCTAATTACAGAAAAATCTAAGTTTTAGAAGAAAAAATCACTTATTTTTAAAATGACAGATGCTGTTGTACTTTATCTTTAAATCGAGTTACCAGGTTTTGATTCTGAGCAATCCAAAAGGTTTCAAAAATTATGGCAAGTAATGGGGAAGTTCTTCATAAAATATTTAAAAGTTTTTTTGTACACGACCACAAAAAACTTTACTGTACTGGTTGACATTTAAAATTCCCCAAACCGTTGGGTAAATTTATTTTATAAGTTTTGCGGTCAAAATTCACAATCAAAAATCTAAATGATCGTTAAAAAGTCAAAAGATTTATCACCGTGAAAGAGCATTTTTGACCAGGTCGAATGAATATAAATTTCATTGATGTATATCTGACCATGCCCCTGGTATTTTCCAAGAACCTAGAAATTCTGGTTTACTATACTTATAACTATAACAAAGCACGTTCAAAGACACGTTCTTAAACCAATTCTTGGAAAATAATATACCTATTTGAATATTATGAAAAATTAAATGTAAATAAATTGTGTCCAGGAATATATTTAATATTGATGAAATAATGTAATGATCAAGTAGAATAAGTAAAAAGATGTAAATAGTGAATGTGATAAATAAATAGTTATTTTTATTTAGCGTTACCAAAATAAAAACAGCGGCTATTTTCATTAAATCTATTTTTAAGTAAATTAGTTGTTAAAACTTGTCTAGATTTCAAACAAATAGAAACATACAGAGTATATTTGCATCGGCATAGATGAAATAAATTACTATTTTGTAACATCATGATGTCCATTAGTAGGTAAATTAATTAATATTTAATCAATTAATCTAATGTAATTTAATTAATTGCATCAATTTATGAGATATATAACGTTAATTAAAATTTATTGGTAAGTTACCGGATTTGAACTTTACTGATTAAGCTACATTGACTTATTTTAAACATAGTCTACTGTAACATAGGTAGGTAAAATATATTACGTGTCCACAAAGATAAAACAAACTTAGGCTCCATACATACTTAAGTTATTACAAAATAAATAGCAATTATTGTGCTCCATGTCAAACCGTTTCCTTCAATTAATGTTGCGACCAACATAATTTTCGTATGTCCAACCACACCCTCAAAGGGCGACCAGTTACGACTTCTCGACTACTTACGACCAACTATCGTAAAATGGCGACCGAAAAAAGTTAATGTGCGCATTTACGGAGCAAGGCATGTAACGTTTAAAGCTAATAAATCGAGTGATTAATTGTATCGCGTTCCTAGCCTTATTTAGGAAGATAATCGACTCCATTGATTTTTTTGTTCCCACTGAAGAATAATTGAACGTGGAATATCGGCTGCTGATTTGATTGGTGATAATGTACGCGGAGAATCGATTTGATTGATCTGAGGTCAACACACTCTTGTAGCGATAGTTAATCGAATCAAAATACTTTTGAATATCGAATGCGTTGACGTTACATTATAAATAGTTGGCATGATGCAAGAAGTTTGTGACCCAATTTCGGAATTTGAATGGAGATTCGAATTTCAAATCGCTTCAGGAATAAATACATTCACAAAACTTTTCACCGGTCTATAACATAGGACCACAAACAAGACTAAAGTGTTGCATCAATGAGAGAAAACTCTTTTGCAATATTTTCTAATAAAAAGTTGAATAAAAATGCTTTTTCCATAGTAAACGTCTCTATTTCTGAATTAACGATGAAATAAATTGTGTTGGGATTGGATTAAAACATTACTAGTTTACTTCACAAGTTAGATACAGCGTCAATAAAATATATTGTGGTCGTCTGGCCTCATGTGACGTTAATGCTGTCCCGTTGAGTTTTAGAACGCAGTTTATTTCGCTGATACACAAATGGAGTCTATAAACATTTGTAAGTTTTTAGTCACGAATAAGTAAGCTTAGAACTTTTTGAATAACTTTTACAAACTAAGATTTATTTTGATTTACGAATATACATGAAAAAAAATAAGACTCATAATTACCTCATCGTAAAATCACAATATTTTTAATACAGTATGACCGTTTGGGGTTTATTATGTTTGGTATGTATAAGTACTTACCTATATTTTTTTCACACACTTACTAATAGGTTAATCTCAAGAGCTGGGATTAAAATAGAGTTGTTGATGAAATAAAACAATACTTACATAATATATACAAGGTGTTGATTTGCATTTGTGCCATAGTTCATGAGGAAGACATACAATACGTAAATAATCGATTGGAATAACAGTAGATGGGAAATAACTAATATGCACTGCTTTTTTTGTCATTGTAATGTCGTGGTATTTCCAAAGTAATCCAATTTTATGAATGAAATTTATGAGTGATCGTTGCGTATGCTTTGTGTTTGCGTTTGTGTGAGGGCGCAGCACGGTTTTAACGCCAGTAACATACGCGCCAAGTTTAAATAAGGCTAGATGACATTTACGGAATTCCGAAAAAAAATTAAAGAAAAAAAAATACGTACCAATTTTTTTATTGATTTGGGTCGAGAATCACTAGCATAATTACCTCCTTGAGTATGGCACGGATGCAAATCAACAGCTTGTATATATATATGTACATAACGTAACCTATAACTATAAAATAAAAATACTTACCTATACTACGACTAGGTATAGGACTTTTTCTCGAACTTTGTGAAGTAGCTTGATTTCATAATCATTCAATTATCGCCAATAAATTGCGCAAAAAACGATTAAAATCTATATTTATAAGCAATTATGTTTTGAATCAAATATAATAAAGTATATTAGTAGGTCTATGTGTTAGAGTAGTTAATAATGTTAATGCTGGGCGGATAATGTGTAATACAGTATTTAGACCGCAAACTGCAGACAAAACAGTTGGCCGACAGTCGCGATGGTTGGCAAAAGTCCTCCGAGCCTTTTTCCCAACTATGTTGGGGTCGGCTTCCAGTCGTACCGGATGTAGCTGAGTACCAGTGTACAAGAAGCGACTGCCGTATCTGGGTGCTTGGTTGGCAGAAGTGTAGTTTAAAAAAGTTTTCAGTCGGTGTGATACCATTTAAACCATTTATTTAGCCACACATACAGTCATTGAAAAAAAAACAAAAAGTATACAAGAAAAAAAAAAAGAACCAGTGTGGCAAGGGGTATATCTCAGTATAAGCTGTGCTGGGCACAGCCCTGATTTTCAGATATCCCCTGACCATCATTGAAATTAAAACGGTACAATTTACACGCACACAAAATTTTATAACAATAAAAAAAAATAACTTAAAAAAAACAGTCTGTAAGAGAGCTTAGGTAGGTAGAAAAAAAAATGAACTTAACACATCCCAACCAAGTACCAATACCGGCTAAATACCTGATCTTTTTAATGTGCGTACTACCTTTTCTATTCGTCTTCATACTGATTTATGAGCCCAAACAAACTATCGGCCGACTAAAAGTTTGTAGTGTGTAGCTCTTAGGTTTTACGAATGTTGGGGCTTGGTTGGATTGCAATGAATTTCAATTAAACATTTTATTGCTGTATTAAGATGTGTTAATGGTTTTCAAGCTGTTTTAGTTTCGTTTACTTTTAGAGCTTGATAACTGTCGATATGGTGTGTCTATGATATTCTTTTTTTACAAAATAATCAAATGTCTTGACCACAAAAAATCGTAAAAGGATAATGAAGACGGATTAATTCTGATTGGATAACCGGTATATTTATTTACGTTTATCTATTTTTATGATTATTTATATTTGTATGATAATGTCTGTTTTCTGATTCTGTTTACCTGCCTAGAATCACCTATTCTTTTTTATCACATTCCTCGAGACTATAATAATCCTTGACTTTATAAAGGCCATCGATAAACTATCGATAAATGGTATGTAACAACTCTAAACTGTAGCCGACAATATTAATATCCTCTATTGCAGCGGTTCCCAAATGGGGTTCCGCGGAACCCTGAGGTTCCGTGACAGGCCCTCAGGGGTTCCGTGGAAAATTCAAGATTTCCATATGGTAAATCGTTTCACTTTTGACAATATTAAATTATTATTCATTTTCAATTAAATTGTTTTAAATATCGCATTCCAAAATTCCATTTAGGCATCATGTAGGTGGGTACCACTCGGGAGTGTAAGTACGAGTTCGCGACAAGTAGCGGGGGAAGGCCACGGCAGCAGATAATTTAATTCCGTTTGTTACAAATTGTAGAATAACTTAATACCTACAGGTCTTCGGCAATCGGCAAAAGTAGGTAGCGAGTCGGCCAAAAAGCACCGCATTTTTTGGGCTTATTTCATCGCCAGGATTATACGTTTTCATACATTTGACAGGACGTGAAATGACACGGCATACGAGTGTTTCCAGTGGCTATTTTTACCATGAATCAAAGTGTGACAATATTTCCAACTTTTGCACCTCCGCGAATCCGAATTTCGCGCTCGCTTCGCTCGCGACTCCATGTTACGGGTGATGCTTATATATTCGTTTAATTGCTCAAGTATCCAACACCGAAAAAATTTCGCGCTCTTCCGTCGAGGTTTCCTTTTATGTTTATTTTTTATTCCTCTGGTTCAGAAAAAGCAATAGCGCTTTCTTCGCTAGCTGCTTTCACTTGCATTTGCTTTTTTGTGTGGATATTATACTTTTTGAGACCTTATTAATTTACAGTGTTTTTGTTTATTTTGTGTAGGTACTTAAACTAAAAAAAAATTCGCGCTCGCTTCGCTCGCGATTCCGGCTGCCACTGAAGTCTTTCAATGCTAGCGGGTGCTTGGAACTTCTTCTTATAGTTAAAAAAAATCGCGCTCGCTCGCCTCGCACCTGTACAAGCCCAATCTATTTCTTTTTGCGTTTACTTTGTCAGTCTTCAAACTGAAAACTATTCACATAATACACAAACTCAAGGGCGGCTAAATTGTTTTCTGGCCCGTGTGGCAGATAGTCATGCTACGCCTGAGTATACTGAATATGTCTCTAACCATATAACCATTTGGTGCGCTACCACGCGCCACGAGCCGTACCTAAGTGTATTTATGTCTTTAGTTTACTTCTTACTTAAGCTAAGGTTCCGCCGAAAAATGGTGAAACGAAAAGGGTTCCGAAGCCAAAAGAATTCGGGAACCGCTGCTCTATTGTATAATTAATTTATATTTTTTGCGTTGTTCCAATATTACAATCAACGTTTAATCTCTTGAGATATAGACAGGCGTGCACATAGCTTTATTGATATGCATCTGGTAAATATAAAGTACACGCCGTCTGCATTCCTGTAGTCGGTTAATATGCGTCACATTACATACAATTTGCTGATGCAGACAGGAGGTAAGGCAAGCGGTATTTACTTACTGAGAAATAATTATGGTTATATTGTTTTCAGTGTTTGGTTAAGTAATGAATTGTGTAAGATGAGGAAAGTTTTTAAATCGTATTAATTTCTGAATCTTAATATCATGATTACTACAGACTATATTCACAGACGCTCTACTTAAAATACTGGTACTCAACTGTACCCGGTAAGACTGAAAATAGACCTCAATATAGTTGAGAAAAGTCTTTTGCTGTAGATTTCATCCAAAATTAGGTACATATTTAAATTATCTTTGAAGTAATTATGACAAGCCATACTGTGTAATACTTACCTACTTGTGACAAAGCATATGTATGGTTGGGCAAACCCTGGTAGGCACTACTATCCTGTATATTGTAAATGTTTTGTAGGAAAAATATTGATCCAACTTCCTCTGGACAAACGGTTCATGATAATTTCAATTAACTATTACACCGCGTAGAGCCCCAGCGCATTTTTTGGTACCTAAATTTCAATTTTAATTAATCGTCTTAATTCTTGTTATAGATACTTTATTTCCTATAATACAATCAAATTAATAGGAAAACCAGGAGGAAACAATGCATTGTCATGGTTGTTTGTTTGTTATGATAAGAGTGCTTACCTATACTTAATTAGACTGAGTGCAATAGGTACGCGTCCGGTGCAACACTGAATTGTAAACATGTATTATATAAATAGCTGCATAGTTTTTTTATTTACCTATTGTTTAGTGTAGACTTAAGAATGAAGTAGTTTACGTAATTTATTAGTGTAATCTTATGTAATTAGAATTATATTATTCTTCTTTTTTAAACGGTTTTATTTAGCTCACCCCGTTTGTTTTATTTATTATTTATTCATTCTTGGGTCAAATTTAGAAATTGAAATTTCAGTGCCTTCCTGTTGTCAGATTGATCTGAAATTTGGTACACACCTTTATTTCCGATGACAATACAATTTAGTAATATCAATAACATTGCAAATCCAAGATGGCCGCCGGTACAAAATGGCGGATAACGTAGGTTTTATCAATCCCGTCAATGTGGGTATCAAATGAAAGTGCTCAACCAGTAGAATACAATGTACTATATAAAATTCAAATCCAAGATGGCGGCCTCTACAAAATGGCGGATAACTTAGGTTTTATCAATCCCATCAACATGGGTATCAAATGAAAGGTCTCAACAAGTAGAATACAATTTACTATGCAAAATTGAAATCTAAGATGGCAGCCGCTACCAAATGGCTGATAACAATTTTTAAACGGTTTTATTTAGCTCATCCCATTTGTTTTATTCTTGGATCAAATTTAGTAATTCAAATTTCACCCTCTTCCTGTCAACCGATCAATCTGAAATTTTGTATACACCTTTAGTTCCGATGACAATACAATATAGTAATATCAATAACATTGTAAATCTAATATGGCCGCCGGTACAAAATGGCGGATTACATATTTTTCCACAACCCCCTCAATATGGGTATCAAATGAAAGGGCTACACAAGTAGAATACTGTTAGCAACCCCAGCGGGGCCCAACAGGGCCAGGCCTGCCTGGGCTGCGGGATTGTTCGAAAGAGTTACCGTGGCCCTGGTACATAAAAGGCCTACGACGAAACATAACTATTTTTAGTCAGTAAGAGTCTGGCACCCCCTTACCGCTGCTGACCCAGAGAGAGGTCACTTGATGATTTTTGGCGTCGTTAAAAAAATTGACTTTTTTTTTTAATTAGATTGTAATAAATTATCAGGTAAGAGACCGTGTAATAATGATGCACTAAATGAATTAGATAGAATGAGGAATGTTCGGTAGGCATTTTCATTAAATACTAAAAACTAGAAAATAAAAAATCGGTAAAAAAACTTTTAAGTCAAACGGTTTTATCTTATGTGCACTGAAAACTAGAAAATAAAAAAATAGTTACTTACCTGTCAACCTACGTAGGTGGTCTTGGTCATATTAGACTAAAATAAAAACGTGCAGCCAAATTCAGAGCAAAATTACGCGCATGTATCACATACCCTTCGACATCCGTTGATACCTGATGGTTCTTTAAAATCAAAAACTTTGGCAAGAACAAGAACTATACAAATTAGATATTGAAAACTGTAGAAGGTACTTTATGTGTATTAATCAGAGAAGTGAGTTTTTATTTGTATCTACTGTTTTCAGCTAAAATTGCATCTTTAACTACCTACCAAGTTTTGAATACCTAATCGAAAGTAAACCACATAAGGTAGTATTACACCATAGAATTTGACGAATGCCATCTACTGTCGTCATAAAATGTAATGTCTTTATATGTAGTTGTGTACTTGTATCATCAATTCCTTGTTACCCGCTCACCTTGCGCCAGATGTTAGGTCAATGATCTTTTATTTACTACAGGTATCGAGATGTAATTATTTTGTTTCTTCTTTATAAGCTAGGCGAAGATTTCGGCTTCATTTGTTCTGTAAAATTGATAGTGCTGAAACTTAGCTGGTTAATGATCAGGCCATATTCAATTGTCTTAAGGTTGACCTATGGCGTATATACAGGATACGTATATTTAATGACATATTTACAATACATATAAAAAACTATCCTAGTAAAACAAAAACTAAAACGCGTCGAAAAATTCGTCCTCATCGCTGTCCACTGGGAGCGTGCCCAAAATGCTGGCAGCATTACTTCGTTGGATTGCCATTCTGATCCTTTGTCCGAGGTTGGCTAGATAATAATTGTTAAATAGTTGGAATGGATCAAGTCAAACAAACAAACTCATTAGCTTTACAACATTAATTTTTGGTAAGGTTCATTTAAATATTCATAATATCTTCATGGGCCATGCTTTTAATTCTAGTGTTTACTTGATATTTTGCCAAAATTCTTGCTCCATGAATTATGATAAATTTTACTGCATGTGCAACGAGTAATTTAATGTGTCTAATGACTTTTAGATTTATGTTCAGCGGTTCACCTTCACAAATTGTTAGTGCCCTACTTATATTACCAAATGCATTTCTAACTTCAACTTTATGTTTACTTCTTTTTTCTTCAATAATATCTTCAGCTTATTTTAATTCTTTATCCTCTTTTTAAGGTGAAGTAATTTCTGTATTATTACGTTCAACAAGAATCGGATCTCTCTCAGTTCCAAACCGATGTTATTAACTTTAATTGGAGCAAAAACTCGACCTTGTTCGTAAATGCCAAAATCTGTAACGATGTTAACCGCAGCCTCATTTTCTCTTGGTTTTACTTGCTAAGTTATTCTTTTTAACATATTTTAAAGATATTTTCTGTGGGCTTACTTGCATTTCAAGGGAAATACATCCTGACAAAAACGATAATTTCTTAAATCTTTCACTACAAATGACTTCCTTATTTTCATCTCTCATAACACCAGTAAACAATTTTCGCAATACTAAATCCACATTTCTCACTAGTTTTATGCGTTCTTGTTAATGAGAATTGACGTCATTAGTAACCTAGTTCTATATCATATGTATGACTATGTAAACTTCGTATTGTTAGCCCAATATCAACCGCGAAGTCTGTTTGAACTAAACTATTGAAGTGTGGTTGGTAATGACAATAGATGGACTTTATTTGATGTTATTTGGAGGTTAGTGTATATTGTTAGGTGTCTGCAGTTTGTTTGTCATTCATTGGTTACATAACCTAGCTTCTGATCTTAGCGGTTTTATGCGGTACTTGATCCAATGTATTATAGCTAACAGGAGCTAAGACACTAACGAAACTAAGTGTTTTTCTATCTGTTTGTCTGAAAGTCGATGTGGCTAGAAGTAATGGTGATGGCAGATAGCAGAGAATGTGAGGAGAAAACCCTACTCCACCGATAAGGGGAGGAGGATGTTGATGTTGATGGTGATGGTTCAACAGATCCAGAGATTACTCCCTAATACGAAACAAAAACACAAACTTTAGAACAATTTTTTTTGCTGACAAGAATCAAGCCTGCTAGAGCAATTGCAAGAGTATGTATAGGAGTCAATGAGGTTCTAATTCCAGGCCAGGTAAGAAAGGTGTGCCTTATGATTTTTCCTTCGTCAAAATATCGGAAGGTTGCTGCTGTCAACAACATAGTTATTATATAGTTTAGTGTCAACACAGTTTCAAATGAAGTTGATAAACTTGGCGTGACGTGATTTGTTTTACTTATGATTTTATATGATATGTTGCTTGTCTAGAGTTTATAAATAATGTATGTAGTCGACATAATATTGTCACATTCGTTCATTAGATATTAGTGTGTTTTGCAATACGAATAAACAGCTTTATATTGGTGGAAATACACATTAACTTATTTCAAGTCAGAAGGACTGGCTGCTACGTTAAAATAATGAAGGCTTCAAAAAAATAATTGCGAATATCAGTTCTCTTTTCAAATCCTAAAATTAACTCATGCTCCAACTTACACGTGCCTGAGCTAAATTAAATACAGCCTGAAACATATAATTACACAATTACTTACATTTTTATTCAACTAAAAGTAAGTGTAATACATTTTTAATATGCAAATTGATTAAATAATAATCTTATAATCGATTTGCATCTGTAGCGGCAAGCCTTGGCCTACTTCAAAATTACTATGTTGAACTGCATTCTCGAATCGGGTAGATTTGAAAACTGATAAGACCGTGATAATACAAAAAAAAGCCAATTATTATAATCGATTCCAGGTCATGCAAGTACTAATGCAACTTTGCTAATTTTGTATGTAATTTCTAAGGATATCTTGGTAGTCAATCATTTAACATCCTTGGCAGGTGTTAGGAGTAGTCAGAAGCCAGGAAGTCTGACACCAGTCTAAGGAAGGGGTATTGGATTGCCCGGGAAACTAGGTTGAGGAAGTCAGATATGGCAGTCACTTCTTGTAAAACACTAGTTCGAAGCTGCAACCGGTTAGACTGGAAGCCGACCCCAACATAGTTGGGAAAAGGCTCGGGTGATGATGTATTGTAAAAAACAGATTTTTGAGATACAATAGTGTAAATGTACCTGTATGTAGGTACTTAAAATCCCACTGAGCAGACAAACAGTGTATCGTTTCACTAATTGACATTGTCGTACACGGTCGGATGCGCACGAGTGCTTTTCAATAGATTACGCGTTTGACACGCCAATTTCCTGCGCCGATTTGCGTCATCTCAAAATTAGGAACGTTTTTTATTCTTTTTTCAAATTAGAAGAGGTTGGTTGTGTTTCAATTAGTTTTCGTTAGATCGAAAGAATTGTTTATGGTTTATAACAGCTTTGATTGAAAATGTCTACGCCGTATTTCTTTTATTTACATTGATGTTCTTTTTACCTGTACTGTATGTACCTGATATGATAGCTTAAAATAGTTTTTTTGTGTTGTATTGTTTACTTATATCTAAATGTTTGATTCCAGGTAATACACCACATACCTATCAGTTAGAAAAGTCTGCATCGATCTACACCTAAGTAAGTGGTATACCTACTAAAATATTTTAATTTTCCCAAATAATATCGCTGGAATTATCCCTTTTACCCCTTTTAGTTGCATTTAAGTTAGGTATGATATTCTACCATTATGTACACCCCTTGCGTAGGTACTTACCTTATGAACTTTCTTATATACTTTATCATGTAATTTCTTATGTATGTACTTCCTCAAATAGAAAAAAATAAAATACGTAAAAATAAAAAATGAATAAATCTAACAAAGTAAATAGAGTAACTTGCAGCTCGCTCGATAAGAAGCTGACTGATATCTTTTTGTTAATTTCTATTCAAAAGATATCATACAATAAAAACTATTTAAATGTATCTATTTCACCCACTTAACACTTGATGAACTTAATACGGGCATTTAAACATTACTTTTACATAGCTCACGGC
This sequence comes from Helicoverpa armigera, assembly GCF_030705265.1. NCBI lineage: Eukaryota > Metazoa > Arthropoda > Insecta > Lepidoptera > Noctuidae > Helicoverpa > Helicoverpa armigera. Next base: position 8,281,819 of record NC_087135.1, on the reverse strand, counting down.
TAGATGAAACAACTATGGACACATGATTACCATGTCACACCGATCTTATTAGGAAAGTCACTATAAACTACACATTGTAACCTACTTCATGACATCACCGATACATTCCTTATTTGTCCCAGTTTAGCCAGCATATTTTGGTCTATTGTCAAAGTTGGAGATTCTGCTGACTCTATTTTTAAGGGGCCTCATGCTGGCAATGAGATTTTTATGTGTTGGCAGTGTAGGGATCGTATAAACTTTTTTCGTGAGAAACTCTTTAGGTAGGTACTAATCAAAATAATAACTGGACCTGCTGAACCGATTTCGACATTTACTTATTTCTGAGGGTCCTAGGCTTTATATTTATTTAGATAATGGAAATAGTTCCACTAGGGTGCGGGTGAAACAGTGAGAACAATTGCTACTGATAATATTATATAATCTTAATGTATATTTTGGTAAATAAACTTAGCATAGGTAATAACACAATAATTTCACATTAAGTAAAAGAACTGTTCTTGGTCCCCTTTATTTTAATTTAGTTCATCGTGACTCTATGGTTCAAGACAAGTTGGTCGAATGCACATTGCTATTCAAATGTTACCATTCGCTACAAAAAATGTTGTTTTTCCTTAACCAACGAAAGTTATGCAAATAAAGACTTTGTAGACCATTTTATTGCTAATTAATTAGCATTCATTAGATAAAGGTTTTTTTATTGAACTATTTGATGCGTTTGCGTCAATGGAGTCCCTAAAAGTACGTTTTAATAGTTTAGTTTGCATAAATGACAATAAATGTGGTCTAATGACTGTTTAATTACTAAATGCTTTTAATAAGATACACTTTGTGCAGTAAAAATCTAAGTAATTTCTGCCATTTTACGTTGGTTATTCGAAGTGAGCACTGACCTCTGATAAAACTTGCTGTATGCTGAAAGATAACTCGAAAAACGATCACCAAATACAAAAGATTTTTTGTACTTATACTCGTAATGCTTGTAAGAATATATATTAGATGCCTAAGTAAACATCATCCGTATATTTTTTATCCAGGTGCAAAGTACCTAGTTCACTTTAGATAGACACGCTTAGAACCGCAGGATAACGGCTAGTATGAAATATATTGCGAAAAGTCTATAATTCAATCTCTGGGAAACGCAATTTTCTGGTATTTACACTTAAAAGTATCCACAGAAGGCTATCTAAACATCTGTCTGGCGTTTTGTACAAAAAATTCACTATTTGTCTGTCTGTCTGTCCATCAATGTACGCGATATGTCCCCGAAAGGAACCGCCGGAAATTGTGAACAGATCATACAGTATTTTTCTTTAACACTTCAAGCAATTTACTACAGTAAACGAGTCAGTGATCGGAAATAAATTTAATGTTCCTTATTATGGGAGTATTCTTCCTGTCGTCTCATCAAAAAATTCTGATTGCCTGTCCACCCATAAAATGTATCGTGTCAAAGGTTGGGTTACACCTTTATTGTTGAACTATACTTTTCTTATAATAACAATACTTATTCTGTCAATCAATAACCGTTACGGATATCAACAATATTTAGAAAATATAAAAATAGTTATAAAGCTTAAATGTCAAGATTTGTATGCACATGGACACACTTATAAAGATCCTTGAGGTCATTCCTAACTAAACATAGATTTATCGACGCTTACGTTCTTTTAGGAACGCCTCCAATTATATTATCTAACTATAGAATTATTTTATTTGCATAGAAATTACTTGTATCTAAGCCTAACTATATTTAGGTTGTAGTCGACCCATTCTAATATTTTATATAATCTAATTATGTCAAAGTAATATTTTTTCTGTCTCATAGATATTTTTCTCTCGGGATTAATATCTGCAGATTTAATTCAGAGGATCTCTTTCAGCCACTTGCTATTTAATCTAAGTTATTTATAGCATTGTCAGACATATTTTACTATCTCTTCAAGGAAAACAAAAAATACAAAGAATCAAGAAGGTCTTAAAATTCCCATTGCGGCTTATAGATTAAAATCTACGCAAGCATATTAGTAGCAAAACCACGAATATATTCAATGTCAAAGGTTTGCTTTTAGCTATAATGTCAATGCCTTGTCCTCAGCATTGATGTCAAGTACGATCACGGGATTCTGCATTGTATAGAATAATTTGGCATTTTTTCCCGTTAGATCCGTTTCGCAGAAACAACAAGGTTAGATATTTACAACTAGGTAGTTTTACAACTAATGTTTCCCGCGGTTTTTACTATATCCTGTCCTGCGATTCTATAAAATTCGATCAACAACTCGCATTTCACTTCGATTCGTAATGTCATTTCATACTTTAGGGGAGGTAGGGGAGGGATGGGCACTTTTTCACATTTATTGCATAAAAAATCAGATTTTACAGATAATCAACTTTTATTGCCATTTCTTATGTTTGGCTAGATAAAATCAAAGAGCTATCCTAAAAATTACAATCAGTTTCAACATTACGAGATATTTAAACGGTTTAAATAAAACCGTCGACACGTCAAAATTTTGTTTAGTCTGACATGCTTTAGTTGGTACTTACGTAGTGTTTAAAGTTACTTTTTGCTTTTTATAGGGTTTATCGTTTATAACATTTTGTCATAATAATTGCGTACTTTTTTGGGTCGGGGTTTTTTTTTAATTTATAATTTTATTTTATTTCATGGATTTTTAAAGGAGCTCCTTAATTTTTCCTTCTTTTTATGATGGGTTCGCTATATGCGATCTCAGCCAAAGGAAGCTGTTTAACAATCCTCATGACATCCCATCCTCATCACATCTCTGGCTCTAGGAGAATTGCACAGATTGAGAAACAATAAAGATGGACCTTTGTTGATCCAGGGTTATATACCATTCTAGGGTTTCATCCGCCACATCCCATTTCCAGCATTAGGTTCTCGTCAATTAGAAACATGAATAAAACTAGTCAAGACAAATTAAACGAGCCCAAACTCGATGGGTTTACTAAAAGGCAGTTCAGGGTTACGTCTCCTATCTTCGTGTCCTAACAGCAGACCAGCTCAGTGGTTCCAGAAGACATTAGTATTTCAAATTTTAGATCCCACATATGCTTGCAAGTAAACTGAGCGTGTAACATTCCTATCACACCTAACAAACGAGCTGATGACCTTGAAGACCTGAACCGATTTTCACCAAACATAGCTAAGAACACTCCCGAATGACATTCCTTTTAAACAAAAAAAACCGCATTACAATCGGATCATCCGTTTGGGAGCTACGATGCCACATACACACACACACACACAGACACGTCAAACTTATAACACCCCGTCGTTTTTGCGTCGGGGGTTAAAAAGAATGGTTTGCGACGGGAAATTCCTAAAGATTTAATATAACGAGCAATACAAGAGGTATCAAAAGGTTAAAAAATAAAATTAACATCTGATAAATATGGAGTCCCTAGATCAAGTTGGCAACGGTACCTGAAACAAGATTCTATAAAGGATTTTTAGCGCAGATTTATAACCTCACAAATTTTCACTGAAGAAGAAGAACAAAAATTTACAAATTATACATTACATGGTATGTCCAAGCCTCCCTACCATAGGGAGCATTGGACACTTTTGAATTAGTTTATAAAAAAAAATCGGTAAAAAAAAATTAAGTAAAACGGTTTTATCTTATGTGCACTGAAAACTAGAAAATAAAAAATAGTTACTTACCTGTCAACCTACGTAGGTGGTTAGATTAACTAAAAACGTGGGGCCCATAAACTATTGCTGTAGTACCTCTTCTAGAGGTATAATAGGTGTGGATTGCATCGACTTACTATAATCGTAACTGGAGATTTTGACAATCAATCATTTATAATAGAAAATACACATACCTTTCATTAGTTTTCTCTTTATAACGATCCGAAACCGCAACAAAATATTTAAGTACTTTTACGAGTGTTTGGTCTTGACAACTCACAGAAATGACAGATAGTCTATGGATGAACACCGTTACCAGTCGGTAACGTAAACTACCCAATAAAAACTATGATCAAATCAGAATAAAAGGACCCCTTTATTCTGATTTGATCATGTCTCCCAACTGCCCATCTCCCCTACCTCCCTATAGATAGACAGATTTTGGCAGATCTGTCAAAATCTCGACTTTAATTTAGTTCAACTTGTCAACACGCTCGATAGTGTAGCGCTAGTGTAGTTTGACAATGTCAATCACGAAACTTTAAGGTAGAATTCCGTGGGTCGCGATTGTCGCAGCCGCGCGCGACAAAAGTCAACCTATAAAAATGTATGGCACCGCTGCCGAGGGCCGCGACAGTCGCGCGCGGACGACGAATTTCGTGAGCCGCTCGCGGCCGTACGCTTCTCAACATGGTCTAGCGCTTAATAACATCTATAGAATTTTAGTAAAACCAGAATTAAATTGTTGACAATGCCGCGAGCAGCTTACGAAATTCGTCGGCCGCGCGCGACTGTCACGGGCCTCGGCAACGGTGCCATACATTTTCATAGGTTGGCTATTGTCGCGTCCACGGAATTCTACCTTTAGATCGAAGTCGAAGTGAGAGTGATGTCGAAGTGAGTTGTGATATTTTATAGAATCGACATGCTGGCGGGAATAAGGACAATACACAAATAAATAAGTAGCCTTTCTCGATACATACAGTACAATGTATTAGTATCTAATAATTACGCGCACCAAAATATGTGTATGTAACTAGCTACCGCTCGCGGCTTTGACCGCGTGGGGTGTTGATAAAAAGACAAATAGCCTATGTGGAAATTCAGGCTATCACCTACCTACCTATCTACATACCAAATTTCAACCAAATCAGTGTAGCCGTTTTTTGCGTGAAAGAATAACAAACATACATCCATACATTCTCACAAACTTTCACATTATCATATTAGAAGGATAGTAGGATAAATTGATGCACACCCAAATAAATAAATAGCCAATTAGACGAGAATGTATTAGAAGGTATAATAGAGTTTGAGAAAATCCTAATACCTAACACATCCTTGTATAATACGTCATTCCTTCATTTAAACGCACTATTCACTGATTTATATTAAATTAAAAATAGATATCTGAACAAGGCTATTATAAAAAAAAGTCTTTATCTTATAATCAGCCGTGTGAATGTTATCATTTTAGATAAAATCTCACATAAATTATTTATTTGATTTACGTTGATCGTATATTTTTGCATTTCATTTATTTTCAACATATGTGTGCCGAGCTAGGATATTTCCAGAAAATTATTTATTTATATCATATCCATACGTCATTATAATATATGAAAACTAGCTTTTGCCCGCAACTTCGTTCGCGTGGAATAGTGACTTCCGGCAGATTTTTGGTTTGACCAATAGATGGCGCTATTATGTCCGGAATAAATTTCATTTTTTATTTTTTTTGGTAATGAAAGCTATCCTATGTCCTTTCTCAAGTTCTAAACTATGTCTGTACCAAATTTCACACAAATCTGTTCAGTAGTTTAGGCGTGAAGAAAAGACAGACAGACAGAGAGAAAGACAGACAGACAGACAGACAGAGTTACTTTCACATTTATAATATTAGTTAGGATTATTGACCTGCTCCAGCTTCACACGAGTAAATTATGAACAAAAACTTTTCCCGTTCATCCCTCTGAGTATCTATTGATGAAAACTACTAACGTGGAAAACCTTTCAGCATATTAAGACTTAATGAACTTTCTATACATATGTATGGTGTAACATGCTAAAACCTAACTGTGGAAACAGACTCAATGGGCACCATTAAAAGGATAACCCTACCCACAACTACTCCAATAATATCGAGAACAACAAAACCACAAACATGTTATACCACACATTATTAGAATTAAATACAGTAAATCTAATACAGCATGCACGTAGGGAATCCCTGAAAACAGCTTTCATTCTGCGAAATTAATTTTATAGAATGACACCATATTTTATGGCCTATCATCATTGTGACGTCCATCATACCATCTATAGGAAAAACGAATACAGGAAAAATTGGTTCTGTGCAAATCCATGACGTCATAATATAGTGGTATGTAAAGTTATAGGAATACGATATTTTGTTCATAGGAATTTTTGAGTAGTTTTGATTTCCGGGTTCAAGGTTTCATAGAGCATGGGCTGTTGTCATAATAGTGGGAATGTGTATTGAAATGATTCAGAGGTTCACAATAACTCGATAGATGTAATTTGGTATATTTAGCTAGGCCTATTCTGTCGGTTATTTAGTAATTGCGTCGCTAGCATTCTTAAGACTACATAAACGTAAGGAAAGAGAATTATCGCCTTTGGAGGTTAACTACGACTACTACGAGAAAGCGACCACAAACGTTATCTATACTAATATTATAAAGCTGAAGAGTTTGTTTGTTTGTTTGTTTGTTTGAACGCGCTAATATCTGGAACTACAGGTCCGATTTGAATTTTTTTTTCAGTGTTAGATAGCCCATTTATCGAGGGAGGTTATAGGCTACTTTTTATCCCGGTACGGGAAGTAGTTCTCACGGGATGCGGGTGAAACCGCTGGCAGAAGCTAGTTATAAATAATAATTTTAACATTTGTAACCCTTAAAAAGATGGGCTTTATATGATGGACATATGATGGACAGTAGGCGTACACTAAAGCTATTGGTATACGTATAACTAAGTATGTTATTGATTGATTAAAAATGACAAATCTATAAAACCTTACATGCTTTCTCTTTTGGAACTTTGATGGATTCGATAAAAATAATATTATTTACATACATTATGAACAGATAAAATAGAACGTTTCAATCATCAATTCACTATGTACTTGACATAACAACTACCATAGATAATTCAGTTTGTATTCGTGTCAATAGAATTAAGGCCTAGCTACAAGGCCTTTCCAAATTCATGTAATGGATCAATTTGTGAGTAGTGTGCGTATGCGCACGCTATTGTTTCTATTTAAGGACCGGACACTGGAATGGTTACTGAGAACGTAATGAAGCGGTGATTTAAATCTGTTTAGTGATAAATTTAAATTGCTTTATTATTTGGAAAAAAAAATGGACACAAAAATCAGTAGTGTCTTAGAGCGCTCTGGTGTGAAACCAGCGGATTTTTTATAAATTGCGGAATTGCTGCTTTTTCCTACTCGGTAGACATTCGGGCGTCGTCGCTCTAAGAGCTAGCGCGCACTGGTGACTTTTGTCAGCGTGACAATTTTGTCACTCTTATTAAGTCCGTGGATATGTATGCATGTTATGACGTCACAACTGGGTGACAAGGGTTGTTGGTAAGCGAAAAATCTGCTAATTTGAAATCGCTATATGCTGTCACAGTATAATTAAGAATAGGTATATATTAGCGACATTGAATAAAAATGTATCCGTTGTTGTAAAACAGGCGATGATGTGTTTTGCCTGACTGCACAGTCACCCTTGCATAGAAAATAATAGTTTAAAAAAAACTAAAAAACACGCTTTTTATAGAAAACCGAACTAAAAAAAATAGAAAATAAATTTTAATGAATTTAAATTAAAAAAATAGTTTTCAAAATTTCAATGAATATAAGTTAATAATAGTGTGAATACAAAAAATATATTTAAAAAAAAACGTGGGGTGCATGGTGTCAATAGTTATAAATATTTTATTGAGTAGAGTGATTTTCATTTCGAAAAAGCACCCCACGCTTTTTTTAAATATTTTTTTTTTGTATTCACACTATTATTAACTTATATTCATTGAAATTTTGAAAACTATTTTTTTAATTTAAATTCATTAAAATTTATTTTCTATTTTTTTTAGTTCGGTTTTCTATAAAAAGCGTGTTTTTTAGTTTTTTTTAAACTATTATTTATTTTCTACTTTTTAGTTTGGATTATTTTTAATAGCTTTTTAATTTTAAACTATTGCACGACTCGTGATGCGAAGCATCAGAGAGTGCTTTACGATCGAAAACATTTTTTTGCCTTATTTTGGCAACTATTTTTAGTATTATAGCCTTGTTAGTTAAAGGAATCAAGATATTTTGCATACTATTGTCGAGATAATTTAACGGAGATTAATTCTATACTTGCTAAAAATACATTTAGTGCAATAGAAACGGAAAAAAAATATCAAAATTGGTCAACAAATTTTCCTGTCCGTCATGTATGAAACTCCGGAAACACTGTAACTTATGAAAAAATCTATTATTTGAGTAAGTTTTTTTTTTAATTCTAATCGACAATTGTAGATATCGATTGATAATTAATTAAGTGTCGTTTAATTATAATTAATAAAAAACGACAACTACAAGATTGTATATCGATATATATCCATGTAAAATTAACATGGATGGTGATAATCTATAAATATTATGTACTTTTTTTTGTTTTGTTTTTTTTTGTTTTTTTTTTGTTTGTTTTGTTTTTTTTTTTTTGTTTTGTTTTGTTTGTTTTGTTTTTTTTTTTTTTTTTTTAATAATTAAATGAACATTAGTTGTGCACTTTTGGTTTTTCCAAACTTTTTATTTTTTCTAATCGACTATTAATTCCGTGATACCTACATATAAGTAACTGTAATTATTTTCAGTTGTCAATCTATACAGTGAAACTTAATGGTATAAGTTTATTGCCGAACAAGTGATATCGACAAGTCTTACTACGTGTTACTTCGTAATCGAATCATTTCATCTAATGCTTCTCTGTTACATGGGGTTTGACCTGTTAGCTTTGAGCAATCGAGTTCTTCAATACGAATTCCGTCCAAAGATCTTACACGACTAAGTGCTACGTAAGCTTGTCCAGCTGCAAACAGTCGAGAACCTAGATAAATTACTCCATGATCAACTGTACAGCCTTGCATCTTGTGGACGGTCGATGCCCAACTCAGAATCAATGGCAACATTCGTCTCTCAGCAGTTCCATAGCTGTATTTTGCTGGAAACTGTACCGATATTGGTTTAATTACGTGAACACCATCTGGACCAAAATCGATACGTACTGATGGAATGTCTTCTGCGTATAATTGACCCCTGCGAAAATTTGGCCATATAATTTCTGTAATAAAACCCATGTTACCATTCACTAAACCTTTTGACACGTCAATGTTCGACCTCAACATTACTTTAGCTCCAACGAATATTTTCAATACATCAGGAAGACCTCCTGTTTTATTAATATCGCTAGGTATCACAGAATCTAAGTCCTTATTACCTAAATTTCGTGTCGCATCAATGAGTTGGTCTTGTGATTTAATTGTATAAATAACTGTCCCTTTTTCTTCAAAACTCTGGAGAACCTTTTCGTTATGTCTAGCAACTTGGTCATTTGTTGGATAGATTCTTAATGCTTTCTCAATTGAGAACTCATCAGTCGTATCTGTTGATACTTTTCCTAGAAGAATCTCAAGATGCTTCGAAGTCAATTTTCCAACTCTTAAGGCGTTAAGCACATCTATAAACGTTGTGTCTCCTTGTTGACGCATGTTTTGTTTGAGTTCAACAAGGCGGAATAGTCGCCACAAGTGTGTAGCGGGTTTCATGTGTCCTGGTTGTTGAAACACTTGATGTCCTCGAACAGGTGGTAATTGCATTAGATCACCAAAAAGTAAAACATTTATGCCTCCAAAACAAGCGGTCGGGTTTTTCAGCTGTCGCAAACGAGAGTCGATCATACAAAGCATCTCATAAGGTACCATAGAAATTTCGTCTATGAACAGAAACTCAACGTTTTGCCATAACATACGCATTACTCTCAAATAATTACCAGTAAGAAGTGGCATACTAACAATAACTCCATCTTTTTGTACTGGTAGTTTCAACAGACGGTGGAGTGTGGACCCACCAACTAACCGTGCAGCAACGCCAGTAAGAGCACCAACTTTTACCACAGATTTTCCATAACATCGGTTGACTTGATTTTTCAATAAATTAAACAGGAAAGTTTTCCCGGTGCCTGCTCCACCAGTTATGAAAATTTTCTCTCTTTTAACATCACCATTAAGTTGATTTTTAATACTCTCTGTAATAAGAACGAACAATTGTCTTTGATCAATATTCATAGCCTGTTGTGCCCTTTGAAATTGATCATTGCTCATTTCAGTATCTGGTAATTCTTCTTCTTCAGCTTCAGGATTTATAATCTCTGGCTGTTCTAGAATTTCAAAGGCATGTACCTGATTAAACGCGTTTTCAAGCTGTTGATCCCGTTCTCGATGTTGACACATATATTTACTCATTTCCTTCAAACGATTCTCTCGAGCTAAAAAAGCCGCCTTTGCATTATCGAACCCTTCAAGTATTTCAGTTTCCATACGATAAGGCATGTACTGAATGAGTAAACTGTAGAAAAAGTTTTCTGGATCCGATGTTGCTATAAAGTACGGCACCCTGACAACTGCAGGAAAATTTCTCACGACCATTTTACTCTTATCTATCAGCGTGATAAGCGGACGACGCATATTAGGTTGTTCTTCATAAGCATCATGATCAGCGCTCTCCTCGGTTTCATTCAACTTTTTCGGATAGAAAGGTTCAAACAACATTGCAAACTCTGTAAGACTCATGTTCACAAAATCGTAGTCAGGATGTTGTAAAGGACGTTTTTCATATCTTTCAAAGATATTACTGTAATAGCCAGTTGCGTGTCCGCTTCTATCGAATTGCAATACTCTGTAACGCTGTTCTGGCTTTCTTGTATTCAGGAAAATACAATTTCGCGAACTGTCCCGTAATGGGATATGACAAAGTCGATACGCACATTCTGCGGCTGATACTTGTCGTTCATGAAGAATCTTCATACATATCCTGAATAGCTTACGTGAAATGTCAGTCTCTTCACGTTGAATCTGTTGTATTGCCTGCGCAATTCCAGAATCTACACCTTCAGGTTCTGCTTTTGAAAGGTACTTTGCAATATAGTACGCTATCGCTTCATTTGATCCGCATGGCTGAATATCCATATTACCTGACCAAAGTCTTAATAACTCTGGGTGGTAATTGTTTACCCAAGCATCTTCCTTTCGACGCTTAAGTATACAAATTCTGCCACCATTACGGAGAAAATCATCTGAAGAATGTGACACTATTCGTGTCTCGTCACATTCTTGGCGTGGAAAGTTGAATCGACATCTTGTCGAGGTATTATTTTTTGTACAAGTGTGTGTATGTCGATGAATTTGACATTTCTTAACAAGAGCATGAAGCTCTAGATCCTCTTCTTCTGTAGGCATTTTACAACAACAGTTACGATCAAGAAGAAGTTTTCCTTCCTCTCTGTCAAACTCTGGATGATTTTCAATCCAAATCACCATATGAAGGTGAGGACTGCCACGATTCTGAAACTCAATACGCCACCAATGGTCTTTCACTTTTCCGCCAAATACTTCATCATTATTTTTGATAAATTTAATCAGAGCATTTACTCTGACCATGAAATGTCGACTCAAAATAACTGGGTACTTTTCGATAAGTTGTTGAGTCTCATAAATGTCAAGTGTATTTGGATCTGCATCAGGCCTACCATCAGCTATCAACAAGGCCTTCCGTTGGTCTAACCAGTTGAGATCATTCGAACTAAAAGTTACGAAATATGTTGGAGCTCCTAAACATCTAATTTGGGCTAACAACTCATTCAAAGCTGATCTCCAATATGCTGCAGAACCTCTTAAATTCTTCACATAAAGATGGACATCTTCGATTGCTCCCTCTTGATTAACAATTTTCTTGCCGCATGCTGATATAGTGCTTTTAATTCGATAATATTCAAAGAATGATAAGGCATAAAAGAGATAGTCGTTACGTTGAAATCTTGTATCACTTCCCAAAATTCTGAACTGAAAGTAGTCTAAAGCTGTAATTTTTACGGTCCTTTGCTCTTTAAAACCGTTCTTTCCAAAGGGAAACAAAAAGTACTAGGCAAATTCTTCTGCTCTCAGTTCATGACCCACGTTTACGATATTGTCTTTCGTTTTACGGGTAATTTCATTAAGGTTTCGTGAAACCTGTAATTCATCTTCGACATTGGGTTGCATTACATCAATCGGTGCCATCACTGATGTCTGCAATGGAATTATTTGATGAATAAATTCTTGTTGGGAAGTGATCACTTGGGACGCTGCTGGTACTTTCTCAGTAATCTGATGTGTTTCTGTCATTTCAGACTCATGATGTACATCGAAGACTTCAACGTCGACGTAATCAATTGTAAACTGTACATTTTTGTTGCCTGTTGTACGTTTACAAATTCTTTCAAGCTCATCTAAATTATCGCATTCAATAATGCAAGCTTTCCCATTTGTGTCTTTTGCTCTAGATCCCTTTGGACCACAAGAATGAGAGTTGCTGAAGTAATATTTGTTATCATAGTGCATTACTCCGAATGATTGCCCATCTGTAATTAGTATACCTGCATTATGCCCTACGAACAGATTTTCTAAACCTTGACGAAGGGTGCAGCCGAAATTTGTTTGATTTAATTTGTCATTCAAGCATCCATAAATACTTGGTTCTTCGTCAAAAGTGATCTGAAATCTTTTGTCGAATGTAACCAAATCATGTTTGATGGTATTGAAATTTCGCACCAATAAATATCCATCATCTTCAATAGGGTATGCCGCTAAATTTCTCTCCGTTTGAAATCTTATATTGCTATAGATCTGGTCACCTGTAATCATATTCAGATTAAGGATATTTGTAGACCAATGTTGTGGTGAAAGAATACAGGCCCTCAGGATGCTTGCCAATGCCATCGCACAGCATTGTACGCCTGCAAATCCTGATGTAAATATGAAGTCGTTGCCTTGATGCCATGAAGCACGTACGATTCTCGAAAAATCATTAATTTTCATGTAAGCGCTAGCATCGTTTGTAGATTCTTCATTGGTCTCTACAGCAATTTCTGCTGGTACTTTCTCAGTAATCTGATGTGTTTCTGTCATTTCAGACTCATGATGTACATCGAAGACTTCAACGTCGACGTAATCAATTGTAAACTGTACATTTTTGTTGCCTGTTGTACGTTTACAAATTCTTTCAAGCTCATCTAAATTATCGCATTCAATAATGCAAGCTTTCCCATTTGTGTCTTTTGCTCTAGATCCCTTTGGACCACAAGAATGAGAGTTGCTGAAGTAATATTTGTTATCATAGTGCATCACTCCGAATGATTGCCCATCTGTAATTAGTATACCTGCATTATGCTCTACGAACAGATTTTCTAAACCTTGACGAAGGGTGCAGCCGAAATTTGTTTGATTTAATTTGTCATTCAAGCATCCATAAATACTTGGTTCTTCGTCAAAAGTGATCTGAAATCTTTTGTCGAATGTAACCAAATCATGTTTGATGGTATTGAAATTTCGCACCAATAAATATCCATCATCTTCAATAGGGTATGCCGCTAAATTTCTCTCCGTTTGAAATCTTATATTGCTATAGATCTGGTCACCTGTAATCATATTCAGATTAAGGATATTTGTAGACCAATGTTGTGGTGAAAGAATACAGGCCCTCAGGATGCTTGCCAATGCCATCGCACAGCATTGTACGCCTGCAAATCCTGATGTAAATATGAAGTCGTTGCCTTGATGCCATGAAGCACGTACGATTCTCGAAAAATCATTAATTTTCATGTAAGCGCTAGCATCGTTTGTAGATTCTTCATTGGTCTCTACAGCAATTTCTACCGGTGCTTCTTCTACTCTTATGATATCCTCTTCATTAATTATAACGTTTTGATCGATAGTCACATCGTTGTACAGTGGATTATTTGCAACTAACCAATAGAGTGCATCATAAACTTTTTCTCTACATATTGAAAACTGTCGTGTTACGTTAATATTTTCAAGACGCTCCGTAACAACAACTATTCCGGTATTGTTTGTGGTTCTTGGCAACATTTTCGGAAGGTTTTCAGTAACTTCGAAAATATCTTGAGCGAACAATACCGCTTGGCCTCGAAAACTGTATTGCCCAAATACGCCACTCAATTTGATGATCTTAACAAATGGAATAATGCGTGAAATCAACCTTTGCTCAGCTTGTGATAATTCCGCAATCACCTCTGGAATAGAGCCTGGATCCAAATTATTCCAATAAGCTTTAGATGGTGCAATATTTTTCTTCGAACTCAAATGTGCTTTGCAACGGTTGCAAACAACTAAACAATTTTTCTGTTTTAATTCGTTAGGCAAATATAATGCCGTTTCGGTATGTACAATCCATTTGGATATTTGATGCTGATAGCACCGTTTGGTGCAAACTTCACATATCTTATCACAAAACGTGTTAATTGACTGCATAAAACCTGTTACACTGGCTCTATTTAATCTTCTGACTTCAACCTGCCGTTGTCGCATTTGCTGCAAACGGATCTCTCTAGCTTGGTCTGATTCTGAGGCTCGGATCTCAGCCATGGAATCACGCACATGCTGTAAACGAGCTGCTCTGACTTGGTCTGATTCAGAGGCTCGGATCTCAGCAATGGAATCACGCATTTTCTGCAGGCGGACCTCTCTAGCTTGGTCTGATTCTGAGGCTCGGATCTCAGCCATGGAATCACGCACTTGCTGTAAACGAGCTGCTCTGACTTGGTCTGATTCAGAGGCTCGGATCTCAGCAATGGAATCACGCATTTTCTGCAAGCGGACCTCTCTATCTTGGTCTGATTCTGAGGCTCGGATCTCAGCCATGGAATCACGCACTTGCTGTAAACGAGCTACTCTGACTTGGTCTGATTCAGAGGCTCGGATCTCAGCAATAGAATTACGCATTTTCTGCAAGCGGACCTCTCTAGCTTGGTCTGATTCTGAGGCTCGGATATCAGCCATGGAATCACGCACATGCTGCAACCGAGCTGCTCTGACTTGGTCTGATTCTGAGGCTCGGATTTCAGCCATGGAATCACGCACTTGCTGCAAACGAGCTGCTCTGGCTTCCTCTGACTGTTTGGCTCTGTAATTTTTCATATAAAGCGCTCTTTTCTTCTTTCTCTCTTCTAATTCCTCGCTTGAAAGTTCTGACGTTCGTTTTATTGACTGTTGTCTTCTTTTCTCTAATGCCCTTTTTCTCTGTGTTTTATTATATTTTTGTTTGTTTTTTCTTTCCATGATGTTTCCACGGGCAATGGACTGGTTACTGAGAAGCTTCTTCTTTTTTTCAAAAATATCTTTATCTATCATTAGGCTTGTTACATAACAAGATTACATATTTTTTTTAATTTTTACGTTTTCATAAAAGAACAACGAGCCGAGGCTCGAGGCCTTTTTAATTATTATTTATATTTTACTTTGGTTTCTTTATAAAAGCGTGTTTTTTTTTTTAACTATTATTTGTTTTGTAGAATTAAAATTATCTTTAGTGTACAAAAATTTGACAATATTAGAGAAAACGGCTAAAGATTATTATTGGAAATAAAAACTAACATAGAGTCCTGCCTTATCGACTGTTGTTTCCTAGCTAAGCTACTAGGTGATCTGCTGACCTACTAGTACACAAGATGGGGTGATGATAAATAAAACCGCCTCTGTGCGCTGTTCTAAGCTGGTATATTAAAGTCTTACAAAAAAAAAAACATTTTGTCTTAGAGTATCGCTTGTAACGAAACCATAGCGCGCATTTAAACGCGACAACGCCATCTATCGAGCGACGAGGAAGCTTACAAATGTTAGTCGCAAACATACCGCCCACCAAGGAGGTTACTGAAGGAACGCCCTTCCAAAATGAACTAAGGATGAACTATACTTAAAAACATTTGAACTACATAATTTGCACTTGTACTTTATAATTTGACCATATACTAACAAAGTTTAAATATGAATAACAATATTATCTTAAAATATTTAACATAGATATGGAAAGACAATTTAACAATATTGTGATTTTGTACATTTGATCTAAAAGTAAAGTTGTAAATATTTATTGTATACTTGATTTTAAACATATGTAAAGTGTAAATTTCTTCTAAAGTAACATGCGCAAAACATAAAACTTATTCAACTACGGGTAAAATACATATTTTGGATGTTGGTCTCTTGATGGTTGAGGATTTGGTGCGTAACGTGACGACACGGGTGATATTATCATTCCCAGGATGTTTTTGAATAATCCTACCTAACAACGAACGACTTGGCGGCAAGTCGTCCTCCTTGACTAGAACAATGTCACCAACCTTCGGCTCCGTAACTAGGGAAGACCACTTGTACCTATGCATCAAAGTAACAAGATATTCTTGGGACCAACGTGTCCAAAATGATTTGAGCATATTGTTACAGCCTTTTTATCGTCCCACTGCTGGGCACAGGCCTCCTCTCACAAGGAGAAGGATTGAGCATTAATCACCACGCTTGCTCAATGCGGGTTGGTGATTTCAGACTTTATAGTCCAGGTTTCCTCAAGATGTTTTCCTTCACCTTTTTATCAGCCATTGGTGTCTAAGTATACTTAGAAATACATACAAACTTAGAAAAGTTGTATTGGTACTTGCCTGACCCTGGAATCGAACCCACACCCTCATACTCGAAAGGTTGGTTCTAGGCCGAAGCACCTAAAATTAGTTTTTTTTAGTGTTTTGGGAAGTCGGTTTAATTTGTTTGTTATAAGCTTTTCAGTGATACGAATAGTTGTTACTATCCATACAAGTGGGAAGTTCTCATCAATACAAAGAATATAAGTCCAAACGAGGTATTTTACATATTCAGTTGTCGAGTTCCCTCGACTTTCTCTGGTCTCCATCATCAGGTCAGCTCCAAACCTTCACTGTTGCATAGGTCTTATCAATACAAATAATTTAAGCCCAAACACGAGGTAGTTTACATATTCAGTTGTCGAGTTCCCTCGACTTTCTCTGGTCTCCATCATCAGGTCAGCTCCAAACCTTCACTGTTGCAAAGGTCTTGTCAATACAAATAATTTAAGCCCAAACACGAGGTAGTTTACATTTTCAGTTGTCGAGTTCCCTGGACCCTCTCTGGTCTCCATCATCAGGTCAGCTCCAAATCTTCACAGTTGAATAGTGCTTTTAGGCGTACACCTGAGTGTCAAGTTTTTACCCTATGTATGCCTACAACTTTTGAAGGTTGCCCTCGATTTCTCAGGTTTCCATCATCAGATCTTGACCTGATGACTATGGGACCAACTGGCAGCTATTCCGAGTCGAACAAAAAAAGAATCACGTAAATCGGTCTATAAACCTCGGAGTAATCGATGTGTATGTGTAACCTCCTCCTTTTTGGGAAGTCGGTTAAAAATGGAAAATTTTATCAAATTAGTGTATTGTCATCGGTCCTCAATAAATCTACAAAGTTTGAACGAAATCTGGCCGTTTAAAGTAGGTCAAAATCGCGCCCAAAGAAGTCGGTTACAAACAAACATACAAACCTACAAACCTACAAACATACAGGTGAAGCTAATAAAAAGCGTGTAAAAAAATCACAAACTGACATTTACCGTGGATTACATAATATTTTGCACCATTGTATAACATGTATTGAAAGCGTATTCTTACAAACTTGTTTTATTCATGCGCATTTCGCTAGTTTTTCATATTTTAACACCCATACCTTAAGTAGGTATTATATTAAGTAAGTTTGAGTTACGTGACAAAGATTATGATTTATTTATTCTTTTAGAAACACGTACGTAAATACTAGTTTTGTAATAGCCATATTATCTAACGTGAGCCATAACATAATATTATGTTTTGATTTTAATTACTCAGTTACAGTACGTATAGAAGATAGTAGAGGCTAATAATATTACAAAGTCATTTAAAACAGAAGCAAGGATATGTAACCTTGAGTTTATTACCTTATCATTCATATTATCACAATAAAGACAATCAATATGACAAAAAGTAAATGAGTTAAGAAGACGGGAATAAATGAAGAAGAACGTAAAGAGAATCCATCGGGATGTTGGGAAGACAGAAAGAACTTAAAATATAGACTGATTTCCTAACTTCATTTGAACAAAAGGTACCTACAAACAAACTTCTTCAGCACCAGTTTTATACCAACAGCCAAAGGCCGAAAATATTAAAGACAGACCATCAAAATTTTCATTAAATCCATCAGCGAATCCAACCAAATATAACCATAACCCAGAAAGAAGACCTTGTATCAGATTCCAATCTTCCTAAAATATCGCTACTTCCCATTTTCTTTAAATCACCTCGTTTCATCTTCAAAGCTGATTAAAAAACAAACAAAAATATACATATACGCACGTACTCAAAGGTCCAACTCGTTAGCAGATGCGTTTTGTCAAAGACGTTTTGTGCGTCACAAGTGTACTTGACAAAATGGCATCTGCCACTTCCCAGTACATGTGAAACCTCCTTCCGTCTCCCTCTAATGATCAACAATAGTAGAAGAAGGACAGAGAAAGCTAGAGAGAATTAGGAAGGTCATGAAGTTAGGTGTTGCGTGTTTTTCAATTTTGTTAATTAGTATCGAGTCTTTTGTGGTTTTTTGTTATGGTGTATCAATTATATGGTCATAAAGTTGGTTAGCGTCTACAGTTCAAATTGCACTTAGTAAAGTGTTAATTATTAGATTCATGTCGTCCTTTTTTTAATTTACCAAAGTTCGATGTATCTTCATGACTATATAGCCGTTTCCCGTGGTTTCTCCCGTGTCCCGTGAAAACTGCTGCCCGTACCGGGATAAAATGTACCGTTATTTTACTCAAGAAAAGTATAGCTTTCTAACAGTGAATTAACTTTTAAAATCGGTCCAATATTTTATGAGTTTATCCATTACAAACAAATCAACAAAAATAAATTTTTTCCTCTTTATGGTAATATTGTAGAAAAATAATACGCATCTAGCTTATTTTGCAGTTATGTTATTATTCTATTTTTATATCAAGTCATCCTTGTTTTTCATAGCTCAACCTTTACCCTTAGATACGTCAACAATAGTAACGAGTTTCACATGACTGGTTCCGTGAGAATCTGCAGACATTGAATTAAAAACTATTTTGATGACGCTACTATCATTCGGAGATAATATTATTTAAATCCAAGGATTTTGTATAATATCTATAACTGTGCCTTGGGGGACACCCTAGTTTTGGATTGATTAGACGCTGTTAGAAATATATTTTTAGATCAATTCATATGCCCCGTCATTCGAATATCTTTGGCGGTCGTTATGGGCTTATGGGTAGTTAGAAGCCAGCAAGTCTGACAACCACTCTTACCCAGGGTATTGTTAGGGTAGGGTTATTGGGTTGCCCGCTTAACTGGGTTTAGGAGGTTAGATAGGCAGTCACTCCTCATAAAACACTAGTACTCAGCTGCATCCGGTAACACTCGACCCCAACATAGTTGGGAAAAGGCTAGGCATTTGAGATATTCGAAGGGGACTTTACCAACGGGCCGGTAGAAATTTCAGTCGTAAGAGTTGAACTAACCTTACGCTTTATCGATCAAAGATTCATATTCTTCAGGAAATTAATATGATTTTACCTTAATATTTGACTCCGTTTATCTATTCAGGCGTTGTAGGTACCTAACGGTTTCGCTGGTAATATGGGAAAATTACCCATAAAAACTATTTCAGGAATAGCTTATCCTTAAAATTCAATGTATACAGTTTTTTCCCTTTTGAGTTTAGTTTGTGTTTTCCTTATTGTTTTGTTTCATTTGACGGGATATGATTAAAAATACTAGGTAATAACTATGTATGGAGAATGATTGTGTATGGTGATTTAATACAATACACACACATATTTGAAACAGGATAGCTGGTTGATAGGAGTTACTTAGATAGAGATGATTGCTGTAAAGATCTTGGTACAAATCTGATCATTCAATTTTAAACTTTGCGTAGATCTAAAGTGGTATTATAGGAAAGGAAATACATTTTTCTGTAATAAGTAATACAAATTGGAAATGAAAGTACGGAAGGCGATAAAAATATGGAGGTAGGGTCCCATGAAGATTACATGAAATATGTGTTTGCCTCTAAGCGTAGGCGAAACTTCGGGAATCCGCTAGTATTCATGATAGTTTTAATTAAAACCTTCAACTTTACTAGTCAATTAATCAATACTAGTTAAAACAAAAGGATTATCTCTTCAACCTAGATTTTCTAAAGTCATAAATATTTGATTTTATGATGACGTAAAACTATCAATGTTATTTCCTTAAATCCGCAATTTATTGATTAGCCTTGTTAGATCAAAGATAAACTGTAATTAATGTTATTTGTTTTCGTTATTATGACAACTTGTTAAATTAATTTTAATATAATTTATTACCATGATTTAAGCATTTTTATAAATATCTTTAACAGAACTCTTTCATAGATGGTGTTATGGTTACATAGTGGCTAAATGATACCTAACTAATACTCTGAAGATATAATTTGTAACCATAATTTGGAATTTGAAAGTAACAAAAACTAACAGTTTTATTTTTAAATGGACAATAATTTTGAATACTTGTTTTTTTTTATATAATACCTTCTTAATAAAAAAAATATTGGGCAAAAAGATATGACGAAAGAAAACTTGAAGGAAAACAAGATAAGAAGGAAAGATTGCTTATGACGTGCATTATATACTTAGCATATATATAAAAAGTGATATGCGAAATGTTAATGCATGCGAAATAGGGGAAATGCCAAAAGAAAAAAGAAGAAGGAAACATCCAAAATTTTGTATAGGATCCGTTAATTCAAAGAAGGCGTTACCGAACAAGGCCTTCTATTACGTAAACCTTCATGAGTCGATGACGTTGACTAAGAAAGGATGCCTTTAGATGACTGGGTCTGTTAAACGCAGAAACATTGACGCCACGGTACCACCAGACGTGTTAATGACTACATTATCCTCGTCGGTGCGTCTAAAGCAGTATGGGAAAGGCCCCCATTCAATGGGCCTATACGCAAGACCGACGATCGATAGGAAGTCTCCTTTTATAACCATAGGCTACGTGTGGGACCGAACGTAATCCGGATGTTTGATACCAACGGGGTTTCTTTCCTAAACCTTTTCCTTTTCTTTTGGAGTTTCAATAAATTGGGAATTTGATACGATTCAATACGTAAAGAACATGACGTTGAAATTAAAACTTCTATCGTTATTTTTATCGAATTTCGCTCAAGACGTAATAATAGTGGTTTTATTTCGTCGTTTTTTGTTTGTTATATTGACTTGATGGAGTGACGTCATTCGTAGTACTATTGCATCGGTTTTCGCTGAAGTAGTTTCCGATTTCGCATCAAATTCTGTTTTATTAGCTGTAAGTTTGATGACCAATCATTTTTGTGACGTAAACACATCTGTGTGTAAATCAGTTTGATATAATTTAGGTCATGGCGGTTCGTGTGTATTGTTATGAAATTATTGTTAAGTATTTTTCATTAAATTTACTCTTTACTTTGTGATACTTAAGTACTTTATGAGGTACCAAATTAGATTTTGGATCAGTTATACCTTTTATTGTATACTGCTGTTTATTTATGCGCATTGCTGACTCCTACACATGGAATCACAATCAGTCCTGACAATTGCCGTAGAATATTCTAGAATTAAGGATCATTCCATAAATAGCATTACTACATAAGAATCTGAATAAGCTGTTATTTCGAGAACAATTCTTTTTATTACCGCCAAGTAGACTCATCCTCAATCAAGATCCTCTTAAGTGATGATGGGTTTGTTAAGAAAATCATCAGTATGTACCCCAACGACATATAGCACTTCTTAGAAACAATTCGTTTAATTGCTCGTTAATTAGTAACTAGAATCTGTTCCGTCATATTTATAAAGAAACTTTTCAGTTACCATGAAATACTGATGTAGGAGCAGAAGTTAATTGACGAAAATAGGTCCTGACGGTAATTTATAGCTCGTTGTCACTTATAGACAAAAAGAAGAAACAATTTATCACATAATGATAACCAACAATTATTCAAACAAACCACAGTGATCAATTTCGAAAAAAAAGCCCAAAATGGGTAAAGATGCTATTTTGAACAAGGTAGATGATCGATTTCGTACAACGACCGTGTCAGGGTCAAATAAACAGGCTTGGACGTCTGGAAGCCAAATGTTACCTAAAAGACACGATATAGGTCAAAACGGCAGACGGGTCTCAATTCCGTTTTGTTTTATAACCTTTTTTGGTTATATTATCTCACTTGCTAAGCCCTACCGTGGCAAGATTTTGAAAGTTATTCAATGAAGCCCTTTCCAAGTTTGCAATTCGTAAATTCAATGTTATTTTTTACGCACAAAAATTGATTAACATGCACACATTAATTAGTACATTGAACCTAATTAATTCACTAGCCGTGCGTCATGACAAAGAAATTGTCCAGAATTTTGCTACAGGCTTAGGTTCATCCGATGAAAAATTGAATTTCCGTAAAACCGTTGAATTTACAATGACCGCCGGTACATTGACGTCATAGTATTGGACTCTGCGGTCTGCACCAGCCCCCGTGAATCAGTGGATTGATAAATCGTTTATATGTACGGTGTAACGGAATGGTTCGTCAGTCGCCAGTGTGATTCGCGCCGTAGCAAACATTACTGCTGTGTTATCCTTGCGTTCGAGTCGTGTTGTGTTGAGCTTTCGATTTTTAAGTGACGGTGTTTATAACTGAATAACAATGTATTCGGCAAATATTTGTGTGACCATTGAGGATTTTATGGATGTTGTTTTCTGTGCTTATGTGCATAGCCATAAAAAGGTTCGTGTTAATTTCTTACCATACTTCTAAATATGACTTAAGTTGCAGCGTTGATAACCATTTTTAGGAGCTCATATTTTGGATATTTTATCATATTTCCTAGATTTTTATTTACCTATAATATTCACACTGAATTTAATTTCATATCATATTAATAAATATAATTCTGATTTAAATTCATAAATGCATCGTTTAATTAATTTCGAACTTGTGTTCGCCATTTGTTATTCACACTTGATACACAACATAATTTGCATCTGCATAGATAAGATCTCATTTCCTTGGATTATCTTTATTATCAATGCATAATGCACAAACTAATAATATTTGTTCTGACTGCATTTACATAATTACTAGATACTCGTGACGTTTCACTTTGGTTTCTGCATTTTAATAAATATCTATATTCACTTCAACTTCTTTCCTTAAAGTGTTGCAATTTGTCCGTTTGATCTTTTGAAAAACAGTTTTCATGAGAGAGTATGGTCGACCAAAAAATTTATTCTAGAACCAATCAACCCTTAGATTTCATCAGTTATTATATAATATTTTTCATTTTCAATCTTTTCAAGTATGGCATCTCTAGAACTGCCTATTGACAGCACTAATATTAGCACCTACGCATACAAAATACGTCAATAGATCACTCATTAAAGGGAATCATGAATTTATTTATCTGTGTGGTTAATTTAATATTTAATTGCGTTACGAGGAACCCTATCCTTGTTTACAGCAACTAATTGGATACCTGTTTATCCTTCCTAATAATTGTTAATTAACTTAACCCTTTATCCGTATTAGCTTCGACATAATCAGCAATTTATTTGAATACATTCCGGACTTCTGTTTCCATAACATGAAAATTAGGATACTACCCTTATAAATAATTTCTATCAAAACTGATATCAATCAATCAATCAATCATATTTGCAATCTATTTTTTATAAGAATCGTAAAATATTCAATCTTATTTGTCACAAAATCAAAGGATGTCCTAAGGAACAATTTTCAGCCCACTCATCAAAAACCCTTTTAAAAATACAAGGTAGCTAAGCTAGCAAGGTCATTTGCACCTTTAGGTATGCTATCACAAAACCAGCCATAAAACAACTTCACGACACAAACTGCATTTTTCTTGCATATCGCACAGTGTAAAAATATCGTAAACCACCATTACGTCAGACACAAGCCTACTCAATTCTAGACTATGTATGACTAGAAAACTAGGTCTTAGGAAACGTACTAGCGACAGATTAATCATAATTGCATATAATAACGTCAACAAATCAGTCAATAACAAGTAATGTGGGAAAAATACTTTGAATAGGGGGCCCAACATGAGCATTCGTTTTTCTTACACTCTTAATAGTTCTATTGTCTTCATTTGTTGTTTTTTCTTCTATGTTTTTCTGGTGTCCATCGGTTAATTTGTCCTCTATGAACTCGGCATTTTTTTTAACTGTAACTGGCTTAATGGTCTTAACTGTCTCCATAGCAAATTACTTCTATGTATGTCGTCTGACTTAAATTTTTAACGTTCTAATGTCATTATTTTCTCCTCTAGAATTCGGAAATTACTTTTATGTATGTTGTCTGAATTAAAAATAAAAAAAAACTTTTGTCATTATTTCTACTCTCAAATTCTGGTAACACCCAATACCGTTGGGCTATAAAAACCATTCAATTACTTTGACCGATAAATCAATGTTTCCTTTCTCTATTCCAGCAATCGGAAAGATGGCGTAAACTCCGCAACATAGTGCAGTGGACGCCGTTCTTCCAAACCTACAAGAAGCAGAGGTACCCTTGGATCCAACTAGCTGGTCATCAAGGAAACTTCAAGGCAGGACCAGACCAAGGCACCATATTGAAGAAACTTTGTCAACAAGAAGAGAAGTGTTTTCAGGTAAATACCTATTTGAATCTCTTGATTTTGTATTCTGGATTCTTACGTAGGTATTTAAATATTTATGGGATCGAAAAAAATGGTGTATTAAGTCACTACTTGAATATCTACGTAACCTTGTTGGGGTTAAGGACCTTGCTTACGCTTTATTTTGTTCATTTGAATTAAGTCATTATCTAGGTAACATTTTCACACCTCATAGCATCTCTTACCTTGCCAAATTGGTTTGATAATCCATTCTACTGACATAACAAAATCTCTTGAAATACCATCTTTCTCATTGATGATGATTTCATACGTATTCAGGTGATTCATGGCATGAAGAGTAAGTTAAGAAATTCTGCTGAATCCTGGTCACAAAAACTTAATATGAGGATATCCGCTAGGATGATACCTTAAGTGTTAACTTAAGTGTGTTACTAGTTTCGGTTCTCAGAAGCATGCGCATTAGTCACTACTACCAGAGTTTGGTCAAGTGTTTTGCCATAAACACGTGGTAATTTGACGCGGTAGCTATTAGCTACTTTTTTGGTTATTACTGCTTTTTTGGCTATATCCAAAGGTTGTTTTTTTAGAGTCGTAGCTTCAATTATATCCCTTATTCCAATTATATGTAGGTACTCTAGTTAAAGTTCTTTGGGTCAAATCAAGATCTATCCGGTTTCTACTACTTAAGATAATGATTCAAGTGATTTTAAGAAAATTATACACCTAAGAGAGTAATTTGTGAATCAGCATTTTTTCTTTAGTTTCTGCGGTTACGTCAAGTCAATAACCGTTGGGTATAAAATTGATTGTACTAGAACCATCGAGACAAAAAAGTGTGACAAATCAATAGAAGCTTCGAGCTTTGGTGAATCAATTTTTATGTCAAATGAAGCTTTATATAATTTTCATCAGTCATTGTTAAGGGTCATTCAAGAGGCAATTAAGGTTATATTAGAATGACGTTTATTGACCACTAAGTATGATACAATAAGTAATGAAGCAATGAAGTCATCAACCTCAAACGACGTCACTGCATAGATCCACAAAACAATCTATGAAGGATCTTTAGTTAACAATAATGTTTCTTCATAGTATGTTTCGCTGTACACTGAAGTTCTTGTTACTAACTACTTAACAGATAGCAATATATTCTGCGCATTATTTTCCTCCATTTAATAATCAACCTTCAGTCTTCCAGATTAAAGTTCCAATCCATATTTTATTGAAACAAAAATCCTATGACCCGTATTGACTGAGAGTTTTTGTTATATTATTAATTTATTATTTTTCCTTAACGCAACCGCAAATGCCAGTCGATATTAATAATAAAATCCAGGAGTGTTATGCGCAGTTTACTAGCTATAGGGTCACGAAAATTGTTAGTGTAAAAAGCTTTTATTTTAAATCTGATCTAGCTATAAAACAGAATTTTGATGCAATGATTTTTATCAGTGTCGAACAGTAGCGTTGGCACAATTATTATTAGATTTAATAACAATTAAGCAAACTTGAAAAGATACAATGGTTTGACGTCATACCGACTTCCTAATGTAAGCAATGACAATTAAGGACGTGCGAATTTCTTTGTAGATAACATTCGGACAGATAATGACCCCGTCTTACGAGTAACAAAACACGTAGGTATAAAGTTTCAAGTAGTTGCGTAAAAAGTATAATAAAGTGTAATTTAAATAATGTTTTTCATGGAATATTTTCACGTGGTTTTGAAACCTGCTAAAACCACAATGTAACTTAAATACGTCACAAAGGAAAATATTGTTTGAACAGAGTTTTGACGACAGGCGTTTGACGCGCATTATGCTTCTAAAGTTTGAATAAAACATACGGCACTATGCGGGCGTTACATAAAAATAACGTACGATTGTAAATCGCGCGTCATTACAATTTGAATTTTGTCTTACTGTACCTACTGGTTATGGACAATAAACTTTGCATTAGAATTTCCTTTTTCAATGTCAAATGCTAGATATTTTTCTTCAGCAACTGTGAAGTTAACTTTATTCCCTATTTATTCTTTCTTACGCAATTTTACTCCGACTTTTATTTATCACTTGTCTTCATGTTTAGCCTGCACGTGCTAAAAATTGGCGCCTGTTTTTACTATGTTATTGTTAACACTTTTGTTGACCTTTTAAAGAAGCTTGAAGATTAGATAATGTTCTCAGTTATAATAAATCTTTAGCTCGTGCTTTCTATTATTTCTTATTTAGCTATGACTGCATTTTTGCTATTTAATACGTAATTTCATTCATCATACACGTCATGTCTGATATTTGTTACATGTATGATTTAAATGTTATCTTAAACATCGTCGAGGTTATTGAACTTATTTCTAACGTTTGTTTTTTTCTTAATTTCCAGTTGCTTATGAAAGACGTTCTTCGGCCATTCGTACCTGAATACAAAGGACAAGTCACTTGCGAAGACGGAGAATGTATCCTTTTTTACAATAATGAAATACAAAAATAACTGAACAAATATTTCGACACTAACTTTCTAGCATTGAAATATGCCTTTTGAGCTTTCATCGCCAATTGCAAACAAAAAATATATTACTGCAACAAAAAAAGTAAAGATACGCTATGTTTATTTTGAAACATAGATTTATTACACAATTTTATTCAAATTGTATTCAAAATACATCATTGCTCAAATGATTAATGACCAAACTTTCGTTTGAATTCAAATTTCTCATTGTATGACGTACATCGAATATTTCCTTAACCAATTCCTCTACAGTGTATTTACAATTACAAGACTTGCTGAGCGATTTCGACAGTCCGTGCGTCATGGATTGCAAGATTGGAGTCAGGACGTACCTTGAAGAAGAACTCGCTAAAGCCAAGGAGAAGACCAAGTTAAGAAAAGTGAGTATTTTATTTATTGATTCTACCTCAAGTAATAGCATTACCTAAGTAATAGCAGAATTCACTAAGGTGAAGGCTTAAAGGACTAAAGTCCTTTAAGTCGTAAGGGAAAAGCAGAAAGTGTAACTCATGCTGACAATATCTAATTTCATGATTCTGCAGATTCTAAGATTGTTATTCATCGCCTCAAGTTTTTTACTTCTAGAATCTAAATGGGTTGCAATTGTTCATACAACTGTAGATACAATTTCTTATAATGATCACATATTTTCCTCGTGCCTGAAGACTAGACTAGAGGAAATATTAATGCACTGTCATAATGAGTTATTTACGGAACATGTAGCTACATAGTGCAATGAACGATGATGACAGTTACATTAAGTTGACCATTTTATTAAGACTTGACTGGTTTAGCAGTATAACGCAAAAGTCATTAATTTTCCCTTCAATAAGAATGACATATTCTCAAATTGATAACCTATTTTAATATGGTAGTTATTTTAAATAACGCAAAATTTAAAAAAAGCTGCAGTTTCGTGTAGTACATAGCTCTACTAGTGAAAGGTACAAAAGTGTTATACTTCCTCAGGCTGCCAATGATGAAATTATAGCCCTTGCCATTGCCAGTGCATCCTTTACTTAAAACGTACAATATAAATTTTAGCACATGTTTCTGCATCAGTGCGTCAACAACATTACACTGCAGTTACATATCTGTTCGCATTAAACCGTTCACGTTAACTACATCACGTACAGACTCACAAACGTGCTCTTTATTCTTTGAGATCACTACGTCATTGTGACGCGCGATGTTTTTGCTGACTATTGATTCGGTTTAATCAATTTTCAATGTACAATCTTTTTTAAGATTCATGCTGTTTGCTGCTTTCATTTCTGGTTGCGTAAAAAAAAGTTGATGATAGTCAGAATATATTTTTGGATCTAACAGTTTCAATATTATAGTAGGGAAGTATAAAGAAAAAAACAAGAATGACGGGACATAAAAAAGTACTCTCAATATTCGCGACGCAAAAAAATCATAAGGAAAAATCATCTACATAGAAAGTGTAGGAACGATATTCTATCGACCTCCATAATATCACTTAATAGAGTTCATTGCTTATCCGACAATGTCAGAGAATGTGTACGCATTGATAAACTTGTCTTAATTACCAGTCTCTACGTCAATGATATGGAACTAAACATGTACAATCATAATTATGTTGTAAGCAAAACCAGTTATAAAAATAAGTCTCAGAGTCATAATACTCGTTAAGTGATATTTTTACTTGAAGCTTGTTGTTTCAATATATTTATAAATAGCAAGTAATTAATAGACTATGAATAGATTATAGGAAGGATAGTGGAAATTATATTAAGTGAATGTCGAAAGGTCAATGATACAACAGTGTCTTGGATTTGATTGACGTCATTGCGCAATTTAGGGTTGTTTGAAATAATTTGGAGTCTACCATGAAGAAATCTGTTGCAAAATATAAATTCTTTTGACCTTTCAAGAATCAATCAAGCTAAAGAACCAATTAATAAAGCATTTCATAACAAATAAGTGACTGCCAATAAACCTATTGCAAAATTCAATTTTCTAAATGCCATTCTCTTTTTTCCAGGACATGTACGAGAAGATGATCCAGATAGACCCCAAAGCACCAACTGATGAAGAGCACAGGAGTAAAGGCGTCACGAAGCCAAGGTACATGATCTGGAGGGAAACCATCAGTTCCACTGCGACCCTCGGCTTCAGGATAGATGGTGTTAAGAAAGCTGATGGCACCAGCTCCAAAGACTTTAAGACTACTAAGACTAGGGAACAAATTGTTGAAGCTTTCAAAGATTTCACGAGCAACTTTTCTAATGCTGCGGTAAGTTTCATAAAATCTTTTTTAGATATTCTCAAAAATATTCATATTCCTAGATTTCTATCGTTCAATTGAGATGAAAATACATTAAAATAACGATAATCTTAATTACCTTAGTGTTTTAAACAGTATTCTTAAATTATTTTCTAACCCAACTTAATATTGAGATTCACATTGCTTTAACCTACCTTTCTATCTTTTACAGCCGAGATACTTAGAAAGACTGAAGAGCATCAGGGATACGCTTAAAGAATCACCGTTCTTCAGATCTCACGAGTTGATCGGCAGCTCCTTACTCTTCGTCCACGACAAAAGGAGGGCTTCCATCTGGATGATCGACTTCGCCAAGACTGTCCCCGTACCAGAAAACGCCAGCATAGACCACAACTCTGTCTGGAAAGTTGGCAACCACGAAGACGGATACCTCATCGGACTGAATAACCTTATCTCAATCTTCGAATCTCTCATCAAAGACGATAATGGCAACATAGACCAGTGCTACTCTAACGTTAGTTTAGATAAAAATGTTCGAAAAGATAGCTTCGATACTTGAAGTATCGTGACCTGAGAGAAATCTCGTGAGAATTGACTGTGCACAGTGATGTTGTACTGTTATGCATTTTCAGTAGTTGTACTGAGCTGTACCGATCTGATGGCTTGTTTATGCGACGCAAAACTTTGAACGGGACGAAGTTACAGCATGGTAGACGTTATTGATTATAACGCAAGCATCGATTGAGGAGCGGATCAAGTTGGGCATCGCAAAAACATGTCAACTGACACGATCATTTTGATCGTACCCATTCACGACTACGTACCTATATTTGTTTATATTCTTGTAAATAATCTATAGTATTAAATATTAATGTGTATTACTGTTAAGTTTAAAATACTCAATGCTAGTGTTAGGTTTGGGCACCACCAATAGTGTTAATGTTTTTGTTTCAGTAATGATAACGTAAAACTATATTATAAGGTTATTTCAAGTACCTAATGACTTTAACTGAACAGATTCTGATCAATTTGTAGAACAAATTAATTATTGCTAGTTTAAAAGAACTGAAATACAGTAAATACATGGAGATCATTTGAATCTCCTGACTTTATACCTTAAGTTTTATAATTAGATATTTGAAACTGGTATAGTAAATTCATAAATAGATATTTATTTTGCTTTTAAGTACACTATATTAGTGTAATGACTACAAGTCAATATATAAGGCTAAAACAATCTGAAGGTACTAAATAAAAGTAATATCTTGTCAATTTTGTGTTTTTACTGTGGAGGTCATTCATGCCTTTAATATTTACCACCCTTTCCAGGAGCCACAAACATTATTTTTTGTATGATAGCAGTTCTGCATTGCATGCATGAATGATGCATGATAGATCTATAAGGAATCCATATGGAACGTTTTGCATATCTAAAACAGAAAGATAACCTGAAGGATCATCATTCAGAAAATTCAAAGAACCAAAATGTGAGATAATTCTTAAAGAGGAATTGGTATAATTATTCAGACAGGACCAAACAGGTCAAAGATCTTTCACCAAGTACATACTACCTCTAAATGAATTTGAGAATGCCTATTGAGAAGTCCAGCAAATAGAAGTTAAAGCCAGAACATTTACATGGAATTCTTTATCTTGAGTTTCTATTTAGAAATTAATGAGGGAGGTACATTCAGCAGTAGGTAAGCATCTTACATAATGAAATACTGTTTCTTCAGACACTTGATAAAGGATTAACAATAAAACCACTATTACGTATTGGACGGCTTATATTCATCACTTACTTAAACCTAACTTAAATCAAATAAATTATTAAATAGATATTGTCTAATATTCCCTAAAAAGGCACTTGGGTTACGTATTGTCTTTGTCTTTAAAGTTGTCTACAACTACATCTGTTAAACTACAACGTCTGGAATCTCCTTCTTCTGCATTAGCACTCTCTCTCCGTGTGCGAGCGAAGAGTCTAGGTACGGGCCCTGTACTTGATCGCCCAGCGTCTACCGGAGCAGGGGAGTATCTCCTCATCCGTGGTTTAGGTGCCTCCTCTTCCAAAGCAGTCTCTGAGTACGGAGGTGGTGGCTGCTGCAGCATTGACATTCGACATTCTCTTGCAGCAGTCGCTGTCGGTAGTTGCAGCTCTGCCCCCGCAACTACAGTTGCTAGCGTTGGCGTGAATTGCGGGGCTGCAGCCCTCGCAGACACCCGTCTCCGTCGAGGCCCTGAATCATCTGCACGCTTTGGTTTGTTCTCTTCAAGGCTATCCCTACTTGGTGGTGTAGGTATAGAGAAATCAGGCCTAATTGAACCACGCCTTCTTGATGTAACCGCGCTTGGTTCCGTTATAAAGTCTAATAATCCTGGTGGATCATTAGATGAACCTGCAGCAGTCTCTAAAACTGCTAATGCTCTCAGTAGATCAGCTACACTTGTATTCTCTAAGACTTCTACTTGTTCTGCTTCTGGAAGACTAGTTATATTAACATCGGGGTCAAACAAACTTGGCCGACCGTGCCTCGTCCTGTTTCTATAACGTTCCAAATCACTTGAGAATTGACCAGGTTCTTCAAGAGACCGATTACGTCCCTGTCTTTTTTGACTATTGAATTGTTTTATGGTAGCTTCTAGATCATCTGGACCTCCACTAGGTGAGCTATTCTTACGGGAAGCTCCAAATGAAGGGAATAAGCTGCCGCGTCCTGTACGAGTTTTGTTTTTATAATCAACCAGTTCATCAGAGCTCTCCGGCATGACATCGTCATCACTTTTCTTAGATCTTCCAAAAGAAGGAAATAAACTTAGCCGTCCTTTTTTCGTTCGATTCTGGTATTTTTGTACTTCGTCTTCATCTACAGTATCTTCATCGTTACTCGTAAGACCGCTAAAATTAAACTTCGGGAAAATACTTCGTCTTCCTCGTTTCGTACTTTCCTTGTACCGTTCTGCATCATCATCGGGATCACTGAAGTCGAATGTAGGGAATATACTATGTCGTCCAGATCTGGTCCTTTCTTTGTAGGCCTTTGCGTCCTCATCTTCACTAAAGTCAAATGTAGGGAAGATACTGTGTCTCTTACTTTTCTGTCTATATGCTCTAACAGCTGCGGCATCTTCATCTTCAGAGAAATCGAAAGTTGGGAAAATGCTATGACGTCCACGATTTGTTTTCTCGATATAAGACATGGCTCCACAGTCTTCATCTTCACCATTAAAATCGAAACTCGGGAAAATACTGTGACGACCTCTTTTTGTTTTCTCTTT
Source organism: Helicoverpa armigera (assembly GCF_030705265.1). Taxonomy (NCBI): domain Eukaryota; kingdom Metazoa; phylum Arthropoda; class Insecta; order Lepidoptera; family Noctuidae; genus Helicoverpa; species Helicoverpa armigera. The sequence goes on along the minus strand of NC_087135.1, from coordinate 8,249,218 downwards.
GTAAGCTTCGGCTTTATCTTTGACATTTTCGTTTATCGCTTGAGACGTGGGGCTATCGCCTCCACTAGGTTTCCTTGAGAAGAATCTTGTTATTATATTCTGCGACGGAGCATCTTCTGGGTAAACTTTAGATGGCAGTGATAACTTACCACTTCTAATGTTAGCTTCCCTTCTGAACTTTTCAGCTGATTCTCCGTTAGTCCATGTGTGCTCATGAATATCTTGAGGGATGTATTCTTTCTTATAATTGGGCACAGCTACACTCAACGCTCTGGTTCTTTTTGGATTATTTGGTAAATAGTCTTGGCCTATACTAAACTTGGGTGGCCTTTCATTAGCTAAAATTTGTTCATCGTCAAATAGATGCACACCTTTATCAACACGATCTTTTTGAGCTTGTTCTAAACCTCCTAATACATTGACTACCCGTGCGAGAAGCTCGGCTGGTTTAACAATAGCTGAGGCAGTGAATGTCTTTTCTTTATCTATTCCAAGTAAATCAGTATCAGATTGAATCCGAAGCATATCCTTTGCAGACAATGTGATATTTTCAGAATTAGCTCGTTTTCTCTTGTAAATAATGCCTCTTGGTTCAACGTCGTAGGTGAAAATGGGACAGCTGGCACTTCTGTAGAGAGGCGGCAAGGTTTCCACGTATACCGGCTGAAAAGATTAAGAGAGATAAATATTAGATTTCACCTACTTTTTATGTAAACTAAAGTAAGTATAATGTTTAAACGCAGATAGGAAACGTTCTGAATTTTTAATCATTGAATTTCATTAAGAGTGTAGGTATCTATATGTTTGATAGTAAATAACAAAATTACCTTAATTTTGATAAGATTGGCTTCATTAATAATCTTTCTAAGCGCTGATAAATCTTTCGTGAATCCTTGAAGAATTTTGTTTTGAGTATTCTTGAACTGGCATGCAAACTTCTGTTCTATCCTATGGATTCTCTCAGACCTCATGCCACTGGTGATGAAACCGAGCAACATGACAATGTAGCCAAGACCGAAGGTGATCCAAATGATGAGGAATATCTGGTAAGTGCAGAAGTAGCCGTACTTGAAGCCATTGTTCACCGTACCTGAAATCATAAAATGTTTTTTTAGTACTTCAACGCCTAACCCAGCTAGTTATTTTTTATATGTCTTTTAATCTTTTTTGTCATTTTATAAGTAGTTTTCTGATCATACGATGAGAGTAGTATTTTATTTTAATCTTACTCGCTGGTTCCTAGCTTGTTTGATACCAAATTGGTCTAAATAAAATTGTGATTTTTGAATACAGTGTTGGAACATTTTGACGTAGCTCGGCAGTATTATATAATGGTGGTCGTGGTGGTAGAACTAATGCTTCATCATCATCATCATTATTTCAGCCATAGGATGTCCACTGCTGAACATAGGCCTCCCCTTTTGATCTTCACAGATACCTGATGGAGGCGACCTGCATCCAGCGTCTTCCGGCGACCTTTATAAGGTCGTCTGTCCACCTCGTTGGTGGACGTCCAAACGAATGTTTATCTTAGAATAACTTCAATAAATAATATTTGATAATTTCGTACCTGCAACTAAATCACCGAAACCAATAGTAGTCAGTGTGACGAAGGCATAATAGATGGCAGCGACGTAGTCCCATCCTTCAAAGACCACGAAGATGCAGGCGGGCAAGAATATGAAGAATAAGAATCCAGGAACCAGGTATAAGAAGATCTGGCCCAACATGCCAAGGTTGGTGAAGTAGTAGCCCAAGTTATGAGCACGCTTCTCATTTCTTCTCTTGTATTTTCGGTAGACTGATATTAACTGTAAAAGGTAAATGTTTCATAGTTAGAATCTATTGCTGGAGTTTTGTTGAATAATTAACTTATGACACCAGTTTTTCTTTTGTTTTAGGTAGGTATATAGCTGAGATATACATGATTCTTTATATTTGAGATTACCAAAACGTACAACTATAGAAACGTACACTGAGTCAAAAATTACTAGACACGGAATCTGCGTAAATCGTTGCCGATTTATATAATATTTGATACATTTTAGACGGCTCCAAGCAAAGGATAAGCTCCTAAACTCAATAGTGGCTTTATGAGGTGTTTGGTGTCATGTTGAAAGTATTATTTATCTCAAAGTACTGAAAAAAACATACCTGCATGCCGAAGTATTCACCAAGGTTTGCAAGTAAGATACCGTTGATGGGTATACCAAACAACCCGTAGAATATCATCAGAATTCTTCCCAAATGAGTTGTAGGCGCCAAATTACCGTAACCTGGAATTTTAAGAGACGAAAAAAATATATAAAAATTGGGCCAAAAAATGCATAAAGATATCTTCAACACAGCAAAATCTATAAAATCGAATTTATTTATATTTAAAATGTACGCATAGATTTTATAGGTGTTGTTGCCACAAAGAAAGGAAAACAAAGAGACATAAAACAGAACACAAAGTAACTAATTAGATGTTTAATGATACAGGAAGAAGAATCGTTTGCCTCAGTTTGCCTCATAAATATGAATATGTGGATACATTACAATTACAATAAACATATTTTGTTTGGATTTTATAAGATACTTATAACAATACTAATAAAAAATAATATTTTTTAAACACCTTAAACTACTGAACCGAGATTAAAAAAATCTTTCATTGTTGGAAACGTAGTAACATAGTAGCTAGTCTCCTCAAGTAGCACAGGCTATGTGTTGTCCTGGCACACAAAGAATTTCCCCCGGGATTTTTTATAAATTGAAGTAGTGTACTAAGTGTCCATTTTCTTGTCCAAATTAGTGTCTATTATTCAATTGAGACTTATTGTTAACTTTAAGATCCAGATGAAGTACACAGTTCGTAGTCACACAATTTTATATGGGCTGAGTAAAACAATGATGATCGCAACAGACAATATTATGAATGCAAAACTTACCGATAGTACTGACGACCGTATAAGAGAAGAAGAAAGAATGATAGAAGTCCCACTTGAAGGGCGGCTCAGCATCCTCCGTGGTGTAGTTGAACATAGATTTGCCGCAGTAGTCAGACAACTTGCGGAGAATCGTGTCTTGTTTCTCTGGATCATCAGGAATGTAGTTTTCGTATAACAGGTCTGGAATCAAAAGATTTTGAAATTAGACTCAAGTAGGAAGTAACACATTATTTAAAAATTTATAACGAAGATCGGTCAAAGATTCCATAGGCAATATTCATTTTGGGCTGTCATTAGGACGAAATATGCTAGTACATTCAAAAAGTCGTGATTGTTAACTTTAATTTCTCGCTATAAATAGCAAACGAGGTTGTTAAAAAGCAACAAAATACTTATATTGTTATCACATATCGTGACATCCTTGTTAATAAAGCCAATCATTTCAAACAAAGTAAGAATATAGCCGAAGCATTTAGCATGCCCCTCCTAACAAAATGGCCACGGCAATAAGAAAATATAGGGCTCTAATTAAGCAGTTAACCGAGTTTTTACAAATGACAATTTTACGCCCGAATCAACACAAATTAGTTGTTTTTATTCCAAATTGCATGGGATTGATGATTGATTAGAGGTCGTAAAAAGTATAAGAGCGGTGCCCCGTTGAGAGCAAAAAGTTGTGATTGAATCTCGTATGAATGAGGGAAATTGTATTGTTGTGATTGAAGCGTATTACTCTTACTATGTAACTGATGAAGCGCGAAGAGATGGTGAATTGTCACTTTGTCATGGGATTGGAACAACGGTCTTTCCTACTTGTTGGCTTGAGTGTGGTTCTACAAATCTTGTAGAATGTTTGAATAAATAAAAAGTAACAGTTTATTGAAAGTCTATGTAATCAAATTGAAAACTCCAAAAAAGGAAATAGAGCGTGAAACAGGCTTTCAAAAAATATACATTTATCTGAAGCTTTTAACAAAACGTACATTCTGTCTGTTCCATTTGAATTTGTTGACCATGCATCAAAGAACCTGATTAATCCGAATCCCGCAGAAATCCACGGAAACCATTTGTGGTTTATCACAGTGGCATCTATTGAGCAGTTTATAATGGGTTAAAAAGAAGGCGCGGTCCTTATTGTTGTGGCACTATCATTAAATGAATATAAAACCGATTTACGATACAGGACCCGATTGAATTGTACCAACTATTGTGGTTTGAAGGTCGATGTCACTGCCAAGACCGGTGCAAAGGACGATTAATAGATTTTTAATATGCACGTGGACGGCAGTTATTTGAATGAAGTTTGAATTATGATGTCTGAATTGTATCTAGCATTAGGATCGATTTGAAGCAATTTGAATCCTAAAGCCTACATATTAAGAGCGATATTTTATTGATCAGTGGCACACATACTTTTGTACAAGAAGACACGTTGTAGGGTACCGTTTTATACTTTGGGTACAGAACCTTAAATAAAGCAATATTTTTTGACAAAATGGTAATTTGGCCTGATCTGAAGTACATAACAAGAATTTCCAATTAACAACCCAATTATCAAGAAGAGTCTCTCATTTAAATGACTAAAGCAATTGCCTGGTGAACTCGTTCTGTATAATGTAATGAGCTTTGCAAAATGGGATTGGATTAAGCACAAATTTGAATAAGCTGTTTCATTCGCACTTGGTTCTTTAATCTTAAGATTAGCATAGATTTCCATCTATGATCTAGTTCTGCATGAAAATAATAGCAACTTATTTTGACCAAGCTCCTTTGTACGGTTTCACCCGCACCATGTGGGAAGTACTCCGTATAAAAGTACGTGAATAAGTTATGTAACACTAAAATCAATTTTCATACCGGTCCAGTATTACCAAACAAACAAACAAACGCTTGTGTAAATGTGGAGTAAGAAAATATTATGTTTATGTGTGTCATTATATCATCTTAGTGATGAACTTATAAAATACCGACGTCAGAGATCTGAATGAAGTATTCCATTATTTACGTCAAAAAACTCCTCAACGAGTGTTCTAAGTGATACAGTAGCCATAGGAATGTTAATTTCGATTACAATACTTATAATCAAGAGGGTTTGATTGAATCTATACAAAATAAACAAATAACAACGGCGTCTAAATTGGTAGGGTTGTCGAGAAAAATATCAAAGTAGACTGAACTGATACCTACTGTGGAAAATGTTTCTAAACTGAGCATTGAAAAGGAATAGTAAATTCAATAAACTTTAAACATTAAAATGCCGAAAGTAACATCGATGAAGATGAGGAATAATTTGACTTTGTAGAGGAAAGTTTAGCTTCGCAAATTATCCTTTTAACAGTTACGAAAAATAAAAAGTTTGTATCAGTACAATTAAGCAAACCCTACATACATTTAAAATCCTTGCAATGTATGCAAATTCAATGCAATTTAATTGATTACCTTCTACCATATACGGTCATGATTAATAAAATGTGTCAACCCTAAGCAATTGAGGACAATTAATGCTTACATACTCAATCGATAACAAGATAAGAGCATCGATTCTAAGGTAATGATGCTGACATAGAAATCAACTACTTAGTTGTACATGGTAATCATGTGTTCTTAACAGGGTTGGTTCACACTGATCTTAAATATTGGGTAGGCGACTAGGATCCTATAGCGATCTGATTTAAATAGTATCAAAGATTCATTTGCCCACCTAGGAAAATTCTACATAGTGTAAATCAAATTAGAAGATAATCTGATTTGATTCCAGATCCACGTGTTTATTATGTGACGTACCTATCTCATGGTGACGTATTTTATGATGATGATGATAAACTGGGTTTAGAAATATACTTTAATTGACTCATGGAGGAAGGAAATTCATTTCTTTACGCCTTACCCAACGATGCAATAATTTACAAATAGTAAAATATGTTTAATACCGAATGTAATCATAAGATGTACAGCTAATAAAGAGCGGATACATGCGAATATTAGAAAAAATTACTTGGGTACAAAGCAGAAAAGCTGTTGATTGTGAAGAAAAAATAAAATCAACTCCTGATGTTCTTGATAATATTAAAACCAATTCATAAATACGTGATGTGGAAACGCCTTACGTAACAGGGAAAACGTTTTAATTATCACATCAACCATGAATTAACGTGTTAACCGCTTTATTGACGACAATATCGTCACTATTTACTTACAGTTGTGACAGAGCAACTTGTAAAATCGTGAAGTCTTCATAATTCTCATTATTACGTTTAAAAGCTACAAAAAGACCCTTTGTAGGGCCATTTGGTTCTAAAAGGTCTTCAGCCTCTTTGAATTGATCAGGGTCTTATATTTTTTTGTTACAGAATTATCATGTTGTTTTAGCTTCGAAGGGATATCTATGTCAAGTTACTATATAGTCATTCTAAACGTTGTCAACTGAATCATACGCCAATTGTTAAAGTCAATTTCGGAAAATATGCTTCTTTGGAAAATGATGTTGATGATGACCACGCATCATCTTGAATGGAAGATTAAAATTCTGATACATCAAACGAATAGCGAATATATCGGGTGTGTCGTTCATAATCACATTAAATTCTATCACATGTACTTCATGATATTCTATAGCGAATTGTAAAAAAAATATCATAATCCATTCAGTGGTTTAGCCACAGGACTCATTTTTCGTTTTCATAATTTACAACATCATGTGTAAAGCAGAGATAAAGTTAGGAGTATCGAATGTTTTGATCAGTTGACAGCTGTCAGTTTTCAAGGGAGAATTTCAGCTGTTTGTTATGACTGACTTCTATATGGTGTTCTAATTTTCGCACATTTTTATTCTATTTACTTTGTTTGAAAAATGCATTTTTTTATTTTTACGTATTTTTCTTTTTTCTTTGTGTTAATCGACATATATTAACCAGTATATTGAATGTGATTATGAACGACACACCCGATATACAATAGGCACAGAAATAATTGCGTGAATGGTCCAAAATATTGTAGTCCTCCTTCAGAGTATATCGTCATAATGTAATTGTTATTCTCCCAGCACACTGACCTCGTGGTTGAAAATATTGATCACGATCAATTATTCATAGGGGTTTATTTTCCGCAGATTTCCATTTGGCGTCATCTTACCTAAGGTTTCTATTCAATGACTTATAGGCAAATCCACTATTGTAAAGCTTAACATCCTGACCTAAACAGTGTTCATCTTCTAGTCTTAAGAATGCAAACATGCAGGGCTTATCGCCAAGGAGAAGCATATCACATTTTTCAAAATCTGTTATATGTGGATGCGTGCGGATGTGGAAGTATGTTAACGATTGATGACAAAGAAGAGTCGTTTAAAGGGTAACAAAAAAGACACTTCAAACTGACAAAATTGTCCTTCCAAATATCCCAACATTAGCAGAGGAAATGTACCAAATGGTTGTTTGCTCAACAGTCAATGTATTTTTTGTAACGCAAGGATAGCATACGACAGTTCTAATTTAAGGCTAATTTTCTGATCACGATACTTAGTTGACAGAAGCCTTGGTTTGTTTGCTTTTACGATGTCACATGAACATATTAAAGATATTAGTGGTATTGGCCTGAAGTTATATCGATGTCTGCCTTGTTTCTAAGGAAATGCAGGACGATGAAGGTCAGACTAGGTTCAAACACGACGGTATTTTGTGAGACATTTATTTTCCAATTAAGCTGATATGTAATTAACCTGATTGAAAAATAAATGTCTTTTGATTGAGAGTATTAGGCGATCAAAGGAGGTGTGACAGTAATAATGATATCATTAAAACTTCTAATTGGGATGAGTCGTAATGATTTGTTGAACGATGAATAACTTAGGTATGAGGGAACTTCTGAATACATGATCCATGTAAACAGACCGTCTCTTACATTATCTACATTCAGCTGTTAAAGTTTAGCCTATTTAAATTCGACTGGAGTCTGACAAAATACCACGAAACCTGAATAAACTTCTAACTAATATAATGCCTGATCAACATCACGTTCCTCTTTAGACACTAAAGTTTTTTGGTATTTACCAGTCGTTACTTTTGAATTAGTATCTTTAAAAAAGTCCGTTGTTTGGTTCTGCCTATACCAGATCTGAATTTGAAAAGATCTGAATCATGACTGACATGGTACGAATTTTAAAATCCTCACACATTATTTTCCTTAACAACAATCAGTCCCGAATTGCTAAAAACATAGAAGAACGACTCCATTGAAGACAAGTCAGTATGGTGATGCAAATGATTTAAATCATCCAAACAAGTAATGCAAATATTTATAAGGATAATGATAATAAATAAATTTAAATTAATTACTAACTAGCAGTGTTTAAAGACAGATATTCTCACTAGATTTATTTAGGTAGATAACTCTTCTTATGCAAAAATAAATAAAGAAGAAAAGACGTAGATGACATCTTTGACTCGCTTCATTAACCAAAATATTTATAAAAACAAAACACATAATATAAACAACCCAAATTACATTTTCCTCTGTCGTTTATCACTACTAAAGACGTACGGGTCATTCATTTGAACGTATAAACTTGACCTGTGAATTTCCAGAATATATTACACAACTAAACAGTGTAATAGATCAAGATGGTTAAGGAAACAATTCGGTAGTAAATCATCAAAGATTCAGGTGCCGACGCGACACATAAGGACGTCTATATGACTGGCCTCTTGTTGTACTGTTATCCTTATGCCTTCCTCACACGGGGAAAGAATTCTAATGGACCTACATAAAACAGGAGTCTAGCTACTGATTTATGATTTGAATTAGGAAATTGTGGCAAGGAATTTAGCTCTAGAAGGTTGGATGTGCGATTTCTTCAAGGTGATATAACTTTAGGATTTTACTGTCGGGTTAAAGCCCAGTTTATTTCGTATCTCATATTGTATGGTATAAAAAGCAGGTTTTTGAGGGTAACGTCCTTTGCAATCGTTTCTACCTGGGACGGGATTACTTTTGTAAACTGTTCCCTGGATATGATAATATAGAATCCAATTTTACGTGGAAGCGAAACGTGTCATTTATTTCTCACACTCGCATTTCGAATCTTTTACTTTCTTATTTTAAGTTAAACTTACCGTAACAAATCCTAAATGTGCTTAAATAAAAAATAAACTAAGTAATCGATAAGTTCCATAGGCTTGAAAAAGTCGATTGAATAAATCAGCACTCTGAGACAGATAAAATGTTGTTCCCACCAAATAAGGCGAGTCTAAAGCTATGTTATAGGTTAATATGAAGAAAAACTCGACCCGACAGTTTTTTTATAGTAACACAGAACCAGAGGATATTGAACTTTATTTTAAAGACAATAAGGTTTAAAGTAAAATTGAAAAGAGAATTAAGTAATACATAGAGGCTTTAAGTAAAACACGAGACTATACAAACTTTATCTAAAGGACTGAGACGGTAGACTTACATGAATATTGGATTTGCTTCTGTATGCCCTAATTTTGACAGAGAATTAAAAAGTATTTAAGATAGAGTGGTTACAAAGACTGATCCTATGTATATCGTGGTAGTAAAAATGTGAGAAAATAATGCAATGTATCATTTTTAAACTAAAAAGGCTTGAAACAAAATGAGCAGAAGTATTTTTAAAGCCAAGAAAACAAAAAGATTTAACTTATGCAATTGTTTGAGTACTAATCAATTGACCTGCTGCAGAAACAGAAAAAATAAACTAAGTTAATATTGACAGTATCAAGACAAGAAACACAAAGAAGGGTTCTCCAAGGACCTTTAATAGGACCAACGATTATTTTTTTTTAAATAACGAACAATATTGAAATGTAAGAAACTAACATGACACATCTATTCGTTCAACATCCCAAGACCTGTTTAGCATAGCATTGCTCATGACCGAGTTGTAATTTTAAGGCAATCTAGCTTGTTCGGCATAAACATTTGTTTATCCCTACATTATGTGTTTATTACTAGTGTTAACTAGTAATGCGCGGTCACGCTCGTGAATTTATGATTTTGATTGTGATGTACACTTGAAGGTTCTTAGGCTTTAAGCAATCATCATATCTGTCTATGAAGTCACAATTAACATAAAAGAAAACTGGCTATTTTGAGTAATCATCTCATCTGCCTAGCCTTTTCCCAACAATATTGGGGTCTGCTTCTAGTCGAACCAGATGTGTCAGACCAGTGTCTTTAAATGGAATGATTGTCTATTCAACCTCTTTAACCCAGTTTCCCGAGCAATTCGATGCCCCTTGGTAAGACTGGTTGTCAGACTTTCTGGCTTTACATAAGCCTCACGATGAATAAAATAATGATTATAAATTACAAATACCGATTATTAAGAACCATACCTACTCAATAAACAATTGAAATGTACTGTCGTCTAAGTATGAGAAGAAATGAATTAAAAAAAAACTGAAAATAGGCAACACAATTTCTCAGGCTTTTCCACAATAGCAGAACTTGGGAAAATCAATGGTTGAAGTAATAGACTAATGACCACACAAACGTATTATCTTATAGTTTTTGCGTCATCAATCTATGGTCTGAAGTAAGCAATGATTCATGGCAGCACTTTGATAATACAAATGTTCTAATTAAGTGTTATTTTTATGTTGGATGAGCCATTACTTCTGTCAGTACGATCCGAAAAGGTTTGATTTATTTTGTATCGATTTAAAATCTCGGGAAGGTTTAGTGTTTGGTTTCCTCTAACGAAGTAGAGTAGGCTTCTTGTAATTAAGAAAATGTACATATGAAACGCTCTATCATTTATCTCTAAGTACTCAGATACAAAACTAAAGTGTGTGTTTTCTTGTTTGTTTGTTTATCAAACACGTTGATCATTATGAACCACCTTACATACTTATTTGAAAAAAATGCACGAAGTAGGTAGTTGTCATGTCTCGCGGATACAATCGCAGCACAAGCAGCTATTCAATATCATCTTTTTCAGCAATCAAGAGAAAAGAATATAAGTTTGACGTCAAAATATTATAGATATATTATATAGAACTCAAGTCAAGCTAATACACAACTACTCATAATAATATATCTTTTCATTATTTACCATCAGGAAAATGGCCTAAAAGACTTGTAATTACAAGCTATTTGAACGTGTCGGTCAGTTTAAACGATCGTTAACTTACACACGTCATCAGTTTGTCAAACAGTACAGAAGTGATTATCGACAATTTATGAGATGGCAACATGACAACACTATTGATGAAAAGATCTAAGTATATGTCAACGTTTAGCAAAACAACATTTTGTAACAAGGGACAATTTTCTTTATCTAATGTTACTAGCTTTTCACGTGGTTCTATCCACGTTTGAGGGCACTGTTTTCCAAACCTAGATGAAAGTAGCCTATATGTTATTCCGATGTGTAAGTTTCATCAAAATCTGATCACTAGTATTTGCGTGAGAGTCACAAACATAGGTACACGAATACTCATACATTCAAACTTTCAGGTTATATGTACCTACTTATGAGATATTATGAGTACTTTCAGTAACACTAACACACTTTCCCTAAAAACCTAATTCATTCATGATATACTACAAATGTTAGTTAATTTACCAGCCCAATAAGATAAATACACAATTTAGAACGTGTTTATTTGTCCTATATCTAAACAGCTGTACTCTTTGATGTGCACTTAATTTCATAATTAAATTAGAACTAGGAAGGAAATGAAATCGGAACATGTATGGAGCAATTATAAAATTATATTTTCGTAACCTCAATCGATAAAACTTCTCGATTTATGGAGCTATTCGATTATCGTTATTGTATTTCTATTTTTGTTTGCACTGTTTAAAATGTGTTACGAATTAGTATTGCATGTCAGTTACTTTGGCTGCTTATCTATTTAATTATGATCTTAAAACAAAATAAAGATAAGAAGCTCCGAAACTAATGAACCGTTTTGAATCTTTCACTGTTGGAAAGCTACACTCTTCTCGATATTAAGCTATATTTTAGCTTGAAGCTATATTTTATCCCGGTATGGGCAGTAGTTCACACAGGACGCAGGGGAAACCGGGGGAAAACGGCTAGTAGTTTATAAAATAGCTTATAATTTCTTTACCTAATTTAGTATATCCAACTTTCACTGCGCATTTTATAAACAACGCTTATAAGACGTTTTCAGAAGTAAACAGATTTCATAACTGCATAGAAACGTCTGAAAATAAATGCTACTTTTTAGCTGACAAGGAAAATAATTTCTATAGTATGCAAGTAAAGCGTTTGACATGAAAATATACGCTAGAACAATGAGGTAAATGACAATGGCTGATCATAGTTAATTATGAACCGATATCTATAGATGGGTGTACATAACTCTATAGTTGTTGCATCTAAAAATATACTGGATATGTCAATAGATGTATGTATTATATGTGTATTGTTTTAGACTAAAATTATTTGATATGTGGTTTAAAAGTAAAAAATCGTAAAACTGCTTTTTGAAAGTTGAATCAAGTATGAATTTAATCAAGTTGCCATTTTGACAAAATACACAAAATGCTTATTAATTAGGGTGAACATATCAGGAATATGAAAATAAAAGATGAAACAGAAAGGTCTAATGGGTATCTGTATATTCATCCAACAAAACGAACCTATATTTCTGTCGCATACAGAGGTAACTTCTAGAGTTATATTTTTTAATAGAAGCCGTTCTATCGTATAGATAATTGCACAAATACACAATGTTAGTAAGGTATGCACATTAATTAACCTGATTATGCATTTCAGGTTGAGGACATTAGGTGTTATGAAGCGCTCAGATAAATAGATACAGAGAAAATAATATAGTGATTATTGTTAACTAGCGACCCGCCCCGGCTTCGCACGGGATAACAGTATTTCCTCACTATTTAATGTATGTCATAAACCTTTCTCTTGAAACACTCTATTTGATAAAAAAAACCGCATGAAAATCGGTTGCGTAGTTTTGAAGATTTAAGCGTACAAAGGGACATAGGGACAGAAAATGTGACTTTGTTTTATATATGTAGTGATAGTGATAATGCTATGATTTATCCTATACTCACAAGAGTACCTATTACGAACTAGCTTTTTAGCATTTTACGCCCACGCTGTGGAAACTACTTCGCTCTGGGTAGTGCCTCTAACAGCAAGGAATGAGCTAACTAACACTGAAAAAGTTTTTGTATTAAGACCAGGAGAAATTAGCGCAATAACCTAACGAACAAGCTCTCTAGGTTTATGGCCTATAGATATAGAATATGCAAAATCGCATCGCTATAAATCGTGGTTCATAAAATTATGTTGCCAATGAAACACATATGAAGGTATTATTAATACTCGTAAAATTGTATTGTTGGTATGAAATATTACACTTATGCAGACTGTTAGAATGTCTCATCTTCTTTTTTTACGATATAAACATCATCCCTCCCGCTGTGGGTTAGCAGCGGTGAGGGCGTGTCAGACTTTTATTGACTAAAAATCCATGTACCAGGGCTCTCGAACTCTTTCGAATCCTGCAGCAGAATGCCTTATCTAAATTAATTAAATACCTAATGCATACCCAGTTAATCATTATGAAATAACCTTATTGACATTTTATTTTTAATAGTTGCATAAATACGTGGTCAACGACCGACAACACCGACGACACCCGGAAACCGACCCCAACAAACCGACCGACCATTGTTGGGAAAAAGGCTCGAAGGATGAAAAACGTGGTCAACGAAATGGATTAGATAAGTTAGGTGATGAAACAAATTATTAATTACTTTTATTAGCCTTACCTAGCGATGTAACCCGCATCATTAGAATGCTCATAATATGACTACAGTACTCATATTCTATACCATAGAAAGAGTAATTGGCAATGATTAGAATATAAGTAAATAAGTTTCAAAGAAGTTACTGTTATGTTTCCTTATTTCTGTTTGTTTAGAAGTATGAATGAATCTACGTATACTCTACCTGCTAATTAAATCTATTCCTATTAATTGAACATAATTGGTATTTCCAAGGAAAGCGTTTAGCTTATGTATTTGCCTACGAGTTTATGGGAAACTTGGGTTTTGTCCGCTTCAACCATATGACACAAATCTTTGTTATAAGAAGGGTACATTAGCTTAGCGATAGGCAACTACGGTAGGTTAGGGAAAAGTAAGAAGGTATGATTATTAATAATATTTTTACATTAATATGTCTTATACATACATTTGTAAACTAATCCCAGATCTTAAATTCCTTGAATTTAAATGTTTACTTAAACAGTTTATAATTATACAAATACAACATGACTAGTTTAATTTCATGTTATTAGTAATAGTAGAGCAAAATACTCTTTTACGTTAAAAAATTGTTTACATACATCTGAATCACACGTCTTAATTAACTTTTATGATTACTTTTAATATTTTTATGATGTCTCTCTCTAAAGAAACATTGTAATGATAACTCTAGCAAAAATTCCATCGTTTTTACGCTGAATTTTGTTTTGAATCTGATAGATTATCCTTTGAATACTTAGTTTATTGCTACGTATATAAATATTTAGGGTGCTATAAAAATAGTTTAAAGTAATAAAATAAGAGCATTCGTTAGTTATTTAACGGCTATATTTTACTCAGTTTTTGATAAAACTAGGTATTGGAAAATACTGGGTAGGTAAGTTTATTAATTTGTATTGAAACTGTTCTTTAACCATTAGTTGTAACAAACGCCTGCGTTACTGCAACTGTCAATTTTAATTATCTTCAATATTTGTTTACCTTTGTGCTGTCCTAATAAATATTCATTTTTAGACGCAGTCCATAATCATTAGTTATGAAATATAGCTATTTAGCAATCACACCTTTAGGTAGGTACTGAGGAAAACATGTTTAGCGAAGAATATCGTAGCTACAATATAACTGGGATTATTTTATTATAGTCAATAAATATATTATGCATTAGTTACTTATTATTTACATATACAGATTAGAGATTAGACAAACAGTTGAGAACGTCTTACATAGTTGAATTTATTAGGTAGAGTAATTCGTAGATATAATTATTAGCATCTTTATTTAATTATAATTCTTATACTTATAAAAAATCAATATTTTTAAAACTATTCTTTATGTGTAGATAATCTAATTTTCAGCTTTGCAAATTATGTCACCGATAGTTTCTAAGCAATCCGATTTTTTTTCTAACTTTGGGTTATATTTCACATATTATTAAATTATCTCGAAAGATACTCAAAAAAGGGGATGAACAAAACCAATCCTGTTGTAGGTCATGTAAACTTTTTTCTAATCACAGACTTCAACGATAGAGTGCTACTTATCGATAACCATGAAGGTCTACATTGATACACAGTTGAAGCACATGCAACTTCACATAGACAATTGTCTCAACTTTTTTATCTGGTCGCGTGATCAAAACAATGGAATGAGACATTGACGATTATAGAGAGGTTCCGAAGATAGGCTTATTTGTATCGGTTGAAAGGAAAAAGATGGTCATGATATATTTTCTGCTAAGCGGGTTTTTCTTTAAATAGCTTTACATATTTTTTGTTTGAGCTTACTTTGGTTGTATTAGTATGAATAACTTTTATACGTAAACTTTATGATGCAATCAGTTCACCTACATTTATTCTTTTATTAATAGGTAGGTATTTAAATGGTATCTTTCTGTAAATTTATTGATTTAGGCAAGAAAAACGGCAAAATCTCAATTATAGTACCTAGGCATCTTATATCTCTTCCAAGTAATTATTTCAAAAGTTATTAAGTACATAAAAAGTTAATGTTTATATACCCAAACGCATTTAAATTAGGCATATAAATCTTATATACCTATTTATATTATCTTTCTAAACGCGATACAAATAACACAGGTATATCAGGTACCAACGGTTTGCAGGAAAAAATACCGATATCCTTAACAACTCACGTTGCACTACAATGACAATTAAACACAGTTTAAATCAATAGGTAATAGCTATAAGAAAAACGCACATATTATTCTCATCTTTTTCACGTTTTTACGTAGATTTTGATTTAGGTAGTTCAGCAATCAATAGGTAGTCCTTTCGGTGGAAACGACGATGAAAACATTTTAAATTCTCTAAAGGTATCTGACTGTTAGGTAATTGCATGTATGTGTAACAACCGAATCGAAGTCAAGTTTTCTAGAATAATTTAAACCTACTAATATTATAAACGCGAAAGTTTGTATGTATGGATGTATGGATGTATGGATGTTTGTTACTCTTTCACACAAAAACTGAATGGATTTTAATGAAACTTTACAATAATATAGCTTATACATCAGAATAACACATAGGCTACAATTTGTAAACATGTTGTTCGAAATACTAAACCTGCGCAGACGAAGTCGCGGGCACCAGCTAGTCTAGAATAATTTAAAATAGTTTCAGTATTTTCGAAGATAAAAGAATGAGTACACTTTTCTATTTCTGTATAAAATCGAATGGGTTTTCAATAGCATTTCACAACAGAATTTAACTCAAGTTGCTCTCGCACTCTGAATGATTTACTTAAAGCACCCCTTTAAAGATGTCACCTTTCCCAAAAATAAGGCTGTTACCAAAATAACGATGATTTAAATCCCTTCAGTCATTACATTGTCAAATCGTAATACACTCGTTTTTTTACATTAGAGTATAAGAGCTTTAATGGTCGTAGACAGTACAGTAAGTGTTAGTTTTCATTTGTTTTTAATTTTTATCAAGATAGCACAGATATTCACAAGTACCGATAGCCTGTAAACATCATGAAGTGCACTAACTTTATTGACAATTGATTTTATAAACTTATCAGGTATTGTTACTGCCCATCACATCTAATGTTCTACTTTATTAATAATAATCTAAAATATAATTTATAACCAATCACTTGTTTTTTGCAAAGCAAGTTGAATTGATAAAAATATTTTGAATAGGAAAACCGGGAAATCACTCAGTCAAAAAACTGAAGTCTCAATTCTTGGTAACACAAAAATAATTTTCTTGGTTTTCAACGTCAGAAGCGTCTGACAAGAGATTATAAACAAATCAGTTTGAACGGTAGAGTGTTATGTTTTTTTCTAGTATTTGGTACCTACGTTATTTACTTACTTTGAATCTCAAGCCTTTCTAGCTTGTCTTCAGCCCTTTGCTTCACTTCAAGTGGGCTCTCTATATGGTAGAATATACTAGCTCCCACCAATAAATACATTATATGCAGCGCAAGCATGCAAGTCAGCTGCTTTTTGGACATCATCTTGACTAGTTTCTTTTAAAAATTCTCTTCAAAATCAAAATATCTTTCACACAACACTATCGTATCACAGCTGTCTTAAAATATGTCACAAAATATCACAAACGTTTCATAATCCATATGGTCCCTTGTAAAGGAATTAACGATTGCAACAACAGGAATCTCAAAATGTCCAATGTCTCTATCAAACGATTTGGGGGTGAACTGAGGTTTTCCTGACAAACACGCTCCTTTTTGTACCACATGTTAATAAGGTCTTCATTGAAGATGATTATTGATACACAGACACAATTTTTTTCGAATATATTGTTCGTATATACATCGTGGTAAATAATTGCTTGAGATGACACTTGTCGATTGACCGACGTTCGACTCGAGCGCTCGATACGTTAGAATGATTTTCCCGGCGCGCGCGCCTGCGAATCGTATGCCGTTTGCTCTTACGTCCTTTTTTTATACGGCAAGCTCTAAATATTTGTGTGACAACGACACGAATTAACTCGTCGTAAAGGATAATAAGTAAGGTTATTACCGACATCGTTACACTAGTTCTGACGCAGTGATAATGCTAACACTCTGAGGCGAAAGATTTCGTTTACGACCGGGGATTAAAGAGGATTCTGCGTTTGATAATGAGAGTTACATCACTAACTGATAGCGAATTCTTCCAGCACCTAACTTTGACGTAGCCTAGGGACGATTAATAAGGCTTGCTCTTGTTGACGGTACAAAACTGTTTTGTGATAAATTGGTAACGGTAAATACTAAAATGATAAGTTGATATTTAATTATATTTTAATTGCGTCTACGATTAGTCATTCATGTACCAGATGTGTAGTTTGATAGTTTCGTCTGTTATAACGTTGTTGATTCAAAGATAATTCGGAGTTGAACGCACAATCGCTCGGTCAGTTGCATTAGAAAAATTTTTACTATTAACTTTTACATTTTACGCACCAGTATTTTTTTCTTTAACAATAAATAGAGTCACTAGACCTTAAGACTTACAAATACTTCACATATTTTCGTCGTAACGGACTTTTGTTCACGCACAAAGTTAGGGCTTGGTGACGCATTGTATGAAGCTACGCCTTTGTAACTGTAAAACCTTGCCCAACTTGTTATTAGTGACGTCACAAACACGGGATTATAGTTGTCCTCTTACGCAGAGAGTACGTGGAGTTCAGAGTCTCTGGAAAGTACTGCGATAATACCTGACCATTGCGAATAATATTTAATAATTTTATTTCTCTTTTCGCTTACCTACAAGTTCGATTTATTTAGATATACATGGTTAAAATTACTCATAGGTTTACTTATGCTCAATTAAATATAACTTCATCTTGTAAAGTACGTTTATGCACGTAAATGTGTCAGTAGTAAGTTTGTTTACGTCTGTTCTGACCTATTTCATTTTTTTTTGGGCCAGAACAACCGACAAGAAAGATAATATATGTTGCTTGGAAGCCCTGTTCCTGCAAATAAGACTTTAGTAACAAATTTTGAGTGTGTATTATAAAGAATACTATCGTTATCTGTTTACGTACCTATTTGTAAAAAAACTTTTCCCCTATCATTCTTCCTTTTGTTTTTGAACCTCGCACCTACGATTCACGACGTGCGTCTGAGCTGTTTGGGTATGAACACAACTTCGAGTAAGTCTCGGATGCCCCGAAACATGATAAATTCGCGAGAAACGGTATGCCCCTGTATGTTAATTTGAATAAAGTTCCCTTTGAGCGCCCTTCTGGTTCATACGGTAAGCTAGTGATAGGTGCAAACTTGTAAGAAAACACTCTTTTATGAGTTAAGAACTGACATGACAGGTACTTACTTTTCAGATACCCTTTGCTTTGAGATTGAGTTAAGATTTATGCCAAGAAACAGGAATAAGCACGGACGAACGAAAGTAATAAAGGAGATAGGGACGTGTATCGTGTAAAACCAAACACATTTTGCTTTGTAAAAAGGTATCAAATTCAGTACAGATAGAGATTCAAAGTCCATTCACAGATGAGACTGTCTTGAGAAAAACACAATTTTAACAATTTTATTTTTATATTTTGTTAATTTAGGTGACAAGACATCACAGAGTAGATTCTGACGTAGGGGAAAGATGTAGTTAGGGACTTTCCTACGGAGCGTACGTATGAAGATTTGTCTGTGTGAGTGAGCGTTAGCGATTATCGTTGTGTGACACATGAGCTGAATCAGTGAGTTTCTCTCAAACTCTATCACCCCTTTTAGAATAACATTAAACTCCATTCATTTTAACTGGCCAAGAACTTTGTTATGTAGCCAAAATACTGCATTCGTTAGGCTGAAACCAAAACCAACTAAAACCTAAGTTTCTAGTATAATAAATGAAAATAATCAGCATGTTAATAATTAATACACTTTATTCATAGCTAATAATGATATCTTTACGAAAGCTTAAAAAAATCCATGAAAAATCCTCAGCAACAATTGCATTTTCTTCGGAGATCTTTTGAAAATGTTTCAACGCATTTGTTATAAAAGCAGCTAGGTATAAAAACTTAAGTTAAAAGCATTATTTTGTTTCGGAAGTACAAACTTACTTGTTTGGGACCATTCAAGTGAACAAATAAACGTTTTCCGGAGTTTTGTGTCCGGATTTCCAACTGTAAGTACATCTGTACATCTAAAACGATTAGATTTGGTTTTTACGACAGAGTTGAGAAATTAAGAGAATACCATCCTTAGAAAACGATTCTGAAGCTGGAAGACATTTTTTTATGATTATTGATTAGTAAATTACATATCTTGAAAAGCATCTGTCGCCTATGTTAAAAGCGTCAAAAAATGGATAAGTAAATAAGAGGGGTCTCATGAAAGACAACCCAGGCAGTTACGACTGCTGGTATGTTGTACAAATGTTCATAGTTACATAGTTTATTGTTCTTCTATTTAGCAAGGGGTGTACCTAAAGCTTACACAATTGAAGAAATTATTGTATAAGACAACGTCGGGATATTCCCTCAATTACTGTCTAGTCTTTTTCCTTATCAGGCTATTGAACTGTCCGGGAATATTTTCATCATCCAAATTGCACTAAGTTTCTTTACTTAGCCACGTGTAATTTCCACGTTGACATTAGTAAAAACTTCTTTCAGTAGATACGAAGTGCGTGATCAAACACAGATTATGAATATGTCAATAGGAATAGTAATTTTTGTGATGAGATAATATAATACTACCTACTAATGATAACATTTATTAGTTTTACCGTTGCTAATAAACGAGTTATCTTATAATAAAATAACTACGCTTTTGCTTAGTTATTAACAAGATGTTTTCCCCGTTTTGTGAAATACGTGTGACGTATTGTGATGATGAAATTCTTTGCATTTTTTACCAACTTCCTATAAAGGAAGTCTTTCTTTTAAGCAATTGACAGAAGACGCCAAGAGATTATTTCAACTTTTATTATTTTTGACGGAATCATGCTGTGTTGTTATTACACGACATGCTTCCAACCTTTAAGAAAGAGTATTTCTTTGACTTAGAAAATTTATATCCGAAAGTTGTCCTCCAGATTAGTCAGCAGAGGAAAATCCTACTTATTGCTTCTTACAAACATCCAATACTTTACGAAGTTACAATGACGTTAGTACGGCGTCACGTACTTACATCTTGTTACATATAGGTAAATGCAATAACAAAATATTACGATTAATTATATGAACAATTCTGGAAATTAACTAAATACTAGGAAAAGCAGGCAAAAATGTAACTAGGTAAAGGCATTCAATGGGGAAGATGGCAACAACTCATTGAGTTCCATTGAAGGAAAAGAGACGGTATGGGCAAATATTAATTAAGTATTCCACAAAGTACCTATAGCATGCTAAAACAAACGGATTAATTCTACTTTTCAGGGGGTTACCTTAGTTTACAGAATACTCAATGCAATCTTTGAATTTACATACGCGGAGCTGAAATGAGCCAGCAGCCAGCTCAAAACAAGTCTAGGTACTCAGTGGATAAATAAAAGCTCTTCGAAACACTAAACGCAGCACATCTTATGAGATCACAAGAATAGTGTGTGCGTAAAAAAAATATTTTTTCTAAACCTTAATCACCAATTTCAAGTATAGGGTATTTTACCTCTCTACATATGCGTAATGCGTAGTAACAAACACTTTTTGTATAGGATTTGAGGTACGAGAGCATTAGCACGTAGAGCCGTAACTAAGACACAGGTAAATAAAAACTTTTAAGGTAAACGCGGGTGAAGTCGTCATGCCCCAATAGTCGTCAATTAATCTTAAAACTTTTATTATTATTTTCTACTGAACTTAAAATGGGCCGGTTTATATATCAACATATTCTTGATAATATATTGCACAATTGAAATAACAATACGGGGTTTTAACAGTCACGGCTTCTAAGATATGTTATTTGAAACGTGTGTGCCCTAACAAAATCGTTTTTTCGTGAAGTTCAGCTGTCAAAAGTGAAACTCAGCACGTGGTTTTGTGTTTCGATTTACATAACTCCAGTGGGGTCTGTGGTATGTTTCTTTGTTTAATTAGATAGTTAAGTTTATTTGCTAGCGATGTAATATGCAATTAGGAATACTTTTAACATAGAAGATATATTTTTTTAATGTGACATCTATTGGTACTTCAAAACTCCCATTTGACCCAAAACCCGTCAATTTTACAATTATTATGACGACTACTGGGACATGCTCAAAAGTTGCACCTAAACTCGTCATAATGAGGATATTTTGTGTTTTACAGTACAAAATGCGAATAAATAGCTAATATCGGGACTTTTACAAAATTGATAACTGTCTAGAACAAACATATTTAAGGTTTAGACTACATTTGTTCATAAAACTGCGTTTCTTTTAAGCTTTTTCTTAGAGGTAAATTTTACTCTGCTGGTTCTAGATGCACGTACACAGTCATGTTATTCGATTCAATTCATATGTTTCTTAATGGTTAAATCCCCTGTTTTCTATAAGTATGCACTTTCTACGAGTGTTTTTTCAGGCATATATTGGCCGCTGTAGGCCTCCGCCATTCGATTAAGATCTACCGCTTTGGGTACAAGTAGGTCTAGCACTAGCCTTTGTTTCTACTACGCTTGGATTACAATTTGTGGCAAACAAAAATTGACTGTTCTTACACTATGCTTTTTGTTCGAAATAACTGCATGTCGTCACGCGTATTGTACCGCGTCTTCCTAACGTGCCTTAATAGCACCTGTATAAAAATTATGTCATTCAACTAGTTTCGACGCAAAAAATATTAAAATCAATTTTAAAACTAAGATGACATAGCTTCCATCGCTGTCACTTCTTTGCTTGTCGTATTCGATATTGATGGGTAAAGAGTAATCTTATGTAAGATTTTTTTTATTTAAAATTGTCTGTATTTAGTGATTGCATGATCGTAATTTTAATAGCAGATCATGACTGAAAGAGACTACAAGTAAGAGGGCCTTTTAAAAGTCATAAAAGCTGTAAATCAAGGGGCCACACACAACATCAGATGCAGCAAGAAAATTTAAAACGCCCTTTTGAGACCACTTTAACGAAATGGTGACACAAAATCGACGATTATCCCTGTACATATATACTATAGAAATGAACCCAAGGACAATCCCCGGTTCTGTGCTAAACTATTGCTAACTGTGGAGGAAAACTACTTGGGCTATTGCGTTGGGATGTTAGTGGATTAGGATATAGGAAACTATAGGAACGATGGCACCTGGAAAAAAAGTCGTGGTGGCCTGGTGGGCCAAGAATCAACCTCTCAAGTATGAGGGCGCGGGTTCGATTCCAGGTCAGGCCTATATAGGATACCAATGCAACTTTTCTAAGTTTGTATGTACTTTCTACGTATATCTTAGACACCATTGACTGTGTTTCGGATGGCACGTTAAACTGTAGGTCCCGGCTGTCATTGAATATCTTTGGCAGTCGTTACGGGTAGTCAAAAGCCAGTAAGTCTCACACCAGTCTAACCAAGGGGTACTGGGTTGCCTGGGTAACTGGGTTGAGGAGGTCAGATAGGCAGTCGCTTCTTGTAAAGTACTGGTACTCAGCTGAATCCGGTTAGACTGGAAGCCGACCCTAACATAGTTGGGAAAAAATGCTCGGAGGATGATAATGATGAGGAACTATGTCACCTGCCGATGACAATGTATAAAATACATGTTAAAATGGCAGGTGGAGACTCGCCACCTCACTTACTGGGCCCCTCGCTAAATCGCAACAAGAGGGCAACAGGTACGCAATAAGCGGCTGAAGGGTGAGGATACCTCGGCGGACTTTAAACGCAGATCACGCGCTCCCTGTGGGTCCAGTATCACCGGCCCACTCGCCACTTACCACGAGGCACCTACCCTCCGAGCAGGGCTGCTAACCCTGCTCTAACGACTCCACTCTGGTCGGCCAATGAAGGCAAGCCAAGAGGCGAGAGACCTTCACTCCGGCAGGCCGGAGATGGGGGACAGTATACTCTCCCCGGAGCACTCGGATATATAGCCCCGCGGGGTCGCTACTCCCCGTCATCCGCCTCAGATGCCCTGTGGGGCTTATTAGGTATTATTATTATTGGGTTTGAACGGTTAGTTGTACCTAATCATATTTTATTTTTTGATTGATACCTTTAAGACAGTAGACAGTTTGAACTGTCTATAGAGATTTTTGCAAATAGTACTTAGCATGCACTAAGCAGTTCAGAAGTTATATCACATATCTATGAATGTTAGTAATTATTGCGCGGAAAGCTATATAAATGAATGTGGCTTTTATTTTTTGTGAATACTAATTATATTATTTTGCAATTTAAATATTTTAAAAGTTATTATTTTACTCGTGCTACATATGCACATGACTACTGCAACTGCACGGTTATTATGATTAAGAAATATAACATATATTTTATAGACTGGTTTTGTGATTCCAAGCGTTTGATAGATAGGAATATAAATTAAAATGCAACCATGTATCTTTTTTATTGAATACCTGCTCTTCTAATAGTGCAGTCATTGAAGCATTATTGCTACGATTTTTTTTACTGTGAACCGATTTGCATGAAATTTTGGAATTAGGTTCATCTTACCCTTAACTTCAAAAGTGATTATGATTTGAACTCCGCCACCCCCCCTGGGGGTGGTTGACACCCCTTCTTTGGGGTGAATATTTTTTTTGCAAAATAACCTCGGATATCGATAGAAGACCTAATTTTAAGCTAAAATTGTCTTTGAAGTTTAAAAAAAAATCCAATACTTTTCAAGTTATTGGCAATTGAAAATTCGCAATTTTTTCACGTTTTTCATCGGTTTTTTGCAAATATCTCCAAAAATGTAGGTTTTATCGAAAATTTATAAAGAACAAAATTGTAGCAGGTAAAACAACTAACAATTTGTTTTTTTATAGAAGGTCCTAAGTGCAATATTAAGCTAGATATTAAAGATCAAAGCCGTTTTTTATTTTGTCTGAAATTTAATCGACGTAGTTTATGCCATCAATTCAACATTCAAAGACAACTTTAGCTTAAAATTAGGTCTTCTATCGATATCCGAGGTTATTTTGCAAAAAAATAGTCACCCCAAAGAAGGGGTGTCAACCACCCCCAGGGGGGGTGGCGGAGTTCAAATCATATTCACTTTTGAAGTTAAGGGTAAGATGAACCTAATTCCAAAATTTCATGCAAATCGGTACACAGTAAAAAAATTCGGAGGTTAGACCGTATTTTTCGCTTCAATGACTGCACTATAACAGATTATGACCTGCTTTTCTAAATAGGAATTTGGTTTTTTATCTATCTACCTACCTAATGTTTCAAAAGCACAAGTATGCTTAGCAAATTCAAGCACAAAAAAAATTACATAACTTGAACCTTATGTTCAAGAGCAGAGAGTTTACATTAGCATTAAAAGTTGACGAGTACTGGGAATATTTGACGAGTATCCGTACAAATCAGACGACTATTGGTACAAATCGCCCTTTTTTTACTTTTGCCTTAATAAGTATATAAACCCATCAAAATGATTAAAAAAACATTAGTTACTTAGAATAATGAATAAATACTCTATCACGTCATGCAAAAATTTTAATTTTCTATTGAATATTTAAGACACAGTAGCGCTTCAAAGTCAGTGATTTCCGAAATCCGACGACTATTGGTACGTTTACCTTAGGTGAAGTATTTATTGATACCTACTAATTTGGAATGCCCAGGCAAATCCCTCTATATACAAATCATCATCCTCCGAGCCTTTTTTTTCCAACTATGTTGGGGTAGGCTTCCAGTCTAACCGGATGAAGCGTAGCGAAGAGTACCAGTGCTTTCCCTCTATACAAATGTGGTTTTAAAATGGTACATGAAGTTAATAAAACAAATGATCTATAAAAGAATCGAAAATGCTTCAGTATTGAAAAGCTTTACAATCAATCATGCTAAGCTTGATGCTTGCATCATTTCTTCATAATCAGCTTCACAAAACGGATTATATTATATTTTAAGACCTTTATTATATTTAAAGACCTCTGCATTTACCCATATTTGCAAAATAATATTCTTTTCTATTCTTGATTATTCAACATCTCATCAACACGGAAATCTTCCAGTCTACCAAAAAGATGTCAATGCCCTTGAAACGCCGGTCACAGGAGTAAACTCGTCACTATCATCCGTCACAAATATTTGCTAGCTCGTGCTAATCTTCGCTTTAATCCACCATCAGGTTTAAAGGCATTAAATGAGAAAGCCTGATCTAGTCCATGCGTCATTCTTATGGCGATCTGAAGGTTATCTAGTGCCTAATTAAGGTTTATTGACAGACATTTGAAAGGATAGCAAATATTCGTAAGTGGGACAAGGGTTTGAGACTGGTGGAAAGCAGAAAAAACTGATAAGTTTGAGAATCATGTACATGTATTTGCAGTCTTAGGTTCATCATTTTGATTGTCAATTTATATCGTTTAGTAACACTCCTACAGTATAATCTTTGACTCATTCCATAATCTATTCCCGTTTTGCTGTTTTGCTCATTTACTTTGGTTATAGCTTCACACTGCAAATTAGACACATAAATAGATTTCGCTCTATCAAATTTTCTTCCATTCGCGAGTATTTTGGCACGAAAATGCCATTCTGAGTACAAATCCCCGATTAATATTATTGGTATTCACACTATAATTGATCCAACATGTCTTTGGACGACAGATTTACTTCTATTTCCTCAACAAGCGCACACATATAGTGTCTTGTATTTTTGGCAATAAAATCAAGGTTCCAATATTTGATTCCATCCATGTCATATTTCCTTGCCATCATCAGTACGAGGTGAATTATTTCATTGTTTGCAAATTGTATAGGAAAGTGGGCATTTGCCTCGAATTTTGAAGTTTTATCGTTTTATGCGTTGTCTTTAGCATCATAAGCTCTTAATCAGGTAAATGATCACGGCCATTAAACTCAAAGTCAGTAACGTTTGCCGAAACAAACACTACATTTTTTAAACATGGCTTATGGATCCATTTTCCTGCTTCAATTTAAGTGAAATGGGTCATAGAGCTACAACCACTTTTCCTTAATTTTTTGTGTGACATGTGTTGCTGGGGAGTTTGTTGTGCCACACTTCTTTTTAGCAACAATACATAGGAAGTGGTGAGGGGTGTGCGTTTTGTAATGCTTTTGTTTTTAATGTTCGGAATGTGCTGATTTATCAACCTAATTTGAATATACGTTTTTGAGTTTAAGTTTGTCTTTAGAATTGTTAAGTACACGTATGTGGCATCTCTAAGGGTTCTGCGCATAATCTTAACTGTCGATGCATAAAGTGTTTCCATCCGAAGCATGGTTATCATTGATTATTATTTCTGTCATTTTCTTAATAAGCAGTAAATCACCACCATCAGCTAAAGCTACACGTATTATAATTAAGAAACTTATGCCGCTGCATAAATCCTGCATTACTCTAATTGGTAGTGAGCGAGTGATTAGCGCTAAGTACCGTGTTGTCGTCTGAACTAATTATTTCACTTATTAGTACACCTTCCTGTGTATTTTACTAATATTGCTTGTATGAATAGATATTAGCATCGTCGTTGCAATTATTAACAAGTTTTTGTGACGATATCTGCAGAGATAATTTACATTATTACTTGGGGTGTTCACAGGAGTTATCCCATTCAAGGCCAAGCGTCTCATCAAACTGTCTTTGCAACGGCTTATTGTTAAAAAGGTTCATTGGTAGAGGTGCCCAGTCACCTTAGTACATGTAAACTGTTAAAAAGATTTTCAGAACTATTCAGTGATTATAATATCACACAATTTTTGTGTTTTGCATGAGTCTACTAATTATTAACTCTAATTTTTATGCTGCTATGAGAAATTGAGGAACTTCGCGTTTTATGAAACCTTATGGGTAATAGAGCTATTTCTCTTTTGACGTATATACACTACTAGGCATATCCCTACAATAATAATAAACCTGTCTGCGTAATTATAGGTACGTCTGAGGAAATACCAAAAGTTAATAAGAACAAGAAGACTGTTGTATGTAGATCAATTTCGTTTTCCTGGTACGTAGATTCGTTGATTATAAATATCGATTACCTATGTCATTGTCTAGGCCCTAGGTCAACAGGTGTTGTGAAGAATATTAATGTTTATTTCGGAACTAGCTTTCGCCACCGATTTCAAGCCCGTCCGCCATGATCGCGATACCCTCGCACTAGATAGTCACTTGGCTGCCACAGAATGAAATAAAGTGCTCTTCAGGAACTTCCATACTTACATTGAATTAGTGTTGAATAATGTTAACAGTAAGTACTCCGCTAGCAGACCTCAAATGGCTGATTTCAGAGGGCCCTAGTTATTTGACAAGATCCATGCGGTATATTTCTTATTCTATGAGTATGTCTGTATCACGGGTACCATAACACGCGAGCGGTCATAAGGTCGAGAACAGAAGCCATTCCTTTTCCCGGTTCGTGCGTAACCAAAAAGTCAGCGGCGGCGGCACCAAAAGGTTCAACTCAACAATGACACCAAAGTTCATTGTTCTTCACAAACGTGAGTACCTAAGCTTACTTGTTTGGTACTACTAGTTTGATGCGTATAGGTCTAGGTTCTTAGCAGTAAATACTGGTTGTGCAACGAAGCGTTTGGTTTTGCTTAATCTTCACTTATTTCTTCCCAAAGCAAGCTTAATGCTTATCAGTTTCATTTGCAAATACGATATAGAGATAACTCATCTTTTACATCGACAAGGTCTCCAGAGCCAACAAACTTTCCTATAGAGATTTGATCATATAGATACTCATCATCCTCCTGCCCTTATTCTAATTTTTATTTGAGGTCGGCGCATGTTTGCTTCTTCCATTCTCTTCTGTCTGCCGTCATCTCACAAGTAATGTTCTTTCTAGTCATGTCGACTTTCACACAATCCATCCATCGTTTCTTTGGTCTAATAGAGGTTTCCTATAGAGATTTGGTCATATACATATTTCATGAATGACAGACTGAATGAAATACTGTCCACTTACAATCATTCTTGGTAGTATTTCCATCACCCATATAAAATCTAGTAGCATATTACCTCCGAGAACTCTCCATGACCTCACTACCGACAGCTCAGTTTCCGATTGTCTTCTGATACGATATTAGTATTCAAGTCGTCCCCTTAATCACCTCTGTGCAATATTGCATTTATTTGTATACTATTTAGCGAATGCACGGACGAAGTGAATGCTAAGAGGTGGTACAGGGACTTTTAGAAGCGGGGACTTTTGGGAAGTCGAATTGGTCTATTTGTATCGAGCATTTGGAATTCATTTTAAGAACGACCGTTATCATTATCCTTACATCACTAATGCAGTCTATAAGGATTTCAATAGCATGGTTAAACCTTATAGTTTGGTAGATACGTTCTTTTTAAGCCAACAATAGACGAAATCTCATACTTCAATTATTGCTATCGCTTCAAAGCGAAGTTTGATCCCGGATTTCATAGGCACTTACAACCACTATGATAATATAGGTTGGGTTACTTAGTACTACTACGATACCTACTATTACTGCGATAAGCCTGAGACGTCCAAATTCCTATTTAAAAGATTCTATCGATTCAATACTGCCGTTTTTCCTCTACGCATTGATTGATTAGTATCTATTGCAATTGACAGACTAGCGCAGTTCAATCCATTATTGTCGCAATCGTAATCGGCTTGATAAGGATCTAATGGTTCTTGGAAGTAAACATGTTAAACAATATAATTGAAGCTTTCCTACAATTATTTATATTATGTTGTTTGTAGGTCTGTAGGTCTCGGCTGTCATTGAACATCCTTGGCAGTTGTTACGGGTAGTCAGAAGCCAGTAAGTCTGACACCAGTCTAACCAAGGGGTATTGGGTTGCCCGGGTAACTGGGTTGAGGGGGTCAGGGCATTCGCTCCTTGTAAAGCACTGGTAGGTACTCAGCTACATCCGGTTAAACTGGAAGTCGACCGCAACATAGTTGGGAAAAAGGCTCGGAGGATGAGGATGACGATTTGTTTGTATGTGCTCAGAATCTACGGGTCTGTTTAAAAATAGGCAATGTTGGATAGTTCATTTATCGGGGAAAGCTGACTTAATTTCTATCCGGGTGCGTTAAGTATTTCCCACCTGTGGGACGTGGGTGAAACTGCTGACAGAAGGTTGTCTAACATAAGCGACCACTTTAATAGAGCTAGCTGAAAGAAAGATAAGACTTACTAAATCAATCTTGTCAATCTTGAATAGGTGTGAACTGACTTCATTGAATAAGTAGGCAACAGAAACTAGGTTTTCAGTAGGTAGGGAAATTCGTTTAGATACAATTTTCCCAATCTTTGCAATTTTCCTTCCTATATGCGTACTTACTTCCCTATTTAAAAGAGCATGATTAATAAAACCAAAACCATTATTTTTATCTGTTTTCTCGGGTCTCTTCAATATGGGCGTCACTCTTTGTTTTTCCAACTCAACTCAGTTATGACGTAGGTAAGTAGTTATAAACCGGTTCTATGTATCATAGGTTTTCGATGTACCAGTTTATTATGTACGTCATAGATCTAAGTTTTACAATGAAGATCCGTCATTAATCGGAACCATATCGGAACTGAGGAAAATGTCATAACAGAAAAGACGCAAGCACACTAACAACAACTAGGTACCTTCTACGAAGTGATCGTGATTTTGAAAACATACGAAAATCATATACCTACCTAGGTAATATTTTTTCACTAAACATTTAACAGGTTTATTCTGGGGACAAAACAGTCGTTACTCTTAGTAGGTCTAAATTAGCTTTTAGAACTTTACATTTAATTATTTTAAACACATAATGACTGCTAGGTAAATACCTACTAGGTTGGTGTATGTTGGCGTCCTTAGACGATATTTATCAAAAGCTCTTGAAATGGCTACTGGGTAGTATTCCAAACTCAAGAGCATAAGTGTAAGGATTAGTGGCTAGATATCTTAGGTGTCTACCTATATTCTAGGTAATTATTTACCTACCTTACGTCATTATACTTCTAGTACCTACAGAGGCTTTACTATCTGCAATCAAGTCATAGCGCAGAACTTTTTTTTCCTAATTTTTATTAAGTACATCCACGAATCTACCTTTACCATGAATTGGATTGTGTAGGGTAACAAGGATGCTACCCCAAAATTACCTACATAACAAATGTGAATTTCAAGATATTTCAAGGCATTTAGAACCACTTTTATAACACGGACGGCAAAATTGAAATTCATAAAAGCGCTTTTATCCAGAAACTGTTTGGCGTCCAACTTAGCAGTATTAAAATGTAAATTGGTGTCTATCGTTGTATTAACACCAATTTACTGTCCAGAAATTATATTAAATGTCAATTACTTTACCAAAATGCGATCATCAACTTCCATTGCTCGTTTTCGTACAGACCTCCGCTAGGCTTGCAATCAAAGACAGCAATGGATGTGAGAATTTCAAGAACGTGTATGTTTGATAGGTTTTTGATCTCTGAAACTGAACATTCTTGAAGCGTGTGATCGCAAGAATGCCTGGTCGTCAGTTAGCACTTTGACGACATTGCTCTTGTCAGCTAATTAGCCGGAATAATGTAGTCACGGAGCTTTCAATCGGTTTCGCAATAAAATATTGAAAAAAAAATCGCAAAAAAAAATCCAAGTTATCAAAGATGTTAACTTCGATTTTTTCAAGATCCTTATTAGTGTAAGTTATTCTTTAGGCAAGTACATAGTACCTACATTGGGCTGCAGGATTGTTCGAAAGAGTTACCGCATCCCTGGTAGGTACATAAAAGCGTCGTAGGCCTTTCACGACGGTTTTTAGTCAGTAAGAATCTGACACTCCCTCACTGCTGCTAACCCACAGCAAGAGTCATTTGATGATTTTTGACGTCGTTATAAAAAAGCACACAGTTCATTGCTTCATAATTCTTTAATGAACAAATAAGGTACCCATGAATATAGGACGATAAAATAAGTAAATAGGTACCTACGGTAATATTGATAATAATCTAGGAAAAAATACCGTCCTGTAAGGATTTTGGCTTAGGCAATGTGGAACTCTACCTTCTCGAAAGGAATCAATCAGAGAGTTTGTATTTGTAAAGAAGTTGGGACAAAACACAGACATCATTTGAATGATTGTACCTACTTAGTTATTTATTTGCAATGCTGTTCAATATTGTAATTGCAAATCAGGTTAAGTGATAAACAATCTGATCATTGTAAGCTGAGCACGTAAAGAAAAACCCCATTTGTTAAATAAATTGAATTAGATTTAATATGGCATTGTTTATTGTCTTGTCCACACGTGGAGTAGCTAGGAATGTCTAATTATTCAATCAAATAATGATTTACAAAATTGATAAGTAGGTAAATAGAGTAGGTAGTTTCGTACCGCAGGTTCACTCGCATCCTAAGTTAAACAAAATAATTTAATAGCTATTGGAAACAATCCTGTAGTCTGTACTATAGTCATATTTAAGCAAGTCTCACGTGAAAAAAATCATTCTAACTGCAAGTTTCTTAAAACCCACGAAGCAATTTTGGCCCAATACGGGATTGGAACCCGAGACCCCAAGTACAGCAGTCACCAGGATAGTGGATATTAAGTTAAGCTAACCATTTTTATAAAGTTTCTGAGTAAAACGGATTTTATTACGTAACGTTTTGTTATTGCAATGGAAAATATATGCAGTTTTCTTA
The DNA here is from genome assembly GCF_030705265.1 of Helicoverpa armigera. NCBI lineage: Eukaryota > Metazoa > Arthropoda > Insecta > Lepidoptera > Noctuidae > Helicoverpa > Helicoverpa armigera. The sequence goes on along the minus strand of NC_087135.1, from coordinate 8,216,783 downwards.
TTTTTATTTATTTTACGGAAAGACTGATTATTAATAACTGTATTAATAAAAAAGTGTTTATTTTACGTAAGAAGTTAAATAAATAAATTAAATTTATAATATTGAAAAAAATAATTTTCGTTGGTTTGACGTTTACACGCATGTGAAGTTACAGTAAACTAAACGCAAATTTGACATAAGCAGTCGCGATTTGCCTGCACACGTCTTGTAAATTGTGCGTTTTTGTCAAAGTTTTCACGGTTTTTTAATTACATATTTCGTTTACAAACACCACCAACATCATGGATCATGAAAGCAGGCAATTGGCTCAAGATTTCTTCCTTCGGGAGCCGGCAGACCCTCGAATACGGTAAATAAGATTGTAGTTATATTTTGCAAGGTTTGTCGTGATTTTTCTTTTAAATGGTGTGGTTTTTGTTTCAGGAAGGCTAAAGTGGAAACTCAGGAAGAAGATCCTCATCCACACCTTCGGGTGGAGATGCAAACTGTCCGTCTGAACTCTGATTCTCAGAAACTTGTGTTGGACACATTGCGGTTCATTCATGGCCCTGACTTTAAACTTGGGAGCGCCAGTCTTTATAAAGTAAGTGTGTTTAATTTAATAACGTGTAATGAAGTAAATTTATATATTGTAATTTTGATCTTTAAATACTTTTATTTAGCTATACATTACATGTAATAAGGTTCTGTGATTTTTTTATATACAACTATGTATTGTCATAAAGTTGTGCAATATTCAGTTATTCGCCTTGTTACAAATGGTGGTTCTGATTGGAAAAGTTTTTGTTTAGATATTTTATATTGTATTAGTATTTTTATGTAATTTAATTAAAGCATACAAACACAAATGAAATTACATACTCTCTAGTAGACTAGGCATGCACTCTTGAATAAGTATTTTCAAGTAGTTTTGCCATAATTCCTAGCAATCATATAGATATAATATATATTTTTATTTATTTTTTCAGGACAAAGGCTCAAACTTAGGCAATAGATACTGGATGGAGCGAGGTAACCTCATAGTACAAGGTGGCTGTGACTACTCACTGACAGTTAAGCCTGAAATAGAGACTTCAGAGGCCAGGCTGAGGGCATTTGCACTAGCTAAGTTGGAAAGGTATACTGCTTCTATATTAATATGACAAAACTGAAGAGGTTTTAGAACTAATCTCAAGAACCACAAATTCAAAACACATCTGTTTTAGATATTTGATCAAGTAATGTTAATCCATTTGTATTGTCCTTTTAAAAGTTGTAAATCAACGGAAAATCAAGAAAGAATTAGTAAGTCTGCCACACTCTGACCATAACCATACTTTAATAATTTTCAGATACAATTTCCATAAAGCCCACTGTGCAGAAGCATTAGAAGTGGCCGCTGAGAATATAGAAAAAGCGCTTGAAATACTCTTCCTCAAATATTTTAAAGTAGACTTTCAAGACAAACCAGAAAGTGTACCCACTGTAGGCGAATTGCTAGAAATGAGGAATGATGAAAAAGCTGTTCTCGAATCAATTTATGATAACACCTTTCAAACAAAAGATCATAACATATGGATAGTCAAATTGAACCTAGATTACCTTACAAAAATGTACGAAAAAGTTGATGTTCCTAAGAAGAAAGTTAACATAAATTACAACCATAATTCAAAAGCAAAACAGAAAGAAGTATGTAAACTGTATCTAAAAGGGCCGTGTAGGTTTGGAGCTAAATGCAAGTTCTTACACGAATCGAAAGAAGAAAAAACTCCAGACCGCTTAGACACTAAAGAAAATACAAAAATTACTTATGAACTAGAAGTAAGGTTTCCGGAAGACACTGTCTACCCATACCAACCTCCTTTAATATTTTTCAAAACAGAAAATAAGACTAGTGTAATACCAGAGCTTACTTGTCTAAAAGTAACTCTAAGGCTCTTAGATGAAGCGAAAAACCTAGCCCAGGACGGTATACCCAGTATATACTCATTAGTTGAACTTTTAAACAATGAAGATGAGATATTAAACTTTATACAATTTGATACAAGAACGTTCCCCGCTCCATCGGATGCCTTATTCCCTCAATTGATAGAAGATTCTAGTATAAGTAAAAAGAACTTACCGTCACATTACAAGAAAGGTGAAAATAAGGACAATAGGTCAAATATTAATTATGAAGAGTTGTTCAAGGATGATAAGGAGATTGCTAAACGGTGGTTAGAGAAGAGAGACAATGATATGTACAATAGAATGATGTCGGGCAGAAGAAAACTTCCCGCTTGGAAAAAGAAGAATGAAATATTGAATACCATAAAGAAATCACAGGTAAGTTTAAATTTTTAAAGGCACTTTTTAAAATTTTTAATTATAGACTTACTTTTATGACTTTATTTTATGTACTTATTTGACTGCATATAAATCTTGATAAACTATCATTAAATCAGAGTGAATGATAGTCAGTAATGGCTGAATCATTAATTTAATGGTGAAGATAATGACAAAGGAAGTGGAAAGTTGATACTTATAGACTAGACATATATTATAGTCTGTAAATTCTACTTATCTTAAGTGCCTGCATAATTATCGGAAGCCTAGTAATAGTAATCTTATTACAATTGTAATTGGTAAAACAACACCTGTCCATTATTAATAGATTAACTACCTAAATGACGGTTGTAAGTGTTAAACAAATATGTACTTTATTATAATGAGCAATTAACATAATCTTGTAATCTGAGCTGTAAGCTATTGTAAATAAATGTTATTATTTTCCTCAATAGTCTGGAGGTCTAATCTGTTTCATGTGTCAGATAGGTTTTCCAGAATTATTAATGACTAGCTGTTGATGACCTGAGGTTCCAACCACCTGCCACTTCCCGGACATGGATTAAAAGTAGTGTATTTGTAATTCCGATCAGTAAGCTATATTACTGTCAAGTTCTATCAAAATACATCATTTAAAGTCTGGTTATGCAGTACACGGCCTCCTAAGCTGAACTGCAAGATGTCATACAAAGAAAATCCACTAGTTTTAGCGTGATAGAGAAATAAACTTCTATCCATACGTACCTACAAACTTCCCTGTTTAGAATATTCGTAAGGATTGATACTTGGTTTGTCCTTTAAAATTAATTATAACTTTCAGGTAGTAGTAATAAGTGGTGAAACCGGCTGCGGCAAGAGTACGCAAGTACCACAGTACATACTAGACAACTGGTTGGAAAACTTCGACAAAGATGGCGGCGACCACGTTGAGATCATATGTACTCAGCCTAGAAGGATATCAGCTATTGGTGTCGCTGACAGGGTTGCTGAAGAAAGGGTGGAGAAGACTGGACAAGTTGTTGGGTATCAGGTATGTCTATATAATGCTTAACGTTGTACTCATCTTCGAGACATCTCCCGAGCCTTTTCCCAACTATGTTGGGGTTAGTTTCCAGTCTGGACCGGACAGACCAGAGGCAGCTGAATACCAGTGTTTTACAAGGAGTGACTGCCTATCTGACCTCCTTAAACCAGTTACCTAGGCAAATACTCCTTGGTAAGACACAGCAAGACTGCTTCGAAACATATAGGTAGGCTATAAGGGTCATCCACAGGATAGTTCTAAATCATGTAATGAGATAAATACTGTATGCATTAAGTGAAATGTTTGCATGATGGTGTATTTAAGTGGTTTCCTAACTATTTTTTGTATGTTTTCAGATAAGACTCGAAAGCAAAGTTTCGTCCAAAACCCGTCTTACATTTTGTACAACTGGTATTTTACTACGAAGGCTAGAATACGACCCGCAACTAAAATCCGTCACCCACATATTAGTAGATGAAGTTCACGAAAGATCTGAAGAGAGTGACTTCTTACTGCTTATATTGAGGGATCTTATCAAAGTCAGGAAAGACTTGACGGTCATACTGATGAGTGCTACGTTGAATGCCGATCTCTTCTCGGATTACTTTGACAAAGTTCCTGTTTTAGAAATACCGGGTAAGTTTTATACTTTATTTTTACTTAGGAAAACTAAAATAAAATGGGAAAATGTTAAAAAAAAGCAAAAAGTCAACGTCACGCGGTGTTCCCAGGCGGTCACCCATCCAAGTACTGACCGCGCCCGATGTTGCTTAACTTCGGTGATCGGACGAGAACCGGTGTTTTCAACGTGGTATGGACGTTGACGATAGCTGCTTCGAAATTATTCATTACTATTTGGGTAAATGACGTCATCGTATTATTTTCTTTGATTTTAGGTAGAACATTCCCAGTGGAACAACTGTTTCTAGAAGATATCATGGAGATGACCAATTACGTTTTAGAAGAGAATGGTCCATACGCCAGGAAACTAAAGAAAGGTAAAAATTAATGCTTTGAACTTTTATTTTTGTTGTCAAAAAAATTTTCCGGAAAAAAACTACCCTAACTATGAAAACTCATCATCCTCTTGCCCGTTTCCCAATGTTATTTGGACTTGGCGCAGCATGTTTTCGTCTTCCATACTCTTCGATCTGTCGTTAGCTCACAAGAAGCATTCTTTCCATATCGACTTTTAATGATATTTTTTTTTAATGCAGTAGTTTTATACTTATTTTTATTTATTTAAATCCCTCAGGAGACCGCAAACAAGACTTGGAAACGGAACTAGAGACATGTGACGTCAGAGCCGACGCTAACGAGCCTCCTAAAGTGTCGATACGCGACGACAATCTTAACATCGGACAAATGGTCGCGCGATACCCAAAGTGCAGCAAGGTTACCTGCAAGAATATGTACCTTATGGATACTGAGAAGGTACGTAGAATACTCACATATTAAAATTACGTAAAAAAATAGTTTTTATCCCGGACTTTTGAAGAGTTCTCTTGGAAACGAGATATAACCGAAATTGACGCGGGCCAAGCCGCGGGCGGAAGCTAGTGAGATATAAGAACTAAACCATATTATATGTTTATTTATTTCACAATAATAGACGTGTCCATTTTGGATGGCTCTTTAAAGTATAATTAAGAGTCCTTTTATAATTTTTCTGTCTTTTGCTATTCTTGTATTTTTTCTTAAAGCTCCAAAGCTTTTAAAAGCTTAAGCTTTGAAATATTTCAACATAAAATCAATCTATTACTCTTTAATTTTATAATTCTAAAAAAACTTTATTTATAAGATATAAGATTCGTTTTTAGATTCGTTTTTTAATACCTGTGTAAAAGAAAATGTAATTTAATCAGAACATATATTTTTTTGCAGATAAACTTAGAACTCGTAGAACACGTGCTAACATACATAGTGAAGGGTGATCACCAGTGGCCGCGAGAGGGCGCCATATTGGTGTTCTTACCCGGTATAGCAGAGATCATGTCGTTACATGACCAACTGGCGGAAAGTCATACTTTTAGCCCTAAGTAAGTTGGGATTTTACTATTTTATCTAATTGTGACAAATAAAGTTTCAAAATGTTTTTCGAAACCATGTTTTGACCCTGACAAAGCGACGATGAAGTTCTTTGATCTAGTGGTCCCGTTTGACCAAACTGACTCTGAGGTCTGCTAAAGATTTATCGGGCTTTTTTTAAAATTGAGAATTTAAATGGCTTCCTTGAATTTATTCCAAGTTTTTTGGTCAGTTGACCAAATCTGTTTAGTTTTGGGGACAGGCTAAGCACTAAAAGGATGATAGTTGTGGCCTCTATTATCCCAAATATCAGTTGAAAGCAACGAATTATGTGTTGTGAGGACTTTGCATAGGGTATCATGCTGAATGATTGAACGTATTTGCTTATTATTTTTTTTCTGTATACTTATCCGTCTTTTCTTACATCCTTACAACTATTTCCAGAACCGGCAAGTACCTCCTGGTGCCACTCCACTCGACACTCTCAAGCGAGGAACAAGCGCTAGTATTCAGGAAGCCTCGACCGGGCGTCCGTAAGATCGTGCTGTCCACTAACATCGCTGAGACTTCTGTCACTATCGACGACTGTGTGTTTGTGGTGGATTGTGGCAGAATGAAGGAGAAAAGGTGAGTGATTTTAAGTATTTTATTTAGGTACTTTCGAAGGGAACCTTTTCAGAATGGAAGTGTACCTCCTAGTGCCACGCCATTCGACTCTCTCAAGTGAGGAACACGCTCTAGTATTCAGAAAGCCACGACCGGGCGTACGTAAGATTTTGCTGTCTACTAACATAGCTGAGACTTCTTTGGGTGTGTTGTTGTATATAGCTAGATTTTATTTTATTTGCTCAATTTTTTTTATAAACTTTTTTTTTCGAAAAACTCATTGTGTCAATTGTGTTGCATGAGAAGTAGGATACCTATTGTTTGAAGTTTCATACAGCTCAGGAATTGTAAAAGTTCCTCACCTGTTTCCCATCAACTAAAAACTGAGGTGCAGGCAAATAAAAGATCAAAGAAAAACAGAATTGTATTACTTTCATAACAAGCAGAAGCTTCTGAATAAATGCACGTCTGAACATTTTTACACAAGTTGATTTAGGCAGTCCAAAATCTACTTTTATTTATCGAATCAACTAAAACCGCTTACTTAACTCTTTCCACAGATTCGATTCAAACCGCAACATGGAATCTTTAGACCTCGTCTGGGTGTCCCGGGCCAACGCCAAACAACGCAAGGGACGAGCCGGCCGCGTGATGCCGGGAGTCTGTGTACACTTGTACACTTCACATAGATACAACCATCATATACTGGAACAACCCGTCCCTGAGATACATAGAGTGCCTTTAGAACAATTGGTCTTGAAGATTAAGATTCTGCCGCTCTTTCAGGATATGAGCATACATGAAGTATTAGGTAAGTGCTGGTATATAAGTATATTTATACAGATATAATCATCATGGAACAGCCAGTACCTGAGATACACAGAGTGCCTTTAGCTCGATACCCTATCAAGAGTCCAAATCACTTCTAGCATGGGCAAATGATCTTAATTTTCTTTGGCTTTATAATAGAATTTAATAATAAATAAGTAAATTCAAATGACAAAAATGTAGTTCAGTCGCTGAATTAGAAATATGCTTCAAAAACCATATTCGTAAAATTACGTACAAATTTGTACTAACATTTTACCTTTCTCCGTTTCCAGGCAAAACAGTAGAACCGCCAACTAAACAGAACATAGATGGCGCTCTCTCCCGCCTACAAGACGTCGGCGCGTTAGACAAGGCATACACTCTGACGGCGCTGGGGAAACACCTCGCGGCCTTGCCCGTGGACGTCAGAATAGGCAAACTTATGCTGTTCGGGGCAATATTCTGCTGTGTGGATTCTGCATTGACAATGGCAGCGTTTTTGAGCCATAAAAGTCCTTTTGTTGCACCGTTTGGGAAGAAGGTAAGTCAGTGTTCACTCTGCTTTCCCAGTTTTTATGCAAATTATGTGTAAGATCAGTTTACATTTGAAATTTTGCGTTGTTTTAATATAATTTCCTAATGTTTTCAGACAGAAGCAGATGCGAAAAGACGAGAATTCGCATGCTCCCAAAGTGATCAGCTTACAACTTTAAGGGCATACAGGGTAAGTGAGTCTGGCAATGTTTTACTAATAGAGTTAATTTTAATTATTCATTGGCCAAAATTACGAAATCAGTTAAAATGGCTTTAACCGACTTCCCAAAAAGTGGGTTCTCAATATGGATCCCTGTAAAATTGAAATGAAATGAAATGAAATGAAATCGTTTATTTTGCAAGTTGGACATTACATCACTTTTACACGTCATTTTTAAGAACGCTGAGGTCGGCATTTCCTAATGACTGATCCCTGAGAAGAAATGCCGAAACAAACTCAAGGGTCATAGTCTCTTTTAAAGTTTAAACATGTTGTAAACTCTCTAGGTATAGTAAAAAAATATTATGCAAACTTCCTAATTAAAAACCTCACCATTTCAGAAATGGCAACAAGCAATGAAAAGCAGTACCCACGCGGCGCTAGTGTTCGCGAACGAGAACTTTCTGTCACACAAGACGTTACTCATGTTGGCGGATATCAAACATCAGCTGTTAGGCTTACTGGCTTCTATAGGGTTCGTGCCCGACATGCCGGCGCTGAGGAAGAAGATGAGGAAGGATTCCGTGGCTAGCCTTACTGGGGATGAGGTAAGGGTACTTTTTGAAATAGTGTAGAAAACTTTTGAATTTTAAAGAATTTGTGGCATTTATGGTGAGCATATTCAACTAACATAAAATAACGATTTCGCTAATTTCACCAAAGGGTGGCAACTGGCAAATACCTATATATTTTAACGGCTGGTTTTAGTCTGGTTATTGTTATAGTTAAATGGTGCAACTGGGTCCTATTGTAGCAAAGAAAAATCAGTTTTTGATGATTATTGTTTTTTTTTTGAGTTTGCACAAAGTCACATGTCACTTCGAAAAACATTTATTTCCGTTTTTTAATGTATATTCAATTTTGTTTTTGGTTTCAGTTAAACACAAATGGGAATAACGACAAATTACTGGCAGCCATTTTGTGTGCAGCTTTATACCCAAACGTTGTCAAGGTAAATATTTTTTCTTTATCGCTAATGCTAAAAATAATTCTGACACAAAACCCTTAACTAAACTATTTAAGTAATCAACGATTATAAAAAATACATACAAAAATATAAATGCGCACAAAAAGATTTTAATGCATATTTAGTTACACCACACCTTTATTACTTTGACATCAATTACAGGCAATAAGTCGTGTCAAATCTCTTTGTAATAATACTTTTAACTCTCATTACAGGTACTAACCCCCGAAAAATCCTTCCACATGCAAGCCGGTGGCGCTATACCCCGCCAACCTACACCCGACGAGCTAAAATTCAAGACCAAAACGGATGGCTACGTAGCCTTACACCCGTCTTCAGTGAATTCTTCTGTAGGGTACTTTACGAGCCCCTATCTAGTGTATCAGGAGAAAGTGAAGACTAGTAGAGTGTTTATAAGAGAGTGCTCTATGGTGCCTCAGTTGCCGCTCGTTTTGTTTTCTGGTAAGTTTTTTATAGGATTTTTTTTTGGTCATTTTACCATGACGACAAAGAGAGAGAACTATACATACAATTTACAATTTTAGGGTGCAGTTTATCGGTGGAACTCCATAGTGGTACATTTATAGTATCTTTAGAAGATGGTTGGATTATGTTCCAGGTGGAAAAACACGAAGTAAGTTGATATTAATATCATAGCTATTTTACACGTTATTTACATATGCAATATTAACACCTTTATATACGTTATACTTTTCAAGCTCTATCTACCAAATCTAGAATAATATTATAAGCAAAAGAATTTGTCTATTTGCTTGAACGCGTTGATGTCAGGATTCTTTGGATGCCATTGATAAAGGCTATAATCTAATTTTTATATTCAAAGTAGTTCTCACGGGATGCGGGTAAAAACTATCCTAAACTTATGCATTAATTTAAAATTTACAGGTTGCAGAAATGCTAAAAACGATACGAGTTGAACTAATAAACTTATTGGAAGAGAAAATCAACGACCCCAGTTTGAACCTACTCCACTACGAGAAAGGTAACCGAATAATAAAGACTATAGTGCAAATTGTTACTAAGGACTAATTAGTTAAAACAAAGCGATCTGTTGTATTACAACTAATTTATGAATTTAATACAGGTGCAATTGAATTTTGTAATTCATTTATTTATTTATTTTCGATATATTGTGACAGGTGCTAAACTGTATATGGCTGTCTGCCTACGTCCGATAAATCGGTGACCGATTTTTTGTAGGAGCAAATAAAACACACTAGTAGCAATAGTGCAACGCACGCGTCCTGCAAGAAGGTCGTCAGAAAATCTTTGTCAGAAAGTCCCACAAAAAATCAGTCCGATTATTTATCTGTCCTACGAAAAGTCTGACGTGGGCGGGCAGTCTAACAATTGTGGTTTGATTGTTGTTTTGATGTTTGTGGATATTTGGGCAACCTTTTAACTGTATAATGCACTACTTCACTACCTTTATAAACGAGAAAATAAGTATGTTATTGAAATGAAATAACTTCAGTGAAAATTGTATCAAAATTAATTAATCAATTATATTAATGATAGACCAATCTTTTATATATTCATCTAATAAATTAGTATAATATAAATAGTATGATAAAAATGACCTCTATATTTATACACTGGACAGGCTGCTGTCAACGTGCTTTTGTGCCCGTTTGATAACCGCCATTTTGGCGCTGTTAGACGTAGCAAGTGTCCGTGGTACTAAAATTATTTTACAGTGAACCAATGAACAAACACTTCTCTTACAGCCATTTGAAATTATACGTCAAAATTAGTTCTGTGGACGCTCGCTTAGACGATATTGGCGCTTCAAATGGGCACAAAAAAATTGCTGTCAAACGTACGGAACAGCCTGTCCAGTGGTATATATAGAGGTCAGTGGATAAAACACATATTCCTACTTTGCGTGGAGCAGTCGAGCGACAACTGGTATTATTGTAAACAGCGCCATCTATTATTATTATACTGAACTAAAGAATACAACCACGTTGTTAATTTTGTAACGTGTTACTAGGTGGCGCTAAAATTAGTGAAAGCTTATGAAGTGAATTTTCGGTGCAATTTTAATGATTTTTTGGCATAAAAAAATTATGATGTAAATAAATGATATTCTAGTTATGAAATTCCTACTTAACATGTAAACATTTTACTGCCATCCAAAGCCTGAAACTTTGAGATTGTAATGACATTTCAATATATTTATTCTTTTTGATATTTGTAATGAATTAAACGAGCCATTTTTGGCTCCTTGAATAGTTAAAACAAATAGGGGTACCTGATTTATTTATTGTACACTTGATCAAGATCTCTGATGAATTTAATACCTATGAGAAAAGTATGTGTTTATAAATTAAGTTCTGTGATGATTATAAGGGCCTCGTATTCAATACACTTAAGATCCACACTTCATCAATCGTTTGAGACCATAACACTAGTAGCGGGAAAAGTTAGAAACAGTGGTAGGTTAGGTAGAATCATCGGCTCGAATGTTGAGCGCTGACCTTCACCTGCGCAGAAGTGATTTATTAGCAAATAACCAATCCCGAGTGACGGCTATGACGCGATGCGCTGCGGGCCAATCATCGCTTTAGCCCGCCCCCGCGCCTCACTTCATACCACAAAAGGGACCCAATAAATTACTTCTGCGCAGGTGAAGGTCAGCGCTCAAGATTCGTGCCGATGATTATATGTTCATAATTATTTATTCTTTGTAAATGAATTAATAAAATGCACTATTGCACATTCGATTGGTATTCTGCACTGCTTGCTTGTGATGGTTAATTTGACATTGCTTGCTTGGGAATCCTACAGATAGATGTAAAATGTGTGATATTATTACCAATTAAGTTTGTTCCCAACTATTGTCCGTCTTCAGACACAAAACTTACCAGACAGATACATTTACATATTACGCTGGGTTTCATCTGGATGGAATCTAACGTCTAGGGCAACAGTTCTATAATTTCAAAACAATAGTTACTTCATATACAAATACTACATATAGGTACCAAGAGGAAATATTTTCTGAAATAAAAACGTGCAATTTCTTATAGAAAGTTGATCTGTAAAATTGTCTTAGATAAAGCTGGGAAATAGTATTGCATGTATTCAAATTCACAATGTATTAAAATGGAATCTTATACACCGACAATAACCATTAATTTATAATATAAGTAGACGAATTGTAATTTATTATCAGAATTGTGTAAATAAATTATTATTTTGTTGAAATATATCTTTTATTACTTTTCTCACACCCAAACCCAATTGACTTAAAATAGTTTCGGCTGCATTACAAAGGGTGACTTTGAAGGTATCAAAATTACTTATTTAATCAGTCATTAGCAACTATGTCCTCTGAAATGATTATAGATGTAACTAAGCCTCAAAAAAATCACCTAAATAATCTGAAAAATCACCACCCACAAAACGGGCCTTCTAATAAACAAAAAATCACACAAAAGATTGAATAACCTGCACCCGACGCCCACAAATCGCACAATAGCCGAACACACCACGATATATTGACGCCATCCATCATAGCACTGTCCAACATTTACCTATGTCCCTCACAAACAAGCCTTTAATATTTCAGAGGTAAAAAATGTTCTATTCGCGAACGATTTCAGTAGTTTTGGGTCCCTAGTCGTAAAACGCACGTGTTTTGGTGTGTTACATGTGTACTTTAAAGGGCGAACTTTTGGGTTAGGACCGTCCGAGTTGGTTTAGCGTTGAGTGGTTGTGGATACGTCTTTCAATTTTAGGGGAATGTCATTGCTTTTTCCTGTGGGAGGTAGTTTAGGTACGTAGGTGATAGATTTTAGTGAGGCAATGTATGATGTGATAAATAAGTTTATTTAATTTTAAACTATGCCAAGCGCCATCTATCAGCGAATAGCTAAAGTAAAATTTCGATACAATAATCATTTTCAAATATAGATGTCGCTACTCGCATTTCTGACTGGATTCCTATTGGTATTTTATTGGGCCGGAGCGCTAAAATGGCGCCGGCCTACACTCTTTTACTACGGATTTTTAAATAACTTTAGTACCTACCAACGTTTCATGAAGCACTACATTTCAAAATGGCATGTTAAAACTGTTTACTTCGTTAGAAAGTGAAAATCCAGTGGTTATGAGAAATCTGACATTTTTGCTGCCGCTGAATTTGGGCCTCAAAATATTTCCCAAACCATACATCCTTAATCCCCAACCTTTGTACCATCGAATCTTATCCACAAATGTCCAACAAGCATTGGTCCCGCCATCTTTGAGTCGTGTCACGTAGAGGCCGGCGTGTAATTGGCGCCATTTACGTACCGTCCCGCGGCCGTACGCTGCACGTCCGCGCCCCTCAACCTTGTGAACCAATATGTTGTGAGAAACTTTGTAGGACTAAGTATGTGCGGTCTTAGTTTGTTTTGACAGAATCGAGATAAAATAGGAGTAAAATGACTGTAGGTAAATCCAAGCAAACGGTCATTTGCATCATCTTAGTTGATAATCTTACCTAGCTAGTGGTTAAAAGCGTCAACATGTTACAAGTTACAATTCACCCAAAGTAATTTCCTTATCTAAGTACTCTAAACTTGTTTTAAACAATAAAAAAGTTCTCAGTTCTACCTATATGTACCTAATTATGTTTGATTTGGGACCAGGGACGGCCGATCTTTAGCTTGAAAATGGAGAGTGGGCATCAATATAATAATAGATGTGTTTTAAAAGTTAAAAGCATTCTGATCTAGTATGCTACTAACCATGAAACCGAATCTATAAATCCTACATACTTACCAAAATTCTTCTACGCTAGTTCACTCCCTCACCTATCTACAAATGTTCAGCCGCAAGCCGCCACCTACAAAAATCTCCCACCCTCCAATTTATCAGTATTAAACATTTTCACATAAACACGGTCTACCTACGCAAAAACGTCGCAGCAAGCGTTATTATCAACCGGCCCGTTGATTCCATTCACCCAGGCCGAATAAATCAACGCGAAAGCCGAAAGCCGACAATAAATTTCGTCCCAATCCTGGTCATCGTCGACCCAAAAGGCGTTTTAGCGTTAACCCAGGGACGGACCTTTCCGCTAAATAAATCCCTTATCTGCATACGGCAAACCTTTCTAGGGTCCAGCTTAATAAATTCAGGTTGGGCCTTGCGAACTTTTGTGTTGGACGTTTACGGAGATGATGATACCATATTACAATGTTTCTTTATATTGTTTGGATTGTTAGTAGGTAACATGTAGCTTTAGTTAAAGACGAAATGTTCGGCTTTTTCTTTTTTGCTGTAACTTTCTCTAGGTAATTCTTATTCTCCGAATGCTTCTGATATGAACTGATCGTTTTACCGGAAGGCAGCATACTGCTTTATTTTAGAAATATGCATTTTATTCAAAAGCTTTTCAGTTACAACTTTCTAGAAACAAAACTTTTATTAAATGAACTAACTCGGTATCACCAACTCTAGGTCTATACTTTGGGTCTGCTCATTTGGAAGGCGGCCGAGCGGACCCGCTCCCAAATCAATAGTAATTCTGTGGGTAATCCCTTGGCCCACTGAAAAATATATATACAGATATAGTACAGCTACTTATAGGCCGAAGATTTTATGGGGGATTTTATAGGTTAATAGGACTTTAGAGATGGACCTATATTTACGTCACAAAGACTAGTATCAGTTTAGAAGTCTTTTGAAATAAAAGAAACCCATTTTTTCCATTAACACACTAAGTATATCACACTCATTTAAAGTAATAAAGTTTTGAAAATAGTTCTAGAAAAATTCGCCATATTTTTTTATTACAAACCCGCGTGTGCAAAATCGTTCCCTAAATAAATTTGAAAGGGTTAAGATCCCCTCCTAAAACGTTTATCTCTCTCACACTCGCATTTCCATAGATTTTGTATCTCGCTCTTACGCTGACCGCTTGACCATTGGCTGTTGAAATGGGTCCACGCACACATGCTCATTTATTTGTCGTATACACATGTGTAGTAGTGTGTGGCGTGGGCGGAGAAAAAATCATGGGTTTGAAGGTAGCCAATAAATATTAGGGTCAATATTTAGGTAGTGAAAGATTTTTTGTATTTGTTTTTTGAATTATATTGTATTAGGTACCAAGTTTCAGAAGTGTCTCTACTCTTTTTAACTACAGTAGTTATCGATTGTAATGGAGTTTTGTTTACGAATGGATTTCACAACTTACCCAATATCGATTCCCAGCCGGGTGCTCACGTGGCTGCGAGTGAAACCACGATATAAGTCAATAAGAAAAAAAGAAAAACCAAAAAGTTTCTGTAGGTATAGAGCGAAAAAATACTTACATGCATTATTGCTTACTCATATTAGCTTACCTTAACATAGAGGCAACCAATTAGCCTTCATCACCATAGCAATCACAATAAAAACGCCATGTACCATGTAAACCTCAATAAAAACCCTAATGACAGCCATCTCACACGTATCTCATATACCGTTGTTAACGTTTATTCCCACGTTATCAGCGGAGGTCCCAAAACCGGAGGTCCCGAACTGTCCCTAAAGCTAAAACTTTAGGGTGGCGGGTAGTTTAAAGTGATCTAACAGATTTCGACCCCACTACCCTAGGAATGCTCGTATAGCTGGGTATTTGCTATCTTGAGGGATAACTACTGGTCGAATTTTATGATGAATTAGTTTCTGTCCAGGGTGCATCTAAAACATGGTGAATAATAGGAATCTCAAATAGGACACACACAAGGACAAACTTCTGGAATGTTGTACTTGAATTCCACCTCTTTCTCAACTTTTTCCTGGTTAATTATACCCATTTACCTACCTACTTACCTTTATCTCAAACTTTTGCTGATGTTCCTAAAATGCACTTTCTCAACTTTTTCCTGGTTAATTATACCCATTTACCTACCTACTTACCTTTATCTCAAACTTTTGCTGATGTTCCTAAAATGCACTTTCTCAACTTTTTCCTGGTTAATTATACCCATTTACCTACCTACTTACCTTTATCTCAAACTTTTGCTGATGTTCCTAAAATGAACTAAAATGCACCTTAATGTCACATTTGTCTAATTGAAAATAACCAAGCAATACAAAATTTTAGAATATGACTTTTATGATATAATGATAGCTACAATTTTATAGATCCATGTCTTATACAAAGGATAATTGTTTAGCTGGAGTGACGATTTATTTAGTAGAAGATGTTGAACCTCTGTGCTTACGATCAGCTTGTTAAATGTGCGGACGAAAGTGTCTATTGGAATAGATATGACTGTGGAGTAGGTGACTCTAGACAAAACTAAATTAGGAACATCAACACTTATCATTGGAAATAATAAGTGTTGAGGCAAAATTTGGGGCACACAAAACAGTTAAATTAATTAAACTCGTGTGTTTTTAAAATATCTTATTATGATGTTTTCATTCATTTCATTCTTCATCCTTATCAATAATATTTTAATTCTTTGAATATAATTTTCTCTCTTGACAAACCACTTAAGTTCGAAAACCTAACTATGCGTACAGCTTATGTATGACTTTCTATCTGACCGTGTCAAACAAAACAGTCGGCTCTAGTCATGTCGCTGTGCTATCCATTTCCTTGAGTCCGCGGCACGTGTTTGGTCACTGCCTGAGATATACATATGGCGCGTTTAACTGTACCTGCAGGGCTGACACCTAAAGAAAACTTGAAAATTATTTGGCTTGTGCCGCAAGCCAATGTTTCTTAATGCTTCAGAAAAGGAGCCGTTCTATTTTAGAGTAAGTAGAAAAATATACATTTGTAACTATCATAATTTTGTCCTAGACTTACTTCGATGATTTTTCTTTTGAACTGCCATTCTACATTCTTCTTACAACCCGCATTGAGCAAGCGTGGTGATTAATGCTCAATCCTTCTCCGTGTGAGAGGAGGCCTGTGCCCAGCAGTGGGACGATAAAAGGCTGTAACAGTACAGTATTCTTCTTACATCCTTTTCAGATATTTAAGTACATCTTACCTCTCGCAATAGCAAGAACATACCAAATATTCTGACATATATTTTCAAGAACCAACCTGAAATTCGATTATTCGTTGTTCCATTTGAATAGGTTCACATACGACCCACAAACTGACCAGAATGCGGGTGGAAGTCCCAACAAACAGTTTGTATAAGCACAAGATCAAAAGTGTATCAAGGGGATGCTGGAAAGTGCAAACATCACCATAAAAAGATGACCCCATCTGACCTACAAACTGACCACTACTCAGGTTGAAATCCTAGCAAAGACGTTTGTGTAGACAAGATCAAAAGTGTATTAAGGGGATGCTGGAAAGTAAATAGGTATAATACCATCAAAAGATACCCCTTCTCACCTACAAACTGACCATCACACAGGTTGAAGTCCCATAACAAAGAGGTTTGTAGACAAGATCAAAAGTGTATCAAGGGGATGCTGAAACTTAAATACATTAGCATCAAAAGATGACCCCATCTGACCTACAAACTGACCGTCACACAGGTTCAAGTCCCGTAACAAAGAGATTTGTAGACAAGATCAAAACTGTATCAAGGGGATGCTGGAAAATGAATACATCACCATCAAAAGATGACCCCATCTGACCTACAAACTGACCACACCGCAGTTTGAAATCCTAACAAAGACGTTTGTATTGACAAGATCAAAAGTGTATCAAGGGGATGCTGGAAAGAAAACCAGTTTATAATAATGTCCACATGCTAAAAGGTGAGATTATATTGAGAGCAAGGGGATGCTGAGGGGTCAAGGGGTCAAATGTTCAATTTACATATTGGGGTAATTTTTTGAATAGACCAATTGGAGATGGGTATTGGTGATGAATATTTATTAGGTATTTGATTTATGTTTTTTTTTATTTTTCAGTTCATGATGACATAATATACATGTAGATTACTTAAGCTATGCTAAATAAGGGCCAAGTTGGAAAAGACTTCAATATACAGGTTGATTGAAAGTTGAACTTGTACACAATAATGAGGTTTTTTACTAAGATATAACTTAGGTGTTACCTAACCTGGTGTAGGTATGCCTGTAACCAGATATGCGCTACACCATATTTTTTATGTCTTATAATAAGCGGCATACGGGCGAATAATTAAAAGAACTAATAGGTAAATATAAAAACTTATCTACACTCAAACCCGCCACACAGTTTATAATTCGTCCCTAATACCAGCAGCCCTGTACCAAAGTGAGGCTAAGATAAGTGACGCGGTCCTCGCCACTGTCTTGATGTAACACATTTGTAACGGCCAGATGTACACACAGATACGGCCGGCTACATTCAACACCCTGTATAGCAATTTCCCTTACCATATGGGCTTGAGTCGACCAGAAATTAAAAGAAAAACCCTGATTGGTGGAAACAATCCAATTAACGAGATGTGAGGAGACAGACTGGGGAGGCCTTTGCCCAGCAGTGGGACAGTTAGGGCCTATTAAAAAAAATGAACTTGTCATACAATTTATATTTCACCCTTTAATTTTAAAACAATTTTGTTTACATATTGTATTTATTTTCAGTTACAGTATACTTACAGTTATCCGCCAGTAGGGCTGCCATCCGTCCGGGTTTCCCGGGATTTGTCCTCGTTTGGAGGCCGTCCGGGGGCCGTCCGGGCGGGATTTCAAGAAGTGTCCGGGGAAAACCCGGACACTGTTTATGTAAGGAAGCACCGCATTGAATTGAAGTGAATGTTAATAGTAAATGGATTACAAATAGGGTATTATTTTGTTTAAAAAAAATCGTACTCGTTCGGGGAAAAAATGCGATTTATGCCAAATGACCGGGTTTTTTTAATGTTTGTCCGGGTTTGGCGTAATTCGAGATGGCACTCCTATCCGCCAGCCTTGTACCAAAGTGAGGCTAAGATAAGTGACACGGCCCTCGCCACTGTCTTGATGTAACACATTTGTAACGGCCAGATGTACACACAGATACGGCCGGCTACATTCAACACCCTGTATAGCAATTTCCCTTACCATACGAGCTTGAGTCGACCAGAAATTAAAAGAAAAACTCCGATTGGTGGGAACAATCAAAAGATCGAGACGTGAGGAGACAAACTAGGGGCCTTTGACCAGCAGTGGTCAGTTGGGGCCTATTAAAAAAAAAAAACGTGTCATACAATTTATATTTCACCCTTTAATTTACAACAATTTTATTTATATATTGTATTTATTTATTCTTACTTACATTTATCCGCCAGCCCTGTACCAAAGTGAGGCTAAGATAAGTGACGCGGTCCTCGCCACTGTCTTGATGTAACACATTTGTAACGGCCAGATGTACACACAGATACGGCCGGCTACATTCAACACCCTGTATAGCAATTTCCCTTACCATATGGGCTTGAGTCGACCAGAAATTGTTGCAATTTGTTCTGATTGTGTTTATTTATAAGTAAGTATATGTTGTTTAGTGCTTGTATGTTAATGGTATCTATTTGGTTGTGAATTTTCACTAGGTCTTATAGTGGGCCGATATTTAAAAAATGCATAAAAATATAATTTTAGATGTTTGCAGACGCCGTCAGCTCGGGCATATAAAAGCATTAGACCCAAATTCATGCGATTTACGTATGCCTGGTTTTTCCCAGCAGTGAAAACAAATGAATACTTATAATAAAGAAAAATATGAAAACTACCCATTAGTCGAGAATAAACACATCGATTATTATGGGATTTACTGATACCAGATAGTTCACCAGAGTTTATATGGCTGTTCGTACTTTAAACAGGGTAGGTAATCGCGCCTAAAAACAGGCATTCCCTAGTGAAATCAGAAACAAAACACAATCACACTAATCCAAACACAATTACAACTAACATAGAAATACCTACTACAAGTACAACCGAGGTCAAACACTAGTGTTGAAAGTGCTCGCCAAACGACGGGACCTCGAGGTGCCACTAGTGTGCTTGCTAATGAGACCCGAATAGTTCCCCGAGCAAGGCTTTGAACCGGGTAATCGTGCAGTGAACATTACAAACAACAAGTTACAAAACCGGGTATGTCATGGTAATTTAATGTGGGATGCCATAAGTGGGTCAATTGAAAAAAACAAAAGTATGGTAAGAAAATTTGAGATGACGGCAGATAGAAGAGTGTGGAAGCAGAATTCATGCTGCACTGACCCTATATAAAATTGGGATAAGGGCGTCCTGGGCTGATGATGATGATGGGAATAAGTGAATGAGAAAATATAAACAGTGTATAAGATATAGAGTTTAGAACAAACGCCAAAGTCCTTTTTTGTAAGACTATGAAAATGTTTTACGATATAAATTAAACATATTTTGAATTGTTTAAGGCACTCAATAGTCTCTAGTAGTAGAAATATAATGTTGCAGATATTTATTTATGTTTTCTGTCCTAATGCAAATCTTTGAGTAGCAAATGGCTCCAACACAAATATGAGTCATGAGTTAATATCTTCCCCAACATAAGAAACTACACCATAAAAATAATTTTCATACAACTTATAATAAACAAACCCAGTATAAACCAAACAAATTAAAACCGTGAACTGTAAACGATTCCCGCTTCTAAATTAATGGTTGAATCGCCGTGAGCCGATAGGCGATATTTCAGTCCCTCACTAACCCGACAACCCTGCCCTATATTTACATTGCGCCAATTTAAAGTATTATTTTCATAGTGGATATATCGATAGTTTTAGTTAAATTAATACTCTGGGTATATTTTAGTTTGTTACCTCAATTCGAGCATGGCTTTTGATTAAAGAAGATAGAAAAATGTAGTGTCAGACCCCTTAATTTAAAAGGGATAAGATGGTAAAATAATAAAATATACATATATTACTAAGTAGGTTTATTTATTTGAGGAGATGATAAAGAACATTTAGATACAGGTATGATTTATATATTTCTAAGCAAGTAATAACACTTATTGATCCATTTGCAATAGTTTAATACAATATCATATAAATAGTTTCATTAATTAGGTAAATATTAAATAATAGCGTAAATGACGCAAAACAAAGAAAGTAAGTACTTACAAGATCTAATGTCGTTGATGTGAACAGGGCGACACTCAAGTAACGAATGACACTCGGTTGCTGTGCCGCTTGCATTTATAGACGTAAACAACAAGATGGCGGCCGACCGAGTGTCATCGTTTCACAACTTTTAACAGTTTATTTTAAAATCAAATCCATTAATTCAACAATTTAAAAATTAAATCAATATTATTACAATTAAAATACAAAAATTATAGTAACAATAGAATAAATAGCTAACAGATTCGGCCATCCGACATTAAGTGTGTCCTTACACGAGACTACTACATAACTATGTACACTAAAAAAAAATTATATTATCTCTGTAAAAAAAAATTATATTATCTCTGTAAAAAAAATAGAGGGCCTCATTGTCCCATTCGATTTTATTAAAACCACAGACCTCATTGTTCTGGGTATCACACAAATTTTAATTGTAGTTACAGGCCTCATTGTCCTGACTACTTCAAATATTTATACATTTGCAGACCTCTTTGTTCTGCATATTATTAAAATTTTAACTGTAAGTATTAATTGACATGCAAACTAATCAGACTCCTCCTCACTCAGAATATTATCATTGGGTCGAGAAAAGTTGAGCCATGGCTTTAATTTGTCAACCGCAACCACGGTGGAATATTTCTTATTACCTTTTCTAGTCAATGGGGTATCTTCTATCTGATATCTATCGTGTTCATATACTTTTGTAATTTTATAAGGACCTTGAAATTTTGGGATTAATTTCTTACTATTACCCGTAGCAGGTACTTGTCGTTCTACCCTAACTAAATCTCCCTCATTATATTGTACAGGTTTGGATCTCGTTTTATCATATCTTTCCTTCTGTTGTTGTTGAGAACTAGCAACGAAACTACTAATTTCCTCTCGAATGGTGGTAAGATCAGACTCTTTGTTATTGGTTGTGACACCTTCGTCAATGGCTACTATCAACTTGCTATCACTAATACCTTTGGGTCTAACACCAAAGAGAGCCTCGGCAGGTGTTCTATTAATTCCTTTATTAAAGGTGTTATTAATTCCCCATTGAACTTCGGGTAAGTGCTCTTCCCATCTATTTTCAGAAGTCCCTGCACACTTAGCTGTCAACGAATCTACTATAACCCTATTGTAACGCTCGACTTGTCCGTTCGCTCTGGGGGTGGCAACCGCGTTAAGGACATGGATAATACCTTTCTCGGTCGTGAAAGACTTAAAGGAATCACTCGTAAAGGATGTTCCCCTATCGGTTATAATTCTACGCGGGACACCAAAAATACCCATGTACTCGCGCATTACCTTTATGGACGTATTACTTCTGGTATTACGAACTGCTTTTACATAAATAAAACGGGTAAATGCGTCAATGAGAACAAGGATATAAATGTTACCCCTACTACTTTTAACAAAAGGTCCAACGTGATCCAAATGCACGGTATCAAATGGCTGACTAACTTTTACGATTGGGTTAAGGTAACCAGGCTTTTTACCGGCTGAAGCTTTTGAATATGCGCATTCTAAACAAGACGTAACATATTTTTTTACAAAACGTCTCATTTTAGGGAACCAAAAATAAAGTTTTATTTTCTCCAAAGTTTTATCTAAAGCGAAATGGCCTATATCATCATGATTTTGTTTCACTACTTGCCACCTAACGCCCTTAGGCACAACCCACCGATCGCCTTCAGCAGTCACTCTAAATAATTTACCGTTTTTTAATTTATAATTGTTTTTAATATCAGTTACATCTTCTAAATTTGGATCGCTTAAAATGCCAATGATTCGTTGAATTTCGGAATCCGCATTTTGGACCGTCGTAATCCAATTCGATTCAGTTACATTGCAGACAGAATACTGTATTTGTTGATCGGCAGGTGGGTTGCGACTTAAGGCGTCGACATGGCTCATGGACACTCCTGCTCTATATTCAATGTTAAAGTCGAATTCTTGCATGAGCGTCCACCACCGGGCAACTCGTGGTAGCATATCGCGTTTTGAAAATGTGGCTCGTAATGAATTGCAATCAGTAATTACGCGAAACCTAATCCCTACAAGGTAAATTCTAAATTTTTGAAGAGAGGCTACTAGGGCAAGGGTCTCTAAATCGTAGGAGGAATAGTTTTGCTCCTCTGGCGTAGTTTGCCTACTGAAATAAGCAATTGGCCTAAGCTTGGCTTGATCGTCCCTTTGTAGTAAAATGCCGGCAATGCCCATCTTGCACGCATCGGTATGGAGCTCAGTATCAGCTTTCGGATTATATAAAGCTAAAATGGGTTTTTGAACCAATTTATCTTTAAGCGTCTCAAAAGCGGTTTGCTGATCTTGTCCCCATACCCATGCGGCATCTTTCCTAAGGAGTTGAGTTAATGGTCTAGCCAGTATAGAGAAACCCTGTACAAAGCGTCGGAAGAAACTAGCTAATCCTAAGAACTGCCGAACTTGGTGTTGATTAGTCGGGGGAGGAAAGTTTTCAACCGCGGAGATTTTCTTAGACCCTGGCTTTATACCGTCTTTTGAGACCTCGAAGCCCAAGTAATCTACGGACTGTCCAAAGAAAACACATTTTTCTAGTTTTAACGTAAGATGAGCATTAGACAAAACCTGCAATACGAGTTCTAGTCGCTTTAAACCTTCAGGAATATCGGGCGATGGTATAATAATATCATCTAGATATGCTAGGGCTTCTTTATAACGAAGGCTACCAAGAACCTGATGCATGATTCTTTGGAAGGTGGCAGGGGCGTTAGCGAGACCGAAAGGCATTCTATTGAACTCAAAGTGGCCTTCAGGGGTGACAAATGCAGTTTTATGCTTGTCTTGCTCATTTATAGAAATCTGGTAGTAGCCAGATGCCAAATCGAGGGTTGTGAAATAGTTATTTCCTGAAAGGACATCTAGTTGGTCATCAATAAGAGGCATTGGATAGTTTTCTTTTACCGTCTTTTTATTTAAAGCCCGATAGTCTATGCAGAGGCGATAGTCACCGGTTTTCTTCCTAACCAGAACTATGGGACTTGAGTACGGTGAGGTAGAGGGCCTAATAATATCATTTTCAAGCAGTTCACCAATCATTTCCCTAACTATTTCCTTTTCTTTTGTGGCTAACCGATACGGTCTATATACTACAGGATCATTGTCTTGTAAAGAGATTGACATTTCTGATACTTGGCAATTACCTAATTCGGACATTGAAAATGCGAAACAATTACGAAATCTATTAAGGAGCAGCAAAAGGCTGTTAGACGTTGATTTGTCTAAGTTACCGATGTGTAAATCTGACAATTTAATGGGCCTTGACTGACTTTGATGGTCCTGGGCCGTTACGCGGAGTATGTCTCTTTTGGTCTCTTCATATGCCATTTTACCACGAGCAACTAAATCATCTTTAATGACAGAAAATGTTTTCGAATTTAATCCATTAATAACAATCGCACCCTCGCCGGCTTCATTAAACTCATAAATGCCGGTAGGTATATAATGATGAACACCATTCTTAGTTCTTAAGCCACCCTCAACAAACAACACCCCAGTATATTTTGGTTTAGTATAAACTTTCACAACAGTCAGGCCTGATATTTTAACAGACTCTAAAGAGTGCAAACCGGTTTTATTATGTGTTACTACATTCGTAAGATTTAACAAAATATCGAATCGTTCACAAGTTTTATGTATTAATATATGTGGTTGCTCAGTGTATGTTTGACCTATCATCAGTGGCATTTTCATAGCATTATCTGGGACCAGAAGCAACTCCGTGCACGCTCCCACACCATCAATTTCAATTTGTACATTAATTCTCCCTAAAACTGTCACGAAAGAATTGCCAAACCCTTTTAAAACAGGTAAACCATCGAGTTCGATGGCTTTGATTCCTAATTTAGGAAAATAAGACTCCTTCAACATGGAGCATTCGCTACCAAGATCTACAAATGCCTCTATAGGGACGTTATTAACTAGCGCGGTTTTAATGAATTTTTGACCAGCATCAGAATCCGAACTAACTCTATTTACAGATTTCTCAGATGTAGTTGTGTTAAAGTAGCATTTTTCGGTCTCATGCCCTATTCTAAAACATTTAGTGCATTTTTTTATAGGAAGACTACACTGACTAACTATATGTCCTTCAGCCTTGCAGTTGGCACAACGTATTTTCCTTTTAAATGAAGTTGATTGCATTTGATTACTGGATTGAGAAAGATCGGTGGAATTTTTAAGGGGAAGAGGTTTAGAATTGCGTTTATCGGGATTGATTTTGACGTGTCGTGAATTTCTTAAATAAGTTAATAGTTTGTCTAAATTATCGAACTGTACCGCCTCCGCGCCCAGCCTAACAGAGCGGTCGTCTATGCCATGCAGTACACAATCTACAGCCTTCCGTCCGGTAATAGAGCACCTATTTATAAGGGCTATTTTATCATAGAAGTAATCTTCTAGCGAGTCTCCGAATTTAGCGCGCCTTGCTAGCATATCACTAAGCATCTGCCCATAGTTCTCATCTGACGGAAAAGCCGCCAGTAATTTAGATTGCCACTCATCCCAAGAAAATAAAACTGAGGGGAGACCTTCGTACCACCTTTTGGCTACCCCCGCTAATTTGGGAAGCGCGAAGTGCACAATTTGCCTATCAGACCAACCATATATAGTGGCGCACTCGTTTACTTTGTGTAGCCACATAGTTATGGTTTGTTCTTTCCTAGCAGGATCGAACTCGGGTACAGTATTTTTTTGTGGATTTACTTTATCTGAGTCAGGAGCAACCGCCTTAAGGGCCTGTATTAACATGTTCAAAGTACTATTATCGGAATTAGATAGACAAGGTGATGCTGAACTAACCTTATTCTCATCCGTTGGCTGTGGCTCATTGGTCCGTTGTGGGTGTTTATTGTACCCGCACCGACTGCTACCCAGGCAGCTCACGTCCCGAGGCCGGCTGGGACTGCGGCGAGATGAGTGATGCCGCTGGTCACGGCTGCGCGACCGCTGCCCGCGCTGATGGTAGACTGCTTGGCTGGTGCGGCTTCGAAGTCTCTGGGGCGATTGTCGCCCCCTAGGCCTTTCCCGGGGCCTATGGCAAGACCGGCTTCGGGATCGCTGCGGTGATTGATGCTCATCGAGCATCTCCTTCGATCGACGGCACGTTCGGCTTCGGGATCGCCCTGGTGATCTATGCTCATGGAGCATCTCTCTTGACCGATGGCACGTTCGGCTTCGGGACCGCCGCGGTGATCCATGCTCGTAGAGCATCTCTCTTGACCGACGGCTCGTTCGGCTTCTGCTCCGCTGTTGCTCACGAGACCTGCCTGGTGTCCTCCCTCTTGGCTGCTGGCTACTGGATCCCGGTCTTGTTGGGCTAAGCAACAACCGGCTTGGGACCCGGTCCGGCGCTTGCTGACTGGAAGAATGCTGAGGTCTTAGACTGGATACACCCAGCGAGCTACGACGGCGCCGTTTGCCCACTTCTTGCAGGCTAGACACGCTGCCAGAGGGCAACACAGGAGAGCCTGAATGTTCCATTGTTATCCTGCGGATTTAAAAAAAATGGCACAAGTACTGTTTTCCTCACATTTATAGATAAACATTATTATTTATAATTGTAAAACAGGAAAATTACATAAAGCTATCATATACTCACATAATTAGAATACAACCTGTATTAGAAGCTTGAAATGAATAAATGAAAATAAAATAAAATGATACTTACGGTAAATAAAATAAAAAAAAAAACAAATTTCGCTAGGATCTCGGCTACAATTTGCCTTTAAAGTGTAGCGGTATTAGGGCATGCTTCAAGCTAACCCTGTACATACATATAAAGTACATAGATACATAAACAATACTACATAGATAAATATAAAGTACATTGATTCTAATCCCACTTCTGAGATGTCAGACCCCTTAATTTAAAAGGGATAAGATGGTAAAATAATAAAATATACATATATTACTAAGTAGGTTTATTTATTTGAGGAGATGATAAAGAACATTTAGATACAGGTATGATTTATATATTTCTAAGCAAGTAATAACACTTATTGATCCATTTGCAATAGTTTAATACAATATCATATAAATAGTTTCATTAATTAGGTAAATATTAAATAACAGCGTAAATGACGCAAAACAAAGAAAGTAAGTACTTACAAGATCTAATGTCGTTGATGTGAACAGGGCGACACTCAAGTAACGAATGACACTCGGTTGCTGTGCCGCTTGCATTTATAGACGTAAACAACAAGATGGCGGCCGACCGAGTGTCATCGTTTCACAACTTTTAACAGTTTATTTTAAAATCAAATCCATTAATTCAACAATTTAAAAATTAAATCAATATTATTACAATTAAAATACAAAAATTATAGTAACAATAGAATAAATAGCTAACAGTAGCTACGAAACCTGAAATTTTGCCACCATATCAAAGACAAAAAGGTACTGTTTCAGTAAGTTATAAAGTTAACATGCATTTAGAACGTATTTTGAAAAATCTTGAACAGAAAAATTATCTCGTTTACCGAACCTACCTACCTACCTTTTTACCTACTTAGTCACACATGATTGTCCAAAAATTGCTCCACAACATCATTTTTATCGCAATCGGTTAAACAAACAAATTGCCCATCAGACCTTCACCATATTTATTAGTACCGTCTGTATTCGATACCGGCCGGGTCTCAGATATTTATCGATGTTTTCATAATTCATGCGAAGGACATACGCGACACTTTTTATTTGCCACCCTAGTTTAAGATTCATGATGTCATGAGATATTGGCAGGCCTACGGTACCGGTGGATCTGACGGCTGCCTTTTTATGATATAAACGAATAAATGGTGTAGGCAGAAAACTTGTCGGAGATCGTCATTTGTTTTGGGATGTTGGTGATCATGTATTTAATTTTGGTATTCAGCAGTTCATTGAAGGTAAAACTAGTAACTGCTAAAAGTATAAGAATGTGGAATAGGTACTTGCTTATTGGGGAACTTTACCATTAAGTATTGTCTTGAAAGCGAAAAGAGTTTCTGTCTTGTGCGAATCTTTAGATTTCTTATACATTCTTTGAATTTCTCAATTTTGTATACTATAACACAACGTGAGCTACCAAAATCACCTGCTTAAGTAGGTTACAGGTTTTCCTGTTTGGGGTGACAGTTTATGTGTGCTGGAAGATCCTTTCCTAGAAGTTTGGAAAAGACAAACAAGGTGACATTGTAGACTACAATATAGGTAAGTACTAATAAACAAACAGTTCATCAAATTATTTTAGATCGATAAACATCAGCTTAGTACACCACGCAGCGAAACATCAGCTTAGTACGGTCAACCGCACATCAGTGGTAACTGTCATGCACCTTAACACAATAGTAATAAGTACGATTTTCCTATAAAACTGTTACCACTGACCTGAAGTTGACTGTACGTACACAAGTACCTATATATGTATTGTACGCGCAAAGAATATCATAAAAAATATTATCTGTACAAGAACATATTATGTCCAAATCTTCTCCACAGACTTAAGGGGGTGGTGGGGAGGTATTGGCGATGTAAGGCTCTGTACACACGAGGCGCTCCGAAATAAGGACATGTGAAAAGCATGAAGCATGTTTTTATATAGGTAAAGACAAAATGACAAGCTGAACTATGCTATAGATACTCGTACATCCTTATTTTATCAAACATTTTTTATTCTGGTTTATTTAAGTTGAATCAATACTTTTATATTACCAAAATTCTGTGCAAGACTCCCTTGTATTTTAGATTCACGAAGAACAACAAACAAAAGTCAAAATTGTCATTGATCTATCCTATACCTAATGGTAAAATCAACATTAAGGTCGTATTAGAATAGTGCAGGTTTTAACCCATCATGCAGTTTGAGATTTTATTTTCCACATACATAGGTACAACATCTATAACATTTCCATTACAGAGTTATATAGTAGTACCCCCTTAATACTTTAACTAGTATCCAACCCCCAGCCTCCGTGACGTCATCAGCCATGTCCTACAGAGGGGGTTCTGAATCAAGAGATATTATAGCGGGGCTCTCGCATAGATCTCACCGAGCTGAGCTACTTCTATTTTTATTTGTAAGAGATGTACCGCGAGGTGGGACAGCGGGTGAGGAAAATAGGGTAAGTCGAAATTTGGTGGTTGTGAGCGGTGATGAGGTGGTTTTAAAATTGAGTGTGCGTCAAATAAGTGATTTCTTAGGTACATGATGATGTGGTGGAATTTCATCCTGTAAAGTTAAATTTAAATGCAATGAATGAATATTTGAATGAAAATTAAAATGTTATTCAATCGTTAGGGTTATTTTACAGAAGTATAAACTTTAATTCCTCATGCGCAGTTAAAACTTTAAATATCCTAAAACTGCTGTACTTATGCTTATCCTACACACTATCGCAATTATTATTAGGCAATAAATAGTTCACACAAGTTTCACATTCCGAATGTTCCCTGACACGAACAAAACAGAACCATAAATCGCATATTCCGTACTTACACCGTTTCGCTTCTCACCTGGCCGGAGAGCGCGCATTATTACCGATAAGTACATGGGGCGGTGTGCTCCACACTGGATTTTGAATAATATATTATTTTCTTATGTAAAATGCCCGATTACTACCATCCCAGAGATTTTTGCGGCGGCACAGACAAAAGCTCCTTTATAGCACTTTATACGTTTTTGTTCTTAAATTTTTGTTATTTCACATACGCTCCGGCCTGGTAAAATGAAAAAACTTTTTGTGTTCGAACTTAATACCTATGGAACACTTATTTTGTTTCAATTTTTTATCAGATTCATAATAGCTACGCGATCTGTAATACCAGTGAAAGGTTTGTTCTGAATTCAATAGGTAATGTTTGGGTAGAACATTAGCCAATTCGATCCAACCCATTTCTCACGTACGCATGGTCACCGCGACCAAACAAACCCAGAGCGTAAAAGAGGTATATTATTTTATTATCTGAAGCCAGCCAGGACGGAGAGACGGCAATATCACCGTATATAGATTCGATTTTCTACGTGAATTCGTTTGACGGCCTTCATAATGCGACATATAAAACTGGGGACTTACGGACCCCGAAACCAATTTCGGGTTATGACCCGACGACTCTCTGATAATATTCTCGGGTTATTAGGTACGGATAGGAGTTTTTACTATGGCTATTTTTTCCGCCGACGTCGGATTATTGGGAGCGAGTTTACGAGCCACTGTTCTCCATACTCTTCGTGGCTTACATTTGTTTTATGACGTCATCTCTCCCGATACTCGCAGGGACACTAGTTTATTTGTTTCTGTACAATTTTACTCATAAACTTTTGTGAGAATTAAATTCTAGTTAGTTTTATTCGGTAAGTTCGGGACGTATTGCTGTTCTGTAAACTTTTAGTGAAATGTTTTATGTTAATTTATTGGAATTGTGCTTTAGACTTATATGGGACACTGCTTTTATTAGTGTATTAAGTAATTAAATTAGCAATGCGTCTGTTTTGCTGAAGTTATATTTTTATTTTAGGTAGTTTTATTGTTGATAAAATTATGCAGTTTTATTGTTGATAAAATTATGCAGGGAAATAATTTAAAAATCGTACATATGTGTATATCCTGACAAACTACTTGGAAATACGCTAGACAGATCATGATACCTACCTATCGTATTAGGAAAATTTCTTCTCATGCATTTCACTTATCAATTCTCTAGCATTTTAATTACCTAGGTATATAGGTACCCCTTTTCACCTTAATTTTCCCAATCCCCCAAAAACAGCAGCACCAATTTCACCGTCACTAATTCCTCACAAGTTTACATCGATACTCTACGTGACGGTCGCTAAGACCCCTAACCCTCTCTCCGCCGTATCGTCACGTACACACAACATGAGTTGCAAGTACCTCGCCGTAAAGAATATGACCTTTTACTTATATAACCTGTACGTGAGTTGATGTTAAACGTTCGATGATACTGTGTCGATACTTTTACTTTACATTTGAGATGGGTTGAGTGTTTGTTTGTTTTTTGTTTTGTTTTTTGGTGCTGGTGGTCGTTGTTGTAGGGTTAAGGCTGATAAAACGTGTGTCAGACAGTTGACTTAAAGTCTACATTTTTACAGTACCTAGGCAATTAAAGGTAGATCAAGACTTCGTAATAAAAATTGCCTTTGCAATAACTCGACTGAATATGAGTTTCGTTTCTCAGTCTAAAATACTTTCCTCCAGCAAACCAAACGACAGCAATTTTCAATAATTCTAATAAAACTGTTAACGAAAACTTATAGACTATGTCTTACTTACAGCAAATAAGTTAT
This sequence comes from Helicoverpa armigera, assembly GCF_030705265.1. Taxonomy (NCBI): domain Eukaryota; kingdom Metazoa; phylum Arthropoda; class Insecta; order Lepidoptera; family Noctuidae; genus Helicoverpa; species Helicoverpa armigera. Next base: position 8,185,928 of record NC_087135.1, on the reverse strand, counting down.
TTATCCTATTCTTTAACTAAACACCCATAAAATTCAAAAACATCAGCCAATTTCCATCATCAAATCTAACTTATCAGCCCCAAACGAAAAATCACGCCTATATACAGCGTGATGCGGAACAACGCCTACTTTATTAAAACACACTCTGTATTCATAACGCATCAGCTACACTATCACAAATAATATCGCCCCCGAAGATGCATTGGAAAAGAAATGTATCAGAAAATGTATAAAAAAGCTGTATTGTGACTGTAAGGTTCAGCGATGTGGGTGTTACTGGATGTGGTAGGTGAGAAGTGAGAATTATAAGCGTGACGCAACAGCACTTGTATATTCAAAGTGAATTCCAATGGTATACAAGAAAAATATACCCACAATTAAAGCACTATTTTGTAGTTAGGTAGGTATATGTTTTTTGAACTAAGTAGTCGTAAACCTAGTGTCCCACATAAGTTTACTCTGGCGAGAAAATAATAAGAAGCAAGTATACGCAAAACACATGCCGTGTTCATCATAAAATAATGGTAAACCTAATCGCGGTATTACTAATGTTGAAAATAGAAGTATGTATTTGATAATGACTGCTCGATAATATATATCATTTTTTAAACATTTTTATTGAAATGCGTGCTTTTTATTACATGTATAATAATTTATGTATAGACATACAACTATAAAGTAATTATAAATAAGATATATAAGGGAAATGAATAGCTGCCAGTTTGAGCGTACCACAATCATTACAGACCACTTCCAGTCTCCATAAGAAGTAACAAATATATGAATGTAGGCGTGTGCGGGTGAGCGTATGATTCTAGTAGGGAGATATGGGATTTTTCAAAGATATAAACCGGCCTGACTTTGCTTGTCCGAGAGGGGGAACCAAGATAGTTTGTGGAGATTTAAAGAAATATACACTGTGGTACGTATCTTTGATATTTATTGAAGTGCAGATATGAGAGGAAGCAATTTTAAGTAAGCAAAAATATGGCGGTCTTATTCTAAGATGTGTGTGTGAGATGTAAGATGTGATCAATTTTTATTAGGGTTGTTTAAATTATAATAGTAAAGCTGTAGTTATCTCCATACAGTGCTTTTCAAAATTATAAAAACAAATGTATCTGTCATCCACCAATATAACAACATCTATCAATTCAGCTTAACCTTAACAACCGTAGAAAATTGCTCTCCAACGTATGGCGTCCATAATTTAATAATATTAAAATTACATAGCGGCCCCACGTTGGGCGCCATCGGGCGATTTTTTACATTCAATTAGATTGACCCTCTTTTCTTTATATAAATTGGTCTGTCTGCCCCTAATAAATGATATCTGGGAACAACATGGTGTGGGTGGTACTAGTGATGGATCGTTCGAACACCAATCGCATTGGCGGATGCATTTTGTTGGGAAATTTTAAACAATCGTTTAATGGGTTCTTGTTTAATTGGTTTTGTCGAATTTTACAGTATTTTTGCATGATAGGTTTGGGCTCATAAATTTGTATGAAGATGAATGGAATACGTACGCACGTAACAACGATGAGGTATGAGACCGACTAAAAACTTTGATTGAATTTACGATTTGCCAACCTCCGGGCCAACTGTTGGTCGACTATTTAGTCGACAGTGTGCTGGTAGACGAAGACATCTAGACCACGTACGACTTTCAAATAACGAACTTTCCTCTCTAACGTCATAACCCAAAATAATATTAACCCTGCCACCGCGGCCCGTTTTTCTACCTTCAGCATTTGTAAATCCTCTCCCTAGGGTGGGCTAACTCTATCCCGCGTAAGGGATTATTGGAAGAAAGCGCGGCTACGGACGGGATCCAGTCGCCATTGTCAATGAGATCGCATATGGCGCGAAAGTATTAAATATTCACCACTGGAGAACGTTGATGTTTACAGGGTTATAGTTTTGATTTTTTTGAGGGGATGGTAAATATGTATCGGGAATGTATATGATATGATGTTAACGTTACTTCACTTTTCTAATGATAGTTTTGATTTTAAAGCACTAAAAGTGCAATTTCTCGTTAAGACAAAATTAACAGGCAGATAAATTGTAAAACATTGTCTTGCAAAAGTATATAAAACATGACCTAACAGTCAACTAACGGGTAAAAAAATATTTGCCCGGATTTGTTAAAAGTATAAGTCTCCAAAGTCTCCAAGGCTATGTTTAATAAACTATTTGACAATAAAAAGCGTGCTCCACAAGTCCACAAGCTTAAGCCATTTCCCTCGTTTGCATTCACCGTTCAACCAGCTATTCATGTCAATATGCAAAAGAATAAAAAACCTAGACCCACCTTTTAGCGAAGCTCTCGTTCATTACAGACCACACACTTATCCCGCATCCCATCCACCGGGTGAATGTGGCTCAATGGTGCTTTTTTTATTCAAAATAAGTCGTTAAAAAAACCGTGCCACCCCAGAAGCCAAATGGCCCAGAATTTGTTTAAATTGTCACGTACAGACACCGCGCGGTTACACAATCCCCGAACGGTGATTCCCAAACTTTTATTAATGAACCGTTATTTTTTAATTTTTCGGATTAAGAAGCTTTTTTGTATTTTGAATAATTAAAAACAATCTTAGAAAAATTGAAGCTTATAATCGCATCAAGGGTGAGTTTGGTTTCGTTTTTAATTAGGTTTGATAAGGAGACTTGAAGGCCAAATGTTTGTTGTTGAGCATGCATTTGCAGCGCATTTTGAAGTAGAAGGCATCCATTTCAGTGAAGACCAAGTCATTTGGTTCAAAAATTAAGAGTTTGGAAAAAAATATTAAGTCCAAAACTCGATTACAACGGTGAAGAACTAGACATTCTATGCTTATCCATTACCTATACCAAACTAATCTGCTCAGTGCTCATCTAAAAACATTTGACAATCGCTGCACACAAATAGACATACGTTGAAGGGTTAAAAATGCATCGTACTCGCATAAAAAATCCTCTGTACAGATATCGGATTTTAAATTTTAAAATGTGCATTGTATTGTATCGGGGTTCGAAAATCGATTGGTCCCAGCGACAAAGGGTTAACCATTAAAGATAAAAAACCATTGATTTTGAACCCGACAGCTTGCGAGCTCGTCAGTTAATTTTAAAATAAATGGGACGGAAGCTACGTTATAATTTTATGTAAGTAGTTCAAGGGCATAAGGTTGTCTGCTATTTTATTATAGAAAGTTAGGTAGATTATAGCTTTGTGTTGTGTTTTATTAATATGTAATTCAACAAACCATTCGTCAAACAATTATAAAAAAAGGTACAGTAAAATTATAACAGACTAGCTGGTGCCCGCGACTTCGTCTGCGCAGGTTTAGTATTACGAACAATATGTTTACAAATTGTAGCCTATGTGTTATTCTGATGTATAAGCTATATTATTGTAAAGTTTCATTAAAATCCATTCAGTAGTTTTTGCGTGAAAGAGTAACAAACATCCATACATCCATACATACAAACTTTCGCGTTTATAATATTACTAGCTTTTGCCCGCGACTTCGTTCGCGTGGATTAGTGACTTCCGGCATATTTTTGGTTTGACCAATAGATGGCGCTATATGTCCGGAATATTTTTTTTTTTTGAAATAAAAACTATCCTATGCCCTTTCTCAAGTTCCAAACTATGTCTGTACCAAATTTCACACAAATCGGTTCAGTAGTTTAGGCGTGAAGAAAAGACAGACAGACAGACAGAGTTACTTTCACATTTATAATATTAGTTAGGATATTCGTTTGCAATATATAAGTAGATGTAAAAAAAAAAACAGTTTAGACGATTAAACAAATTGTACATCATCCCTCGGGAATTCCTCATTTTCGGGGATTCATTATCGTATCATTTAGCTTCAAAATTTACATGTTTATATTCGTTTGCAATATATTACCTTGTTTTAAACGACACACAGCGCCATCTACAATCCATCCATCAAGCAAACAATATTTTTGTTTTCCCTCGGGAATATCTATTTTTTTCGGGATAAAAAGTACCCTATTATTTAATCCGGACTTCTAACTTTACGTCTGCAAAATTTCAAAGCAATCGGTTCAGTAGTTACGGCGTGAAAGCGGAACAAACAAACAAACAAACAAACAAACAAACAAACAAACTCACTTTCCGATTTATAATATTATAGTAAGGATAGGAAGTGATAAAATTTTGGAAACAATCTGTCTAAAAATCTTGAAGGAGTGTAGGTAAGTCATTTTATTTAAAACATGCATAATTCAATTATGATTATTTTGATTTTAATTATGTAAATAAGCGAGATTGCCATTTTTAATACGATTTTTTTGTATACCTCAGTACTTGTACCCATTGCCATGAATGTTATGGATCGCGCAGCTTTAAAATTATTTGAATGTTTAAATAATTTTATCCTTCATACTTCAAAATGAGTCCACATTTTATACTTTCTACACACACATGCATAAAACACGCACATTATTAAATCATTTCAAAATTACACTACATTGTCCGTCAGAGCAAGGAAACCTCCCACTGTGCAATAATTTTGGCACGCCGCGGGTCGGTGATGGACTCCCATGGAGAAATACAGGTAAGGGGGTAAACAATTAAACTTATGCAATAGGTAACTACATAAACTTTCTTTCTATGATGTTTATTGGGAAAAATATTTTGTTACGTTGCTAGTAATTTGGACGGATAAGGTTGAATTGTAGCAACTGTGTGTAGTTGCAGTGCTTACGATACGCATACATGTTTTTTTAACAGTAATATAATAAATAGAATCAGATGTCACTTATGAAAGACTTTTTGTTCAATGCTCTTGGTTTCTCTAAACATGGATTATTGTAATTACAATTATCGGGTAAATGAGAATTGGCATTTCATAATTAAATTATACAATTTTGGTACCTGCCTAATATTCAAATATTACAGAAGTTAGTAAGAATTTGTACAGAAAAAAATTTCTCCGTAACCAAAAAATATTAAGTCCACCACAGCGGTATATTTTTCGTACGCTACGTAATACACACTACGCAAAATTACAAGTCACCGCTCTGGCGACAACCCTATATTCCACCTCTTTATTATCATCTTATAACCATTAACAAACATACAGTTATACCTCATACATCGACGCATCAGTGTATAGTGGTGAAAAAGTCACGCGAACAAAACCAGCAATGTATGTCTCCTTATTCGATACTCTGGATTCGATTTAACCCCGAAATGCTGAAGGCCTCGAGTTCTCATTGTATCCAACACTGCGGAACCATTAATCAGTCTGTGCCAGAATCATCAATATAGCATTACAGAGGATACGTCCAAGTATTCGATTCGATTTTTTATGTATCGATTATGTATCGGTAATTCGATTATGCTAGCATTGTTAAGAGGTTGTTCATCATCTGAAAAATGCTTGTGTCATTTTGTTGTTGATGTTGTTTTGGCATACATCGATTTTTGTGTTACAGTGGATTTTTAGAGATAGTTGGCAAGTATATTTAAGGCTTATGATGCTGATACGGTATTTTCTAGTAGCCATTAAGTACAAAAAAAAAATATAATTTGCAATTCAATTGTCATCAACATACGCGTACTTGCTAAATGTTTATTTTATATGAACTTGATATCTCCTTGCATAATCTAAGTACCCATAGGTAGAAATATTAAATACATTTTCCAATATTCCGCACGTAGGTGGATTAAAACCATATCAATAACGATTCGATGAACAAGGCTTTGGAAGCTCGCCTATACATGTAGGTACCTATATAGATAAACTGTAATATTCGTACATAGCTTTTAGTATAAGCAACGTATTTCGGTATAAAAATTTACACAGAAGCAATTTTTATTGTCAATGACGAATCATAACTATGGTTTAAATCAAAAGTAAATTATTGTGCAATTTTTTTGAGAAACTTTCCAGTATTTTAATCGCATACTTTTTTCAGAAAAGGTGAAAATTACAAAGTTTTTGTTTTTGTTTTGTTATTTAAAGAAAAAGCAGCCCATATACCAACACGTGTAATTATATTACAACCAATACAAAAAAGAGCATTCAAGTGTTGAACGGCATTCTGTTCCAGTACCGTCCGGCGGGCATTAGTCATCCTTGTTGAGAGGTATCCTGTGGGAAATTACGTGCGGGGGCCGTTGTGACCCCGCCGCAGCCGACGGGTTGATGCTGCTTACATGCTGGCGTTGTTCGCGTATTGCTTCAGTTGAGGGTTAAGTGTGTTTTTTGAAGATTTTTTGAAATTGGTAAATAGGAAAATAGTCAACAAACGATTAGTTGGTTATCATTAGAGCTCGTCTAAGCCGAAATGACGCGTCCCAGTAACGCATTTTCAGTGCGCCAATACACGGTAAATTCAATAGTGAGGCATGTCATTTCAGCCATGGCACTCTATAATTAAGAAGATTCCACTGTTAAAATTAAGTGTTTCTCTTTGGCAAGATCTAGCGATGATCTGCAAAAGGCTGCAGGCAGACCAAGGAATCATCTATCTAACCGAAGACTTCGTAAAAAGACTTACTTATAAGGACTTCCCGCTAACTAAGGTGTGCCAAAGATATGCTTACACACTTTTTCTATCCTCAAGTAACCGTAGCATATCCTTCCTGGCACGTGGTTCCAAAATTTACCCCGATTCCCGTTACGCCACGCAACAGATAGGACCAACAATCCAGTTAACCTAACGGTGCTAACCCTCAACTGGCATCAGGTGCTAAACGCAACACATTGCTCTCCGCTCAACATTCGATGCCGCAATTTTCCCACACGCACAAAGGGGTTAAGCTCGTCTCCATTGTGAAAGGATATCTAATTTCCCTTGAAAGCAAAATTGGCGTAACATTGCCAAGGTAGTTTTTTTTCTCGTTTTTTAGGGTTCCGTACCCAAAGGGTAAAACGGGACAATATTGTTTTCGCTCCTCTGTCCGTCCGTCTGTCACCAGGCTGTATACCATGAACCGTGATAGTTAGAGAGTTGAAATTTTCACAGATAATGTATTTCTGTTGCCGCTATACAAATACTGAAAACTAGAATTAAATAAATATTTTGGGGGTCCCCCATACAACAGACGTGATTGATTTTTTTGCTCATTTTTATTCGATATCGATAACGGCAACTGGTAGATGTGGTTTTATGAATAATAGTAGGTAGTAGGGAACCCTTCGTGTGCGAGTCCGACTCGCACTTATTTTTTCGTTTTTTTCTTAGCAACCCTTTTGCGGCACCTTTGTCGTTTTTTTGTGAAGCGTAAAGAAAAGGCGGTTAGTTTATATCCGGTCTTTGACGTTTGGAGGGTTGACCGATGTTCTCAATGAGTATTAATTATTTGAAGTGGTCTCGTATTGAAGATTGACGTGAATTGTGGGTGTATTGTGAAGGGGTATGTTTCTTTTAATGAAATTAAGATGGTACTTTATTTTGGGTTTTTGTGTGTGAAAGTTTACTGGTATGCAATAGTTAATTGAATTACTTAATATGGAGTGATTATTTATTAGGTTTTATAGAACTAGTATAGGTATAAAAAAAGCACTGGTTCCTGGGCAATTTTACAAACTATTTTGTTGGCTGCGCATGTAAGCCACACGGCACACCTCAAAAAGTGTTTCGCGATTTAAATTAAAACTTTACAAACACGATTAGGTACCTACCAATTTCTATCATAAAAAGCCGTTAACAACCGTAGCTACATTTCACTAAAAAGGATTATTAATTTTCACACATCATCTCCCAACGTGAGATTGTATCCGAAACATGGCGCTAGTAATTCAAAGAAAAATAATTTCACGCGAATTAGGAAGCATCTGTCGTCACCTTACATTTGTCTAACCCTTGATTACCCTTTTCTTTCTTAGGGTCCTTTTGACCCGTAGCGGATATCAAAGGGGTCTATTGTCTGCTAACAGTTATTACGGGATACCAGGTGCAAGACGGGGTCTTCCGTGTTTCTCACGAGATAGGATTTTGCGAAGGGTTAAGATGCAACTGTTTGCTTTGCACTGTTAGCTTTGGAGGGTTAGATGGGAAGTCAATGACATGTTAGATATAAATCTTTATAAGTTTATTGTAACGTGTATCTGCGATTAATGTAATGACAAAGAATGTCTTATTTTATTTCGATACAAAAAACATCAACTAGAACATGCTTATTGAGGACAGAAAGAACACAATATAGGTACCGACTTTTTCAAACATAGAGCTTAATTTTATCATATTCGTACCAATTATCACTTTAACTAAAACTAAAACAAATTCTCTCAAAGCAAACATATAAGTACCCAGCTTCTACCCATATCCATTCCTCCAACGCTAATAATATGATATTATCGTACATCTTAGACATAGATAATAAAATATACAGAAGCGTCTCAGTGTTCAGGTCATGCGGGGCTTTTATTCCGGTAGACGGAGCGAGGCGAAGACGCGACGAGCGTGTGTGATTGACTGTCTGGACTTGGATTCGTGAAATGTTAGGTAAGGTTTTGTGCCTAAGTTTTGGGAGCCGCTGTGCGGACGGTGTTAAAGTCAGTTATATAAGTTTATTTTATGTATCGGTTGTTCTAATTTAATGAAAATATAATGATTATAATTGTGCAAAAAGTCTTGCTAAAGAAACCGACCTATCAAGTCTAAGTGTGTGAGTTCGATTCCAGGTCAGGCAAGTGCCAATGAAACTTTTCTAAGTTGGCTATTCTTTCAGAGTGTAGCTTGGACACCAATGACAGCGTGAAATTACGAATACGATTATTACTTTTGGTTCATAGCGTAAAATATAGTCTTTAAATGTTTCAAACAATACCCAACAATAAAATAAAAAGTGGCGCTTCTGTCTCTTGGTCTATGAAGTTAGTTTTGTACATTTGAGGGCGAACAAACACGAACATATTTTTTCTTTCGTTATAACAAGTTATGATAACTTATTTGTGAAGGTTCAACAGACTTGAGCAAATAATATTTTGATATAACCATTTGCCTTATAAATGTTTTCAAAATGTATTTACATTAGTAAAATATATTCTGTAAGTATAAAATGTTATGTTTTGATGAAGTTATTTTTGTAGCTACGTTCTTCTACAGTTCTTGAAGTTAGAATTAATTTCATACCTATTTTAACACGTAGGTAGAATAACTTTGCTCGTCCAGATTATTACAAGAAAAATATTAATACTGGCGAAATAAGGAACTCCATACATTACCTACATTATTTTTTAAAATATGAAATAGAATTCACCTTTCTTGAGTTTGAGGTGTACCTACAAGAGAACTATGAAATTAGTACAACTTGTACCATTTGACATAATATTTTTTTTCGACATTTATCTTTATCCCAAAGAAAACCAGCCCCCTTTGCAAGTTTCCTCGTACTCCATTGACTAGGTAAGAAACAGGATAGCCGAAGCAAGTTGTTTGCCGAGCCACAAATGCTATTTGCCTTGCCGAATCCGTCGGCCACTGGCGGTGCCACGTTGCCACGCGGTGGACACAGATTATGTAAGAACGGAGAGCTCAGAGTTGATGTTGCAAAGTTGGTGTACTGCAAAGGGGCAGTGAGTTATATTTTTGTGATCGACGAAATGTAGGAGAAAACAAGAGGAGATTTTCAACAAGAGAAAAAACGAGGTGTTGATAAATTACACCGTTTGCTGCTTATGAGATACTTCGGTGGGTGACTTCAAATGTTTATGACAAACTGAATATTTACCGGACTCTAGAAAAAAACCATGAATAGTAGGTACTTTGATTTCTATGCTTTACACCTTATAATAAACATTCTTTCATGTACATCTAAATGAGTTCAAATCAAAACATCGAGTTTTCCCGAATCGTACCGACGCTTTTGTTCATCGTCGTTCTCCATTTGTTATTGACTCCGTGGTTACGAAATAAACCTAAATGTTTGTTTGTGCAACGAAAACCTACGTCTGGCGGTGACGTTTCGATTGCGTACGTTAATAATGTGTTGGAAAAGTAGCTTTTGTTGCTTAATGGCTATTTACATAGCGGCCATGTTGGATTTGCTTACCTAGGTACCTAATACAGACCTACTTATTGATTTACACAACAAAATCTGTGTACAGAAGAAAACGTAAAGAGATTGAAAATAATGTAGTCGGTCAGACTTCTTTTACAAGGAAATCTTTATTGCAAAATAAGGTAAACAGCAAAGCGATCAACTTGATCTATGCCAGTACAAATAGAGAAACATCAAAAACCCAAATATATACGAATAGGAAGCCATATTTTCCACCGATATCCACCCCGGCAGCCATGCGTCCGAAAAAATAGTAGATAATCTAACTTTTTTCTAACGCCCCTGATCCTAGAACACAACCAACATTACTTGACCCCTGCGCTCCAACAGCTTGTATGAAGTTACGGGTCAGTTTGAGTTGGGAAATTTTCTTGGGGGCGTTTGGTAGGGAAACGGCAGCAAATCATTACTGACAGTTGACCAAACGGGGTGGGACCCCTAAAATATGTATGAGACTACGAAATGCCTGTTATGGTGTCCGAATGTTGATAAGCCAAGGATCGGATCGTAAGATTGGATCCCAATAAGGGGAGCCAGGGGTGAATTAGGATTTGTCGCGATTTTTTTCGTCCCGAAAATTGGTTGGATTCTAAGGGTAGGAATTTTTGATGATCATGAATATTGTATTTCGATTTTCTTTTATTTGTAGGTGTCAGCGTATATCCTGAATATTGCATTATGTATCGACTACTTAGAGTGATAATATTGGGAGGGCTAGGAAAGTCATTATTTGAAACGTAGAATAAGGAGTTTCTTTCTGCTCTTTCGATATTACCCGTGTCATTACGAATTATAGATACTTACAACTCTAAATATTTCATGAAATTATCAAACACAGAAGGAACAAAATCGTATACAGTTTCACACTATATAGGTACTACTAAAATTATAAAAAAGTCGCAAATCCGTGGGAAAGTTTTTAACAATGAAAACACTAAATCAAAACAAATATCCTTCTCCACAAACGCTACTGTTGCCACAACACTGTCTAAATCCTTTTAAATCCGAGAAATAGGATTTTGTAAAAAAAGTTCCGAAAAAAAAACGCACTCGTTGACTCCAGCAAAAAGTTACAATAGGTTACAGAAAAAAAAAAATAGTTCGAAGTGTTGGTAGCGGTGTAAGCTGCCAGTGTACAAAATACAATTGATAGTAATTTTTTTTGTGTCAGCATTATTTGAAAAAAGAATTTGGAGTGTTCGAATTTAGAATTGACGTTTTGCTGTAATTATTATTATCTGTAACTTATGCTCTGTGTGAAGTGAATTGTTAAGGTTTGAAAGCCGATTTCTGTTTAAAGGGTTAAAAATTGTACCTGAGTAAATAATTGAGTAAATGAGTAAAATCTTTGCCTCTTAAAGTATTTTAATTACTTTAAAATCGTTTAGTATATTTACGTCATACATATAAAAGTAAAGTAGGTACATAGGTATTACTTACCTAATTGTTTCTTTCGAAATAATTATAAGTAATAGCTTTTACTTATGTTTCATATGAATACAAGTCATATAGCAACAGACAACTTGAATCGGTTAAACTTTCCCATAGGTAATAAATAAATAAATAACACGGCAATAAATTAACCATCATTATTACCAAAAAAACATTCAAAAACGCCAAAATACTAAACCCTATCAATTTCAAAAAGCAAAAAAACTCCAAATGACCCCATACCTATAAACCTATACAAACATAATTAGTGTTGTTCAAAATAATATATCACAAATCTTTTTTTACCCCAAAACATGTCGTTTTGACCCTGTTTCCCCCGTTTTGTGTTTTTCCCCCAATTGCTAAATGTTTGGTGATGTCAAGAGTCGATTGGTGTGAAATTGATCAGAAGCTGAGTGCTCTTACGACCCTTGACGACCTTTTTGATAATTATAATGTCTGTTCTATTTATATGTCCGTTGTAATTATAACTAATGACTCATTAGTGAGTATTGAGATTAATAAGGTAAGTTTGCTGAGCTAGTAGGTTAGGTCGGCATTGAATGAAGGCGTTTCCTTGTGTAAATTGCAATAGATTTTATAAGTATGGGAATGTTAATTGATTACATAGTTTGAAGATAGGTGGAACCCTGAAGGCAATTATTAGCTACTTTATACGGATGCATCATTTTGCAAATGATATCTCCAAAGTATCGCTCATAACAACCCTTCGACATTACACGTATAAATACATAAATAACAGTCAAGCTTTCGTATCATAACTAAGTATAATTCGCACAATATGACAACCGAACACCGTTAGAAGATACGCTATAGTCAGACCCCATTCAACAATACGGGCTTAACCCTTCCACCGCTGACGGACTGCTTTTATTATTTTATTAATTTGAATGTTGCAATTTTTGCGTACCTGATCTATGATAATAGGGTCGTTCTCTATTCAATTTTTGCATAGAGGGTTCTATTTTCTATTCTAATTCGCTCGTGGAGTATAAAGCTGGGCAGATGCAAGCTTTGAAGTCTTTTATGGATATAAAATGAGGTATGTGGTTCATGTTTAAATAGGAAGCGTCCCAAAAATATGGCTGTTATTAAAAATTTAACATAACATAACATTTTTAGTCGACACTTTTTGAAGATTTACGCTTATTTCGCTACATTTTTTTTCATTCATATAAAGTCTTTTATTCATAAAATAATTATGAACCTTCAAGATCCACAAAACTCTTCTCAAACTATCAAAAGTACTAGAAAACACTCGACTATAATCTATTTTCAATCGACCTGCCATATCACGCGAACACAAGTGCCTCTTCACGTTATCAGATCACAGATCTGCATAATAAAAAATAAAAAAAGTAAATTAGGCGAATAATTCAACGCAGTCGGTGGCACATGTCAAGTACGAAATTACCTTTGAATCTAATCTAAGATCTATGAGAGCTCTTGACAAATTATACGATCCTTTTTGTTGTGTTTTTAACAATTAAACTGGTCTAATTTGGGAATAAAGGGGTTTGTAAAAGCTATTTTCAATCTATTGACGTAAATCTTAGCTATTTAATATATATGTTAATATATAGGTACTACCTACATATATATTATGTAGGTAGTACCTACACATTTTGTAAAGGAATATTAAAGGTATATTTTCCTTTTAAAAAAATCCTAAAAATCCTAAGCACGTCTGTGTATTTTATTTTTATCAATCTCAGAACATAATTTTGTTACCAATAGATACATTTTAAAACATCAATTACGCTTCATTTCAAATATCGAACGTATAATGCAACGGTTTGTTATTTCAAAACTGATTTATGGCCAGAGACAAAGTTGAAAAGCGAACGCAATTTTTTTTCTTAAATATTTGTGTTCAGAACGGGTGTTTTATTTGTGTCAAAAAGTTCGCAAGGGTTCGCATAGACAGCGCGAAAAAGGGTTATTACTATTACTAGAAAAATAAGTTTATGTATTGTTTGGTAATGAATTATTGGGTCGGGTCGTTTCAGGTACATTGAGTATCATGTGAAGGGTTAGTTTTGGCAATATGACAGTCAGTTCACACGTGAAAGTGTAGTCAGGTAGACTTTATTTGCAAAAGTAACGAATTTTGTAGGCAATGTCATGTGAAGTTTGTTTAGTTTGGTTTCTGTGTTCGGTCGTAAACTTGAGTGTTTTATAACTTCAAATCATTGTGGGATTCCATGAGTTCAGCAAACAAGTAAGTAAATGTCACCTCATTAGCATAAATATGTGTGTTTCTTTCCACTGATCAGTATTTTTTTACGTTCATGTGCTGAATATAAAAAAAATATGCAAAAGTGAAAAAGTTCTGCTTCTACTGGTGAAAACCGCATGCACATCCGTTTAACAGATTTCGCGGACAGATAGATATCCAGACGCGGCGGAAAGTGCGACGCAACATATTTTCGCGATTAAATTCTTAAATATTTGTCCGTTGTTTTGCGCAACCAGAACATAATTTACTAAATTACTTATTTTAAACAAAAATGCACCAAAAGCTTTAGAAAGTGCATACACGGAACACCACAGTTGAAAGTTCAGCAAGACACTAGAAACTTATCTAGACACAGGGGCTAAGAGCTAAACTAATTTAGCCACACTAAAACACATTTCCGACTTACACGCGAGCAACCTCAACGTAACCCTAAGAACGTCTCGTTTCTTTTGTGTACCCCTTAACCCTCTAATAATAATTACACCTTTTGTCAGTTAACCCTTTAACGCGCCGGTAATTCTTATACCCCGCTACCTGACCCGCGGGGTCTACCTTACTTCCTGATTCATTCCTTAACGATGTCGGCTGCGGTGTGCGTGTGCGCAATCGATCGGTTCGGATTTTAAAATCGATTTTGTGATGTATCGAGTTTGTTTTTGATTGTAACGTGTGATGTGTTGTGTTTTAATTTTGAAATGTCAAGGTGAGTTTAAAGTGTTGTTTGTTTTATTAGAACTACATATTTTTGTGATCATACATATTTATGTCAATTCGCATATCCAAAACCCTACACATTTTTAATAAACCATCAAAATTTTCCGAGCGATTTTCCTTATTACCCTTGTCTATTGTAACGGGGAATAGTATAATTTTATTCATACAAGACGATATAACAAACAAGAAGTCGTTACGTACGTCAGCAGTTCCCCGAGACAATAAAAGGAGGCTGGACTCGTCTGCACGAATGTCCTCATACGGTATCCACGAAGGATGATACGCTGTTATTTCCAACATATTCCAATATATTATTTTTTATTGCCCTCCCTGCCTCCCGGAGGGGGAAGTCGCGTCATGCGTGATATTTGATATAAAGTCGGAACTCAACTTCGTTATGCGATATTCTTTTTTCAAAGGACAATGGCTCGGTACAGACGTAACATATTTTTGAGGAGATGGCTGGTATTTTTCTCGAGTCGCTCAGATAGGTCCAATTATTCCACGACATGAGTATGTTTGCGATGTTAGTTTGTTACCGTTGTTATTTGTGGCGTAAAGAGTTCGCTTGTTCGAATAATAATATGCACAATGTTGTTACGTTATTGTGTCCTCGTTTTTTTTTTTCAATAAGCTGATGGTAATATTCGTTTATATTACTATTTTTATTTAAATAGACAATTTATTTGCTAAAGCTTAAATATACTTTTTAATACTAAAACTACAAAAGAATATTGCAATTTGGCCACTATTTTTATGCTTCAACATATTTTTCTTTTTATTTTACTTTTTGCGTTTCTTCGATATCAAACAGAAATACGAAAGAAACGCAATTTTGCATCAAATTAATTATAACTCAACAAAATTACCAAGCAGTAACTTCAAATAAAACATACAAAGAAGGGGTAAGTTCGGCCATGTCGCGTGCAAATAAAATCCGTTGTAAATAAGCCGGGGGTGAGGGTGGCGGTCAGTTCCCCACTCGGACCCGCCCCCGAGGGGGCAGGCGGTCATATGTACCCCACGTCCGCAGTTTAGGGTTGAGCGAATGTGCCCCGTTTAATTTGCGTTCCGTGCGAAATTTTGGTAATGGGTGCAAAATTTTGTGAAACGTTATTTTCGGTTTTAAATGATTTTTCATAGATTACATGAAGTGCTTATTTCTATGCAAACTTTTATAATTATAATTTCTCATTTAGTTCAATTTCCTTTTACTTTATTCGATATCGTGATTTGGAATAGGTAGCTTGATATTCTTTATATATTAAGTTTTGGTTTGAAATTGTTCATATTGTTTGCAATTATTTAAATAAGAACATGTTTACCCAGCAATCTTCTTATTTACATCGTTTAAAAAAAGCGAGCGAGGTTCTAAATTTTTTTGGAAAATATTTTATAAAAAGTCACGAGTAAGTTCTACAGAGATTGAAATCTGATTTGCCAAACGGCTTAGATTGCTAAGAAAGTATTCTTTGAGTTACTATAGGAAAATCCGTATTTTCAGAACAATATTTTTCCGGGAATTCATTGCCTCCATACAAACCAAGTTTCCTACAAGCTATTCAATAAATTGTCAGGTAAAATCCCCACAACAGATTAATAAAGCCCAATATACCCACACTAACAGCTCTTTCACACGGCAGTCCAGTTTTGCGGGACCGGCATTTTACTGTATCCTGCAAAACTGAACTACGTGTGAACACAGCGTCCGTTTTTGCAGGATTCCCGCTTTTTACTGGACGAACGTTCCAGTTTCAAATCGACGGGAACAGCATTTTGCAGGATCCTGCATACGGTTTGCTCGTGTGAACACTATCATATAATATCTTTAGCGATCAAACAGGATTCTGCAAAAAACGGTATCCTGCAAAAAACTGGACTGCCGTGTGAAAGGGCCGTGACGTGATTCACACACGCACATACACAAGTTAAGTACATTAAGTCGGCTATCCGAGACACCCGGGGCGGACGGGCAACAAATGTCGCGGTCAGTAACCCCCCCAGCCACCCTTCGTAGCAACCCGCTACGCCATGAAAGTGTAGCCGCTACAACTGCTACGAGCTACGACCGCTACGAACGAATGTAATATAATTTTATGACGTCACAAATATAGTGGCTCGCTGAATTTTTCAGTTGTAATAAATTGAGGTTTTAATATTTCGTTTATGTTATAAGATTTGGTTATCTCTCGTACGTTTATATTCGTAAGCTGCTAGGTATGAGACAATGACATTATATCTAGTAAAATAATGCGATTTTGGATGATAAATAAATCTATCTGGTTAAGCATTGTAATAAAAGAAATAAGTTATAAATAAAAGCTAAAAAGAAACCCCCAAACAAGATAAACCTTTGCAAATAAAATGTAAAAATGATAATTAATTGCAAAGAATTCTGCCAAAAAAAGAGCGGAAAGGGTAAAACATCCGTTAGCGCAGATAAATCCCGAAACTCAATTTATTAGAATATGGAAAGGGGAGGAATCAATTAGAGTGAACACAGATTTCAAATTCCGAACTGGCCAAATGGCCAATAAAGGGAAATGGCGCGATAGTACATTTGGATCTTAGCATCTGGTGTAACTTGACCCTTGGCTTCGAACATACTGTTTATTAATACAGGTCAAGTTAGAGTGGACGTGTATACCTAAGTTTATGATACCATTAGTATGTTTTCTGTTACGCTGGGCATCCATTTTTGCTAACACCGTGTTTTGGACGTCTCCTATTGGTTGTCTCATGTTATGTAAGATTGTATTACAAGCTCTTTCTGTTTTATTGACAGAATTAAATAGATGGCGCATATTATTTATAGGTACTTCCAGTTTTTTTGTGTCAGCTTTATGTATGGGTTGTGCGTGGAATTTTTTACGTCTAAATGGCTTGTCGTGTGTTTTTGGAAATGAGGTTTGTAGCATATCAGTAGTTACTGGCATTACTAAACTCATTTATTTCGTTCTTTCATTGGTTAAAGCTATCTTAGGTATGCTTCATCCTGCCACATTCTTTGTCTGAAACAAACGTAAAGTTTATTACAACTTTATGTTCTACGCACTAAAACTGATTTACTGATGACGTTGGTCGTGTGACATGCAATTCAACAACAACATTTTTGATAACAATGACGAAATATTAAAAAAAAAACCTTTAGGTAATATTGTACCATAATTTCGGTATGCAATAGCCAATACTTACTTCATTGCATTCGATTTTTACAAACAGGAAACACTTATTACCCATGTCGTAGCCAGGAAAGTTAAGTTTTTAAAGAGGACATGATGACTTCAAAGACATCTCGTTATTCTAAATAACCAGACTTAATACTAACCACACATTCACACCTAAGCGAAACTCTTTCTACAATAAAAGACAAAAAACCACACACACACACACACACACACACACATAAATCAGTAAGTCCAGGCAATATTGTCTGTACTTCATACAACATCGTTCGAGACATTGATTTCTCCGAGTTAGTTCACAATCGACATCCACTACCCATTATTATGCAAAAACAAATAACAACCGCAAAAAGCATACATTAACACCTTTTTTGTTTTTTTTAATGGGAAATCATCAAATGACTCCTCCTGCTGTGGGTTAGGTTGGAGTGTCAGACTCTTACTGACTAAAAACCCATCATGTTCCTTCGTAGGTCTTTTATGTACCAGGGCTGCGGTAGCTCTTTCGAACAATCCCGCAACCACAAACATTAACAACTTTTCCATACGTGTTTATAGTGTGAATATGTCACTTACAGGTATGCACACCATTTACAATAAGTTACAGAGTTATACTTATTTATACCATTACTGCAGTCAAAACTATGGAAAAAAAACAATCGATATAAGTTAGAATATAAGTTATAGATATAGACATCCACTTCAATTGACACTCTATCCTTTATTATACACTACCGCAAAAATGCCATTTTAATATCTAACACCACCAAACTCTTTCTAAATACAATAAGAAACAAAAACCTACACACACACACACAGACATAAATCAGTAAGTCTAGGCAATATTGTCTGTACTTCGTTCGTACAACATCGTTCGAGCCATTGATTTCTCCGAGTTAGTTCACAATGAAATATGAACTGCTTTGCTGTCCGTATGCTCTAGTTTGTAAGAATTTAGATGTAGTTCGTGTGGGTTGTTTGTTTGTGTTGAGTTTTATTTGCTTTTATTTAGTTATTGTTGTAAAGGTCAGGTTATGTATATCGTTATTCTAGCTTGAGACTTTTCTTTGCTAGGGTCTTCCAACTATGTTAGTGTCGGCTTCCAGTGTAATGGGAGGCAGTTGAGTACCAATGTTTTACATGGTCGGACTGTCTTTCTGAGCTCCTCAACATAATATCTACCTAGGGGCTACCTGGTAATACCTGTCAGTAAGATTGGAGAATAATATAGTATTACAATAAGCTTAATTACTTAAAAAAATATATGTGATAAGCTAAACCTTTAACAGTACCTACTACTGTCTAAAGTCTAAAGCTTAATCATTTGAATTTTAAAATATAGCCATCGATAAATGTAATAAGTTCTAAGAGAAAATTGACCATTGTTTTGTTTCAAAGTTGGTTTTTGATCACCCCTGGTTTAATTTATTAAATGGGAATCTTAAAGCCGAGATTCCATTGTGCGGCACTCCGATTCACAAAAATGGCTCTGGTCAACTCACTAAACCAATACGCACAAATGGCGTGTACAAACAATTTTGCTGCAAACAATTGTAGTGTCTCTACTTTGTTAATCAAACCAAGCTATACTCACTAATCCCAAAACAAATCAATTACATAAGTACCTTCTACCCAACATTTAATACAAAAATTGCACATCAAAAAATCCTTGTACCCCAAACGATATAAGTTACGTTCCAGCTTATATTTACCTTATACTGGTGTAATCGTCGGTCACCATCGCAACGATAGCCAGGCAACGCCGTATTAGTCTATATAACTGTGGATATAAGGCTTGATTTCCCCTGACAAAAGTACAACGGATACAAATAGCAGACCGTACATTGATGTTTTGATGCTGGAAGAATAAGTCGCGTATTAAAATAATATAAACACTGAAAAGTTTGTTTCCCTGAGTTCGCTAATTTCAAGAACTATTGATCCGATTTGAACAATAAATTCAGTTGAAGATTCAATTAATGGGAGGCTGAAAGTAAGTTTTTAATAGGGTGCGTGAAACAGTTTTCACGGGACGTGGGTGAAACCGCTAGCAGAAGCAATATAAAATAAAGATTAATATTTAGGTATTTTGTTTTTACACAATATCTATGGTGGTATTTTGTTTTTACGCAATGGTCACCATGCCGGACAGCCAAACCTGAGGTCCCGGGTTCGATTCCCGGTTCGGTCGACATTTGTGTGATGAGCATGCTTGTTGGCCGTGGTCTGGGTGTTACAATATGTATTTATAAATATGTATATATGTAGTTTATCAGTTGTGTTAGCATCCATAACACAAGTTAATAATAACTTACCATGGGGCTAACCAACCTTGTGTGAAAACGTGTCCCGGCATTATTATTATTAATGCTGTATTGCAAAATGTCTGGTAAAGTTCAGCAATTTTTTTATTAATGATAGACTGGCTTCACTCAAAGCAATATTTTCCTGAAACATGTTAATTAAAGCAATCAAATTCCAACAAAACAAGGAAACATAACAAAAAAATCGCCAGTCATTTGTCACATCCAGCGCATTCCTCATCCACGTCATGAAAGGTAGTGGGACAGTTAATATATTTGAAGTAAGGTAGAAAAAGGGTTTCTTGTGCTACCTTTGTGCGGGGTTGCCCTTTAGTGGGATCTAATAAAACCTTGTTACGGCCAGGGATACCAATCCCAATATTGAAAGTGTTCTTTTACATGATACGGAATTTAGGGACTTCTTTTTGATATTAAATCGGAAGAATCTTTTTACTATCATGTTTTCAGATAACGTAATATCATGGTTCCTTACTATTATGATTTCGTGGAAAATTCTGTTGCGTAAATATGATTTTTTTTATATTGTATTTTGTGATGTATGAAGTGGATATTTTTTATAAGTTTTGGTGGATAGTTTAGATGGTGATTGTTAAAACGTGTAGTTCTAATCTTACCGATATAAGTAATAATGGCTGCATAAAGGTAGACGCAATAACTTTGAGCGTTATTGAAAGAAGACAACGAGTTCGATTTATTGTGAGTAATTACTTACTAGTTAAGTATATTCTAAAAACTGTCCAGATGTGTAATGCTCAGAAAACATGAAGTACTGTTTTCTGATTGGGCCTATCATGTATTCAGTCTTACCTCAATAAAAGAAATGCAAATTGTTTTAGCCACAATTAAACTAAAAAGACAAACAAGATGTTTATTTTCAAGTTAAGCATCCTAATTATTACTCTCTTGTTATACTACTGGATGATGAAACCAAAAATACTTTTGTAATCAACTTTCCAACTTCGAAACAACCCAAACAAAGTGCCTACAACATTCACACAAATATCGCAAAACTTTTTTCAGTAGACATAAAGACATAAGCTTTACAACAAAACCGGACAGTCTCTCCAAAAAAAAACCTTCACACTAAACCACCATATCATCATCATCCTCCGAACCTTTTTCCCAATCATGTTGGGGTCGGCTTCCAGTCTAACCGGATTCAGCTGAGTACCAGTGCTTTACAAAAAGCGACTGCCTATCAAAACCACCATATATGTCGTACTAATAAAGCTCCCAGCCTACAAGTACATAGTTGCAACAAAGCATTTAAGGGCAAACCAAACCAATAGTTCTTTTTCAACCATCTTTGGAGCACCCGCAAAACTTTGTTCAGTATACCTAAATCTCTCTAAGCTTGTCACCAAACTATTCTTGCACTAATACTGGACAATCCCTAACAAGAAAAATATCACCATACATGTATGGCTAGCTGATAAACCTCCCAGCCTGCAAGTACATAGTTGCAACAAAGCATTCAAGGGCGAACCAAACCAAAAGTTCTTATTCAATCAACATTGAAACACGCAAAACTTTTTTCAGTACACCTAAATCTCTCCAAGCCTGTCACCAAACTATTCTTACACTAATACCGGACAGTCTAACAAGAAAAATCCCCATACATGTATGGCTTGCTAATAAACCTGCCAGCCTACAAGTACATAGTTGCCACAAAGCATTTAAGGGCGAACCAAACCACCACCTTTGAAGCACGTGCGAAACTTTTTCCGCACACCTAAAACTCTCTAAGCCGGACACCGAATACCGGACAGTCCCTAACAAGAAAAATATCCCCATACATGTATGGCTTGCTAATAAAGCTCCCAGCCTACAAGTACATAGTTGCAACAAAGCATTTAAGGGCGAACCAAACCTAGTTCTTTTTCAATCAACATTGAAACAAGCTCAAAATTTTTTGAATACACCTACAACTCCCTAAACCTGTCACCAAACTATGCCCCCACTCACACCGGACAGTCTAACAAGAAAAATATCATACATGTACCCATGGCTTGCTAATAAAGCTCCCAGCCTACAAGTACATAGTTGCAACAAAGCATTTAAGGGCAGGTATGACGCATGCGCCGGCCCGTGGCCGACACTACCTGACCGCCGCCGGACACTGATCAATATTAAAGTCCGAGGGAGGATGCCGGGGGATGTCTGTTTGTCTGTTGGATTGTTAGAGAGTTGATAATACCGCAAATATTTTTTAATGGAAAAGAAGCGGAATGTTTTAAATATCTTTAAATCCTCTTGATACATGTACTGAATCATCATCATCAGCCTATCGCAGTCCACTGCTGGACATAGGCCTCTCCAAGTGCACGCCACTGAGATCGATTTTCGTACTGAATTGTACTGTATAAAAGCTATTATACCTGTACAGCGGAAAATACATTTCTAGCAATAGCAAGATAAACAGTGACAACTGATATTAGGTATTGTTTTCGAAATAGAAAGAATAACAAAAATAAATTGACAAACTTCATTAAAATATAATGTGCGACTTGAAATGAAAATAATTCTTGTAATTGCCACAAAGCATTAAAACGGTGTCTATCCAACGGATTACCTTCTACTGCTTTTTTCTTACTATTCTGCGGTAATGCAACTTGTTTTCTAAATTGACAGAAGTTTATTTTGTAAAGCTGTTGTTGCAGCTGTAAACCTGTAATAAAATTTAAAAAAAACAATTTTGACAACTCTATGTCATTCCGTCTTAACTCACCTTTCTGCGGACACTACGGGGGAGGGTCCAAGAGAAATGACGACCCTTAACTAAAACACACACATATACACGCACGGCGATCTCACCCACACACTCGCACGATCCTTTCACTTTACGTTGTCCTCTAATTGTGTACACTGTCTGTGTGCGTGAGAAGAGGGTTGTGCATCTGTGTGCGTGTCCAGTTTCCGCGCTCCTGGGTTTTGCTAATTTAATTAGAGGTACAAAAAGATTAAGGTTGGAGAACGGAGGCATTAGAAACTGCTTTTGTTAAGGTCTTTGTAATATGTAGTTGTGGGGTAGTTCTGTCTGTGTACGTACTTCTAAATTTGAAAGTTTTGTAAGTGTTCTGCTATTGGTAGTATTGATTTTTTGGATAGAGAGAATACTTTAGGACTTTTGATTGATAAGATTAGTTGCTTAGGGACTGCTTCAAGGGCGGACTGGATTCTGTGATTTGAGTGGGCATTTCCATGAATAAGTATTAAAGGCTTTTGCTGACTAGACTGGGTATTTAATTTTATTTACAAAAAAGGACATTAATAATCTAAATACATATATCTTTTGTGTCAGAGATTTGATTACTTTCAGAATGTTTGGACATTTTCCTTTTGTTTGCTAAAACTTTTCAATCGTTCGTTTTCAATCTCCGCAAGTACGATCACGTGTCAGCGTATCGAGCGCAACTTAAATGGCTACCGATAAGACAACGACGTGTGATGAGGGCATTAACTACTCTTTTCTCTATTCTATCTTCTCCCACTTCACCTTCTTATTTAACACCTCACTTTCAATATATGTGCTCTCAACATTCCAAAAATCTTCGCTCTTCAAATAATCGTCTTCTGCACTGCCCTACTCACCGTTCAGACATCATTCATTCTTCCTTTTTCGTTAAATCCATTCTTCTCTGGAATGAGCTTCCTCTGGAAATCAGGATGGTTAACAGTCGATATTCCTTTAAAAAGAAACTACGCGATCACATTCACAAGAAATTGGCAGAATCGACGACATAGCTTGTTTTCGATTCTTTTTTACTTCTTTGTCTCTCATGGCAAATGTAATATGTATGTATGTATGTATATATGTATGTATATATTATATATATATAAATATTTCTTTCTTTTTCTTCTTTACATAGATTATATTAAAAACTGCACCTACCACTGCTATTTCCCCACCACCCAAAGGTAGACTGGGAGAAAACGCCTAAGGCGTTAAGTCCGCCATTGTACTGTTTGTGCAAAAAGTATATAAATAAATAAATAAATAAATAAATAAAACTTAGATAAATTGGATTTTACTAATGTTGGTGTTTCTGATTCAGTAAGTATCATAGAACATTTATTTTGTTTTAGTGAAAATACCTGAAATTGCAATATTTTCGTTATTTACATTCGATATAACAGTAAACTTTCCTGATTTCACAATATTTTATTTGAAAGGTTATATGGCTAGAAGCTCTTTTCTACTTTGGATTACGAAGCAGGCACTCGAACAAATCATAAAGAAAAACACGTTACATATACATGGTGTAGGCAACATAAGGATTTCAGAAAACGGCTCCACCAGCACACCCTGTTTGTCTTGAAAACAGTGGCCCATTCCCGATACCACGATTCCGTCGAATATAAAAAGTAAGTCGATAGCTTACCGGCGAAATTTATACTTTTGGATATTCGAAATATGTTCTCTTAACCAGCGTACCGTGACCCTTCGCCCCCCTCTCTTGGCTTGAAACAAAAGAGGGTTGAGGCGACGTTGGTCCGCGTATGAGGGATCAAGTTACCCTGGCTAACTGAATACAGAGTATATCGTATAAATTCAGCCCACGGGTGAATATAACCGTGGTAGTCTCTGGGTTGTTTTCACATAATAGAGCTATTTTCTTTTGTTTTTGTTACGTTGCTCGCGTCTCGTTATAGGTAAGCAAACAATGAAAACAAAAGGCGGTGTCTTATTTCGGGTTTTTACTTTCGCATTTTGATAGTATATTTTATGATATTATGTGGTGTGTTTGCTGAATGTTAAAGAATAATATTTAGGCTGTTGCTTGGTAAATGTACTATTGTACTGTTTAGGTGAATAAAGAGTGAGTCTATATATGTTTATATTTGAGATAGCTTATGCTTTATTTTCAAAATAATTTAATTATTTGTAGAATAATATAAGTTTTATAAAGTTATAAAATATAGTCGATTTGCTGGTAATGTTTATCTAGGGTTAAGTAAGTACCTATTTTTACATTTATTTTTGATTTAAGAAAGATGTAACTAGATTTCGGTTCTAGTTTAAAATGTTGTCAGATTTCTTAAAGACCTTGATGGAAAATTCGAACAAACTCCCAATATAAAAATACCAGCATTAATTTCCCACCACTCCAGAAGTACATACGCTGGTACAGTCGAGAACTGCTAACAGCATTCCAACGAGACCGTCCAGTGAAACGGTCGCGACTGTACCCATTGGAGGCGCCAGGAATTTAGTTCCATTCAGTTACCGTTTCCTCTCTAGCCTTTGCCAGCTGCTTTGGGTATAGTGACCATAGTTCTGTTGTTTAGCAGGACGTAGTGTCAAAAGCTCTGTAGTTTTATGGTGAAAGATTGCTTCA
Source organism: Helicoverpa armigera (assembly GCF_030705265.1). NCBI lineage: Eukaryota > Metazoa > Arthropoda > Insecta > Lepidoptera > Noctuidae > Helicoverpa > Helicoverpa armigera. Next base: position 8,160,639 of record NC_087135.1, on the reverse strand, counting down.
AAGGTTCAGTAACTTCCAATGTAACGTTTCCACTTCGAAATAAAAATTAAATACATTAACAGGAAAAGTATGTCAGAAGTCTAAAGACATATATAGCTGAAAAAAACCTAACTAACTTGCTATTTGATTGAATATTTTTTGCAAGTTGTTTATGTAACATAGGTACTCCATATCACTTTTTGTTATTTAAACTAAATATTTTATAATTTTTGATAATATGCTACCTATTTTTTATTACAGTTTCCATTTCAGCTGCTCAATTCTAGTGCATTTGTCCTGCATTCAACGAATCGTGTGGTAACTATGGCTATCGGCAACTTGCTGAAATACAGTCCAACTTGTTACCGGTCGGTTTCGGCACAAATTCGCAATATTGCACGTTCTACATGCTATGCTTTTACAAATTTTCAACTTTGACCACGGGTAGTTGGTAATTTTATCTTCATTTAATTATTTCGTAATTTGTGTCAGTTAGTAGGTTTAGTTATAGTGCATGTTGAAGAAATATATACATAGTATTATTTTGACGAAATAATAATTGGGATTGTACCTTATTTGTATCTTACTTGTACTATTGTTATATACTGATTGTTGTATCTTACTAGTAATTTTCTTCTCCTCTAAAGTCTTCTCTGGTCGCTCCTTTGCAAAACCATAATTTCAAAGTTTTCTTTTCGGGTTGTCTTAGTACTAGTAGAATTTCGTAAGTGGTAAGTTTTCTGAAATTAATTTAAAAAAAACAGTCGCCAATTGCAATGAGTAACACACACATTACTTTACCTTGTTTATTCACAAAAATTCTATCCAATCAAAGCATCTTCAAAAAACAAAACACTACCAGAAAAAAAAACAATACCCTTCTCAATGCAAAAAGGTGCCATATTCGGCCAACCGATATTTAAATATAAGGCAAGCTTGTGCCAGTTTCAAATGGGGTACTGGTGACCCCCATCAGCTCTAAGTCGCCAATTTCAATGAGTAACACACACATTATTTTACCTTGTTTATTCACAAAAATTCTAAACAATCAAAACACCTCTAAAAAACAAAACACTACCGAAAAAACAATACCCTTCTCAAGGCAAAAAGGTGCCATATTCGGCCAACCGATATTTAAATATAAGGCAAGCTTGTACCAGTTACAAATGGGGTACCGGTGACCCCCATCAGCTCTAAGTCGCCAATTTCAATGAGTAACACACACATTATTTTACCTTGTTTATTCCAAATCAAAATACCTTCAAAAAACAAAACACTACCGACAAAAAACAATACCCTTCTCAATGCAAAAAGGTGCCATATTCGGCCAACCAATATTTAAATATAAGGCAAGCTTGTACCAGTTACAAATGGGGTACCGGTGACCCTCATCAGCGCTATCTGGTGTCCACGGTGACGTCCCTGCTCAAGAGTCGAGGCTGTCCGACTTATCTGTGGACCTTTTTCAATGTTATATAATCGGGATATACCTATAGTAAGGTTTGTAGGTGTCAGTGGTGTGGGAACATTGATTTTGGTTTGGTTTGAAATGTTTTTTGTGAAGTTTGTCACAGTCAATTTTATATAAAAAAGTATAGAAAATTATCAACGCTATATTTCCGTGTATCTCTGATGAGATAAGCTGCAATTATAAGGTAGTTAGCAAAAATAAAATTATCTGCTTTAAATTAAAAATACATGCGAAAAATTAAATCTACATAAAAGCGGAATAATTTAAAAGCACACTCGACAACCATGCTCTCGTTAATTACAACAAATAATATTACTTACCTATGCAGTCCAAAACCCTGCACGCGCTCACGCAAAAAATGCAACAAAAAATAACAAAAAAGGGTGTTGGGTGGGCCCCCGCTACTCCCCGCCGCCCACCGTTCTTCCCCCTCTCATATCTCTGCACTCGCCACTGCTAATCTGTGTATTTAACAAACGTAATTTGTCCGAAAATTCCTCAAACCAATAACGACTTTATTGGAAGCTACTAGAGTTTAATTTGGTCCTGGCATTTTCCTGGATTTGTTCGCAAAAGACTTTTCCAAAACAGCAGACAGCTAGGGGAGTGAGGTCTACCCACCTAAAAACGTGGAAACACTGATGAATGTCCCCCATTAGATGTTATTTATTTAGAATGTGGTCGAGAAAGGGACTCGGCCGTTTAAGTTTACCTAAAGTTTACTTAGGACCGAGTATATTGGGTTAAACTGAAGACGTTTTCAGTGCTTGAGACAAATTACTCCCAGTTATAGGGGTCCAGTTTTTCGGCTTTCGGCTTATGACGGTATTTTATCATGACGATGTGGCAATGACTGGTATGTAGGTGTCGACTGATGTTTGTTTGGGGTGAAAACCTGGCGTTATTTATTAGTTTCCATTATACGTACTTTTAAACTCGCGGGGGTAGTTTGGACCACGCGTTGCATTATAGGGTACATAGATAATGGTTTATACGATTTACGTGCAGTTTTTTGGAACAAAAACGTACCAAGCTATCTTAGTAAGAGTTTCACTAAAACTGGAGACCACATTAATCTTAGCAACTGTCCGTCTCTTTACTACGAGTTTTCGTAGAGGTCGATTTGGTTTGGACTTTACTAATGTTAGCAAGCGCATTCATTCTTGTTTTCTTCTGCATTGCCTTTTTATTAGTTTAGTACGATTTTAATGAACAGAATATAAACTGACCATTATGGACGATATTGAAAACTCCGTAGGTGTAACACAACCTAATGTGATAGAGAATGAAGCATACCTGGACATGACTAAATGTCGCTATTCGAATATAACATAGATATGTCTCGTTCAGATGCAGCTGAGACTGTAGAATATTTCGAATACTACTACTATTCCGAGACCATACGACCATAATTCATATTTTTGCAATTTTAAAACAGCCGTGAGTAAGCTCATTTCTACAAACACCCACAGTGTAGTAGTCAGTCCAGTAGCTAATTTACTACCGGCCAAAAATATGCTGTTTTCTATAATTTCGAGTTAATTTCGAGTGTAACATAGTACCGTGGGTCAGGACAGCGGCACGTAGCGATCTGTCTACGTGTCAATAGGTAACTAATGGTGGTGGACTGATGGGACGCTTAAATTGTACTTACGGGTGGCTAGTCAAGCTAATACTGTACGGTATTAGCAGACTAATGTCCCACACACATATTGTATACCAACGAGTAGAGCAATTATTCTGAGTTTAAAATTATTTGTAAAGGATTTTAAACTCAAAATAGCGTGGCAATACGGTATTGAATGAAAAGGTTATCTTTGGCAAATCTATATACCTACCTAATGTAAAAGAAAGTCGCGTAAGTTACACATTTTACACTCAAGAATGGCTGAACCGTTAAGCTGAAAATTAGAGGGGTAGCTTAGACTCGGGAAAAGGACATAGGATAGTTTTTGTCACCATCCAGCTACGAGAAACAGTGATATTGGGACGCGGGTGAATGCTAGTTATTCATAATTGAAATGGTATAATTTAACTGATCTGTTTACTTGTTAATAGGTAACTAACGGTGGTAGACTGATGGCCCGCTAAATTAATGTAATGTTAAAAGTGTTGTAACGTTAAAGTGTCGTAATGTTGAAGTGAAAACTGTGTAAACAGCAAATGCATTTGAACTTGAAATTATTGCTTGAAGAATCAAATACCAAAAGCATTTTTTTACACTTGTAAAAAACTTGTAGATTAATATATCATATTTAATTCTATGTATTATATCATTGGATATTGTCCATAGCTTAACCAGTAACACAATTAACTGTAATACAAGTGAGTAAGTACAGTGTATTTTCAATTTAATCCCATACTGGGAAACTTTTGTAGGGACTCCACAAAGCGCTCCGTAATCTGTCTGTAATACACTTTGCTTATAACACATATACATATAATATAAAATCATATACTTGTATGTTTGTACGTATGTTTATAATATGTCGTATTCGTGTCTAATGTATACTATTTTTAATACATCTACCTATCAACTCGCATTATGGACGACTGAACAGGGATGGTGAGCAAAATAATTATTTGGAATATTTTTTAGCTTTATTTTTTCTTATAGTGACACCTATAGTAATTCTATTTTGGTAATGCCTACTATAGTAAGAATAATTTTTGGTCGTCATTAGATTTATGTCTCAATCTAGACCAATTAAAATCATTATGGGAACTTCAATGATCTAATCTAAGCCATTACAGCTTTATCGTTTCGTCATGAGTAAATTTTATTGCATGTAACATTTAACACAGTTTTAGAATTGTAGTTTTAAAACTCAACCATTAGTACATTTTAATAAGATTATTGCAGTATCTAGTTTTTATGTCATAAAGTCTTACAAAAAGTATTTAAAATCATAGAAAGTTAAGAAAAAAAATGCAAGAGAACAGTTATTATTTTCGTGTTTTGATTTATCTGCCCACGCTACAGAACTCGCCGTCCCCAGCAAATGTTGTGGTGAATTTCATATTTTTGTAAGTATCTACTTCGTATGTTTATTCTCCATGTGTTTCGGTTCACATGGAATTTTCTTGATTTTTTATGCTTTCATAGGCATTATGTACGCCATGTTTGAAGAGCTCTCCTCTCTCTGAATATCATATTATACCACTTTGAGCTGACTCATTTAGTTTTTTTCTCTCTGTAGATTTTGTAGCGAGTTTTTGTATATTTTATTACGTTAAAATATGGTTGGGTTCACAAGCGACGTGTGGGTAAGCCAAATGGTTTCAAATGTATTTATGATTTAAAAGTTTATTCAGGAATTATACATCACGTTATTGGCCATCTAAATGGTCAGTAAAAGTGAGATAAAAAATGTTCTTTAAATCCCTTTTCAAAGTGCAGTCCGCCAATAATCCCTTGACTATTAGAAACATCCATTGCCGGATTGCTTATTTTGAAAAATGACCTCCAAACTCCAGCAAGTCCCTCGGATTTAGTTATCCCAAATGTCATTTCACCCCTTCTTAAACAAAACCTGGCTCTGAAGAGAACGGATTGCTGGGTACATTGTCTAAACAATTCTAAGTGATCGAACTACTATGAAAAACGACATAAGAATCACAACTGCAATCGCAAATATCAACTCTATACCATTAAACTTTTGACACAATTTCGCAAAGCCACACAGCAATTCTACTTTTAAAATTTCATATTTTTGAAGTCGAAAAGATTTAAAAGAACTTTTGTCATTCAATAAAATTTGCACACTACGCCAAACGGAAAAGGGTTTAAAATTGCTTGTTTGGGCGCACTTTAAAACGTCCGATGAAGCAGTTTTTTCTCGTTGAACTAAATTGCCTTAAACGGCTGCAAATTGTCAAATCATTTTGGAACTTAAGTGTTGCGAAATAGGAGCTATTATTTATGTAGGTTTGTGGGAGTATTTATAGATTTACTTAGGGCAGCCGCGCCAGTTGTCGGTCCATAACAAAACACATAAATTAAGTGCTCAATAATAAATGGAAATGTCCCTTGCAGAGGACAGGGCATTAGGGCGGGATTATGAGGAATGTGGCCCTCCTTGCTCTTGTTTCTGGACGACCGAACCGTCGTACAATACAAATGAAGAGGTTTTTAGCAATCAATTGTCCTAGCGCTCTGCTTTATTGTAGAAATACTTTACTATTTATTTTTGTCCCACAAACGGACAATTGTAATTACCGAGTCATTGTTTTTGCGACAATTCAAACTACATCACCACCACGACAAAATTAAACCACCCATTTCAAAACCCAATCCTCAAAATAAGTGTAGACATAAAAGCAAATAAATCAACGGATATTTAACATCATCCATTGAACCAACAATATAAATCTCCGAATATCTGTTTCATCCCATTATTTACAAACACTTCTATTGTACTGTATCATCTAAAAACAGGTCTGATGCACGCGACTCAAATTTTTATCACCACAAAAATGATTTTAGGGAGACGAATCTTTGAGCCCCTGTGGCCACTAAGTGGTCAAATAAATGGTACGTGTCAAAACTTTTGTCGGATGAATACCTGTATCGAAATGACAAAAGGATGTTTCATCTAACACTTGTGAAGCTGAGGACCATTTGATGCTTATAAATGCTGTTTAAACGGTAAACTAGTATCGGAGTTGCGCGTGGCTAAGGGACAAAGGGGCTAGGGGTGGTTCGTCCCTTAGTGGACAAACTGGACCGCACGCGACAGGGGTGAAACCGGTCGGCCATTGGTCAGTTAGGGGGTTGTGAAGGGAGAAAATACTGGACGGACATTGGTTGGACGAATCGCCAGGTGCGATTTTGCAAAAAAATCGGTTTAGTTTGGTAGTCGCATGCGTGTTTTAAAATTGGTTTATTTGTTAAAAAATATTTCGAACGTTTTTTGTAGCTGTTATTTTTTCTTAAGTCGCTATAGTATATTTGCAAATTATTAACAAACTCATACATTCGAATTTCTGCTAATGTGTAGTTGTTTTAAAATTAAAAATGTTTCATTTTTATAAATACTACCTTACCAAACCGTTCTACCTACTTCACATTTTTATCTTCATAATTGCCAGGCGAAGCATACAAAATATGGTTGATATTTAATATTTTACATACCGCAGCCAGATATGCATCATATGCAATTATGCACGCTAACTTGGTAACATAGGAATGCTCGACAGAGTTGAGTCTGAATATTTAATTTGAATATATTTTTACATTACATATAATATAGAAGTTTTAGAATTCACATCTACGTCCTTTGTCCTATTTCAAAGGTCGTTTGGATCCATAGGTGTCATCATGTCATCCTTACTCTGACTAGTGTAAAAATGATGACAATGAAATAGAATCCTAAATTGTTAAAAGCCTTCTGGATTGCTTCATCTCGACAGCACAATTCATAAACTAATGTAGGTATTGATGATAAAAATAAATATAACCTAAAATCACTACTAAAAAACCGGCCAAGTGCGAGTCGGACTCGTGCACGAAGGGTTCCGTAAATTACAGTTAAATCAACCTATCTCAAAAACTATAAGAGATACTTTGATCAAACCAAAAATCGTTGAAAGAGTTAATTAGCATGCATCACCTCTATTTTTTTTAGAATTTTATACCCCGTAGTTATAAAAATAGAGGGGGGGGGACATACTTTTTACGACTTTGAGAGCTGATATCTCAAAAACCGTTCACTTTAAGAAAAATGTTTTTAGAAAACTTTATATCATTTTAAAAGACCTTTCCATTGATACCCCACACGGGTATGTACATCGAAAAAAAAAATTTCATCCCTCAGTTACATGTATGGGGGGCCCCACCCCCAATTCTTTTTTTTACTATTTAGTGTCATATTTTTGTAGCGGTTCATACAACACATATTCCCATCAAATTTCATCACTGTAGTACTTATAGTTTCCGAGTAAATCGGCTGTGACAGACGGACAGACGGACAGACGGACAGACGGACATGACGAAACTATAAGGGTTCCGTTTTTGCCATTTTGGCTACGGAACCCTAAAAAATGACAGCCAAAAATGTCCATACCTGTAGTACAGTGGAAATTCAACAACAAAAGCCGATCGCAATATCATCAACTTCTATAAACATTACAAGACATCGATACATTTCATTCGGAAACTTCACTAAATTACAATTTTCAAGGGTCGTTTTGGGAACAAAAAACATTTATATCAATGGTAGGCCGGTTCTAAATTTTACTAGTCATTGACAGGCCGTAAGAGGCGGGGCCAGGCCTCAAGAGGCTCGTTTTGCCATAGATGCGGAGTAAGTAGATAAGAATGGTGAAGATACCCCGGACTTGTGTAGTGGTGGTGAGTTCGATATAGAGCTGATAGTTTTGGAAACTGTTTTAAGTATTGTAGATAGTATTACTTTGGTTAAGAGAAAGGGCTTTGATTGCTGAGGTCTTATGCCACTGTTATAACACTGAGTGTCTAAGTTAGGACTGCAGGTAACAAATGTTAAACTGTCAAAACTTACGATAGCATTTTCTTCCCATTGCTTTGCTCTTAACAGTGTCTTAAAAACACAAATTAAGGCTCAAAAGGGCGTTTACAGAGATGCAGAACTTATAGACTATTGTTCACATTCTTACCATTCTAAAAAATATTTCAAGACTAAGACCTCTAGTCCACATTCTTTAGAATGTTTCTAAGACTACAGCTCTATATTTATCTTCTAGAGGGTCAAAGGTAAAGTTTTCGGCCGTTGGCCACAAGGGACGGCTCGGGGTTCGAACCCGGGATAAAACTCCGCGTAATTCTCACATACCTACCATTCTCCCGGAGCTGTCGAACAGTATGTTTGTTCTCGTCTCATTACAGTAATGTGTTTTATGATGTGTTTATCGCTTTTATACTTGCAAGGGGGTTGTAAAAATGGTGTTTTGTTTTGGTCATGTGTTTTTGGGAATGTAAAGTTGGCTCTTGACGTTGTCATTTTAGGTCATAGAAGATAAAAAATCTATCATCCATTCATCCGTTCTTTGAGAAACGTTAAACGAAAACATGTAAATACAATTGTGAAAACTGCCCATAAACTCATTTCAAACCTACGTATGTATTCCAAATGTAGTTGTTTAGAACTACAGCAGTTACAATTTTAGGTCATTTTAGACATCGAAACTAAAAACTTTGTTAAGCTACACAATTTTAGAACTATATGGGTCATGTTGAATGGATTTGTGACAGGAATAGACGAGTAGTGATCGTTATGGCTGAAATCGAAAAAGGTTTTCACTGTGGACAGCGACATTGTGGCATAGGTACATTACTTGTATAGCCAATCAGTAAAGTATGGGTCCGATTTTGCTATCTTTTTATTTCTTTGAACCAACTAAGAAGGAGCTTCTCCCAATGTCAAGATGTAGAATATGTTAACTATGCTTATATCTATGCATTCATTCATTCTTTAACTTGAACTACTTTCCTTTAAGTCTGAAATCAGTTAAGTGTTGTTGTTGATCTGTACTTTTCACAGAAATTAAGTCTCTTCAGTGGTTACTGCCTATATCAGGTCAAACAGAATTATAGTACATACAAGAGTTAGACCGCACGTGTAAACTTTAAGGGGACGTAGGCGTCCAACTAACTGAGCTTGTTAATAAATGCATATTGAGTCTAAATGCACGTGTCGACTGCATAATATGTCAAGTGTACCTAGTTCCAAATAATGCACGTTTTCTGTATACATATTTCAAGTCCATGATTCTAAATTAAATCGATGAACGATCAAAATCGATCTCGAAAAGTATTAGTGGGTAATTCACCTCTGGAATATTTTCATTTATTGCATCTGAGGCTTTCTATAGTTTTCTGCGTAACTTCGTAAGTCAACGGGTATGTTTGTGCACGAATTATAGCTGTGCCTACGCTTTGAAATACTAGCTCAATTCCAAAATTCCTAGATAGGTGAAACTTCTGGGAAAACAGAAGTTGATGAGAGGAAGATATAAATATCTAACGAAACTTATCTCCTGCCTCTAGGTACCATCCTAATCTTTATTCTCCCAAAAATATGTACTTATGTTAAAATTCAAAAACTAAACCCAACAATCTTAACCCTACAAAAACTACAAATGTCAACCTTTAAAACAACACTGATACTGTACGTTACACAGCGTATATCGCTCAAATATTTACGTTGACTTAGGTTAACCCTTGCGCGCCGAGGTCCGTCCATCAGGCCCCTTTGGCCTCGCGGGACCGGCCAGGTAACCGACGTAGTAGTAAGAAGATTAGATAAGCTACTTTGTATCGATTTGTTCTTAGAAAATTGGGGGCTTGGAGAATTTGGGGCAATTTGTTGTGGTAGTATAAAAGAAAATATTTCATTCATTCATTTTTAGCCTATCTACTAGGTGGTTGTTTTTTAATAGTTTTTAAGAGAATTCAAAAATATAATTTCTTTTTTTTTGTTACAGATCTAACTGATATGAAGAAAGACGTTGCAGGCAGTATGAAGAAGACGTCAAAAATCTATGAAATTACCTGAATAGAAAAAAAGTTTTATTATTAATTCAATTGGTAGGTATTCCGTATTACATCCTCTCTTAAAGTCGGCTAAAATTCCAATAATTTTTGGTGTACAATATTTAATAATATTTTTTTGTCCTCCTCTAAACTTTCTAAGTCTACACAGTCCGAACCGGGGGTCATCCCAGCAACCCGCAATAAAATATGCGCCGCAGGACCGTAGGATGTAAAAATGTTGTTTTTAAGGCTCTCCTCAATAATGTATCCTTTAGGATACGTTAAGTGCTCTTTGCCTTTACCTATGTATGTTTATAGGCAGACCCGAGCACCTCGCTTATAAGTTATGCGTTTCTTTATAGTATTATGAAATGTTTAATAGTGGACCGTAATTTTTACCGGTCATGTTATGTCGGTAGGTTATGCGTGTGTTATGGTATGTCGTTAGTGAAATGTAATTTTGAGTGTAGTCAATTTTCATGTGCGCTCTTTTATGAATGTAAAAGACATACCATTTTCAAAGTGTGCCAGTTTGGAGCCTGAACATGAAAGAACCAAAGAAAAACAAAGTTTACATGATAACCCTGAAAACACGCATAGCTATAGGACCCGATACGGCAGTCTATCCAACATCAACCCTCAATCGCGCGTAAAATAGGTTCAGAGGCACAAATAAACCCGACCAAAAATACATGTGCCGTTCAGCGTAACTCACTGAACTATCGGTTAACATTCACTATCAATAAAGTACGAGCCGATGGGCAAAGGGCGTCGGTGATCGATGGAACTTCTAATTTATACCCAAAACCCTAAGGCCGTATCGATTACACCCGCTAACTTTGCCGGGCCCGATGTACCGAGGCGCGCTGCTTTTTGCAAAATTTGCCCGTTGTCTCTTGAGGGTTAAGTTCGCATATTACTTGATAGTTGGTGAATTAAATTTTTAGACGCGTGGGAATGATTTAATGGATCTATTCGAGTTTCGTATCTTTGAGTTCGAGATCGGCAACTGTTGCATTTGTGGGACTAATGGTTACAAACAACTTTTTAAAGATTTTTTTTTTCTGAATGACTAATGAAATAAGTTTCCTATGATTTGGCCCAGGCCCAGTCTTATAAAATTAACAGAATTACTAAGCTAAAAAGTAAACAATTAATAAGAAAAATTTACTATTCTAATTCTCCAATACCATAAGAAAAAAAAAACGAATTTCTGGATATATTATATTTATTATTGATATATTGATGTTGATTTGAAAACAAACAAGTTTGCTTTGATGTTAGATGAAATTTATTATGGTTTACTGCCTATTCCTCGCAGTTTCACCTGCATCAGTACAAAAAATAGCTTATGTCTTTCCTCAGGCTCTGGTTCAGAAGCTTTGGCATGAAACCGCGCTATAGACAGACCGGTTACTTTCCCACTTATAATGTAAGTGTTACATATTTATATGGAGAATCTTCCCATAGATACCTAGATACCTACCGATACACCATACTACACTCGCGAGCCTCCGATCGATCTCAAATTTCTCTAGGCACAAGCTGATCTAAAATTATTTACACTTCAACGGTTTCAAGGATCGTAATACGAAACTTTATTAAAGGGGTTATCTTCTGCGTTGCTCCAGAAATCTGTAGGTACCTGTTTCTTAGTAGGCATCTATCAAGTATTTGAAGCACCTTCGATTTTGTTAGTGCTTGAAAACTTAGGTAAGATCGTTGAAATATTCACAGTTTGCTAAACATGAGATCTTTTTCTTGTTGAAAATATTTCTCCTTTAAAATTCTGGAATTTCGGTAGCACTAATAGTTGTCATATAAAAACTCTGTTGTCTGCTTAATTGATGTTCTTTACAAAAAGTAAATTGAAAATAGAAACACGACACAAAGTAAAGACATACATAGCTTCAGCACTTAGTTATAAGGGACTCACTTAGGTAGCGTAAAAACTTTCTGCCAAACTAATAATTAAAAAATCTGTAACTAAATAACACCCAACCTAAATAAATCCAACCACAATTTCCAAAATCAAAATAGCCCATTAAACAATCAGTAATATACCTGGCATCCATTATTCACAAAGTTTCATTAAGTGTAACGATAGCTGAGCTACTTAAACTAAGCAATTACTGAAGGCAGGTAATCCTCGAAGGTTTGACCCTCGGGATGACCCTTAGTTAACGAACTGTGTATTATCTGATGATGGAGGATTTGTGTTTTGTAAGCCTAAACTATTCATGGGGTCTGAGAACTTTCCAGAAGCTTTAGTCTTGTCAAAGTACTTGCGTAGCTCTTGGAGCACCTATAGTACATAGGTTGAAGAGGAATACTAGGTTTACGAATAGTTTTTGAGTCATTAACTCAAATTTGAGTAATAGTAAATCTCAGCCAAAAACAGTAAAAAAGTAATAGTAAACTGACGACACACAGTATTGACATACTGGTAATTTAAACCTGGACCCTTTTAGTTACTCTTTAATAGTAATTTAATGACCGGTTCCAATTTGCAAAAAAATATCAGTTTTGCACATTTACAGTAACTTATACCATCAAAGTTACTGTAAATGCATACGCAAAAATAATAATTTCCTGTTATATATAGGCACTATTTACTTGTTTTTTTTTTGTCTACAAAGTCCATTTAATTCCGATACATATTAATAGGTAACATAAACACACGATATAAAACAAGTAAGTAGGTACAGCTATGATGGAATCAAGGTGGGTCATCCGCCGGGAGCTCGCAGACTGCGATACACGATTAATTAGGGAATAGGGGATACGAGTGGTGGTCGACGATGCGACGGGTACTATCAAGTACAGATGTTATAAATATATTTGCACTTTTTTTTTTTTTAAGAGACATCATCATAAAATTATAATTGTGTATTGTCTTCTACTCTGCAGCAAAAAGCGCCTTATTTTCTCTATATGCTGAAAATTTGATTTTACTGAATGAAAGCATAATAATGCTCTTTGTTCACCATTGACATTCTAAAGTTATAATAAACATATATCCAAAATGGTAAGGTAACTGAATAAAACCTGCTTGGCACTAAGTATAAAGTAATAAATAAACATACATAGGTAGAACTAAGGTAACTGAATTTGTTTGATTAAACAATTATAATTTATAGTTTTTTTTCTACAAACCACATAAAACACAAACAGCTAAAATAAACCCCCCCCCCACAATGTATTCAAATTATCCTAAATATCTCAACCCAAAATGATACCTTCAAACAGTAACATTTACCAACACTTCTGTACCCACCAGTACTACACAGGACGGCATTCGTCCAGCACCAGTGTAACTGAATTACCTATCATTTTGATTGAGCGTTTGAAAGCCTCCGGAGGTCCTATTAGATCCGACCTCTATTTACCAACGTGTTATAGACCGGGGACTTTTACGTAGTTAGCGTAGATTTACTAATTAATTGTTATTTGATTATTTTTGCTTCGATTGTGTGTTTTGGGTTTTATTAGGTTAATCATTAATGTCTTTATTGAAAAGGATGTTAATTTTAGTAGTTTTCATGAGGTAGCTGAAAATAATGATGATGATGATGATGATGACAAGGGGTCAAAGGGAACAAATCTTTAGGATTGCAACTGTAGCCTAACTTTTTTTCTTGATCTAGCACATGAATTAACATTATCGAATGTTTAGAGATTTATCACTGATCGATAAAGTATAATGATATAATGATGTGGGGTGGTCAGAGGGTTATCATAATATGCAACTATTTAATAAACAGGAATGGATCACTAAACTTGTATATGGTAAATTACGTCCAATGTATTTTTCCCTTCCACCTACGCTAAGAATACTTACAATTCTTAACTAAAGTAACAACAAAAGATCATCCAATTATCCTCTTACAATATATTAAGTAAACATAATATTATCTAGTTATATAAAAGGCAGGTATTACGTACAATACAATATACAAATGTATCGCTAAAATAAGGGTCTTGGGGCACAATACACGTCTTAAACAAATATAAGAAGGCTGTGGCCGGTGACCTTTGTCCCTTTTGTGTCTGTGTGGGTAAGGGATACGCTGTACAGATACGCGCACACAGATGCAACGCATGTATTTGCAAATGTGACCCTGTAGAGTTGTGAATGACAAGAGAGGAGCTATTTTCAAATAGTCATTACGATTGTGAGGACTTGGAAAAAGATTTTATGGCAAAATCCCAAGAAGAAATGTTCATGCGAATTAGTTTTCAAATGTTAAGGTGTTGTTGTATTCTTTTAAAGTTTATATTGATTATATAAAATCACTCGGGTACTACCAACGGTAGACAATGCGAGAATGTCGAATATTGATAATATTTTTTTTATCAGATCTAGGACAATTGATGTTCAAGTTCGCTGCAAGATGAACCGCAATGCAATTGATATGCAGAAAAAAGACCAAAAGTGCGATAGTAACATATGTTTAACACATACCTAAAGCTTTTTGAAAGTTTACAAAGATTTTAAACACACATTTAGTATCTACCAGAGTTATCTTGTAAAGTCTGTTTTTTTTTGCGTAGTGTACACAAATAGATATTAACCTATCTAAGAGTTTCTTACCCCTATGGTCTAAGCCCGTTAGGCCGGGCCACCTTCTGATACAATAACAGGCACGGACCCTTTCTTCTGGCAGTCCTGCTTATAAATTGCGGTGTCCAACTGTTCCCTGTTTGTTGCCAATATTGCACTGCTTGTTGGCTTTACATCGATTTGTTGCTTGGACAGTGGAGGAGATAATTTTGTTTGTACATTGGTAGCAATGGAGTTGGGTCAGTTGAAAGATGTGTTTGGATGTTTGAAATGTTGTGTTGGTTTTGAAAGAAAGAGTTAGTTTTAATTTTGGATATTTACTCTTTTTTACCTCTGTGGATAAATTACTTGGTTTTATCGTAGTTTGTTTGTAGTAGTGCTAATAAAGATTTTAAAAGGTTAAGTCACCATCGAGTTGTTTTTTGATCTCGTCACAACATTTAAACACTTCAAGAATACGGCGACCCCTAGTTTACTTTAATAATATTCTACTTTATCCTTAGTTATTCATGTACATACATAAATAATATACCTCTAGGTATTTCCATAATTTTATCTCTATTAGAACACATACCTTTAAAATCTTTTACCGTCACAATTCTACTCGATTTACCACATACCTAATATACCGGTACAAAACTAAAAATTCCATAGCGAGTTATATTCGAAATACCTCTACATATCCATTGGAATCCAGGCAATGCCAGCATAAAGTTCAGCTGAAGATATTACCTGCATTTTTCAAGGAAATTGTACTTGGCGCTGACCTTTCTTATTTGTATGAAATATTCATATACTTAGTAGTGTTCCTTATTTCTGTTTTGCTGTGTAATGTTAGTGAATCTGAGTTTCTGGTTTTATAGTAATTTGATGGGATGACTTACAGGTTACCTTGTGAAAATAAATTGTTTTATTTTTATTCAGGTAAATTCTGCTATGGTTTGGTGATAGACATAATGAAATGATTTCAAGCATTTTAGTAGGTAGTTTTAACTCTGTTAATTGTATCATAGTAAGCCGGTTTCTTAACATCTTCAAAGGTGGTTTATCCATTAATTTTGAGAGGAATTAAGTAAATAAACGTGCTCTGAAATCGACCACTAATCAAAATATGTTACTAAAATAACACAATACTTACTTATAGTTTGTCAAAATAGCAATAAACTCGTGTCTATGTTATTTACTCGACCAGGCTCGGCCGGGCCGCAGGGTCCGGGACTTTTTCATTTCCTTACGAATATGAAGCCCGATTTGTAAATATACAGCCTAATGTATTTTATAAGGACATTCAAAAATAAGCTTTGTAGGGTCTCCACTTAGGTTTAACAAATGGTTATAATTATTTTGATTGTGCATTGAAAGGGAATAATATCAATTTGATTAAACGGGATCTCTTGTGGGAATTAATACCACTATGTCCAAGTAAGTACAAAAAGCATGTAGGTGACGGTAAATGGTGACAATTACCTACTTTATGAGAGGTTGATTTTAAAACTTCTATTACTCACAAATACATATGGTTAATAGAGTACGAAGGATACGATCGGGTATAAATACTGCAGTCTTCGTAAATATACGAACAAAAATGCTTTAAAGAAAATAAAAATATTTCACGTCAACAACATTTTATCCGCAATTCAAACAATAACAACCTTATTTCGCAATGACGTAACGAAAACAGTGACGTCACAGTTAGTAACACAAAACAACTAGGCGAATAAGTTAACTAATTTAATCCCACCGAAAAGCTTTGCGATATCTGTGCTTAATGTATGCACAGCGGATGTACCCTTTCGAGCCTCGTGCTAACTGGCGAGTGTGCTTGTATAGTGACTTGCTTCTTTACCAAAAAGACCTAGAAGATCTACTCGCATAGAGGTTGCTAAAATATAGTAAAAGCTATTTGGTTCGTAAATAATTCAAAACATTAAGTATTTTGTGCACTGTTTGGCATTCTGTAGCATTTTAGTAAAATAATGAAGGTTCGAAAATCTTAACAAAAAGAATGCCTATATTACTTTATTTATGACCGGAATAAATTACAAATAATTTTAAAAAGTAATTATATTAAATCTGCATAACCCAGTGATGAAAAAACTATGTATTTAGTATTAGTATTTAGTTATAAACTTTTTTCAAAACAATAAAAATTCATATCCATTTATATAGATACGTATTTTTCAGAAAACCAATAAAAAGTGAGAAAATCGGAAACCATATTATCAAGCGTAACTCAAAACTACAAATGGAACCAAAAACTACTCGCCTCAACCACTCTCCCGTCATCACCATTCAAACGCAGCACAGACCGGCCCTTGCGGGCAGTTCTCCCTAGCTGTGGGCAGTACACCCTCAAAACAGCCTTGAATAACAAAAAACATTATATCTGCCTTTACAACACAGGGGAATTTCAACCCTATTTATGTAACTATAGGATATGTTTTCCCCTGTGTTGTGTATTGTGGGCAGTGAATACAGGGGGTCGTTAGATCGACCCATGGCTACTAAGGAACAATTCTGTAGTTGTGATTTCTATTTCGTATGTTTGAATTGGTAATATTTGCTGAATTTCGGTTATTGCATAGGTAATGTTCGATGAATTATATATGAGAAGCTTGAAAGTTGAATGTAAGGTTTTTTGGGTATTGAGAGGTTTCTGTTGCTTGTTTGCGTTTAGTGGTTTCTGTAGGGGATAGTTTGAGTGGTAACGTTTTGCCAATTTTTCTTCTAAATCAACTAGTTGATGAGAGGATACTTTAACTTTCAAAGTTCCAGTTTATTTGGTACAAATTCAACATTTGCTGGGTTTGTACCTTTGGACTTAGTGAATAGGAAATACGTAGATTTATTTTCTTTTCGACTTTTACCATTAATAAATAAAATTGAAAATGAAAAAAAAAAAGATTATTTACAAAAAAAAAAGAACAACCTAAATTGAATTTTAAAAATATATCTACCCGTTATACGTCCGAAAACATTTCACTAAATTACAGTTTCATGAAACTACAAATTGCTTTGTATTTCCCTCGTTTTTTGTTGGTGTGACAGTGACAGTGTTTACACGTAGGACAGTGGCTTGAAGAAATGCCCCCTCACGTGTTCACGTTAACTTCGCTACATTGTCTGGACGCGGCGCACGTTATGAGATAATGGAATGTCTGGATTATTTTTGATGAAAAGTATGTTGAATATACTGGTTGTATATCCATCGTTTATTTTGCATTCGAACAAGAATTATATAAAAAAAAAACATAACCGCACTGTAATAATTAGGCGGGACTTATTAGGTCTATTAATGGTAAATCAATGCCAAAATCTTAAAATTAAAAGTCGCCTAAACGAGTCTTTAGCAACAGTAGAAATATGGTCATGGAATGTTAGCTTCCGATCAAACACAATATAACAATATAACGTTTGTTGGGTTATAAAATATAAAGCGCAGGACCGTACCTATGTAGTGAATAGAAACTCCGTAGTTTTTATTTCGACTTTTACCATTAATAAATAAAATTAAAAATGAAAAAAAGAGATTATTTACAAAAAAAAAGGATAACCAAAATTGAATTTAAAAAAATATTCAGCCGTTATACGTCCGAAAACCTTTCACTAAATTACACTTTCATGAAACTAGAAATTGCTTTGTATTTCCCTCGTTTTTTGTTGGTGTGACAGTGACAGTGTTTACACGTAGGACAGTGGCTTGAAGAAATGCCCCCTCACGTGTTCACGTTAACTTCGCTACATTGTCTGGACGCGGCGCACGTTATGAGATAATGGAATGTCTGTTTTTTTATTTACCTACATAATGTAATTATAGAGTATCTACATATGTAGGTAAGTTTAGTAAAGGAAACGTTTTTATAAAACACCCATTAAATTAATTGACACACTGTAAAAAATAAGCGGCTCTGTAACCTATTGCCAGTTACACAGTCTATACGACAAATCAACGCCAAATTCATGAAATTAGTCGCCGATAGAATTTTTTATAATTTTTTGTTAGAGACCTGCTGTAAAGCCTTTTATTCCAATCAAAGAATGAATATCTCTTGACGTACTCTCAGCACTAAAGTCAGTACTTTTGAAAACCACGTTTTACCAAAAGGTAGTAAAAATGTTGCTGCTTGCTCTTAAATAAACCTTAGATATTTCTTTTCAACAATTAGATGACAGAAGACTAATAGAAAAATCTCTATGCCTAAATACGTACAAAGTTTGATTAACATTAACCCGCTACCGCTCATCGCTCAGGCCGCTCGCCCGCCGGGCCCCGGGGCGTCCATGACAGCGTGACGCGGGTCCGGCCCGGTCCGAAATAGATATTTCGCCGACTGTCGTCTTATTTGTGGCGTTACCCTTAGAATTATGTACATGACGCTCCGTTTTGGACTTTTTTGTGGCATGCGAATTTGTTTTACGCAGCCATTTGTTATTTTGTGGCGTTTCTTATTTGTTTATGAGTTTTGAAAAATGGTAGTCATAATGGTTTAACTGAGAATACTCATTGTCTGTAAGTCTCAATAACTTTCAAAAATTCAATTTAAAATAAATTGTAGAATTTCTAAATTAAATGTAAGATTAATAGTACTTGCATGAATAAATACTTCAGGTCGAGCGTGCAATAGTAACAATTGCATGCTTACTTCCAATTGGAAACTTGATTTTTTTCAGTCATGTTGGTTATTTTCACAACACATCTTATTAGAATCTGAAAGAGCGCCATCTACCGTCGAGTAGCGTGCAACAGAATTGCGTACAAACGTAATTTTACTAAAGAGGGAGCTAGTTTCCTATGTAGGGAATCTTGTTGGAATGGTTGGTCTTACTTTTTACAAGTTCTACTATGAAACTAAAGTTGTTTTCCTTTGTTCTGTCACATCTTAAAAAAACTTTGTAGCTATTTTCACGTAAAGCTGATATTAGTTTATACATTTAGATAAGATTTATTACGGAGGTAGCCATGTTGCATTGTATAGCAGTGGCAAGGGTAAATAAATAAGTTACTGACTTTTTAAATGACAAAATTTGACTAGTGCTCTTTTACTTTGATTTCATATTAAGTACAATAGGTTGCCTGTAATATAACTAAGATATAAAGTACTTAATTACTTTTTCACTATACGTACTTAATTATCAAACCAAAACGGCAGTTATTTTACCATTTCTAACTACGAAACAACCAGTACACTCTCCCAAATCTTTTAAGTCACATTCACCCATATTTTCCTACCATTTTTCGCAGACTAAACACGTAAAGTATCAGAAACCCTATTTAAAAGTTAGTAGTGAAAGTACTCGACGCTGCCGGGTGAAAAATGCAGCGAACTTATAACGAAAAGGAAAGTGTGAGACTTCGCGAAGACTTTACAGCTTTTAAACCTTGTTTCAAGCGATTCAAAGTTGATGCAGCCGCTTTTTTGTAAACGCTCAATTGTATTAAAGTTTGAAGAAAGCGGTTTTTGACAATTAAGCGCTGCATCGTTAGTGGTGGTTTGTGTAGAGTGAGATTTTGTATGTTCTATTGTGTCTAATTGGAAAATTGAAAATACTAATAAGTAGAAAGTGTTTTGTTACCAATAAGATTTTTGTTCTTGAATTTGAGTGAGTCCGGATACATTCTGTTGAAATTCTAATTAATAAATGAAACACTTTTGGAAGATTGTTAATAAGTTAATCATAAACTTACATTGTACCTATTGACGCACTCCGTCTAAACTCAACTTTCTATGTTTCAGTATAAAGAAGAATTCATTAAATGTAATAAAATAAATTGTATGTACAAATAAATTGATCACTTTTTATAAATATGTAATGTTTTTCCACTCTAGTAAATGTATTTAAAGAGAGAGAAAAGCATACCTACTTTTAAATAATAGAAAATTATTCAAAAGTAGTACATTTATGTACTTACAAGTAAATCGATAAAAACATAAGCCACAAGCTACCTAAATAGCCAGTCTGCACCTAAATAGCCGGAGTGTCGGGCAATTTCCTACAAAAACTCGTTTATGTGCAGTTAAAATGGGAGGTGGCTGGCTGTGGTCCATATCCGGCGGCGGCCGATTGAGTTACCGATATGATTGATCAACCACTGGCGTGATTGAGGCACGAATGTGTTAGCGAGTTCGCGAATGTAGGTACTTGTACATATGTCTGTATGTTGATTAGGCGGTGTGTATGTGTGTGTTATGTGAAACAAAAAAAAAATTATCTTTTAGGGGTGTATACTTATTTTTTTAACCGACTTCCCAAAAAAGAGGAGGTTCTCAATTCGACCGTATATTTGTAACGCGATTACGTAATGATGAATCGATTTTGTAGACATCATGAATACATTAGATAAAAATGAATAATTGGATAGATTAAGTTGTTCGTTGATTAAATGAATATTGTGTGTATTGTGTAAGTTTTCACAAAATATTCTGTTATGTAACAAAGGATTATATTTATTTGGTAATGTTAGTACACAAAAACTGTCAACTTTAATTAGATAATTTAATAAGGAAATTGAAAAGGTACGTAGAGATTTCTCTGGAATTACAATATGAGTGACGAAGAAATAAATTATTAAAACTGTGCACACAGCCGTGTCAGATGAAATAAATTGATAAGGTCACAAAATTCTCCGTATATCATAATAAATCCCTACACGTGGGCTAAATGTCACAGGTTATCTAGAAGTTCTATTTAAAAATATACAAGCGTTTGCAGCGAAAAATACATTTTAATATAACATCATTATATATTCCTGGAAGTGTTGCGGGTTGGGAAACTGCATCTTTTTTAGTCTAGCTGTTTCACGCTGTTCCACCCGAAAACCGAAGGAACTTCTTCCCGCACCCGGTAAACAATCAATTTTGTCCCTTTTCTGGCTTAAGAATATCTTTTTACCAAATTGCATTTATATTGGTTAAGTAGTTATGGCGCTTGAAAGAGTGACAGACAAACAGAGTTACTTTCGCATTTATAATATTAGAAAGGATGTAGTTTTGAAAAGTTAAGTTTCCTCTAAAAGGAACTGCTTCTAAGAAAGTGGTATCATATCTTTTTCTGCAAATTCAATCATTCATTCAAAGAACATTGTATGAAGAATTTTTGCTCTCATTGTAAAAGAGGAGAGAAATATAAAATTATATATATTCAATGTTTAATTGCAAAAAAATGTGCTTTGTTTACTTCAAAAAAGTTTTTTTGTAAATTTTAGGGACACTAAGATTCACGAATGAATTAAGCATATTTAAGGCAGTCTTAACCAGAGGTTATCAACCGGAGGATTGACCGCAATTTCAAAACTCGATCGACGATCAACCGCCTACGCCGTAGCCCGTAGCACTTTGCTACGCGACTATGTACGGTCTAATCGCGAGACATCTATAGAACTTTCGGCTATTTTTAGTATGTTTCGAAATAAGATAATGATTATATCTAAAATCGATTTGAAATCTAGTACAATCTGGTGACTCAACCCTCACTTCGCACGAGTAGGATATCGCTACATCTTTACTGATATTATAAATAGGAAAGTAACTTTCTCTCTCTGTTACTATTAAACCGATAAAAAAATGCTACTCCGATGGTCGATGATAGAGGAAGGACTTTTTAGGCTGCTTTTCATCTGGATATGGGAAATAATTCCCTCAGGATGCGCGTAGAAACGTAGGGACCAGCTAGTAATATTACAAAACAATTGTCTGCATCTTTTCTGCCTGTTTACTATAAACTCAAAAACTAAAACAAAAAGATTAAGGTACATATGTATAATTTTGGCTAAAAGACAGGATGAGAAGACTCTTTTATAACTGTTATTTATTTCATCCGACGTCATAAAAGATGATGCAAATCTGTAGCCTAGGTCTATAAATACCTTCTATTTCGTGTCTATTCAAACTAAATCCCAAAGGAAATTGACCACGCCTATTTTAACAAACTTTATAGACCGGTTATTGGGAGGTTGTCCTCTTAACCTCCGCTTTGAAAATATTTATAAATGTCATCAGTCTCGGCCCTCCTATCGAGGGTCGGAGAATTTATTCCTTGGAAATTGATTTTGTTTTGCATTTGGTTTCGATTGTTATAATACAATTAATGGTATAGAATTAGGTGTTTATAAAAAGGATCGAATGTGTTATTTTTAATCTTTAAAATGTGTGAGATTGAATTTTGTACATTAGCTTCATGTACGTCAAACCACCTCTATTCGATAATATTAATGTATGGGTCAATTTATTGTAATCCGCAGTAAGTAAGATAAATTAATTTTGATGCAATTGAGTTGAAAGTCAGACAAAAAAATCAGACCTATATAAATAAACGCGGACCCAAAAAAAAGCAGCACTTTGCTCCAAAATAAAACCTTTCAAACACAACTAAAATTAACCAAATCCTTTTAAATCCCTCAAGTATTTCTACTCATTGAACAAAACTTTTTTTTACTACAAATTAAACTAAAACCTACCCAATAAAGTCCTTAAAAAACTCAAAGACTTCAAAAAAGGCAAAATATGCATAAAATGTTATGCGTCTGTCCATTCGGTTTCAGATGAATTTTCTTTGTAGCAAGTAAGTAGTTGGTATCTCATTATTTCTGCCCTCTCGTGTGTAACAACTCGGTACACTTTCAACTCGACTGTTCTACTGAGAAATATCTTTCAACAATGTTTTTGATACATTTTCGGTGTATTTTCGAAATGTTTTATGTACTTTTTTATGTGTGTCGTATTATAATGAACTTGTAGGTACTTAAATACTCGGTTTTTGGTTACTTGTATACGTGTTTTTAGCTGTTGAAAACCTACCTGTTTTATTTTCCCATACCTATCGCAAGTTATGTTTTATATATTGATCACATTTATGGGTAAAATGGGAGGTTATACAAAACTATTGTAAAGCTGAAGACCAATTTCATTGCTTAGGTATAAAGTTTATTCTATAAGATAGGCAGTATCATAACTTTCAAAGTCTCCCATAAAGGCCAGTCCACCCACCACTTCTGTCAAAACATCTGCCAATCGACAGCCCTGTCAATTCCAATTTCAAATGATACCTTTTATCATAGGCAAGTAAGATCATGACGTACATACACAAATGCATGTTTTACACCCAAAAGTTCGACATGTATTGTTACTCAGACAATAGTCCTTTCCGTACTTAGACGGGGGCGGAGACAGGGACGGGGGGGGGCAGAGATGCTTGACAATGGACATTAATGGCGTCATAGGCATTGTTAAAAGTAATGCAATAGTTTTGGGACACTCTGCATGTATGTATGTATATAAGGGGTGTAGGTTGCAATCTTGCATTCGGTATGCAAGGGGAGATTTTGTCGTTGGCGTTAATTAAATAGTTTTTTTTTTTTTAATTAAAAATGCATGTCCGAGTGAATTTCAACTGCACACTTTTGTTTTATGTTTAGTAACATACATTGTATCAAGACTAAAAAAATATTTGCCTAAATATATTAAATTGTACTGCCATTTGATAGATGAGTAAACGCACTACGAAGCTTTAACCATCAGTAGGTACCGCTTGGTCACCGGTAAATATAATTTTCGGTATTCCATTTACGTCACTCACAAATTAATTGTAGACCATAAACCCTACTTTCTAAATATATAATTTCACAAATTAAAATTGCACACAAAACAGACTCCACATTTTATACAACCAAAAAAAAAAACAAAAACGTATTTCACAAATACGAACACACACTACGAATTCTTCAACAAATAAAATGATTTGCAAGCTGCATAAAGGTCCGCGCCCACTACCTACTAGTACTATAAATAGTCCTGTCTCGACATGATTAATGTACGGTATGCGCATGATGGAGGTGCTATGAGAACATAATTTTATACCCGCTGAAGAAAACTTGAGTGATGGAGGAAACCCTACCCTGGTCTGCTTCTTGTAAAGGTGATGTTTTAATTAATTTTGGTGGGGAATATACATACATGAACATTTTTTATATAATTTATTTTAATAAAAGCTTTTATTCAAAAGCTTTGCACAATTTATATGTGGGTTTTAATGAGCATATAATTGTTATAGGTACATAACAACTATGTTCGTTAAAAATGAGTAATTCCGCGGAAAGCAATTTTCAGTACCGTTAATATTTATATTAAGTTCTTTTTAAACTTCAAAATATAAATGTTCATGAAACTGTATTTACACAGCACCTATTACAAAATCAAGTCTTCAGAATTCAGAAAGTTCCCGTTGGCATGTGAATCTTAGGCGCAATTCATCTATAAGCAGACCAGACACTACCTATGGATCCACTTAGCAGCATAAACAACATTATCAACCAAAAAACAGTAGCCTCCATAGCATCACACAATCACCGACAATACATAAAAGCGTCACATAAGTGCGGATTAATTAACAAAAAGCCTCTCCCTTCAGATTGCGGGTGGGGCGACGCTCCGGACGCTCAATGATTAACGACCGACCGTTCCAACCGCGTATCGCATGATTAATACGTAACTACGCATTGTGCGTTTGTGTTCGTATGGGAGCAGTGTGGGCGTACCTTTATGTTGTTGCCTTGAAAAATTTTGTGGGGAAAACGGTTAGACTTAAGCTTTGGTTTCCTAAGCCAGGCAGTAAGGATGGATGTCCATTGGTACCTTGCTTAGTTACCAGTCCTCGGCTTGGTAGATAGTGAAGAGTTTTGAGAGGACTTGCGAAGCTTTCCGATGGATTACGGCAAAAAAGCAATCATCATCATCCTCCGAGCCTTTTCCCTACTATGTTGGGGTCGGCTTCCAGTCTAACCGGATTCAGCTGAGTACCAGTGCTTTACAAGAAGCGACTGCCTATCTGACCTCCTCAACCCAGTTACGGCAAACAAGCAATAAAATACGGTTATTCAATTTCTAACAAAATCTATTATGAGGTGACTGAGTCTAATATAAGACATTACTGCTGCAAAAAGCAATACCTACTATATACACCATTATAACTAACTAACAATGTAAAATCAAAAAATTGTTGACCACCAGTGTAATAAAAAGGCCAGTTCAGGTAATTTTCCATTCTGGAAAATCAATTTATTATGAACACATCAACATATGAAAATCTACAGTGAACTTTGGTATTAGTCCGGAAAATGCTAATATTATGACGTAAGAGCTCAAAAGGTCATATTTGTGCACAAATACAAAGTTTAGTGTACACTAACAAACAATATTGCCTTTCGATATGTAGGCCTTTGTAAACTGAGTAGTTTTGATGTTTTAGGGGTATTATGTGAGCAAAAAATTCGAAGAAGTTAAATAAGTTTTTTTTTTTTTTCAGTGCTACTTTTTTTTCCAAATACATAATAACGAAATGTCGAGCTCTTATAAGACATTTTTTTCCCTTTTAGCTATTACTTCTCAAAAAACATAATTAAGCTAAATAATTAACTATAACCCCGTATCAAGCACAAAAGCACTCATACACACTCATAAATCTCATACTCACATAAAGCACAGGAATTTAAAAATATATTAATACAGAAACTACACAATTAAAACAAGCACACAAACCTTAAAAATGCAGCAATTTCTCCAACTAAAACTCCTATAAAATTAAACTAGGTACGCAGACAAAATGTGAATGCCGAGAATACGATTGCACCCCCTAATTCGTTCACATACCTCTGTAGGTGGGGCGCACACCCCACCCGAGGAGGAATTTCGGCCTTCCACATTCCGCCTGGTCATTCTTTGAGTCATAATTTCTGGCTCCACATGACATGGTATGTGGAACAATTGTTTTTGTGATAGCTGCAGTATGTCTGGAGACGTTTTTGTTTTAAGAGTCTGTTTTAGTTGTTAAGCTGCTGTATGTTGGATCTTATGAAAAATTGGGATTGCTCGGTAGGGTATTCATGATGGACACATGTATCGTGATCATAAATATGGTTAAGTTGATCGCATAAAAAATAGTTTGGTTATAAACATGATTTTCTCTTTGTTCTAGAAATACCTGGACTGAAAGCATGGAAGATCATTGGATGACATCTGCGTAACATGAAACTGACCAAGACATCCATAAATAAGTCGGTATTGCTAGTTGGAATAATTTTCTAATACAACTTTCCAATACGACAAAGCCAATATCCAATCAGAAATGTTTGGGGCCTAACAAATTCATTTTACATTTATAATATTAGGTACCTAAAAAAGAATTGTAGGTAGTAAGTCCGATTAACATGGCGCTAATAAGTGTCTATGCAATTGCTTAATATTTACATGCAAAAATAATATTTCCACAATTTTACGCCTGATTTAGACGTGGGGCGCTCGCTACTTATGAAAGTAGATAAGTATGTTCTTAACTAGCAATAAAAAATCCGAAAATCTTATTTTTTTACTGAAACTGACCAAGATAAGAATCGATTAAGACCGCCATGTCTGTAAAGAGGCTGAGCAGCAATAGTTTCAACCCTCGCGTGCTAATAGCGCCGCGCTCATGGAATTTTGATGATCACTACTCCGCATGGTCATTGCCGTTTTCACAATTTCAGACCAACCCTGCTTGTGTTGGGTTAGTGCGGAGAAGGATTTTGTAAATATTAAGTTATATTTCAAATGCTCCAAGTGTTAAAAGTATCTTTATATGTAGATACTCAATTTTTTATACTCTACATATTTATTTACAAAAGCAATTTGAAAATGACAAAATTGGTTCAGTAATTTTGGCGTGAAAAACCAATAGACAGATAGATCAATTTACTTTCGCATTTACAACATTAGTAAGGAGCAAATTCAACCACAGGTCGCGAGAAATAAGTGAAGCAAAATTAAATCAAAATAACAATATCACAGTAGGTTGGATCATGAAAGTATTTTCTGTGTCTAGCCACAAACGATCTCAATCTTTATACTCATTTTGCATTAGTGTATGAATATATGCTATAAAAAAAATGCTTATATTCTTATACAATGCTTATTATATTTTTCCTTTACGAAGTCCATCTCCACGCTACTATACGAAGATATGCGCAGAATGTGGATGTGGATACACTTGATATTTTACGCGACTCGTTTTAAGACGCATTAACACTCAAATGAATAATTGTGTTTTGTAATTACACACTGTTTTCTACCTAGCACATAACACAAGGAAATATGCACATATGTGTGTGTGTAGTTTTATATTTAGGTCTATACTTATTAAAAAGCTGAAGAGTTTGTTTTTCTGCTTAAAAGCGCTAATCTTAGGGAACAAGAGACCGATAGACATTTTGAAAAATTCTAATAAGATGTTAGGCATATTCAAAAATATAACTGTAACCAAATTACTAAATGAATGATTGCCAGAAGTCAGTGGCAGTCCTTTATTTATTTCCTGCAAATAATTTAGCTCGTTCGCCAAATTTCTGAAATTCTCTCAAAGAGCATTACGTTTCCGCATTGTCGGGGAACAAACAGAATGGCGGTAACATTCGGCCAGACTAATTACATTAAAATCACCAGCAGCACCGTACTAAATCACTGTACCTATTATGTACTCGCCGAGGTCTCATCCGCGCTGCCGTCCGTGCCACGGACAAATGTATAAATATTCTAAATATACTGAAATTTCGACTCCTTAAAATTTACACCAAAACTGCTTATTCAAACCTCAGACAAAACTCAACCTTATACTCTTGAAATACAGTTAAATTTCATTTGGAGCATGCAGTGTGATGGTACATTTTAGGGTTTAGTTCCACAGTCCTTACAATCCTTTCTGTTAAACTATTCTCTTTGAATAATTGCCGCGTGGACCTGAAGGGTTAGAGCGTATTCATGCTCTGTCCCACCATTGTGGTTAGGGTCCATGGTATGTGCGAGTGTGTCTGGGTGTGTGAGAGTGTGTGTGTGTCTGGACTGGACAATGTGCATACATGCTTATGGCTCAATGCTCGTGCTCATATCTACATGGGTAAATGTTTAGTGAAATGATTAATTGGGTACAACTCGATAAAAATGTTTATGTATTTTTAATGGTATTTTTGTGGAGTGTTTTGTTGAAATAAGAGTTGAATAAAAAACATGTTGATACTAGGGTCATATTTTACCATGTCTATGTTGTTAAACTTCAATAGATATAGAACGTACATTTCGTTTATAAACAAAACCGATAGTCATTCAAATTTCAATACACAAAATGTCTAATTACCAACCCACATACCATATTGTTCAAACTGTATTTAAAGACACCTTTTTATGTTTGCGTTATTCTAAAATTAAGCCTAAAATCATCATATTTTTATTTATATTAAAACAGCTTCTACAACAGAAACCACCACATTTTTTTTATTAGAAATCTAATTTAAAAAATACATAATAATAACATAGTGACACCCACATATTCCACTGCTGCAAAAACCGGCATTTGAAACATAAAACTCAACCCCTAAGATTAGACCAACGAAAGCTTCCTTAAAATCCAAAAGCAAAATTTGAGCTCACCATTAACAATACGAGAGTCACGTCCGAGCCAAAACTACCACAGTTTAATGGGACTTCAGTAATAATTGTAACGAATGTACGCAAGTTTGTTTTGGCTAACTGTAAGGCCCCAGGCAAACCAAACTGTCTTTGAGATATGGTAGATTAATTTATATGGATAGTGTGCTAAGATTAAGGGAAGGCATGATTTATTGGGGTATTTGTTTGTTTGGTTGCTTATTTTTAGAGGTCATTTAAAATTAAAATCGATTTTCATATTTTGTGTAATTTTGGCTAAGTATCTATATTCATGGTTCTATTCTAATGCTCTATTCTCGATTCTCTGTCAATTTTATAGTTAAGTTGACGGTTTCAAGGACAGAACTTGAATCAATAATTAAGTATTTTATGGACTAGCTTGCAAATGTGTAGTTTTCAAGCGATTTATTAAGAAAATGCAGCTTCAAAAACGTACGCTTTTCAGCGTTACGATTTTTTTAAAGTAGGTATTTTAATTTATCAAATGTAATAAGATTTTCTGCGAAAGTGAGCTAGAATTAAAAAATCTGGGATAGCCAATAGATCTAGGCCCACGATCAATACTCCTCGCTACTTACTCTTTTTAAAAAGAATAGTAAAATCACAAATAATGTGATGGTTCAACCCACTCAATGACATAAGGGTTCCAAACACCCAACCCTTCAGAATCCACATGGATAATTTGACCCAAAGCATATCAATGGAGATATTCATGAGATGAATCTCAACCGGTTTAACCTGTAAAGGTTATGATCTCAGTTAAAATGAGCGGTCATTTCAGGTCAGGTGTTATGATGGGGATGCTGTGGTACAATGATACAATGATAGTGGTCAAGTGCCAAAGGTTACAATGAATAAAAATGTGTATATTTGTTTGTTATTGTATGATCTGGTGTAAGGTTAAAGGTGAAATAAGATGATAGAGATGTTTTATTCATTTGGGTACAGGGCTTTAGTTGAGCATTTGAGGGTTAAATTGTCGTCGAAGTAAAAGGCCCTATTAAACCAAAAAAGGTACATTTATTAGGTTGATTTATACTATAAATGAAATAAATTGATATGACGGAAGAATAATAGTTACAAATTATGTTTTTCAAAGTTTTGATTCAGCCTTATAAAGGAAACATTTATAACGCAAATAACAACTCAAAATTCTTTACCGTATTCTGTAAATATACCAAAATTACAGTAATTAATAGCAAAATGATAAAATAATTTCATACACACCAGTATGAAAAATCAAAAACAAAAATGCACTTTCCTTTAAACATTCTTTTTTTTTTCATCTGGCAGATATTGAGGCAGGCCAGTAATATCCCAAGTCACTAATTGCAAAAAGAAAACAGGCTCCTCCTAACAGGTTATAAGTACGGGATAAAAATGTCTGGATATTTTTCACCGGGTACCGGGCTAGACCGTTTGACAACCAGGGCGGGAGTTTGAAGATAATTTTGGGAAAAAATATGCTGGTGTTTAATTGCAAACTTATTGTGTACAGAGAAGATACAATATTCTTTATTCTACACTAATAGGACAAACATAACATAAACAAATATGCATGAGTACTATTATACCGCCTATTGGCGTTGTCATCCCAAAACAGTAAATTTTTACAAACAATAATACACTTTAGAACAAAAACATATTTATTGACTGCCTATAAAGACGCGATGTGCCACAAGAAAAATGATTTCACGCCTTCAAACACAACACTCAGTTCATCAAAACAACAGCTTCTAATTGGCTAACTAAAATAACCCACTCGTTATCAAGTTCCTTTATACTAAACCAACCGCAAAAACTTGATCTCGAATCAATAGAAACAAAACTAGAACTAAAGACCGCTAACCAAACCGAACACTTGTACCAACTTTCAAACTTCAACAATCCATTTCCAAGTTCGGCCCTGCGCATTGGCCGAACGAACCCTTTGCCTCCCCTCCCGCCCCACCCCGCCCGTCTCCCCCCTAGTTTCCGAATTAATTGCAATCAAAAGGAAGGACACGAGTGTAGTCCACCCCTAACTTGGTGTGCCATGTTGAAAATTTGCCCGACAACTGCGTCTGTGTGCGAATTTGTTTGCATGTGTTGCGTCGTCCACGTGTCCATATTTGTGCACGCGTGTTTGTGCTCCACGCAATGGCGTACTGAGGACCGTTACTGTCTGAATAGATCGTGATTCTGTTTTGGTCGACGAGAAAAGTTTTGCTGCTGGCAACCGAAGTTGGTTTAAAATAATTATGAGTTTTTAACAACTTATTGCTACAGCAATATTTGACAGCAACCTGTACAATAAAAATCAAAACGTCAACTACATCATTTTAGTACTGATAAATTAAATAAAAACCTCTTCATTATTCCCAACACGTTCTTAGAAATTGAACTCGACAACTTTATCGATAAATATTAGAGAGTCAGTGGTCCGTGAATCTATAGAGCCGTATCGATATTAACCGGACTCTAGTGGAGCCATTAGCAAATATCCAGAAAGCATATACACTTCTCATATAGGATTCTGTGAAACTACATTAATATTTCAGACTGGGGCCAAGTTCGGGGTCCTTTCTAAACAGCCCTTGGTCTTCCAAAGTTATTCCAACTTTGTTCAGAGTTCCGAAGCTTTCGAAGGGGGCGTGTAAAGATTACTTTGTGGAGGGGGCCTTATCTTAGTTTTGTGTTAGTTTGATAATGAAACTTATTGTGTTAAAAATTTTGCCACTAGAGTGGGAAGTGCGGTTAGGAGGGAGTGCAGATTTCGTTGTGCCATTTTTAAATTAGTGCATACTTATGTGTGTTTATGTGCTTATATTTTATTGATTTTAAAGTATACCTCGAAAATGAAAATGTCTTTAATAACATTAAATAAAGTTATTTTTAAGTTATCTGTCATTACGACTAGGAGCTATTTTGGAGAGAGAAGGATATTTTTTCAATGGTATTCTTCCTCAATAATCCGCATAGTTTAGCTATAGTAATGCAATCATTATTCAAGTAGGTATAACAAAATAATTTAATCAAAATCCCCACTTTCAACCATCGAAATCTACCAATCTACCCTCACACTTAACGTCAAATATAATTTATGTACATTACAGTACATAATGTTAGTAATGTGTTGGGTAATAATAGAACATATTGTTGTATAGATGTTATCTTTCTTCTCGGTGAACGGAGCTAACTGGTGATACCACTAGGAGCCACTAGCTTTGGTAGTATGGTGACTATGAGTGTTGTAATTGGTAGGACTGTATCAGAAAATTAAAGAGTAAAGTGGTTCTTTTTCTCAATAAAATAGTAGTGAATATTATAGCGGCTTTGTCTTTAAAATTAAAGTCCAATGAAAAAAAAAATAAGTTAATAACAGACAACAAAATTATGTGAATCTTAAGCATTAAGCGAATCTTAAAGCAACTTAAACTTAAATTTTAAACAATCAAAAATCTTAAAATGCTGTTTTTTACAAAGGAAACATTAAATAAACTACGTTCTAAAATTTTTATTTTTAGTAAGGTATTACATTATTTATTCCTACATGTTATTTGACTAGGCTTTAAAATTTTGAGAACAACGACACAAGCACAAAAATAAAATCAGTACCTACTCAAAATCCAAACCACTGTCTACAACATATCCACCCTAGCACTTAGGAATACGTGGCAAAGTCGAGGAGCCAACGAGATTTTGACCAATTTATAGCGTGCCAAGTGGAAAGATAAGCTAATACGGCTTAGGCACGAGGGGTTTTGTATTGGAAAACTAATTTTGCATAAACTAAGAACAGGGGAGCGCATTGGAGCGAACTAATGTGACAGGTAAGAGGTATTTGTTGTTTTGATACATGTTGATATGTTATTACGGAGAAGTGGGCTCTTGGACTATTAATTATAGTGGATTATGTTATTTGTGTTTTGATTTTGATTACCGTGAATTGAGAATTCAAGAGGTCTTAAGTAACATATTATTAATTTTCATGCCACGATCCGAAGCATAGGCCTACAAAATTAGAAACTAATAAAATGAACATATAAACTAAGAGAAAGAAGAATTACAAAGAAGAACAGACAATAATGTTTCTCTCTATGACAGATATTATATCCTAACTTTACACAAATTGAAGCGTGCCGTAACTTGAGAAACTAGTACAAATTTGAAAAATACCTAGTACCTTTCTAGACTGCTATCATAATGGGTCAAGTACGTATTAGACCGTTAATAATAAGTAAAACTATGAAGATGAAGGAGCCTGTTTGTAGCTCTACTGTAGTTGAAAAACTATTCCAAAATAATATAGAGCATAAAAATATTTGAAGTAAGTATTTTTACATTGGACTGAATTAAATAACTAAAGATATCTTTATATTTGACGCTAGTAATTTAATTATTTCATTTCATCAGAGCATAATCAAATATGTACCTACGATGTAGACACCTATTAATTCAACATATTATACAAACAGTATCATTCACAACCCTTTTACTGTACTCATATATATTCAAATGATCATTTCAGTACCCTTTCTAACTGTCACTATTCTTAGCATATCAAACGGCAAATATCTGCGAAATTAAACGGAACCTTTTCGACATACCTTCGTTTACATAGCGCATACTAATGACTGGGCCTGGACCTCGAAGGGTGACCAGCAAGGGACGAAAATTTCCTAAAGGGTTTACCCTAAAACGGGGGCTGAACGCGATAATTAATGCTTTAAAACGACTATGTTTTACGGTACAATGCCAGACGACATTCAACTCTGTGACTATGAACATAGGGATGAAATTCCAATGTTGTGGTCAAGCACATTTGGTCCAATTTTATAGTGTAGGGTGGCAAATAATAAGAGGTTTTGGGTACATGCAAAGTTCGGTGGAGTTGTTGATGAATGACACTCGGAGGACCCATTGCCCTTCGAATGTTTTAAGTGGGTAGGATAAGAAATGTCGGATATCCAGTGAAATATTTGGAACCTCGTACGTACTTGTTATGTTTGTTTTGGAATAATTAATACGTTAAGTTGCATTTATTACTGTTTGATGGGCGGCTGGAGTGCTGTTTTCGTTTATAAGTATTTATTGAATTATTGTCGGTTATGATTATTATCCTCCCTCATGATATTTACTACATTAAGTAGGTACAAAGAAACGTATTTCAAAATACCTAAAGACTTAAGTAACGCTTATAATTTTCTGGATAAGAACAGTAGCAATGTATTTAAAAATGAATCTTAATTAAATAAGTAAAAAGTTCATTATTCAGTATGTAAAAAATATAATTTACACTTTTTAAACCAAAATTTAATTATATTATTGCAACGTATCGTAACTTGCTTTTCCTAGTTTTGGTCACATACATTTTGGGTTTTGGTTACTTTTTTGTGTAACGTTGGCACCTCATCGGCAACTCCCTGGGTGCGTTCCAAAATATTTGTTCGTTTTCCTTCTAGTTCCAACACTATTCCTGTTTTAATATCTAGTTGATGGTGTTCCTACTTTTTTGTAAAGTCAATTTGTATATTGTATTTATTTTATGTTGAGAAGTCATTAAAAAAGGTGTAACTTGTAACTTATTTCTGAAAAAAATGTAATTGTTCAGTTCACATCATGGTAAGTATCTGAGTGAGTAGGTATGCAAGAGATACGTATATAGAGATACGTAGATAATATACGATACTGGATGATGGTATATTCACTGTAAATATCTTAACTAGGAAAAATACTAAAAAACGAGTCTATTATGCTCTGAAACTATTGAAAATACCGGAGATTTTTTTGACAGTAACAATGATTTAGGAACGTACTTATCACTATTTTAAAAGTTAGTCTCAAAACTTGCAAGTTTTTAAACCTATGAAACTATCCATCTTTGACCACAAAAACTGAAAAACTACACCAACCCATTAACACCACTACCATAACAAACTTACATAGACCCCCATCGCTGCAATGACTTGCAGGACACAGCACACGCTGAGGGTGGATTGGAGACGCTAATTATCATCCCCCGTGTGACGTCATAACAACTAATGACCTGCTAGTTTTGAGGAGCTGTAATATGAAACTAGATCATTGTGGGTGATTTTGAAGGATTTTGTTTTTGATGGGATTACTGTCATCAAATTTATGGTGATTGTCAAGAACCCATCTAGAAAGCCAATTAGTTATTGGCAAAGAAAACAAATATTTAATGAATAGGCACTCCCAATAGATACTCCATAGGTGCCGCCAATAGGATTAGGTATTGACAATTGCAAATTAAAGGAACTTTTAGTCTAGGTACCTATATGGACAAAATATCACTATAGCGTCCGAAACTTGTGCCCTCAACTGGGTACAGATTAGGATGCCCCTTTTCAAACAATAACTGACAATATAAGCACACCTACAGCATGGTTTTATTATCATAAATATATGTCAATAGCATTAATATCTATCTATAGCTATGGCTTACCATATAAATTGGCGAGCGAGAATTTAATAATTTTAGAGCAGATATTCGTATCAAAGATGGTCGTTACACTGCATGCTCAAAGCGGACTACATTCAAGAATATCGATATCAAAGATATCAAAGATACCTCATTAGTGACGCGATGTATTAACTATGTGTGTTAATTTAATTAATATTATGTAAATGTAATATATTTATTAA